>NC_142131.1:81871785-82487857 GCF_024610735.1 Ursus americanus | reverse complement strand
CACTTATTTGCTATATGTCTTTTATTAAATTGTTTTCTGTGCTTTAATTTCCCTCTTGAAAAATCAGGTAATGCAATGTATAGGAGTGTAAAGATGAACACATAAAATACACCTAAAATAAAAGAGAGGCTTAAAACACACTAGATAAGATCATTTTCCATATGCTGTTGAAAAAAAAAGAAAAGAACTTTGTGCTAGATTCCACAATTTTATAGAAAGAAAAGAAATGTACAGTAATTACACTACATAAACATCTTTCCAGACTCTCTTTTCTAATTTCTGTTGGAAATTGATGTTTTCATGAAAGTGGAAATTCCTCATTCCAAAGTTAGTACACATAGAATAATCTAGAGATTCTATCCACAACTTTAATAAGTATGAGGGCCAAAGTACTTAATGTCTCTAATTAACCAACCTATTGCATACCTGAGTACCAGAGAATGACTGATGCTTATCCCTGTATGGCAGGCCTCTGACTTCTTTTAAAAAATTTAATTCTTACATATGGAAGAAAGAGTAGTTTCTGTCTCTATCATCAAATTTTATCATATGCTGATGTATAATACATAAGAGAAAAAAGAGAAACAAATCTTAATGTGGAGTGAAGCAATAGCTGTCTGATTTGTAATATTTTTTGCAATACCTAGGGCTCCATGGAAACATTGTGTAAATGCATATGTGTGGTCTTCTTTGTACCAAGTTCATTTTGCAGTGTCTCCAGATTAATGACTTTACTTAAAAGCAATGCACTCACTGTAGTGATCCAATACATTGTCATCAAAACCGAACACATGATAGCATCATATCCTGCTTTTACAACCATTTCTCCAACAAGCAGAACATACTGAAAGGAAATAGTAGTTATAGATCAATAAAGACTTTGATTACAAGTAATTTTTTTCTTAGAAAATTTACAGACCTCCCCACCAACTCCCTCTATTTTAATTTCATATTGAATGTTCAGCTATATCTTAATGAAAACTTAGGGGTGCCTGGGTGGCGCAGTCGTTAAGTATCTGCCTTCGGCTCAGGGCATGATCCTGGTGGTCTGGGATTGAGCCCCACATCAGGCTCCTCTGCTGTGAGCCTGCTTCTTCCTCTCCCACTCCCCCTGCTTGTGTTCCCTCTCTCGCTGGCTGTCTCTGTCAAATAAATAAATAAAATCTTAAAAAAAAAAAAAAAGAAAAGAAAACTTACTGAGAATGTAAATTTTGTCTGTTTTCTGGAGATCACTGTTGTTTGTTACTCACCTGGATTCATATAAAAACATAAAATGTATACATTTAATTTATGAAATTATTATCACTGTTCAAAGCTTTGGGAAACAATCTGACTTTGACTAAATTTTCCATTTAACCCAGTAAATACCTGATTAAGTCACTCTTATCTTTGGTTAAACCAAAAATTTTTTTTCCCACATCAAAAATAAATTTTGTGCTGGCTATTGATGATATGTTGACTTTGGTAATTTAAGCAACTTTGCAAACAACAGGTCTGTTACTGGAAACCATAGCCAAGAATACAAAAGGACAAGGGCATGCAATTATGAGAAGACAATGCGGAGGGAAGTCAGTTTCCCTAAGGTTTAATTATGAGAAACTTCCTGCTCAAGTAATTAGCATAGGCCTTCCACAAGTCTTAATGAGATCATGGGAAGAAAAGAAGTTTCTTCATTTTGCCTCAATACACTTTCTCAAACACAAATGAAGAGACTTTTTTTTTTTGAGATTTGAACATGATATTGGATCTGTAAACACATTAGTTAGATGATTTGAGAGGAGCTGACTGGTTAAATACATAAGTAAATTATAGGCCCACTAAGTTCTTTCTTTTTAGGTTATAAATAGGTAAGACTTGCAGTGTATGTGTGTGTGTGTGTGTGTGTGTGTGTATTTCTAAAATATATGGGCTTATAATTAACAGTTGTAGGATCTAAACAAGTAAAATTTTAATTCATTGTGAATATTTGGAGGCAACATAAATTTTAGTGTCTTTTAAGTAATGTCTTCAGTATCAAGAACTAATGATGTTTACTCAGGAAAATATATTTATTGTATCTGTTTTCCTGTTTGTTTGAATTTTTTCCCTTTTAAAAATTTTTTTTATCTAATTAAGTTTTATTTATTTTATTTATTTTATTAATAAAAAATTATCATGTTATGTTAGTCACCATATAATCCATCCCTAGTTTTTGATGTAGTGTTCCATGATTCATTGTTTGCGTATAACACCCAGAGCTCCATGCAGTGTGTGCCCTCCTTAATACCCATCACTGGCCGATCCCAATCCCCCACAACGCTCCCCTCTGAAGCCCTCAGTTTGTTTCCCAGATTCCATAGTCTTTCGTGGTTCATTCCCTCTTCTGTTTAGCCCCCCCTTCATTCTTCCCTTCCTTCTGATGAGGTTGTAGAATATAGGTGAGGTTCAGTGGGGTGGCTTCTGGAGCCAATGACCAAGAAAGAATTCTTGAAGCATCTTTGGTGCAAAATTGTTGGTTTATTAAAGCATGGGGACAGGACCTGTGGGCAGAAAGAACTGCTGCCCCGGGTTGTGAGAGGTGGCTGATTATATACCATGGGGTTGGGGGAGGTGAGGAAAAGGGGAGGCTGAGAAAGCACTTTCATATGTCAAAGAAGACTCGCAGGACACTGGAGGCCCCACCATGGTCAAGCCAAGGTTGTCCACACTATCGTTGTGATCTTATCAATGAGCTGCAGGTCCAAAGAAATTCCATTTTATTTACATTTCCTTCTGTCTCAGCTTCCCTCAATTTTATGGAGGGGATGGTAATGTTAGGGCTTCAGAAAACTGACTTATGGGTCTTGCAGGGCTGTGATCTCTATCAGTTCACCATTTTTTTTCCTTTCCTTAGTTTTAGGGCAGCCAGGAGTGCCGAGGAATGGTGCATACATGATGGGGGATGGGGGTTGTAGGGTGTCAGCTTCTACTTTGTCTTCAGCCAGCCTTCTGTTCCCTCATCATTTCTCCTACCGATCTCCCTGATATTCCTTATGTTCCATAAATAAGTGAAACCATATGATAATTGTCTTTCTCTGCTTGACTTATTTCACTTAGCATAATCTCCTCCAGTCCCATCCATTTGAAACTTATTTTAAGGAATTTTCTCAAGTGATTATGGAGACTTGCAAGTCAAAGTCCAAAATCTGCTAGGTGGTCCAGTGTGCTGAAAAACTAAAGAGAGCTACTGCTGTAGTTAATATTTGAAGATCTTCTGCTAGCGATTCTCTCCTGGTCAAGAGAGTTCAATCTTTTGTTCCATTTAAGCCTCCAAATGGTTGAATAAAGCCCACCCACATCATGGAATAAAATTTTGCTTTCTCACACTCCACTGACTTAAATGTTAATCTCATTTAATTGTTAAACATCTAGATTAATATTTGACCACATATCTGGGTACTGTGGCCCAGCCAGGTTGACATACAAAATTACCCATGCAATTTCATATTCAGATTATTCATTTCTAGCACATAGTCACACACTGTTTTTTAGATATTAATCTTATACCATAAATGATTTGCTGAATTAATTAATTCTATTACTTTTTAATATATTATTTGGGGTTTTCTATATATAAGATTATGTTATCTGTGAGTATAGATCTTCTCTGTTGCTTGTTTAATTTCTCCAACTGCTATTTCCAATACTATGTTGAATAAAAGTGACAAAAGTGAACCCATCCTTAATTTGTTTTGTTCTTGACATTCGGATAAAAGAATTCAATCTTTCAGGTTTGTTGGGCAGATGGCAAAGTAGGAGAACCCTAAACTTACCTTGTACCACAGATACAATTAGATAACCTTCACAGCAGTGAAAATAACTCAGAAAACAACCCAAAGACTGGCAGAACAAATGTCATAAATAAAGGTAGAGAGGAATCTTCATTGAAGAAGGTAGGAAGGGTGATGACTTCTGGGAGCAAAACGGACTCTGGTTGTTCACAGCGGGGAGGGGGCTGATGGCACAGAGAAAGGTGGAAAACAGACATTCACACAAAGGAGCCTACAAATGGGGGGTATGAATCTCCATAATTTTTCACTTTGAAAGCCAGACAGACTGAATCTCATTAGTTTACAACCAATGGGACTTAAAGCCTGGAATTTTAAAAATCAGTGGGTTAGGCTTTGAGCCCAGAGGGCATTAGGAAGTCAGATTCTCACACTTAAAGAAACAACACTATAAACAGCCCCTGCAGATATGCTGTAGAGCAAGCAGTTTGAAAAATTCCAGGGGCAGTGATTTTCTCATCTCAGAGAATGGCCCAGAAAGACAGGGATCACATGGAGACCCCTCCAGGATCAAAGGAAGTAGCAGGTGCCATTGATCTCTCCCAATCCCAACATAAACAATGGTCTCCTGCAGGAACCAGCGCTAGGCCTACACTGTTTACAACTTACTTACAACAAGCCCCCCCACACACACACACACTCATGCATCACCTCTGATGCCACCCTCTAAGCCATGCTCCTTTTAGTCCCTGCACTGCAGGCCCCTGACTCAAAACACCAGCACAAACCATGCTAACACCGTGTCTCCTGATCAACATGTTTTGTGGGACCTCAGTTCTAGCAGCAGTGGTGCAGGTCTCATTTCCCAAGCAGACCACAACACACTTTGTTAAAACATGTCCCATCCCTACTGGGGAATAACCCTTGCCTATAATAGGCAAATAGGGCCTCTGTAGATCATTGGACTAAAGGAAAAAGAGGCCAAGACTCAAAAGCAAAGCACACACAACACACATAAGGAGAAACTCCTGAAGCACCAGGTGTAGCTAACTTTCCTAACACAGAGGAACAGACACATAAAAGTTAGACAAAATGAAGACATAGAGGAAAATCTGCCAAATGAAAGAACAGGACCAAACCACAGCAAGAGACCAAAGCAAAATGTAAATAAGTAATATGCCTGAGAGATTATTTAAATTATCATAAAGATATTCAGAGGACCTGAGAAAAGAGTGAAGGGCATTAGTGAGACTCATTTTTTTTTATTTTTTTGAAAGATTTTCTTTCCTTATTTGTCAGAAAGACAAAAAAAGAAAGAGAGCACAAACAGGAGGAGCAACAGGCATAGGGGAAACGCAAGCTCCTGCTGAGCAAGGAGCCCAATGCAGGACTCTATCCCAGCACCCTGGGATCATAACTTGAGCCAAAGGCAGATGGTTAACTGACTGAGCCACCCAAGCACCCCATCAGTGAGACTCTTAACACAGAAATAAAAAAGAACCAATCAGAGATTAAAAAAAAAAAACACACAACACAATAAAGGAAATTAAAAATACATATTTGTTTGTTTTTAGTTTCAGAAGTGGAGTTTAGCAAATTCATCACTTACATATGACACCCAGTGCTCATCAAAACAACTTCTTTTCTTAATACCCACCACCAATTTAACAAATCCCCCTACTGCCTCACCTCTACCACTCACAGTTTGTTCTCTGTACATAAGAGCCATCCACTTCCTGTCCTAGCTCAGATTCCAATGGATCATTTGAAAGAATCAGAAGAACCAAAAGAACCAAAAACATGTGCCAAAGAGTTAAAGTGCACTTACCCCTAAAGCTCAGGGATTGATGTGGAACATATCACAAATGTATTAGTAAGCTGTGAACAGACTAAAAACTGGCCCCACTCATGGGAGTGAGTAAATGAGTCCAGAATTTTCACTCTTAGCCTTACCATCTCTGAGGCATCATCAAACCTAAAATCAAGCCAGGCTCCTCTCCCATGTGGGTTAATGCTATGACACCAGCAACTTTTGCTTTCTGTCACTCTTTTCTCTAAACAGCAGTGAGGTTTGCAAATGCAGAATATATCATGTCAGCTCCTATTTGATATCCTTTGATAATTCATCATCTGTCTTAATGTAAAATGCAAAATCCTTTGTAGGGCTTTTAATGACCGTCAGAAACTAACTCTTGTCTTTCTCTACAAACTCATCTCCTCCCTCCATCCCCACGCTCCCCAGGTTTCTTCTCCTGACATTCACACCATGTTCTCTGCCTGGGATACTACTTCCATTCTTATTCTTCTCATCTGTAAAGTGTAGGTTAAAGTACAACATCAACATAGAAAGCTTTCCTAGAGCTCTATGTTGATTCAGACCTTATTGTTCCATGTAAATACACCAGCTTATACTTTACTGTTTCACAGCTAACACCACAAATAAACATAAATCCGTTATTCCTTTTATAAGTCATTACATATATCTCTCTCCCTCAAAACTAGAGGCTCCATTAAGACAAAATTTTCCTTGGCCATTTCTTTAAGATTGTGTTCCTGGTCAATTCAGACTGCAGCAAGAGGATGGCAAATGTAAAGGGCTTGAAAATAATTGTGGAATTAATGAATGAGATAGTAGGCAGGAGTACCAGAGGTCTTCTAAACATTGGCTGAATAAAAGAAATTTTTATTCCTTTCTTCCTGCCGTCCTGTCTTCCTATCTGTTCCCTTCCCTTTTCTTCCTTTTCCCTTCTTTTTTTCCCTTTCCCTAGTTTCCTTACTTCATTTCTTTGTTTTTTCCCCTTCTCTCTTTCTCTTTCCCTTTCTCTCTCTCTCTGTCTTTTGTCTTTCTCTCTCTCCCATTCTCCCTTTCTCTCCTTCCCTCTCCATCTGTCCCTCCCCTCCACTTATGACTCCCTCCCTCTGTCTTACTCCTTCCATCCTTCCTCTGTTCCTAGGATTTTATTAAACAGAAAACATTAAAATGTCTAAGTTCCTATAGATAAACCTTTGGCACTTCAAAAATCCTTTGTTCTTGTCATGAGGAGATAGTTTATGTCAACAATAGTTTATATATCTTTTCTTTTTTCATTTATTTATTCCACAGGCATTTAAAAGGTCCCAGTAGCACAAAGAATTGAATCTATAAGGCCAGTTTCCTACCAGTATTTAAAAGATGTATAACTTTCTACACATATCCTTTATGAACTCAGGAGAAATTCTCCTGTAAAATCTAAAAATAATGTGTGAAATCATCATGCCCTCGAGTCACATGATTAGAATCTCACCAGAAGGTGGAAAACAGTGCCAAAGGACAAAAATGCCCCCAAAATTATTTGGTAGAGGCAATTTATCTTCTGAGCAGTTGTTGGAAAGGGGCCATGAAGAAACTCTTTCATTATGGGTTATGAAATTCAACATAGCATCAAGGATGCCATTATAGTTTGAAGGCTCTGAAGCTGCACTCACATATTCCCAAACTTAATCCATTATATATTCTGTGCTAATTTTCCTTAACACACACACACACACACACACACACACACACACACACACACACCAAACTCCCCTTCACTCTTATTCCATAGATACCACAATTTTTTCCCCATTTCTTTTCTAACAGCCTCTTTGAATTCTTGGTTCCTCAAGCTATAGATAACAGGGTTCAACAGAGAGGTCACCACAGTGTAGAAGACAAAAATGATCTTGTTGATTTCAGGTGACAGGTGGTCATTGTGGTAAACATACATGGAGATCATGGTCCCAGAGTAGTGACAACATCCACATGGGAGCCAGATGTGGGAAAGGTCTTCATCTGGCCAGAGGCTGAAGGAATTCTCAATACTGTGGGCACAATGAAAACATAGGACACAAGTGTAAGAAGAAATCAAATGCACAGCACTGCAGTTGACAGGATAAAGATGGCCATCCTGGTGATATACACACTGGAACATGAGAGCTGCATGACGGGAGAGGGGTCACAGAAGAAATGATTGATCTGGTTAGGACCACAGAAATCATTAGGGAGGGCAGAAATCCTGTGCCAACACCTGTCAACAAGGAGACTGCCACCAATCTGGTGCAGATCTCAGGACTCATCAGGAAAGAGTAGTGGAGTGGGTTGCAGATGGCCAGATATCAGTCATAGGTCATCGTGGCCAGAATAAAGAAACTCAGTAGCACCAAAGAACACAAAGAAATGAAGCTGTGCCATCTGTACAGGCAGGGAAGGAGATTGCTTGGCCATGGGAGAAAAAAAATGGCTAAGAGAGGGGGCACAATAGTGGATGTATATCACATTTCCAGAAAGGAAAGATAGTTGAGAAATATCTTCATAGGTGAGTGTAGTCGCTGGTCTTGGCTCACCACTGCAATAATGACAACATTCCCTGTGATCATGAGAAAGTAGATGAACAGAGAAATGGCTAAAAGCCAATGTCTGCCATTCAAATTTTTTCTGGAATCCTAGAAGCTGAAACTCAGTGACATTGGACATATTTGGGGGCTTCATTGCCTGTGGAAGGGAAAATATTTTGGAAAAATTGTACACAAGGCATCCAAATATTTGTAGCTATTGATGTTTAGCAGTTTAGAGATTAATTTTTAAAAATAGTTTAGATCTTTGTGTACAACACTTTACAGGAACAAATGTTAAGTCCACCTTGGTTTTATAAAAAATATTTTGATATCACAAGCTGAATGTGGATGTTAGATCTTAGAAAGAACCTCAGCAAATTCCACTGATTTTGTTCTCTGAAATTTAGAAGTCTCAGGCCCAAAGATAAAAAAGAAGAGAAGAAGAAAAGAAATGGAAAGAAAAGAAAAGAACATACCAAAAAACACCTCTGATGGAAACCAAATTTGGAAACTAAGAATAATAACAATTCTTTTTAAAAGCAGACATATATGAAATCAATGACTTTCTTTCCATACATATGGGTTTGTCTGATAAACAATCAGACATACCATATCTCCTATGACATCTTAGGGAAGTTTATTCATTCTCTTCTCAAACAGTATTATGGGTACCTTGTGCTCTCTCTCTCTCTCTTTGTGTAGCTTTTTGTGCTGAGCGAACCTGTACCTCCATCGGCATCCTTTCTTGTCTTGTTGGATACCATGTTCTGCCACTGAGCATGTATCTTGTATGCATTCAACATGTCACCTTTCTTTGTTTTCCTTTCATTTATTTTAAGAGCCAGTCCTGATTAAAGGCAACATCCACCTGTGATAACTGAGCTTCTCTGAAATAAAGGAGATGAGAGACACACATAATGTTGTCATTTAAAATTCATAACCATTAACTCCAGTGTGTCTTTAGTGCTGTGGAAACTTTTGTTCATCTATTTATTCTTCCATTTTCCTCAGTGACTATTTGATATGTTTTTCTCTTTTGGAAGCTTCCAACACTTCCTTGTCTATCTATGACTTCAGACAAAGATCTATTTTTCTGAAGGAAAAAACAAAACTGAAATCCTCCAATGGGAATATCCAGATACTCAAGCTACTAAATTCCCCACCTAAAATCTTCAATTCCTCTGCATCTGTTTCCTACATCTTACTCCAAATAAAAAGTTTATTCCTGGGTTAAGGTAAATCCCTCCACACACGCTTTAGTTCCTGCACTTTCCCATACAGTGGAAAGTTTTTCACGTGTTACACTTTCTTACTCGCCTGAACTAGCAATGGTTCCTATCTGCCGGATCATTTCCTCAGCATTTAAGCAGGCTGTTTTTTTCTCCTTTTAAAAAGACAGAACAGGGACACTTGAGTGGCTCACTCAGTTAAGCATCTGCCTTCTGCTCAGGTCACGATCCCAGGATCCTGGGATCGAGTCCTATATCAGGCTTCTCTCTCTGCCTGCCACTCCCCCTGCTTGTGTTTGCTAGCTCTCTCTGACAAATAAATAAATAAATAAAATCTTTAAAAAAATAAAGGTAAAAAAATAAAAAGACAGACTATTCGAGGAATTAAATGGTGGAGGAGTAGGAGAACCCTAAGCTTACCTCATCCCTCAAACACAGCTAGATAAATATCAGATAATATTGAAGATGCAAGAAATCATTTTGAAGACTTAAAGAACAAAACTGCACAACTAGAGGTAGAAAAATAGCCACATTATAGAAGGTAGGAGCCACAGAAGGTTGATTTGGGGAAGGAAAGAACTGTGGGTTCTGTGAAGGAGAGGCAACCCTGATCATAAAGGGAAGAGCAAGAGAGAAAGAGAGAGAGAGAGAGAGAGAGCGCAAAAGCACATGTAGGGGATTGCATAAGGAAAAAAAAAATCCCCAAAACATTGGGAAAAGGAGAGGGCTGACTATATGAAGTTTTCATAAGGAGAAGAGTGCAAATTCTGATGTTTTGGAAGTCTGTGCTATCACCAGGGTCATGCCCTGGAGGACTTGGTGGTGCTTTGGTGGGGAAGGAGGGCAGAGACCCAGAATCCGGAAGGTGATCTGAGGATCCCATGGGTCACACAGGGAGAAACTGTTCCACCGTATGCAGTACGTTTGGGAGTGGCAGCACAGCCTCTCTAGGGATGAAAGACCTGGCAGCACCACTGTGATGCCCTTTTCACAAGCTGGGAACAAAGACACCAGCTGAGGGCAGCAAAGCTTGGTGCTGGCTTTTTGTTGCACTTTATCATAAAGTTCAAACCACTATGTGGTCACAGAAATGATTTTTGGGACAAGCCTGCACTGGCCAGAGTGCAGAGAGACGCTCCCCCAGAGGATGAGCACAGGTTCACACCACACAGATCTCTAAAATTTGGAGTTATGAAACCCAGTCACAAGCCTGAGATAAATCAGGTGTACTGTGCCACTTGGCAGGTGGACAGCTCAGATACAGGCAGGGTGAAAGCAGGGATCTAGCAGAAGCCAAAGATACAAGAGAGGTGATAGTTTGCACTTCTGTGAGGGCTTCCTGAAGATTGGCAGGCTGGAACTCCCAGCTCCAGGGACAAGAGAGGTGGGCAAGGCACTTTCCTCGTCAACACTGACTAACTTCAGTGAGCAAAGCAGTGCCACCTAGCGGACGTTAGAGCTGCTTGCACCAAACCCCCACTCTCGATGCTATGTAGGTACATCACTGGGGCAAGTCCACCTGGGAATCAGACAGCAGGCCCCGCCCCTGGAACATCAGCACAAAACTTTCACACACACCAACCCTACTGATCATAGAGTGCTACAAAGCTTCAGCTGTAAGTGAAATAGTATCTGCTGTCTTAAATAATTATTTTATTTTACTTTATTTTTTACCTCTTCTTAATATAATTGTTACTTTCAGGAGCAGGAATACATCAGGCTTTCCTAATCATCACACACACAAAAAACAGTGACCCAGACAAAATGACAAGAAGAAAGAATTCACCTTAAAAGAAAGAAGAGGAAGAAGTCATGGGATTTAATCAATACAGATACAAGTCAGATGTCTGAAACAGAATTTTAAACAGTAATAATAAGGATACTATCTGGGCTTCAGAAAGGCACACACACAAAAAACAGTGACCCAGACAAAATGACAAGAAGGAAGAATTCACCTTAAAAGAAAGAAGAGGAAGAAGTCAGGGATTTAATCAATACAGATACAAGTAAGATGTCTGAAACAGAGTTTTAAACAGTAATAATAAGGATACTATCTGGGCTTCAGAAAGGCACAGAAGATGCTAGAGAACCCCTTATTGCAAAGGAAAATGAACAAAAACTACACAAGCTGAAATTGAAATGCTATAACCAAGATGTAAACCCAAATGGATCCAATGAGCATGAGGATGGACAAACAGAGGAATGAATCAGTGATCTAGAAGATAACAATACAGAAAATAATGAAGCTGAAAAGAACAGGGAAAGTAAGGCACACAATGTCTACACAAGTAAGTCTACACAGATGTAGACTTAGGGAACTCAGTTACTCCTTAAAGCATAATAACATTCATACCATTGGATTCCCAGAACAAGAAGAGAAAGGAAAAAGAGCAGAAGGTTTATTTCAGAAAATATAGCCAAAAACTTTCCTAATCCGGAAAAGGAACAGACATCAAGATCCAAGAGCCACAGAGAACTCTCAGTAAATTAAAAAAAAAAAAGCCAGCCTTCACAGGACATGGACAAAATACATGAACAAGGAAAGAATCCTAAAAGAAGCAAGAGGAAAAAAAGTCCCTAAACTGCAAGTGAAGACAGATAAAGTTCACAGCACATCTCTCCAAAGAAACTTGACAGGCCAGAAGAGAGTGGCATGCTATAATGAACTCAATGAATGGGACAAATATGCAGCCATGAATACATTATCCAGCAAGTCTGTCCTTCAGAATAGAAGGAGAGGTAAAGAGTTTCCCAGACAAAGAAAAACTAAAGGAGTTAAGGTCCACTAAAGCAGCCCTGCAAGAAATATTAAAGGGAACTCTTTAGGTGGTGAAAAAAAAAAAAAGACCAAAACCAACAACTACAAAGGAACAGAAAACAACACCAGAAACACCAACTTCATAGGTAACATATTGACATTGAATTCATTTCTATCAATAATCACTCTGAATGTAAATGGGGTAGATGTTCTAATCAAAAGACATAAGAAATCAGAATGGATTAAAAAAATCCATCCACTGAGGCCCTCAGTTTGTTTCTCATAGTCAATAGTCTCTCATGCTTCATCCCCCCCCCAACATAATATAATAAAAAATCATTTAAAAAAACTACTTACTAAAAAAAAAAATCCATTCATATGCTGCCTACAAGGTACTAATTTTAGAGCTAAAGATAACTGCAGATTGAAAGTGAGGGGATGGAGAATTATGTATCATGCTAATGGATGCCAAAAGAAAGCTGGGGTAAGCATACTTATGTCAGACACGCTAGATTTGTAAAGCTTCGTAAGAGATGAGGAAGGGCATTACATCGCAATAAGGGGTATATCCATCAAGAAGATCTAAGTATCATAAAGATGTATGTCCCAAACTGAGGAAAGCCCAAAATATAAATCAATTAATAAAAACAAAGATATTCATTGATAATACAATAATAGTGCAGGACTTTAACACCCCATTCACAGCAATGGACAGATCACCTAAGCAGAAAATCAACAAGAAAACAAGGACTTTGGATGACACACTGAACCAGTTGGACTTAACAGATATATTGAGAACATTTCATCCTAGAGCAGGAGGATACACATTGTCTTCAAGTGCCTGTGGAACATTCTCCAGAATAGATCACATACTGGGTCACAACTCAGAAGAGGTCACATAGTGAGTCACAAATCAGCCCTCAACAAATACAAAAATATTGAGATCATATTATGCATATTTTCAGACCACAATGCTGTGAAACTTGAAGTCAACCACAAGAAAAAAAAACTGGAAAGATCACAAATACATGGAGCCTAATGGATATCCTACTAAAGAATTAATGGGTAATCAGGAAATTAAAGAAAAAAATTATAAATACATGGAAGCAATTGAAAATGAAAACATGACAGTCTAAAACTTTTGGGAAGCAGCAAATGTGGTCCTAAGAGGAAAGTATATTACAGTTCAGGCCCACCTCAGGAAGCAAGAAAATTTTCAAGTACTCAACCTAACCTTACATCTAAAGGAGTTAGAAAAGGAACAGCAAATAAAGCCTAAAGCCATCAGAAGAAGGGGAATGATAAAGATTAGAGCAGAAATAAATTAGATTGAAAAACAACAAACCAGTAGAACACACCAACAAAACTGAGAGCTGCTTCTTTGAAAGAATAAAACTGATAAATGCCTAGCCAGACTTATCAAAAACAAAAGAGAAAGGAACCAAATAAATAAAATCATGAATTAAAGAGAAGATATCACAACAAACACGACAGAATTACAATCATAACAGAATACTATAAAGAGTAATATGCCAACGAACTGCTCAATATGGAAGAATTGGATAAATTCCTAGAAACATAGAAACTACTAAATCTGAAACAGGAAGAAATAGAAAATTTGAACAGATCCATCATCAGAAAAGAAATTGAGTCAGTAATCAAAAATCTCCCGACAAAGTCCACGTCCAGATGGCTTCCCAAAAGAATTCTACCAGACATAAAAAGAAGAGTTCAATATGTATTCTTCTCAAACTATTCCAAAAAATATATATAAATGGAAGGAAAACTTCTAAATGCATTCTACTAGGCCAGCATTACCTTAATTCCAAAAACAGACAAAGATTTCACTAAAATGGAGAATTACAGGCCAATATCTTGATGAACATTGATGCAAAAATTCTCAACAAGATACTAGAAAATAAAATCCAAAATTACATTAAAACAACTATTCACTGCATTAAATGGGATTTATCCCTGGGATGCAGGGCTGGTTCAATATTGGAAGATCAATCAATCAATGTGACACATTACATTAAAAATGAAAGGATAAGAACCTTATGAACTTCTCAATATATGTAGAAAAAGCATTTGACAAAATACAGCATCCATTCTTGATAAAAAAAAAAAAAACCCTCAACGAAGTAGGGGAAGATAGAATGCAACTCAACATCATAAAAACCATATATGAAAGACCTACAGCTTATATCATTCTCAATGAGGAAGGACTGAGATCTTGTCTTCTAATGTCAGGATCAAGACAAGCATGTCCACTCTCACCATTACTATTTAACATACTACTGGAATTTTTAGCCTCAGCAACCAGATAACAAAAAAGTAAATAAAGGCATCCAAATTTGCCAGGAAGAAGGCAACATTTACTATTTGTAGATGGCATGATACTGTATGTAGAAAGCCTGAAATTATCTATCAAAAAAAAAAAAATCCTAGAACTGATATCCAAATTCAGTAAAGTTGCAGGATATAAAATAAATGTACATAAATCTGATGCATTTCTATACACCAATAAATAAGCAGCAGAAAATGAAATGAAGGAATTGATCTCTTTTTAAATTGCACCAAAAAACAAAAACAATAGGATATGTAGGAACAAACCCAACCAAAGAAGTAAAAGACCTGTACTCTGAGAACTATAGAAAACTTATGAAAGTAATTGAAGAAGGCACAAAGAAATGGAAAATCAGGGGCACCTGGGTTGTTAAGCGTCTGCCTTCAGCTCAGGGAGTGATCCTGGCATTCTGGGATCAAGCCCCACATCAGGCTCCTCTGCTGGGAGCCTGCTTCTTCCTCTCCTACTCCCCCTGCTTCTCTCTCTCTCTCTCTCTCTCTCTCTCTCTCTCTGGCTGTCTCTCTCACTGGCTGTCTCTGTGTCAAATAAATAAATAAAATCTTAAAAAAAAAGAAATGGAAAATCATTGCATGCTAATAGATTGGAAGAACAAGCATTGTTAAAATATCTATAAAATTCAAACAATATGCACATAAAATGCAATTCCTATCAAAATACTGTGAGCATTTATCACAAAGCTAGAACAAACAGTCCTAAAATGTGTAATGGAACCACAGAAGACCAGAATAGCCAAAGCAATCCTGAAAAAAAAAGAAAAAGAAAAAGAAGAGAAAGAAAGAAAGAAAGAAAGAAAGAAAGAAAGAAAGAAAGAAAGAAAGAAAGAAAGAAAGAAAGAAAGAAATAGCTGGAGGCATCATGATTCAGGATATCAAGCTTATATAACAAAGTTGTAGTCACCAAGACAGTATGGTACTGGCAAAAAATAGCAGACGGATAAACCAGTGGAACAGAATAGGAAAACCAGAAATGGACCCACAAGTATATGGGCAACTAATCTTTGACAAAGCAAGAAGGAATATCCGATGGAAAAAAAGACAGTCTTCAACAAATGGTGTGGGGAAAAGTGGACAACATGCAGAAGAATGAAACTGAACCACATTATTACACACCACACACACACACACACACACACACACACACACACACACAAGTTGAAAATGGATGAAAGACCTAAATGTGAGACAAGGAAACCATGAAAATCCCAGAGGAGAACACAGGTAGCATGACCTTGGCTATAGCAGCATCAAAGGAGATACATCACTGGAGGCAAGGGAAACAAACAAAAAATGAACTATTGGGATTTCATCTAGATAAAATCTGCACAGCAATGGGAACAATGAACAAAACTAAAAGGTAGCCTACAGAATGGAAGGGGTTATTTGCAAATGACATATCTGATAAAGGGTTAGTATCCAAAAATCTATAAACAACTTGTCAAACTCAAGACCCCAAAAACAAAAATCCAACCAAGAAATGGGCAGAAGACATAAATAGAAATTTCTCAAAGAAGATATTCAGATGGCTAACAGATGAAAAAATGTTCAACATCAATCATCATCAGGGAAATACAAATCAAAACAAAAATGAGATACCATGTCATACCTTTCAGATGAGCTAAAATTAACAATGCAGAAAATAGCAGATGTTGGCAAGGATGTGGAGAAAGGGGAATCCTTTTACACTGTGGTTGGGAATGCAAACTGGTGCAGAAACTCTGGAAAACAGTATTGAGGTTCCTCAAAAAATTAAAAATAGAACTACCTGTAACCCAACAACCATATTACCTGGTATTTTGCAAAGGTTGCAAAAATACAGATTTAAAGGGGTACATACATCCCAATGTTTATAGCATCATTATCAACAATAGACAAACTGTGGAAAGAGCCCAAGTGTCCATTGACTTGGATAAATAAGATGTGAGATATTGATATAGATAGATATAGATGATATAGATATAGACATAGATAGATACAGATATAGATATACACAATGGAATATTACTCAGCATAAAAAGAATTAAATCTTGCCAATTGAAACAAGGTGGATGGAGCTAGAGTGTATTATGCTAAGCCAAATAAGTGAGTCAGAGAAAGATCAATACCACATGATTTCACTCATGTGGAATTTAGGACACAAAACAGATGAGTATATGGGAAGGGAAAAGAGAGAGAGAGAGAAGCAAAGCATAAAATACTCTTAACTATAGAGAACAAACTGAGGGTTGATGGAGGGAGCTGGATGGGGGATGGGCTAAATGGATGATGGGTATTAAGGAGGGCACTTGTTATGATGAGCACAGAGTGTTATATATAAGTGATGAGTCACTAAATTCTACTTCTGAAACTAAATATTACACTATATGTTAAGTAACTAGAATTTAAATAAAAATTTGGAAAAAAATACTAGCAAATAGAATCCAACAATACATTAAAAAAAAAAAATCATTCACCATGTCCAGTGGGATTTATTCCTGGGCTGCAAGCATGGTTCAATATCCACATATCAATCAATGATAAATACCACATTAATAATAGGAAGTATAAGAAACATATTATCCCCTAAATAGATGCAGAAAATGCATTTGACACAGTACAATATCCATCCATGATAAACGTTCTCTACAAAGTAACGTTATATGAAATATACCTCAACATCATAAAGGCCATCTATAAAAAACCCACAGCTAATATGGTACTCAATGGAGAATAACAGAGAGCTATTCCTCTTTGGTCAGGAACAAGACAGGGATTTCCACTTTCACCACTGTGATTTAACATATTGGAAGTTGTAGCCACAGCAATGAGTAACAAAAAGAAATAAAAGGGGGGTGCCTGGGTGGTTCAGTTAAGTGTCTGCCTTTGGCTCAATTCATGACCCTGGGGTCCTGGGATTGAGCCCTATGTTGGGCTCCCTGCTCAGCAAAGAAGCTGCTTCTCCCTCTCCCTCTGCACCTCCCATTGCTTGTATTCTCTCTCTAGTTCTCTCTCTATATCGAATAAATAAATATATATATTTTTAGACGAAACAATGGGGCACCTGGCTGGCTCAGTCAGTTAGGCATTTCCTTTCAGCTCAGGTCATGATCCCAGGATCCTGGGATGGATCCCCACACTGGGGAGTCTGCTTCTCCCTTTCCATCTGCCTGCTGTTCCCCTTGCTTGTGTTCTTTCTCTCCCTCTGTCAAATAAATAAATAAAATCATTAAAAAAGTAAAAAATAAAATAAATTTAAAAAAAGAAATAAAAGGCATCCAAATAGGCAAGGAAGAAGTAAAACTTTCAATAGCTGTATATGACATGATACTCTATATAGAAAACCTAAAAACCTTCACCAAAATATTGGTAGAACTGATACACAAACTGAGTAAAGTCACAGAATACAAAATAAAAGTATGGAAATCTGTTGCATTGCTATACACCGATAATGTAGCAGCAGAAAGAGAAATCAAGGGATCAATCCATTTACAATTGTACCAAAAAACATAAGATACCTAGGAATAAACCTAACCAAAAAGGTGAAATACTTGTACTCTGAAAATTATAAAATACTGACAGAAGAAATCAAAGATGATACAAATAAATGGGAAAACAAAACAAAACAAAACATTCCATAATCATGGATTGGAAGAACAAATGTTGTGGAAATGTCTGTATTACCCAAAGCAATTTATATATTTAATGCAATCCCTATAAAATATCAACAGCATTTTTCAGAGTGCTAGCACAAACAATCTTAAAATTTGTATGGAACCAGTAAAGTCCCTGAATATCCAAAGCAACTGTGAAAAATATAAACAAAAGTAAAGACATCACAATTCCAGACTTAAAATTCTAATACAAAGCTATAGTGATGAAGACAGTATGGTAACAGAAAATCCAGAAATGAACCCACAACTATATGGTCAATTTATATTTGACAAAGCAGGGAAGAATATCCAATGGGAAAATGTCTCAGAAAATAGTGTTGGGGAAACAGGACAGCAACTTATAAAAAAATGAAACTGAGTCACTTTATTACACCATACACAAAAATAAATTCAAAATGGATTAAGTGTTTAAATATGAGATAAGAAACCATCAAAAAGAGGAGATCACAGGTTGCACCCTCTTTGATATTGCCCATAGCAATTTATTTCTACCTGTGTCTCCTGAGGAAAGGGACACCAAAGCAAAGAGTAAACTATCGGTACTTCAACAAAATTAAAAGCTTCTGCACAGCGAGGGAAACAATTGACAAACCTAAAAAGGCAGCCTATTAAATGAGAGAAGATATTTGCAAATGACATATTTGATAAAAGGTTAGTACCTAAAGTAAATAAATTATAAAACTCAACATCCAAAAGCCAAATAATCCAATTAAAATGGAATATTTGATAAAAGGTTAGTATTCAAAATATATAAAGAATTTATAAAACTCAATATCCAAAAATCAAATAATACAATTAAAAATTGGTAGCGGTGCCTGGGTGACTCAATTGGTTGAGTGTCTGACTCTTGATTTTTGTTCAGGTTATGATCTCAGGGTTGTGGGATCAAACCCCATGTCATGCTCTGTGCTCAGTGCAGAGTCTGCTTGAGATTCTCTCTTGCCCTCTGCCCCTCCCTCCACTCACATGCTCTAAATACATACATACATACGTACGTACATACATACATAAAATCTAAATGAAAAATGGCAGAAGGTATGAATAGACATTTTTCCATAGAAGACATTGAGATGGCCAACAGATACATGAGAGGATGCTCAGTATCACTGATCAAGGAAATACAAATCAAAACCACAATGGATGGGACACCTGGGTGGCACCGTTGGTTAAGTGTCCAACTCTTGTTTTCAGTTCAGGTCATGATCTTGGGGTTATGGGAGCAAGCCCTAGTTGGGCTCTACACTCAGCCTGGTGTCTGCTTGGGACTCTCTCTCCCTCTCCCCCTCCCCACTGCTGGCACTCTCTCTATCTCTAAAATAAATAAATAAATAAACCAAAACAAACAGACAAACTACAATGAAATACCACCTCACACCTGTCAGAATGGCTAAAATCAACAACACAAGAACCAACCAGTGTTGGAACGGATGTGGAAAAGGGGAACCTTCTTACATTTTTGGTGGGAATGCAAACTGGTGCAGTCCATCTGGAAAACACTATGGAGGGTCCTCAG
The DNA here is from genome assembly GCF_024610735.1 of Ursus americanus. Taxonomy (NCBI): domain Eukaryota; kingdom Metazoa; phylum Chordata; class Mammalia; order Carnivora; family Ursidae; genus Ursus; species Ursus americanus. Next base: position 82,468,244 of record NC_142131.1, on the reverse strand, counting down.
AAAGTTAAAAAATAGAAGTAAGATATGATCCAATATTGTTCTTATGGCTAATTACCCAAAGAATGAAAAACTACATCACTTGCCCTGATGTTTATAGCAGCATTATCTACAATAGAGAAGTTGTTGTCAGTTGATGAATGAAAATATATATACCCAGTGGAATATTAGCCACAAAAAAGAATGGAATCTTGCCATTTACAGCATCATGGATGGAGTTACAGTCTATTACGCTATATGAAATGAATCAGAGAAAGACAAATACCTAATAATTTCACTCTTATGTGGATTTAGGAAACAAAACAGAAACAAAACAAAACAGATGTAAACTAAGAAATAGACTTTTAACTATAGAGAACAAACTGATCATTACCAGTGGGGAGATGGGTGCCAGGTTAGGTTAAACAGGTAATGGGCATCAAGGAGGGCACTTATTGTGATGAGGACAGGGTGTTGTGTGTTAAGCGTTTAATTACCAAATTCTACACCTGAAACAAGTATTACACTGTGTGCTAACTGGAATTTAAATAAACACTTGAAAAGTAAACTAAGGGGGAAAAACATAAAAAGGGATTTTCTTGAGAACAGAGAAATTTGTGTAATGTCCAGGTAAATGGGAAAGTTTGTGGAAAGCTTTCAATGGCTGCTCTTGTAGTGGTGTAGATGTGGCTTCGGGACTATTTCCTCCTGCTGTTCCTGTTGCAGCACATCAGATATGCCTCCTATCAAATGGAAAGGGGAATAAAAATAGAGATTATATGGGGATAAAGGGACATAGAAAGCCTAGTAAAAACCCCACATTTCCTAGATTTCTGAAACTATCACAGAAGCATTATCAACACAATCACATTTTCCTAGAGAAAAATGGGATGGAACTTATAAAGAGACTGTGCATTCAGAGAATAAATGTTCAGTTTGCCATGGAGGTGAAGAATGGCTGGAGTCAGCAAGATACACTCAAGTCTGTGGCTATAAGTTCCAGTTTTCCAAGATAAGAAAAAGTAATTGCACACTTCGACTGAAGTTAATCCAGGGTGACTGTGGGCTGATGCCTCCTCCCTCTCCTTTCCCCTTCCTCAGTGTGCCCATTTTCCAGGCAAAAATGATAAGCCCAGGGGCGCCTGGGTGGCACAGAGGTTAAGCGTCTGCCTTCAGCTCAGGGCGTGATCCCGGTGTTCTGGGATCGAGCCCCACATCGGGCTCCTCCGCTATGAGCCTGCTTCTTCCTCTCCCACTCCCCCTGCTTGTGTTCCCTCTCTCGCTGGCTGTCTCTATCTCTGTCAAATAAATAAATAAAATCTTTTAAAAAAAAATGATAAGCCCAAAGACCCAGGTTTGGAAAAGGCAGGTATCAAATCCTGATGGGCTCCGACATATATTGAAGAAATTGAGAACACTTGTTACCAGATGTACCTGGAAGTGACTGGAGTATGGTTTCTTTTATCAGGAAATTGAAGTTCAAAATATTTGCTAAGATTGTTTGTGGAAGGCTAAATATATATTTATAAACTTCCGCATTCCTTCTTTGTGAATACCTGTATATCCTATATGATGAATTATTACTCCTATGAAAATGTTTTTGTTAACATAATCAAATGTCTATTACCAGGATCCCCATTAAAATCAGGACAAAAGATGGTCATTATTATCATTCAAATCTGTTCAGACAATACCCTGGATATTAAATAATAGATATGAATGTTAAAAAACATAAGAAAAATAAGTCAGCTTTTTAAATGAGTATGTTCAAAATAATACATCTGAGGTATTCAAAATAATTGTATTCAATATACCTGATAAACATATATTCATTAAAATTATGAATAATTTTATTTAAATCATTTAATAAAATAAGCAACAAGGGCAATTAGACAACCTGCTGAACAGTTGGAAATGGCTTATTGACATGTGAAAAAATAATTCAACCTCTCTCCAGACCGAAATCTTGCACCACCCGTTATATTTTTCCAGTCAGTGGATTTTAACATGCAACCTGAATATTTGAAGGCTTTTCTGGGCAGGTCGAGGATGCAGATAATTATAATAATTACTCTTGAGAAGATGGTGACACTCTTAACAGAGGAAAAACTTCTTTTAGCCAGGTTGTTGTTTTGTTTTGTTTTGTTTTGTTTTGTTTTGTTTTGTTTTGTTTTGTTTTGTTTTGTTTTTGCTATGGCCTGGGCAGTGATGTGCATGAATTTCCCAATTTTGACTCACTTAATTTACCTGATTTCTGAGGATTTCCTTCCATCTGGCTTGTTTTCTGAATTCCCAGGGGATGTGTATAGAAAGGCAGGCTTTTGCTATTTTATATTGTTTGTCTATAAAAATGTAAATTCATTCCTGGAGGCTATGAGGGAGGACTGGACTTATATATGAGAAAATTAAAATTATAAGGATGCCTGAGTGGTATAGTCAGTTAAGCATTCAACTCTTGGATTTGACTCAGGTTGTGACCTCAGTGTCATGAAATCAAGCCCCTTGTCAGGCTCTGTGCTGAGTGTGGAGTCGCCTTGGGATTATCTCTCCTTCTCCCTCTGCCCTTCCCACTTGTGTGGTCTCATTCTCTCTCTCCCTCCCTCTCTCAAAATAAATACATCTTTAAAAAAAATCATAGTGAAATATAATTTTTACTTCAGAGAGACACTTCTTATTACTCAAAGACATTAGATTTACTATTCTTGCTTTGAATTTCACTCTTACAGTTTAACTCCTAACAGGCATCCAAAATTTGAACCCACTCAACACTTTCTCCAGGAGTTTTAATTACACTTTGTACATTACATACGTATTTACACCATTTCATTTCTTATAGTACCTTTCCATTATCAATAATCTGTTGGAATTCTGGACATGGTGACATTGACTTGCTGAAAGAGATGATACATTTTAGAAGTATTCAGCAGGAGATATATCTAAGGGTCCAAGGCTATGGAAGGGCTGTATGTAGCTCAGGAGCAATGAAGTCCAGGCCTTGGGGGCTAATGATATGGAAAAACTTACTGCAAAAAATTTTGCTGTACTTTTGGTTTCAGTCAGAATGTCACATGATACTCTATAAATTTTTCTGGATTGCGTTGATGATTCAAATAATTTATCAAGTACATACTGAGAATACACTATTATATCTGGCTTTGTGTTCAGATGTCTATTTCAAAGATTCAGTTGCTGTGCCTTTTTGTGGTCACCTGGCAAGCCAACAGTTAAGTTGAGAATACTGCTTAATATGGAAAATTTGCAGAAAGAAGTATCAAAAGTTGCCCCTAGGATAGGAAGACAGGACCATATATTAATGTGGGATCGAAGATTTCCCTCCAGAAAGGCCAGGGCATAATGTTGCTTTCAAGTGTACGTAAACATCCATATCACAAAAAGTCAATAATAGATTAATTTTCATTAAAATTTAACGTGCATATAATTTCATAAAGAGAGTGTTTTGCTTTTATAATCAGAAAACAAAAGTATTTTGTGTATGTTTGCATGTAGGCTGAACAGTCATGAATTCACAGTGTAGAGTTCACAACCTTGTGAGGTAAAACATCTTTGTTCCCTTCCTCTGGGATATTGTTAGGAAATATGGTGGACCAAGTAGATGGCCCTGTGAAGAGATGGATTCCTCTCATGGAGGAAATTGTCCCTGGTATCCCACCTACCACTGCCTTGCCTGAATTTTTCTTGAATGAAAGACTTGTATCTTTCATAAACTATTTCTCTTGTTCAGAGTACCCAAGCTTTGTTCTGGAAATTGATCTTTGATTTACCAAACTCAGAATCAAAGATCAGGAGCATGCTTTAATTTATTTTCTAACTGATAACTCCTACTTGATTGGAAATCTAGGGAGCAGTCTCTTAAATACCCATGAGTGCCAAAACTATACTAAAATAATTAGGAAGTCAAAAAAATGTTACTAATAAAGGTGTTTGAAATGTCACCAAATAATGACACCACTGATCAATTACAATTCTGTGAGAATTTTGGGAGAACTGCTGAAAGAGAACCTGTAACAGATTATTCTGCTCTGTGCTTTGTGTAGCTGTGTCTGTGGTGATATATTTCTGCATTCTTTGCCACTAAAAAACTTGCAAAATAATGCAAATAAAATGAAACCAACCAATTATGTCGATTTCATTTGTGGTTTTTCTAGTTTTATTAAGATATAATTGTCCTATAACAAAGTGTAAGGTTGAAGTATACAACATGATGATTTAACCTACGGATATTTTGCAACAGGGTTGTCAAAGGTTAACCAACACTTCCATCATATCACGTAATTACGATTTGTGTGTGTGTGTGTGTGTGTGTGTGTGTGTGTGTGTGTGTGTGTGGTGAGGCAGTTAAGTCCACTCTCTTAACTTTCAATTATATCATCCAGGATTACTAACTATAGTCACCATGCAGTACCTTAGACATCCTTCCACACATTATCATTTTGACATCCCATCCATGTATGGAATTATCATGTCATTTTTATATCCTATCCTCATTTTATGATGATGGAGTAAACATTGAATAATGTTACCTTGTAAGCATTGAAGTCCTTACAACTTATAAATCTGAGGTTCCTTACTTAGTCTGCTACAAAGCTAAAGGTAGAATTTGGTACACTTCAAAGCACAACATATATTTATTCTCCTGAAGTAGGTTTATCTCAAGTTTTGAAAGCATGGATATATAGAAAGCACACCTTGTTATCCAGGACACAGACATACATATCTAGCAAGTAAAGTGTATTATATTGCCTTGTTACTTTAAGTGGATCCACACCCTGGCAGCACCAGCATCAACATCAACTGGGGATTTTGGAAAACCAGAATCTCAGGACATATTCTGATCTGCTAAACAAAATCCACATTTGAACAAGCTCCCCATTTGAATCGTCAGCACATTAAAATATGATACTTTTTCACCTATTTGATTATGTGGTCTAATATTATTAGGAAAATCTAATAAAAACATTACATTTACATGCAAAACAACCCAATATGGAGGATGCATACATCTCTTGAAATAACACCTGGGACTATGTCTTAGCTGGTTCCAAGGGGAATATTTGTAGCAAGAGAGCTTTGCACATTCTTCAGGAGTATAAACAAAGTATATTATTCTCACCAGAGATGGTACCTGGGGGATATCTGAACAAATCTGCAAAAGCCCACCCTTTCCCATATCTCCTTTATCACTTAAATTCTGAAGCAGCTCAAGATAAAACCAATCTTATCAACACTTGATTCCATAGCTCCTTTATGATCGTTCCTTGAATACATAGTATGACAATTCCTTCAGGTCCACAACAAAGAATCTCCTGAAACCTGATCCTTATGTTTTCTGAAACCAAGTCAAACTCTTTCCTTAAGGTATGAAATATATATAATATTAATAGTATATATAATATATGTAATATTATATAATATATACTATAATATATTTATTATTATAAACTTATTTTTAAAACAATAAACTGGTGATGCTAAATATCCATTAATTCAACAGTTAGGTATAGATCATCTATTTCTTGTTAGACGTTGAGCTAGCTTTGAGAAAATAAAATAAAATAAAATTTTCATACTGAGAGTTGACAGTACAAATGTATGATTCAGAGTGGATAGTATTCCTCAAAGTAAGTCATATTGGGAGAAACAATAAAATACTGGAAAATTACGATTTTAATCAACAGAAACAATAGTACATACTTTTAATTAAGAAAGCTTAGAAATAAATCAACAAACAAACATGCCCAATCTTTATAGGCAGTATAAATGGTGCTGAATTCCAGGAAGGAGATGAGCAGATGTATAAGTTACACATCAGAATCACTTGCATCAAAAAATTAGAATGATGGATGATTGGATCCAAAAAAGAATTTCAAGGATATACATGATCCTGCCTTTGTAAAATGTTTCACCTAAAAATAAATAAATAAATAAATAAATAAATAAATAAATAAATAAATAAATAAATAATAAATAGGATCCTTCTAAGAAAAGAGATACCAAGAAGGAGGTAAAACATTTAAGGAATCTAAAGAACTAGAGCTTTTGGACTATTAGACAAATATGTGATTGTATTAGATTTTTAGTAGAGCTTCATTAGAGAATAATTGACATACCAAGACCTCCCTACACATTTAACGTATAGAATTTGATGCACTTGTTCTTATGCCAACACCCATGATATTATCACTGCAATTAAGGTAATAAACATCCATCATCTCCAAGAGTTTCCTTATGTCCCTTTTTGTCCCCAGTAGTACTTGTGATCTATCATGTCAACAGAATTATAAATGTACAGTAGTGTGTTGTCAGCTGTTGTACAGCAAATCTCTAGAATTTATTCTTTTCATATAACTAAAACGTTATAGATCACTAAACTATTTAGATCATGGGAAGTTCTTAAAGTGTTTAAATGGTAACTTTCTTACCTGTAAAATGAGAGCAGTACAATTAACCCATAGAAAGAATTAAAGATAAAATAACTTACACAAATCTTTCAGTCCAGTGAGTCGGAGAACAAGTAATGTTGCACAAATTATAGTTTGTGCACTCTCCCATGATTTGTCTACACCCTTGATGAGACCTGGCAACTGAGCAAGGAACTCCAGGAAGAGATCAGTGTTTAGCTACATGGCATTGAGGTGAAGGATCAAGGTGAGCATTTAACATACTGGCATCAATACTATCCCATTTTAAGGGACTTGGGATTCAGTTACCAGGTGATAATCACTTCTGGAAGAGTCCTGATTTCTAGCATCATGATAAGAGGTGGAGAGTGATGGCTTAGGGACGAGGGTGACTGCAGATTACATCAGGTTGAAGATATGGGGAAAAAACAGAAAAGAAAACAAACAAACAAAAACACTGAACATCTGGAACCAAATTGAGGGTGATAGAGAGGGCTTGGGGAAAAAAAATGATGGCAAGTTTTCAGAATGATTTTCAGGGTAAAAAAAGATGACCAGATATAATCAGAAGGCTGACTATTCCAAATTCTAGAAAACATCACTTCTTTGAGCAAATGGCAGAATCTCTGACATAATTAATAGTAATAATAGTGAGATACCAGGACTGAATGTGACTGTCCCATCAATGTGGTTGCAAAAGTTCACCAGTAATAATAATTTCCTCTGCAAGTATAATAGCATTTCCTCAAGAAGTGTAATAGTAACATTGCTTATTAATGACTTTGGCTTAAAATTAATAACTCTATAATTTCAGATGTAAGTGTTGGGCTACATTTTAACTCACTCTTGCTTAGTTGTGCAACTCAATTTACAGCATGATTCTTTCCCTTAACCAAGTTACAGAGAAAAGGCCAGAAAATAATGAAGGCATCTAAGCACTGAGGTTTAGATCAATTGTTAAAACAAAACAAAACAACAACAACAAAAAAAAGCTAATGATTATCTCTATTTTTTAAAATATTTTTCTATCTTATTTTGTATTTAATAGACACTATTTTTGTAGGGCAGCAGTGTTCACAACAATATCGACATGTACCTTTCTCCATTAACCTCCTGCACCACAGTGCTATAATTTTTATGATCAATGAACCTACACTGAAACATTATCATCACTAATGTCCATATTTACATTATGATTTACTTTTGGTGTTGAATATTCTATGGGTTTGGACAAGTGTATGACATGTCTCCATGCTATGGTATTACAGAGTGGTTTCATAGTTTCTAAAAATCCTCTGTGCTCTATCAATCTATCACTCCAAAAAACCCCCTGGAAATTACTGAGATTTTTACTATCTCTATAGATCGCCTTATCCAGAATGTCACATAGCTGTGATTATAAAGTTTGAAGCCTTTTCAGATTTAGTTATTTCACTTATCAATAAGCATGGAAATTTCATCCATGTCTTTTCATTGCTTGATAGCTCATTTTTCTTAGCCCCAAATAGTATTATTGCCAAAATATACCATAATTTGTCCACTCACTTACTGAAGGATATCTTGGTTGCTTCCAAGTTTTGGCAATTATGAATAAAGTTGCTATAAATATCTATAGTCAGGTTTTATTTGAGCATAAGTTTTCAATCCCTTTGAGTAAATGCTAAGGAATATGATTACTGGATTTTATACTAAACATATATTTAGGTTTTTGTTTTTGCTTGTTGTTGTTGTTTTAATAAACCATCAGGCTGTCTTCCAAAGCGATTGCACCATTTTGCACTTCCGTCAACAATGAATGAGAGTTGCTGTTGATCCACATACTCACCAGCATTTAGTGTTGCCATTACTCCAAATGTTGACCATGCTAACAAAGGTGTATCGGTACCTCATTGTTTATATTTGCATTTCCCTGATGAAAAAAGATGTGGAAGTTCTTTCAATATGCTTAATTGCTATCCATATATCTTTTTTGGTGAGGTGTTTTCTAAGGTCCTTGGATCATTCTACCATTTGTTTAATTTCTTAGAATTGACTTAAGGTATATTTGTGTATTTTGGATAACAATCCTTTTTTAGACATGCCTTTTCCGAATATTTTCTCACAGGCTCTGTTATTAATTTAGTCATGTTTACTATAATGAATATACCATGGCCTGGATGGCTTATGCAACAAACATTAATTTGTCACATTTTGGGAGGCTGAAAAGTCCAAAATCAAGAATTTGGCAGATTTAATTCCTGGTGAGGGATATTGGTTTTATTTTGTTTTGTTTGTTTGTTTATAAAAACTCTAATCCCATTAATAATGATTCTTTTCTCATAATCTCAGCACTTCCCAAAGGCTCAACCTCTGAACAACATCATATTAGAGATTAATTTTCAACATATGGATTTTTGGGGGAGACAAATATTCAGTCTATAGCCCTTATCTTATTCTCCAGACTGTTTCTTTTACAGAACAACAAAAACAATTTTTTAATTGAGGGAAGGTTGTCAATTTTTTATAATAGATCAAGTCTTTGCATTAAAAACTGTAACTACCTCAAAGTCATCTAGATTATCTCCTATGATTTCTTCTAGGACATTTATAATTTTCTGCTTTATGTGTAGGTCCCTGATCCATCTTGAGTTCATTTTTGTGTGAATGATGTAAGTTCCATGTTTAGATTTGTTTTGTTTTGTTTTGTTTCTGGCATGTGGTTGTCCAAATGTCCCAGCACCATTTGTTGGAAAGACTATCTTTTCTCTATTGTATTGTTTTTGCTCCTTTGTTTAAAAAAAAAAAAGATCATGTTTATGTGGGTCTGTTTCTGGGTATTATATTCTGTTCCCTTGATCTATTTGCCAACTCTTTTACTGTAGTGTGATTATTATGGGAGCTTTACATTAAGTCTTGAAGTCTGTTTCAGTCTTCTAGTTTTGTTGAAACTCTTGCAATATTATGTTGGATCTTCTGGATCTTTGTCTCTCCAATAAAATTTAGAACCAGCTGGTCAATATCCATAAGATAATTTGCTTGAATTTTTATAAGGATTGAATTGAATCTATAGATCGATTTGGAAAAAAAAAACCTGACAGCTTGATATTATTGAATCATTCTATTTATGGATATGAAATATCCTTTGATTTATGTAGTTCTTTGACTTTATTCATCAGAGTTTTGTACATTTTCTCATATAGACCTAGTACATATTTTGTTAGATTTATACCTAAGTAATTAATTTTGGGGATGCTAATGTAAATTGTATATATTTTTAAATTTCAAACCCACTTGTTTATTTTTGGTATACAGGAAAATGATTGACTTTGTTCACTATAATGTATCCTGCTAACTTTTTATAACTTATTAGCAATATGAGGCTTTTGTCCATTCTTTCAGATTTACCACAATTATGATTATGTTATCAGAAAACAAAGACAGCTCTATTTCCTCTTCCCAATCTGTAATATGTTGCCATTTATTTTCCTATCTTTGCATTAACTAGAACTTCCAGTATGATGTTGAAAAGCAGTGGTGAGACAGGTCACCCTTATCATTTGTTTCATATTAATCGAGAAACATCAAGTTTCACATCATTAAGTATGATTTTGGATGCAGGTTTTTGTAAATATTCTTTATTAACTTGAGGAAGATCTTTCTTTCTTTCTTTCTTTCTTTCTTTCTTTCTTTCTTTCTTTCTTTCTTTCTTTCTTTCTTTCTTCCTCCCCCTTCCTTCCTTCCTTCCTTCCTTCCTTCCTTCCTTCCTTCCTTCCTTCCTTCCTTCCTTCCTTCCTTCCTTCCTCCCTCCCTCCCTTTTAAAGAAGTGGTGAGGCAGGTCGCCCTTGCCATTTTTAAAAAAAAAAAATTAATTGGACAACATCAAGTTTCACATCATTAAGTATCATTTTAGATGCAGGATTTTGTAGATATTCCTTATTAACTTGAGGAAGACCTTCCTTTTTTTTTTTATCACAAGAGAGGTACTTGGTAGAAATGAGATTTCAAAGAATTGGGGTTTGTATCTATGCTAGTATGAGAAAGAACAGATAGCTGAGAATATCCCATAGCTCTCTAATTGGATATTTGGTCAGAAGGGAAAATGAGCAGTGAAAAAATATACAGTGTGTATGTACATGTATATATATATATATATATATATATATATATATATATATATATGAAAAATGCATATCCACATATACACAAACTTAGCTGTATGATTAAGATAAACTTATCTGCCTAATGACATAAATATTGAAAGTTCAACAAATATTGTTATTTTATCAGGAATTTAAAATTAAAGTTTGAATGTGACTCTAAATTTATTCATCAACACATACCAAATGCTAGCCAAAGTAGAGATTTTTCCTTCTGTCTGTGAGAAAAGAAGGGAAAAAATAAATAGCATAGAATTTGAAGAGACAAAATGTATATTGTAGGTGGGTTTGGCTCCAGACAAGTTTTCATGAAAAAAAGAACACCAAATATGTTATCAGTGTGCTTCAGTGTAAATATAGAATAAATTATGTCTTTTAGAATAAAATGTATTAAGTGTAGAAGTAGTAGAATAAATTCTTCTGAACTTTCATTTTACTGCAGTGTTCAGGCTCAGCATAAATGGACTGGAATACCATGAAAAGAGTTCAAAAGCTCCCCATACACACCACACACACTTCAGTGCACCACAGAAACTGGCATCAGCATGTTCTGCACTTAAATTAATCCAGCCCTGCAATGCTAGAAAACGGCTAATCACAGAAGCCTGGTAATAAATGTGTCTTTACAATATATCTATCTTCTGTAGCAATTTGAGTATCAGAACTTAATAAGAAACAAAACAGTAATTTTAATTATTATAATTATGAAGTTTGAGGAGTGAACTTAAATGTGGATAAGAAGAGCAAGGGAACAAGTAAATAAATTTTAATTTTTTGTGCACATAAAATTTCAGGTATGAAATATATAAAAACTGATAGAATTATAAAGAGTATACTATTAATAAAGTAGTAAATTATAAACAAATTAGATTTACAGATAAATAAACATATAAAATGTGAACTGAACTATTAAAATATTTTATATTAGGTAAATAAGCCTATAATAAAAGTCTTAATCACCCCACATCTTTAAGATTGGCTATTAACAAAAAGAGAAAAAATGACAAGTGTTAACAAGGATGTGGAGAACACAGAATCCTTATACACTGTTGGGAATGTAAATTGGTGCATCTACTATGGAAAACATCTCTTGGGTTAATTAAATATTTTAATTTCTCATTTTATATTCATTTTTGTCTTATGTGTTAATATATTTGCCATTTTGCTTTTTGTGGGAGCTCTAGGGAATCCAATGTAAGTTTTAACCTATTACTCTATACTTTCATATATAAATATTACTATTTCATATGTAATACATATGTTACTATTTACTTTCTTGACCTTTGTGCTAGTCTTGTAATATATTTAAGTTCTACATATTTTATAAAATCCACACTATTTTTTAATGTTTTAACACTAAAAAAGAAATCAGATTTTTCTGAAAATATATTCTTCCTCTTTATATACATTGTCTTTAGTTTTGAATACTTTTAAGATTCTTTATTTAACATAACCTTTAACAACTTATGATAGATTTTACTGAATTGGGTGTGCCTGTGTATATTCTGTGTGTTTGCATTTATCTTTGACAGGTAGATGGTTAAGCTAATGTTTTCTATATTTTATGCAATTTAAAAAAATAATTCAAGTACAATTGACATACAATATTATATTAGCTTTAGGTGTAAAACATTTTTTTAATGTTTCAAGTTTTTATTAAATTCTGGTTAGTTAACCGATAGTATAATTAGTTTCAGGAGTAGAGTTTAGTGATTTGTCACTTACGTACAATACCCTATGCTCATCACAAGTGCTTTCCTTAATATCCATCACTCACTTAGCCCATCCCCCACCCCCTCCCCTCCAGCAAACCTCAGTTTGTTCTCTATAGTTAAGAGTCTCTCTTATGGTTTGCTTCTCTCTCTCTCTCTCTCTCTCTCTCTCTCTCTCTCTCATTCTCCTTTTTGTTTCTTTCCCCATTGTTCATCTGTTTTTTTCTTAAATTCCACATATGTGTGAAATCATATGGTATTTGTCTTTCTCTGATTTCTTTCACCTAGTACAATACACTGTAGCTCCAATCACATCATTGCAAACAGTAAGATTCCATTCTTTTTGATCGCTAAGCAATATTCCATTATATATATATACACACACACCACCTCTTCTTTCTCTATTCATCAGTTGATGGACATTTGGGCTCTTTCCATAATTTGGCTATTGTAAATAATGCTTCTATAAACACAGGGGCGCATGTATCCCTTTGAATTAGTGTGGGGGGGTATGTTTTGTTTTGTTTTGTTTTGTTGTATTCTTTGGGAAAATACCCAGTAGTATAATTGCTGGATAATAGGGTTGTTCTATTTTTAACTTTTTTAAGAAACTCCATACTGTTTTCCACAGTGACTGGACCAGTTTTCATTCCCACCAACAGTGCTAAAGGTTTACTTCTTCTCCACATCCTTACCTATTCTTTCTTTTGTTGTTGATTTTAGCTATTCTGACAGGTGTAAGGTGATATCTCATTGTAGTTTTGATTTGCATTTCACTGATTGTAAGTGATAATGAGCATCTTCATCTGTCTGTTGGTCATCTGTATGTTTTCTCTGGAGAAATGTCTTTTTATGTGTTCTGCCAACTTTTATTTGGAATATTTGTTTTTTAGATGTTAAGTTTTATAAGTTCTTTATATAGTTGAGATACTAACCCTTTATCAGATATATTTGCAAATGTCTTCTCCCATTCTGTAGGTTGCCTTATAGCTTTGTTGATTGTTACCTTCCCCGTGTAGAAGGTTTTTAGTTTGATATGGTCCCACAGTTTATTTTTGCTTTTGTTTCCCCTCCCTCAGGAGACATATCTACAAAAAGTTGCTAGGGCTGATGCAAAAGAAGTTACTGCCTGTATTGTCTTCTGGTATTTTAATGACTTCATGTCTCACATTTAGGTCTTTAATCTATTTTGAATTTATTTTTGTGTATGGTGTAAGAAAATGGTAATGTTTCATTCTTTGGCATATTGCTGTCCAGTTTTCCCAACACCATTTGTTGAAGGGACTGTCTTTTTCCTATTCAATATTATTTCCTTCTTTGTCAAAGAGTAATTGACCATATACTTGTGTGTTCATTTCTAGGTCTTCTATTTTTTTCTATTGATCTACATGTCTATTTTTATGCCAGTACTTTTTCTTTCTCTACACCTTTGTAATATAACTTGAAGTCTGGAATTGTGATGCATCCAGGATTGCTTTTGTTTTTCAAGATTACTTTGACTATTTGAGGTCTTTTGTGTTTCCATACAGATTATAGTATGATTTGTTTTAGCTCTGTGGAAAATGCTGTTGGCATTTTGATAGGGAATGCATTGAATGTATACGTTGCTTTGGGTAGTATAAATATTTTAACAATATTTATTCTTCCAATCCGTAAGCATGGAATGTCTTTCCATTTCTTTGTACCCTATTTAATCTATTTCATCAGAGTTTTACAGTTTTAGGGTACAGATATTTTGCTTCTTTGGTTAGGTTTAGTCCTAGGTATCTTACTATTTTTTTGGGTGCAATTACAAATATTTCATTTTCTTCATTTCTCTTTCTGTTGCTTCTTTATTGGTGTATAGAAATGCAACTGATTGCTCTACCTTGATTTTGTATCCTGTGATTTTACTAAATTTGTGTACCAGTTCTAGCAATTTTTTGGTGGTGGTAGTTTTCTATATGGAGTGTCATGCCATCTACAAATAGTGAAACATATACTTCCTCCTTGCCAGTTTGGATGTCTTTTACTTATTTTCCTTGTCTGATTGCTGTGGCTAGGACTTGTAGTATTATGTTAAATAACAGTTGTTTGATTGGACATCCCTTTCATGTTCCTGACCATAGAGGAAAAGCTCTCAGGTTTTCCCCATTGAGGATGATTTTAGCTGTGGGATTTTCATTAATGACCTTTATGATGTTGAGGTATGTTCCCTCTAAACTACTTTGTTGAGGGTTTTTATCATGAATGCAAGTTGTGGTTTGTGAAATACTTTTCCTGCATCTATTGAAAGGATCATATGGTTCTTTTCCTTTCTCTTACTGATGTGATCTATCACATTGATTGATTCGCAAATACTGAACCACCCTCCCAACTCAGGAATAAACCCACTTTATTATGGTGAACAATTTTTTTCAATGTATAGTTGTATTTTGTTTGCTAGTATTTCAATGAGAATTTGTGCATCTATGTACATAAGGGATGTTAACCTGCAGTTATATTTTAATGGAGTCTTTATCTGATTTTGTATCAGGGTAATGCTGGCTTTATAAAATGAGTTTGGAAGTTTTCCTTCTTTTCCTATTTTTTGGAATAGCTTTGGAAGAATAGGTATTAACTCTTCTTTATAATTTTAATTGAATTCACCTGTGAAGCCATCTGGTCCTGGACTGTTTTTTGTTGGAAGATGCTTGATTACTTATTCAATTTCTTTGCTTATCATTCTGTTCAAATTTTCTATTTCATCCTGTTTCAATTTGGTAGCTCATATGTTTCTAGGAATTTATCCATTTCTTCCATGTTGTCCAATTTGTTGGCATATCATTTTTCATTATATTCTATTATAATTATTTGCATTTCTATGTTGTTGGTTGTTATTTCTCCTCTTTCATTTGCAATTTTATTTATTTGAGTCCCTTTACTTTTTTGTAATTAATTAATTTATGTAGGAGAGAAAGAGAAAGATCACATGAGGGTGGGGGCAGAAGAAGAGGGAGAGAGAATATTAAGCAGGATCACACTTACCATGGAGCCTGACACATGGCTCAATCTCACAACCCTGATATCATGGCCTGAGCCAAAATAAAGAGTTAGACACTTAACCAACTGAACAACCCAGGCACCCCCTTTATCTTTTTTTCTTGCTAAGTATGGCACATTTTATCTAGCTGTGCTCTTGTCTGTTTCGTGATATAAGACTTAATGTCACGCCTTCTGGAAAGGAGTCTCCACAAAACCCCTGAGTTGGGAGAAGCCGTTTAAGCTGGATTTTTGGCTAGTCTTTTGGGGAGGTGTCTGTCATGCTGGGCCTAAAGCAAACTTGAGTGGGAAGGACGGATCCATAGGACCATGGGGGACAGGTATAAGCAAGTTAGATAGGGAGTGTTGGTGCTGGGCTCATTCCCACTGGTGGCTCTGTGTCCATGCTGAGTGGTGGGGGAGGGAAATGACACATGTCATTTACTTTGTTCCTGGATGGGTCTTACCAGGAATGCTGCCTCTCTGGGCCAGCTCCTATACAAGGAAATACCCTCCCAAGTGTATGCCCTAAGCAGTCATCAGGTTGCCGTTTGCATGCTGTACATGGGTTATTTACCTATCTTCTCTCCAAGAGAAACAGAATTCCTTCTGGGTTCTATCTGATACACAGCCACTGACTTTCAAAACTCCAGGCTTTAAGCCCTGCTAGTTGCAAGAACTGAGGAGATTCAGCTCCTCTCACTTTCCAAGTCAAGTGGTGTGGGGATTCTTTTCCCCATGGGGTCCCCTGTGTCCCCTGTGTCTGTCTCTTGCCCTTCTCCACAGCCATAGGTCACTCTGATGACAGTGGCCATGTTCCATTTTTCTCCCAAACATGTTTCTGCACTTCCTACCTTCTTCAATGTGGTCTCCTGTCTACCTTTGATTGTGGAGTTTGTTCTGCCAAAGTCTTCGGACTCAATTTAGGATGGGGGTATTTAGGATGATTTGATAGTTATCAAGTTGTATTTGTGGAAGGAGGTGAGCCTAGGGTCCTCCTACTACATCACAATCTTCCCAAACCACAGTCTTTGATTTAAAGTCTATTTTACATCCTATAAATATTGCTACCCCAGCTTTGTTTCACTTCCATTTTCATAAAGTATCTTTTTTTCCATTTCTTTACTTTCAGTTTGTATGTGTCCTTAGGTCTGAAGTTAGTCTGTTGTATGAAGCATGTGGATGAATCTTGCTTGTGACTTGATGGCTTTCTTACTATGCTTGTATTTTTATCTCTATCTTGTGTGCATGTTATGTGTTTTTGACTTGCAGTTATTAGGAGGACCATATATAACATCTGTTTATAAAGCAGTTTGTGTTGATCACCAAAGTTTGAACACATTCTTTAAACACTACATTTTTACTCCTTTATTTACATTGAATATAAGTGGCATATATTACAACTCCTTATTGCATGTATCCTTTGAGTAATAACTGAAGATATAATTGAGTTTTTTCTTTTAGTCTTCCCTCTCACTTTATATGTGATTAACCATTAGGTATTTAGTATATGTTTGTTTTTCCTTTTACCAGTACAATATTTTTCCTTTTATAATTTTGTTAATTTTAGTTATGGCCCTTTCTGCTTAAAAAGGTCCCTTTAACATTTCTTGTGATGCCAATTTAGTGATGATAAACTTTAACTTTTGTTTGTCTGGGGAAACGCTATCTATTATTTATTTCTTAATGATAGTTTTTCTGGGGAGAGTATTCTTGGTTGTAAGTTTTTATTGCTGTTGTTGTTTATCATTTGTTTGTTTGTTTGTTTTTCTTTTCTGCATATTGGACACATCATGTCCTACTTTCTGGCCTGCAAAGTTACTTCTGCTGAGAAATCAGGTGATAGCATTATGGAGTTCCTCTTTTATATAACTAGTTGGTTTTTTTCTTGCTGCTTTTAAGATTTGCTCTACTTTTATTTTTTGACATTTTAATTATGTGTAGGTGTGGAACTCCTTCCGTTCATCTTGTTTCAGTATTTTTGCGCTTCCTGGACTTAGATGTCTGTTTCTTTCTCCAAGTTAGAGATGTTTTCAGGTATTGTTATTTCTTTAATTTTTTTTAAATAATGCTTTTTTATTATGTTATGTTAGTCACCATACAGTACATCCCTAGTTTTTGATGTAAAGTTCCATGATTCATTACCTGCATACAACACTGAGTGCACCATGCAATATGTGCCCTCCTTACTACCCAACACCAGCCTATTCCATTCCCCCACTCCCCTCCCCTCTGAAGCCCTCAGTTTGTTTCCCAGAGACCATAGCCTCTCATGGTTCATTCCCTCTTCTGTTTACTCCGCCTCTTTCTTCTTCCCTTTCTTCTCCTACTGATCTTCCTACTTCTTATGTTCCATAAATGAGTGAAACCATATGATAATTGTCTTTCTCTGCTTGACTTATTTCGCTTAGCATTATCTCCTCCAGTCCCATCCATGTTGCAGCAAATGTTGAGAAATCATTCTTTTTGATAGCTGAGTAATATTCCATGGTATATATGGACCACATCTTCTTAATCCAGTCATCCGTTGAAGGGCATCTCGGCTCCTTCCACAATTTAGCTATTGTGGACAATGCTGCTATGAACATTGGGGTGCATATGGCCCTTCTCTTCACTACATCTGTATCTTGGGGGTAAATACCCTGTAGTGCAATGGCTGGATCATAGGGTAGCTCAATTTTTAACTTTTTAAGGGACCTCCACACTGTTTTCCAAAGTGGCTGTACCACCTTGCATTCCCACCAACAATGTAAGAGGGATCCCCTTTCTCCACATCCTTGCCAACATTTGTTGTTTCCTGCCTTGTCAATTAATTTTTTCTCTTTCTTCCTGTCTTCACTTTCTGGGACCCCTATAATACGAATGTTAGTATGGTTGATGTTTTCCCTGCATTCTTTTAACTTTTTTATTTTTTATATTTTTTTAACTTTTTCTCTTCAGTTTGCATGATTT
Organism: Ursus americanus; assembly: GCF_024610735.1. NCBI lineage: Eukaryota > Metazoa > Chordata > Mammalia > Carnivora > Ursidae > Ursus > Ursus americanus. Next base: position 82,450,049 of record NC_142131.1, on the reverse strand, counting down.
CCACTACTCTGTCATTCATATTACTGATCTGTTCTGCATGATCTAATTTGCTCTTGATTTCCTCTAATGTATTTTTTATTTTAGTTATTGTATTATTAAGCTCTGATTGGTTCTTTTTTATCCCTTTGTTGAAGATCTCACTGAGTTCATCTACATTTCTCTGGAATCTGGTTAGTATCTTTGAGACCATTACTTTCAGCTCTTTATCCAATAGATTGCTTATCTCTATTTCATTTAGTTCTTTTTATGAGGTTTCACCTTTTTCTTTTCCATTTGGATCCTATCTCCTGTCTCCTCATTTTGTCTGGCTTTCGGTTTGTTTATATTTATTAGGTAGGTCATCTTATTATCTTAGTTTTGAAATTGTGGCCTCGTGTAATAGGCATCCCATTGAGTTCCATAGCACTATCCCAGTGGGCACCAAAAGCAGGCATTCCAAAGGTATCTTCTTGATGAACTGTGTGTACCTTTCTGTTGTGGATGGACCATGCCTACTTTGGGTGCACAGGTGGAAGGGTGGGCTCCCATTGCAGCTGGCTGCACTGACTGACTGTGTCTACTGTGGGTGCACCCATTAGCAGGGTTGGCCCCTGGCATGGCTTGCTGAGAGGCCTAGCTGCATGTTTTGTAGGGTTGTTGGTAAGTGAGGTTAGTGCCAGTGCAGCTGGCTGAGAAGCCTGGCAGCAACAGTTGCAAGTGTGTGGGTGGGTGGGTCTGGCTCCACTCCTATGGCAGGATTTGCTTTGGAGGATTGCCTTTCCAAGCTGAAGCTGCGTACTTTGTGTGGTCAGTTGAGGCTTGCTTTGGATCAGTGCCTACTTGGTGGGACGATTGAGTGGGATGAGTCCACAAGGGAGTGCTGAGGCAGGCAAGTGGTGCTAGCAAGGTAAATGGAGTGTTAAAACTGGCTTCTGCCAGTGTCAAGCCGAGATGTAGGAGGGCAAGAAAAATGACATCTGCCAACATTTCCATCCCCAGAGAGATTTGTTACAGATCTCTGCTCCTCTGGCAGATGCCCTAAAATTAGTCAAAAAATCTCCTTGCATAACCAAACTGCTGTGTCTGTGCTGGGCTTCTGAGTGACAGATATAGTGTGATTGGCCCTGTAGAGAGGAGTCAGTTTCCTATAGCCCACCATCTCTCCTGGAGTTAAACCTTGCTGATTTTCAAAGCTACACAAGTTAAGCTCCACCACTTTTCAAAGCCATATTTTGTGGAGCTTCTCTTCCTGTGTACCTCAAGATCTCCAAGCTCCTCAGGAAGGACTTCTCTGCATTGCAATTTTTGCTGCAGTCAAAAAATTTCCTCTAGTAGGGTGACTATAAGTAGATTGACTATAGGATTTAACTATTTGCTTTTCCCACTCAGATAACACATTACTGCAATGGCATTTGCCTAATGTCTGATGTCATCTCATGTATTTCGTGCAGTTTATTTATTGTTCATAGTGCAAGGTTAAGGTCATTATTCATTATTCCAACATTGTCATAAGTGGAAGACAGGCTTTTACATTTGGTAAAAAAAATAATAATTTTTTTATTAAATTTTAGATGTCATCTTTATTGGAATGGGAGTAGTTTTTAGGAACAAAAACTGGTACATTAGTTTTTAAAAAAGTGCTGAATGGAAAGTGTTCCTGGGGAAGGAAGAAGTAAAGGATTCTTCCTGGTTTAAGGATGGGTAATGTGCCTTACACTTCCAATAGATAGACACCTAAGCTTAAATAGTTTTGCACTGGTGACTCTAATGATGAAAATATCTCCAGTATTAATTTTAATATGAGAAGGATTTACTTTGCTCTTCTGGATAATGAAGAGAGTTGAGTTTTATCATTTAAGATGAAAACCTTCTTTTGTTTGTATCCCAGCTTTGCTGCATCATAATTTACAACCTTGAGTAAATTACTAAACTTCTTTTAGATTCCTTTATTTATAGAACAAAATAGGCAGATATTAGCAACTATTTCATAACATGATTGTGAGGACAACTTACATTTGTTCATACATAGCTTTTTGAAAATTCCCTCATACATAAAATAAAGCCAATGAATGTTACTTCTTTTTAATGCTAGTCTAAACAGAGCTAGTAGCTTTCTTTATTTCAAATCATTTTTATTAAGTGTAAACTTCTGTGCTAAACTTTTTCTCTATTCATAAATGTGTATGTATCATCAATATATATTGATAGATATATTGATAGATACTATCAATAGATCTATTTATAGATATTATCAATAGATATATTGATAGATACATATATAGATAGATCAATATATAGATAGATACATACTATATATATATATATATATATATATATATATATATATATATAAAATCAAGGGTTGCCAGATTGGTGCTTTGTACCTTATAATATCTAAGCTAAAAATAACCTCTCTCTCTCTCTCTCTCTTTTTTATTTGCTTCCGTGTGAATCAGATGGTGAATCAGAGCACAATAGCACAATTTATTCTGAAGGGTTTCTCAGACATCCCCATTGTGAATGCTGTATGCACAGGTATTTTCCTGATTATCTACACCTTTGGGATTCTGGGGAATATCTCTGTCATCACAGTGATTATCAAAGATGGTCACCTTCATACACCCATGTATTTCTTCCTAAAGAATTTGTCCTTCCTGGATGTATGCTATGTATCAGTCACCATGCCTAAGGCCATTGTCAATACCATCTTGGGTTCAGAGGAGATTTCCTTCCTAGAGTGTGTTGTCCAGCTCTATTTATTTTTCACCCTGGCAGGCACTGAGTGCTTCTTGCTTACAGCCATGGCCTATGACCGTTGTATGGCCATCTACAGGCCCCTTCTTTATGAAATCACAATGAACAGAAAACTCTGCTGGGAGCTGGTTTCCACTTCCTGGATTTGTGGGGCTTTCTATGCAATCTTCCATGCTATCAATACCTTCTCTCTCCCTTTCTGTGGTCCTAATGTTATAGATCACTTTTTCTGTGATATTCCTCCTGTCATGAGGCTCTCCTGTGTTGACTATCATGCAAATGAAGAATGGAGTTTTATCTACAGCAGCTGCATTATCTTGGGAGCTTTTGTTCTTACAATAAGCTCTTACATATGCATCATTTCCACCATTATCAAGATTCAGCATGTGCAGGGCCGCTGGAAAGCCTTCTCCACTTGTTCTTGTCATCTGACTACTATTCTCCTATTTTATGGAACTGGAAGTTCCATGTATCTGAGACCCACCTCTGAATATTCTCCTATCCAAGGGCGCCTGGCTGCTGTGTTTTATTCCGTCATCACACCCACCTTGAATCCTGTCATCTATTGTCTGAGGAACAAAGAAATGAAAGTATCTCTCAAGAAAGTGTTCCATCAAGTACAGAGAAAAAAATGAAAAGAGCTTATCTTAAAGTACATTCCCCCACAGTGTGTAAATCAATAGATTTGAAAAGAAAAAAAATACATGATAGATTTGGATTATACATATTTGTTAAATGTACCTGGACTTTTTAAGATATTTTAACATACACTTAGACTTAACTATCAAGTAAATTAATCTTTGTATTACCACATACACTCTATTTCACTGTAGGAAGATCTACTGTGGTTTTAAAACTGCCATGTAATGAAATTTCAAATGATTTAATAAATGATTTACCAGAATGAAAAAAAAAATTAAGTTTAATATCTTCATTTTTCAATTGAGCATAGACAAAGATCCAGTTATTTGATTCCTTTTCTTCTCAGTATTTGTAAATCAAGGCACTAAAGGGGTCAAATTGGTCATTTTATTTATTTAAATAATACTTAATATATAAAAATATTCTTTATAATGATAGAAGTCTACATTTGTGATATAACCACATTCATACATTGGATAAACAATCATTGGGGAGTCATTTAACACATTTCTGTTGATAATTGATAGACAAATGAGTTTCCTATTGCTTCTGTAACAAATCAGCACAAGCATAATGATTTAAAACAACACACATCCCTTCAACAGATGACTGGATTAAGAAGTTGTGGTCCATATATACAATGGAATATTACTCAGCTATCAGAAAGAACGAATTCTCAACATTTGCTGCAACATGGACGGCACTGGAGGAGATAATGCTAAGTGAAATAAGTCAAGCAGAGAAAGACAACTATCATGATTTCTCTCATCTATAGAACATAAGAACTAGGATGATCGGTAGGGGAAGAAAGGGATAAAGAAAGGGGGGTAATCAGAAGGGGGAATGAAACATGAGAGACTGTGGACTATGAGAAACAAGTAATATTCCATTGTAGATATGGACCACATCTTCTTAATCCAGTCATCTGTTGAAGGGAATCTTGGCTCCTTCCATGATTTAGCTATTGTGGACAATGCTGCTATGAACATTGGGGTGTACATGGCCCTTCTCTTCACTACGTCTGTATCTTTGGGGTAAATACCCATTAGTGCAATTGCTGGATCATAGGGTAGCTCAATTTTTAACTTTTTAAGGGACCTCCACACTGTTTACCCTAGATTTTAAACCAAAGACTGTAACAGGAAATGAAGAGCACTATAGCATAATAAAGAGGTCCACCAACCGTGAGATCTAACAGTTATAAATTTTTATGCCCCCACCTTGGGAGCAGCCAAATATATAACACAATTAATAATAAACATAAAGGAACTCATTTATCATAATACAATAATAATAGGGTACTTTAACACCCTGCTTACATTAATGGACAGATCATCAATGGCTTTGAATGCCACCCTGCACCAGCTGGGCTTAACAGATATATTCAGAACATTTCATCACAAAACAACAGAGTAAAATTGTTTTCTGGAGCACATGGGACATTCCCCAGAAGAGATACATACTAGGTCACAAATCAGGCCTTCACAAGTACAAAACAATGAGATCATGCTATGCGTATTTTCTGACCACAATGGGATGAAACTGGAAGTCAACCACCAGGAAAAAAAATGGAAAGACCACAAATACATAGAGGCCAAATACCATGCTACTAAATAAAGAATGGGTCAACCAGGAAATCAAAGAAGAAAAAAATACATGGAAAAAAATGAAAATGAAAACAGAATGGTCCAAAACCTTTAGGATGTAGCAAAAGCAGTCCTAAGAGAGATGTAGAGAGCAATGTCAATACTACATCAAGAAGGAAGAAAATTTTCAAATAAATATCCTAATGTTACATCTAAAGGAGCTATAAAAAGAAAAACAAATATAGCCTAAACCAGCAGAAGAAGGGAAATAATAAATATTAGAGCAGAAATAAATGATACAGAATCTAAGAAAACAGAAGAGATCAATGAAACAAGGAGCTGGTTCTTTGAAAAAAAATAATAAAATTGATAAACCTGTAGCCATACTTATTAAAAAGCAAAGATAAAGGAAATAAACTCAGAAATTAGAGAGGAAGAAAACCAACCAACACCATAGAAATACAATTAGAAAATAATTTTATGAAAAAAAAATACCTGCTAACAAATTGGACAACCTGGAAGAAACAGATAAATTCCTAGAAATAATAAAGTACCAAAACTGAAACAGGAAGAATATGAAACTTGAACACACTGATAACCAACAACAAAACTGCATCAATAATCAAAAATCTCCCAACAAATAAAAGTCCAGAGCCAGATGACTTCCTTGGTTAATTCTACTGAACATTTAAAGATGATTTAATACCTCTTGATCTCAAACTATTGGGGAAAAAAAAGTGTAAATCAAAGGAAACTGCCAATTCATACTATGATGCCAGTATTCACCTGATACCAAAAACAGATAAAGCCTCCATGAAAAATTAAGACACAGGCCGATGTCCCTGATGAACATGGATGCAAAAATTCTGAAAAAAATACTAGAAAATCAAGTCCTAAAGAATCATTCACTACGATCAAGTTGGATTTATTCCTGAGCTGGAACTGTGGTTCAGTATTCACAAATAAAACAATGTAATATACCATGATGTAATATACCGCATTGTAATATACCACATTTCATTAGTAAAAGACAGGATAGGAACCATATGATCCTCTAAATAGATGCAGAGGAAGCATTTGATAAAGGACAACATCCATTTATGATAAAAACTGTCAACAAAGTAAGGTGAGAGTGAACATAACTCAACATAATAAGGACATTATATGAAAAACCAACAGCCAAAATCATCATCAATCAGGAAAAAGAATTATTTTCCTCTTTAGTCAGGAACAAGACAGGGATGTCCACTCTCACCATTGTTATTTAACATAATACTGGAAGTCTTAGGCACAGCAACTGGACAACAAAATGAAATAAAAGACATTCAAACAGCAAGGAAGAAGTCAATCTTTTACTATTTGCAGATGACATGATGCTCTATATAGGAAACTGAAGAGATGCCACAAAAAATTTGCTAGAACTGATAAAACAATGTACAGACATCTGTGGCATATCTATACACAAATATTGAAGCTCCAGAAATAGAAATCATGGAATCAATTCCATTTATAATCGCACTAAAACCCATAAGATACCAAGTGATATTCTTAACAAAAGAGGTAAAAGATGTGCTCTGAAGACTATAAAACACTGATTAAAGAATTTGAAGGTGACAAAGAAATGGAAAAACATTCAATTTTCACTGATTAGAAGGATAAATATAGTTACAATGTCTATACTACACAAAGTAATCTGCACATATAATGCAATCCCTATCAAAATACCACCAGGAGTTTTCACAGAACTAGAACAAACAATCCTAAAATTGGTATGTAACCACAAAAAAAAAAAAAAACCCAAATACATGAAGTAATCTTGAAAAAGCAAAGCAAAGCTGGAGTCATTACAATTCCAGATTTCAAGTTACATTACAAAGCTGTAGTGATCAAGACAGTATGGCACTGGCACAAAAACAGACACATAGGTCAATGGAAGAGAATATAAAGCCCATAAATTAACCCCCAAATATATGGGCAATTAATTTTCAAAAAAGCAGGAAAGAATATCCAATGGATAAAAAGACATTTTCTCCAACAAAAAGTGTTGGGAAAACTGGACAGCAACATGGAAAAGAATGAAATTGGACAATTTTATTACACCACACCCAAAAATAAGTTCAAAATAGATGAAAGACCTAAATGCAAGTCAGAAAACGGTCCAATTCATAGAGTAGAACACAGCCAGGTGCTAAGTGAAATAAGTCAAGCAGAGAAGGACAATTATCATATGATTTCTCTCATCTATGGAACATAAGAACTAGGAAGATAGGTAGGGGAAGAAAGGGATAAAGAAAAGGGGGGTAATCAGAAGGGGGAATGAAACATGAGAGACTATGGACTCTGAGAAACAAACTGAGTGCTTCAGAGGGGAGGGAGGTGGGGGAATGGGATGGACTGGTGATGGGTAGTGAGGAGGGCACATATTGCATGGTGCACTGGGTGTTATACGCAACTAATGAAGCATCGAGCTTTACATCGGAAACCAGGGATGTACTGTATGGTGACTAACATAATATAATAAAAAAAACGTTTAAAAAAAGAGAACACAGCCAGTAACCTCTTTCACATTAGTCATTGCAACTTCTAATTATATATGTCTCTTGAGGCAAGGGAAACAAAAATAAAAATAAGCTATGAGAACTTCACCAAAGAAAAAAATCTTCTGTGAAGAAGGAAACAATGAACAAAACCAAAAGACAACCTACAGAAAGGGAGAAGATATTTACAAATGACATATTTGGTAAAGGGTTTGTATGCAAAATATATAAAGAACTTACAAAACTCAACACCCCAAAATAGGATTCCAGTTAACAATGGTCAGAAGACACAAATATACATTTTTCCAAAGAACTCACACAAATGGCCAATGTGCACATGAAAAGATGCTCAACAACAGTCATCATCAGGAAAATACAGATAAAAACTACAATGAGATATCACCTCACACCTATCAGAGTGGCTAAAATCAACAATAAAGTAAAAAAACAGGTTTTGCAATGATGTAGATTAAGGGGAATACTCTTACACTGTTGGTGGGAATGCAAAATGGTGGAGCCACTGTGGAAAGCAGTACAGAAGCTCTTAAAAAGTTAAAAATATTATTACCCTATGATCCAGCAATTGAACTTCTCGGTATTTACCCAGAAGACATAAAAGTACTGATTGGGAGGAATACCTGCACCCCACATTTAGAGCAGCATTATTAACCAAATGACCATCAACTAATGAATGGCTATTGAAGATGTAGTTTATATATATGTATATACACACACAATGGAATATTACTTAGCAGCAAAAATATTACTGTTGTGAACCTCCTTGTAGTCATAGTATTTGGAACCCCCAGATTTGCAAACTGGATTTGTGTTTTCTTTCCTAGTTTAGGGAAATGTTTAGCTATCATTAATTCAAATAATATTTATGTACCCTTCTCTCTCTCATTTCTTCTTTTGGTATCCCTAAAATGTGGATATTTCTTCAATTCATGTCATGCAAGAGATACTTTAACATGTTTTCTTTGTTTTTCCAACTTTTTATTTAAATTCCAGCTAGCTAATATATATTTCAATATTAGTTTCAGGTATAGAATTTAGTGGTTCATCATTTACATATAACACCTGGTGGTCGACACAACAAATGCCCTCATTAATACTCATCACCTATTTAACCCATACCCCTACCCACCTCCCCTCTGATAACCATCACTTTGTTCTCTATAGTTAAGAGTTTATGGACTCCAGGAAACAAACTGAGGGCTTCAGAGGGGAAGGGGGTGGGAGGATGCGCTAGCCCAGTGATGGGTATTAAGGAGGGCAGGTATTGCATGGAGCACTGGGTGTTATACACAAACAATGAATCATGGAACACTACATCAAAAACTAATGATGTACTGTATGGTGAACAACATATCATAATAAAAAATAATTACTAAAAAAAAGTTTGTTTCTTGGTTTTCCTCTCTCTCTCTTTTCCTCTTTGTTCATTTGTTTTGTTTCTTAAATTCCACATATGGATGAAATAGTATGATTTTATCTTTCTCTGAGTGACTTATTTCTTTAGCATAATAGTCTCTAGCCCCATCCATGTTTTTCAAATGGCAAGATCCCATTATTTTTTATGGCTGAGTAGTATTCCATTGCATATATACATTGATATGTATGTATACATACATATATACATATACATGTAATGTATATATGATTTCTTCCTTATCCATTCATCAGTCAGTGGACACTTGGACTGTTTCCATAGTTTGGCTAGAGCAGATAATGCTCCTATCAACATGGTGTGCATGTATTTCTCTGAATTAGTATTTTTGTATTCTTTGTGTAAATACCTAGTAGTGCAATTTCTGTACCAACAGTACAGGAGGGTTCCTTTTTCTCCACATGCTTGCCTGCACCCATTGTTTCTCATGTTTTGATTTTAGCCATTCTGACAGGTGTGAGGTGATATCTCATTTTAGTTTTGATTTGTATTTCCCTGATAATCACTGATGTTGAGCATGTTTTCATGGCTCTCTTGGCCATCTGTACATCTTCTATGGGGAAATACCTATTCATATCTTCTGCGCATTTTTCCTGTCCATTTTTAATTGGGTTGTTTTTGTTGTTGTTGGTGGTGGTGGTGGTGGTGGTGGTGGTGGTGTGTGTGTGTGTGTGTGTGTGTGTGTGTGTTGAGTTTTACGAGTTCATTATACATTTTGGACCCTAACCCTTTATCAGACTGTCATATGCAAATACCTTCTCACATTCCATAGGTTGCCTTTTAGTTTTGTTCATTGTTCCCTTTGCTGTGCAGAAGCTTTTTACTTTGACGAAGTCCCAATCATTTATTTTTTGCTTTTGCTTCCCTTGCCTCAAGACATATATGTTTTTATGTGTCTGTTCACCATCTGTATGTTTTCCTTGGAAAAAATGTCTGTTCAGGGCTTTTGCCCATTTTAAAAATAAGGCTGTTTGTGTTTTTGGTATTGAGATATATATATTTAATATTAACCCTTTATTGGATATATCATTTGATAATATATTCTCCCATTTAAAATATTTTTGTTTTTGTTTGTTGATGGTTCTCTTCTTTGTGCAAAAGCTTTTTCTTTTGTTGTAGTCCAATAGTTTATTTTTGCTTTTGTTTTCCTTGCATTAGAAGACACAACTAGAAAAAATATTCTTATGACTGATGACAAATAAATTGTTCCTATGTTCTCCTCTATGAATTTTATAGGTTTCATTTCTCACATTAGGCCATTGATCTATTTTGAATTTATCTCTGTGGATGGTATAAGGAAGTGGCCCAGTTTTAGTATTTTTAATGTAGGTGTCTAGTTATCCCAATAACATTTATTAAAGAGACTCTCTTTCTCCCTTTGTATATCCTTTCTTCTTTTACTGTAGATTAATTGACTGTATCAACTGTGGAGTTATTTCTGGGATGTTTATTTTGTTCCACTGATCTGTGTCTATTTTTAAGCCAGTAACATACTGTTTTCATTACTACAGCTACATACTACATTTTGAAAACTTAAGGAGGGCACGTGTGGTGATGAGCACTGGGTGTTATATGCAACTAATGAATCATTGAACACTACATCAGAAACTAATGATGTACTGTATGCTGGCTAATTGAACATAATAATTTAAAAAAATGAAAAAATACAAAAAAAAATCTTGAGTTGTGATACTACCAGCTTCATTCTTCAATTCCAATATTGCTTTAGTGTCTTTTGTGGCTCCATGATAATTTTTTTTATCATTTATTCTAGTTCTGTGAAAAACATCGCTGGTGTATTAGGGATAACATTGAATCTGTAGATTGCTTTCGATAGTATGGAAATTTTAACAAAATCTGTTATTCCAATACATGAGATTGGTGTACCCTTCCAATTTCTTTGCAGTTCCTTTCATCAATGTCTTATATAAATATATAGTTTCTTTTTTTCCTTTGAGCATTTTAAATATACTATGCCTTTTTCTCCTAGCCTGCAAAGAATCTACTAAAAAACAAAAAACAAAAAACAAAAACAAAAACAAAACCAAAAAACAAAACAAAACAAAAAACAACTGACAGCGTTATGGAGTTCCCCTTGTATATAATTGTTTTCTTTTGTTGCTCTTAAAATTTTCATTTTATCATTTATTTTTGTCCTATTAATTATGTATATTGGTATAGACCTCCTTTGGTTCATCTTGTTAGAAGCTCACTGTACTTTCTGTACCTTGGTGTTGGTTTCCTTCTAATTAGGGAAATTTTAGCTATTATTTCTTCAAATAAGTTTTCTGCCCCCATCTCTTTCTCTTTTTCTTATGGGATCCCTATAATGCAAATGCTATTTGCTTAATGATATCACAGAATTATCTTAACCTATTCTATATTATTATTATTATTACTATTATTATTTACTTTGCTGTTAAGTTTGGTTTCTTTCCATTATTCTGGTTTCACATTACTGATCTGGTCTGCACTCTCTAATCTGCTGTTGATGTCCTCTAGTGTATTTTTTATTTCAGTTGTTATATATATATATATATATATATATATATATATATATATATATATACTATCTCTGTGTTGAAGTTCTCACTGAGTTCATCTACTCTTTTCTCAAGACCAGTGAGCATATTTATATCCATTACATTAAGTTATTTATCAGGCATATGGCTTATCTCCACTTCATTTATCTTTTTACTGTATTTTGTTCTTGTTCCTTCATTTGGGACATATTTCTCTGTGTCCTCATTTTGATTCTTTGTGATTATTTCTATGTATTAAGTAGGTCAGCTACATCTCCTGGTTTTGAAAGTAGAAGCATGTGTAGAAGCTGTCCTGTGCTGCCTTATAGTGAATTCCACTGGTCACTAGAACCAGGCACCCCAGGGGTCTCCCTTGTGAGGATAACATGCACTCTCTTGTTTTGGCTGAGCTGCAATTGCCTTCAGCGTAGCTAGATGCAATAACCAACTTTGCCTCCTGTGGGTGAAGTGTGCATTGTTCAGTCCCTGAATTGTTGAGAGGCGTGTATGAGGCCGCTGTGAGCTTGCTGGTGGGGAGGACTGGCAGTCAGCCTAGCAGCCTGCAGTTAGTCTCTCTGCTACATTTGTGAGTGCACCAAATGATAGGTCTTCCCCCCTGCACAACCTGCTAAGAAGCCAAGTTGCTGGAACTGCAGGCATGCTGGTGTGTGTGGTTACCACCACCTGCCCTGCCCAGGGCAGGAGTCATTTTAGAAGGATGCATGCCAATGTGAGACGTTGAGATGATGCAGGTCTGCAGAAGGAATGCAAGTACAGGGTCCACAGTGGTAGCAATGTTGAAGAGAGTGTTCTTGCTGGCTCCCTTAAGACTCGTGATCATGTGAGGGGAAAAAATATAGAACCTGCTAGCACTTTTGTTCCTGGAGAAATCTAAAGGTCCCTGCCCTTCCACCACATATTATTAGTCAATGAATCTTCACCATACTCCACACAACTTTCAAACTGCTGCTTCTGTACTGTGTCTTCAGATGAATAATTTAGTAGGCTGGCTCAAAAAGGTGTGAAGTTGTTTTGCTGTTACCCACCAGCTCTTCAAGAGTTTAGCTAGCTATTTTGAATCCCCTAAAGTTAAGCTCCACTGGTTTTCAAAGTCAGATGTAATGGGGACTCTTCTTCCCAGTGCAGGTCTCCAGTACGAAGGGCACCTGGTGTGGAATCTGATCCTCTCAAATCCTTATACTTGTGATGTCTCTTTCATTTTTTTTCTGATTTCACTGAGTTTCCCAACCATGCTTTGCATCCTTTTCTTTTTGATGTGGTCTTCTCTCTGTGATTAACTATGGAATGTTTTTCTGCCATTTGGCTCCAGGTTGTTTTCAGAGTTAGTTGCATAGATGTAGCTGATACCTCACTGTGTCCATGATGGGAGGTAAGGTCAGGATCCTCCTACTCCAGTGTCTTCTTGTCTTTCTGTAATCTTGCTCCTTCTAATACCAAACAGATTCAAGAATGCTGAGTTCAATTTGAGACCCAGACATTGATTCTTATTTTATTTACAAGAAAATTTTGTAATCTCAGACTTCAGACTAAATTTATTTTTTTAAATGCAGAAGAATTTTATTAACTTTTTTCCTAACTTAATAATGCCCAAATGATATTTATAAGTAAAATAAAGAAACCTGCATTTGAATACTAAAAAATCACATATGAAAAGTTCTATTTACATAAAACCACAATCACCTCAGTTTCCTGAAACCAACAACACCATGTTAGTATTTCAAAGTGGTATTTCAACTGTATCTTTGTTCATGCTATAAATATGTCCTTTTCATAATTGTGGAATACTTTTCATCCACTAAGATACCACACATTTCCCCATAAGCTTCCTGAGAGCTGCCACCACCTCCTTGTTCCTCAGGCTGTAAATGAGGGGATTCAACATGGGTGTTAGGATATTGCTGAATACATAAAGAGCTTGGTCCTGCTCTGCACTATGGGAGGAAGTGAAAGTCATATAGATAAATATGTTTGGGCCAAAGAAGAGACTCACCACAGTTAGATGGGAAGAGCAAGTGGCCAGGGTTTTTTTCCTTCCTTTGACAGAGTTCATACGGAAGACAGTGAGGAAGATGAGAGTATAGGAAACTGTGATGAGACTGAAAGGTACAACAAGCAACACAATGCTTGTCACCACCACCACTAACTGATATACTGAAGTGTCTTCACAGGAGAGCTTAATGAGGACTGGGACCTCACAGAAGAAGTGGTGGATCTCCCGTGACCCACAGATAGGAAAATGCATAGGGTAGACTGTATGGATAAATGAACTTATAGAGCCTCCAATCCAACACCCCAAAACCATGTGCATACAGAACCTGGGGCTCATGATAATGGAATAACGCAGTGGGTTGCAGACAGCCACATAGCGGTCATAAGCCATGAGAGTCAAGATGAGGCACTCTGACATTCCCAACATCAGGAAGAAGAAACTCTGCATTCCACAGCCAATCCATGATATTGTCCTTTTCCCTGTGAAAAAATTAGAAGCCATCTTTGGGACAATGGTGGAAGTTAATGTCAAGTCAATGACAGAGAGTTGACTGAGCAAAATGTACATGGGTGTATGGAGCCGAGAGTCTCCCCAAATCAAGACAATCAGAAGTATATTTCCCAGGAAGGCCAAGGTGTAGATAAAAATGATCACGGAGTTGAGGACAGGAGAATGCTGAAACTCAGGAAAGAGCCCCACAAGGATGAAATCAGTTACTGAGGATTCGTTTCCACCCACCATACCTCTAAAAGAAATGTAACAGTGTTGGGGGACAAATCAAATGGATTAGAACTGATGACATTCAGTACAGATCTTATACCAATAGTTGGGTGTAAAATTTTATATCTTTCTCCTCAACATTAGAATCCCATAATGTTTGCCATCATCTCATCAGAGATAGTTCACTATTTATTGCTGAGCAATTGCCTAAATACTTCTTAAATAGGTAATATTAGAAAAAATGATAAGTGCTTTTTAATCTCTGTTAAGTGGATTTCTTCTTTCTTTCTTTCTTTCTTTCTTTCTTTCTTTCTTTCTTTTTCTTTTCTGCATTTCTTCCTTTCTTCCTTTTTCTACCAGAGAATCTTCTAAAAACTATGGATCTATTTTTTACAAATATAAACCTAAAATTGTGTATATTGTTTAATCATTATGGACCCTAGTTATTAACTCTTTTAAATTTTGGGGAAAAAAGAGAGGAACATCAAATTAATTCACTTAATTTCACTTTAAAATTACAAATCAATCATTTAATTAACTATTAAACAGAAACCATATTAATTTGTTTTGGCTAATCATAATGATATTAGTAATGAAAATTGCCAGACTTATGTCCCTTCTTGGAAGCCATAAATATTCTGTACTGTTAATGAAATAACTTCAAAAGACTATGTGTCTAAGAAATATGTATTATCCATAAGGTTAACAGTGCCCATAGAGTTCAGCAGGACACATTTCCAAGTTGACTATATGACAAATACCTTCACTGCAATTGCATTCATGGTAAGAACAAAACTTTTCCCCTCCATGACACCTTACTGAAAAGTGGAGTATCCACCCCAATCTAAGTAAGATAAATGTTGTACATGTGGAAGTTTCCATATGCATCAGTGTTCCCTAGCAGATAGTATTGATGAAACACAGACATCAAAACACCTGGAAATCCTGTTCTCTATTATTGGAGCAGAAAATTTCATAATATAAAACATTGGCATCTCTTGATTTAATGGTTCTTTTCTGGGTCTGTATATTCAGACTATTTTGTGACAAATATGTGTTATGAATACATTTGTTTTTCTCTTAGTCATCATTCTGATGAAAAATAAGAAGATAATTATTAATCATGTTCTATCACTAATGAGCCTAATCACTAATCTTGCTAAAATTGTACTTATTTCAGGAACATAAAATAGTTTTGAAAAGTCATCACCATTTATTTATTTTTCATTCTAAATTTATTGAGTGGCCATTATTTCAATTTTATATATGTATATACATATATACATATATAAACACAAATATATATTTTATATATATATATATATATATATGTATACACACACATATGCAAGTTTAGATATAGAATCATTTATACCAATAAATAACAAGAGAGCAATATAAATGCTGAAGCTAAGGCTCTTACAGGGTGATATATCAACACAGAGAAAGATCCATCTGATTAAGCTAAGGGTGGAGAATGATGTAACATTTAATTTCAGCTGTGTCTATCTTAGGGCACAGCAACTCATGTAAATTGAAAGACTGAGGAAATGGTCTGTGTGTTCTGTCAAAACTCATGTTGCATAAATAAGTGAGAGAAGAATTAGAATTCTTACACAAATTATTATTGTTTAACAATTGTGAACTGTATAAACTGAAAGTTTTCAGTTTTCTCATCCCTGAATAGCCTCATGGAACATATATATGTATGATAAAAATATACATATTTATGATATCATACATATAAATTTATCATACATATAAATATGCACATTTATATCATACACATGTGTTCCATGGCTTGGCTTGGCTTGGTCTGTCACTCTCTCCCCTGAGCTGAGAAATTAATCTATTAGTATTTTATGATGAATTCATTTGTCTGCTAAAAATATCTTAGTTTTTTTTAGAATAAGAGTAATAAAAAGACCTCTGTTATTAGGTGTGTGTGAGGCATGAGACATTCCAAGTGCTCAAAATGTATCTAGTAGTAGTAGTAGCAGTAGTAATAGTAGTAGTAACATTAAAGCAATTCTGTTCTGCAATTTGTTCTAGGTCTGTATTCCAATCTTCAATTATAGAAGCCATATAATTCTTCAAGCCATGTAATTCATAACTTTTACAATGCTAATGGCAAAGACATTAAAAATATAGGTAATAGAGTAAAGAAAGTAATGTTTAGTGATTTTGGAGTCAAACACTAGAGTAAAGAAGAATCCACATGCATTTAATTCATTTTTACTTAATATTTTAATAAACATTTTATAAATATGTATCATCGAATATCTGTCTGGGGGGGAAGCACAAGAATTATTGGTTGTGTTTTAAGAATTAAAAACCAAAGGGGCGCCTGGGTGGCACAGCGGTTAGGCGTCTGCCTTCAGCTCAGGGCGTGATCCCGGCATTACGGGATCGAGCCCCACATCAGGCTCTTCCGCTATGAGCCTGCTTCTTTCTCTCCCACTCCCCCTGCTTGTGTTCCCTCTCTCGCTGGCTGTCTCTATCTCTGTCGAATAAATAAATAAAATCTTAAAAAAAGAATTAAAAACCATGAATTATAGTACAACCAGATTACAGATAATAATTCTTGGAATAGAAAAATCTACTGTCATTTAATAAAAAAAATTGAATTATTTATTAAATTGTTCCCACAATAGTAAAGCAGTTGTATCAATTAAATCAATCCATTGGAATAACTATTTATTGATTGCCAACTTGATATATTTCAATTATTTTGTTAATATAGAAGATCTATCTATTCAAAATGAGGAGTCCAATGTTACATTAACTATAGAATTTTACTGACCTTTTGAGTTGTCTTCCAAATTATGACTATTTGTATCATTTTAGGAAAACAGAATGCCATTATTGTTAGCATGATTTGAGGTTGTGTCTATGTAGGTATGTACAAGGAAAATTGAAATGATATCATAACTCAGTCACCAGATAGTTTTTCTAAAAGCAATAGGATAAATTCAAGAGATTAACTTGGTTACTGAGTTTAGGCACATCTTTGAAAATATCAGCTTTGAGTCTATACTTTTGGTAATTCTCATTCTCAAATGTTTTCCTTAACATCATGCATGACACCTGCTCCATATTATGACAGGTTTGGTCATACAAGAATATTTATAACACATTTAATCAATATCATTCAGTCAGATAGTCAAACATAAATATAATTTCATATAGCTTTCTCCTATACCTGAACCCTGGGAAGCCTGCAAAAAACTCATTTAAGACTGTTACAGTTATTTTTCCTTTTACAAGTACAATCACCAAAGTCTGACATTTGTGAAACTTAATAAGCATACAAATTCTCTACAAAATTTCCATTACCAGTTGTAGTTCAAGATTTTTTTTCTGCCTGTTTAGTATCTACCTTAGATTATACTTATCTTCAGACACCTCTGCCTCTTGGATTTTCTGTGATCAATTGTATCTTCTCACTATGCAAAATTAGACTTTCTCTGCATAGAAAAATAAATGCAATTGACTTGGTGCTGATGGAGAGGCATACATTTTGGGAATGAGCCCAGCTATGTATATTAAATACTGGTTGGTATATCAGCTAAGATCTAACTTGGTAGGTTGCTTAGTAATTTGTTATCATCGTTTTGGAGACCTTTGTAGTGAATGACCTATGGGAACACAGTCCCCAGACTTTAATTAACTTCGATTTCAGATAATAGTAGTGAACCCAGCCCTGTGCTCTTCTCTTCTACTGCCTCACTAAAGCCAGCAGGTGTGTCCATGCTCTTCACTCTCCTGCTTCTTTTCTTCTACTATCAAGAACAAGGCGAGTATTGGAAGTCCTAGTAAAGTCATCAAGAAAAGATACAAAATTCATCTTAATTAAAAAGAGAAGTAAAACTGACACTCTTCAACCAATAAACATACTCATTAAAGCTGCAGGGTACAAAGTCAACATACAAAAATATATTGTGTTATATAGACTAACATCAAACTATTTGAACGAGAAATTAAGATACTGACCCCATTTACAATTGCATCAAACAGAATAAAATACCTAGATAGAAATTTAACCAAGGAAATGAAAGATCTGTACATGGAAAACTATAAGACATTGATGAAAGTAATTGAAAAATATGCAAATAAATGGAAAGATATTCTATGCTTATAGGTTAGAAAAATTAATATTGTTAAAATGTCCATAGTCCCCAAAGCAAACAATAGATTAAACATGATCCTTATCGATAAATTTTTTTCTAAAGACCCATAGATAGCTAACATGCACTGTTAGTGGGAATGCAAATTGGTGTGGCCACTATGGAAAACAATATGGCAGTTTTTCTAAACAAAATAGAAATATATGATCCAGCAACTCTATTTCTGTATATTAAACAAAATATAATAATAAAAAATTACTAATTTAATAAGATACACGCACTCCCATGTTCATTGTACCATAGTTATAGTAGCCAAGATACGAAAAAAATGTGTTAGTTGATGGATGAATGGATAAAGAGATGTGGTATTGGTATACATATATATTCTACTCAGCCATAAAAAGAAGAATAATATCTTCCTACTTGTGACAACATGGATGGGTCTTTTTAATCCCTGTGACTAATTTAAAATTTTTACAGCTGGGAGTTTAAACCACCTAATCCCATTTCAATATTTTACTCATCCCTGTTGTTCCTTCCTCTCTGGCAAAGTGTTTTCTGTACTTATGAGTATGTTTCTGTTTTTGTTCTTTGTTTTCTCATTTGTATTATTATTATTTTTTTAGATTATACATATGGCATTTGAAATAATATGGTATTTGTCTTACTGTGTCTGGCTTATTTCTTTTTTATTTTAATTTTGACTTATTGAAATGCTTACTATGAACTAAAATTTTTTAAAAACATTTTTATTTAAATTCAATTAATAAATATACAATGTATTATTGGTTTCAGGGGTACAGGTTTGTGATTCACCAGTCTCATATAATACCCAGTGCACATTACATCATGTGCCCCCCTTAATGTCCATCACCCAGTTACTCCATCCCCCAATGCCCTCTCCTCCAGCAAGCCTCAGTTTGTTTCTTATGATTAAGAGTCTCTTACACTTTGTCTCCCTCTCTGGTTTTGTCTTGTTTTATTTTTTCCTCTATTCCACTATGATCCTCTGTTTTGTTTCTTAAATTCCACGTATCAGTGACATCATATGATAATTGTCTTTCTCTGATTGACTTATTTCACTTAATACAATACCCTCTAGTTCCATCCTTGTCATTGCAAAAGGCAAGATTTAATTTTTGATGGCTACGTAATATTCCATTGTAGATAGAGTTGTAGAATAGATAGCTGATAGATGATAGATGATAGGTAGATAGATGATAGATAGATAGATAGATAGATAGATAGATAGATAGATAGATAATAGATAGATGATAGATAGATACATAGATGATAGATAGATAGATAGATAGATAGATAGATAGATAGATAGATGATAGGTAGATAGATGATAGATAGATGATAGATGATAGATAGATGTTAGATGATAGATGATAAATAGATAGGATAGATAGATGATTGATAGATAGATAGATAGATAGATAGATAGATAGATAGATAGATACCACATCTTCTTTATCCATTCAACCGTCGATGGACATCTGGGCTTCTTTCAGAGTTTGGCTATTGTGGACATTGCTGCTATAAACATTGGGGTGCAGGTGCCACTTTGGACCACTACATTTTTATCTTTGGGGTAAATACCCAGTACTGCAATTGCTGGGTCATAGGGTAGCTCTATTTTCAACTTTTTGAGAAACCCCCATACTATTTTCCACAGTGGTTGTACCAGTTCCCATTCTTACCAAATGAGCAGGAGGGTTCCCCTTTCTCTGCATCCTTTCCAACATCTGTCATTTCCTGACTTGTTAATTTTAGTAATTCCAACTGTTGTGAGGTGGTACCACATTGAGGTTTTGATTTTTATTTCCCTGATACCTAATGATGTTGAGAATTTTTTTTCATGTGTCTATTGGACATTTTTATGTCTTCTTTGGAGAAATGTCTTTTCAGTTCCTCTGCCCATTTCTTGACTGGATTATTTGTTTTTTGGATGTTGAGTTTGATAAATTATTTATAGATTTTGGATATTAGTCCCTTAGCTGATATGTCATTTGCAAATATCTTCTCCCATTCTCTCAGTTGTCTTTTGGTTTTGTCAACTGTTTCCTTTGCTGTGAAAAAAGCTTTTTATCTTGATGAAGTCCCAATAGCTCATTTTTTGCCTTTGATTCCCTTGCCTTTGGAGATGTGTCTAGGAAAATGTCACTGTGGCTGAGGTTGAAGAGGTTACTGCCTGTGTTCTCATCTAGGATTTTGATGGATTCCTCTCTCACATTTAGGTTTTTCATCCATTTTGAGTTTATTTTTGTGTATGGTGTAAGGAAATGGTCCAGTTTCATTCTTCACTTGTGGCTGTCCAATTTGCCTGACACCATTTGTTAAGGAGACTGACATTTTTCCATTGGATATTCTTTCCTGTTTTATCAAAGTTTAGTGGAACACAGAGTTTAGGGTCCATTTCTGGATTCTCTATTCTGTTCCATTAAACTATGTGTCTGTTATTGAGCCAGTACCATACTGTCTTGATGATTACAGCCTTGTAATAGAGCCTGAAGACCGGCATTGTGATGCCACCAGCTTTGGTTTTCTTTTTCAACATTGGCTATTTTCAAAATATGACTATTTGGGATCTTTTCTAGTTCCATACAAATTTTATGATTATTTGTTTCATCTCCATGAAAAATGTTTGATGCTATTTTGATAGGGATTGCTGTGTCTGGCTTCCTTCAGTTAGAATAATAAACTCTAGGTCCATTAACGTTCTTATAAATGGCAAGATCTCATTCTCATTTATGGCTGAGTAATTATCTATCATCTATCTATCATCTATCTATCTATCTATCATCTATCTATCTATCTATCATCTATCTATCTATCTACCTATCTATCTATCTATCATCTATCTATCATCTATCATCTATTTATCTATCAGCTATCTATCAATCATCTATCATTATCTATCATCTAACTATCTAATCTATCTATCCATCTATCATCTACCTTTCTATCATTTATCTATCCATCTATCATCTATCATTTATTTATTATCTGTCTATCCATCCATCCAACCCTCCATATATTAATTTTCTATGTATTCATCTGTCAATGAACACTTGGCTTTCTTCCACACCTTCACCATTCTAAGTAATGCTTCAATAAACATGAGAGTTTATGTATCTTTTCAAATTAGTGGATACCCATTAGTGGAATTACTGGATTTCTATTTTAAAGTTTCTGAGGAATCTCAATACTGTTTTCCACAGTGGCTGCACCAATTTATATTCTCACCAACAGTGCATGAGAGCTCCCTGTTCTCTACAACCTCACCAACACTGTTTATTTCTTCTTTTTGTTATATCATTCATTCTGGCATGTGTAAGATGCTATCTCATTGCAGTTTTGATTTGCATTTCCCTGGCGATTAGTAATGTTAAACATTTTTTCCACCGTCTGTTGGCCATTTGTATGTCCTCTTTGGAAAAATATTTTCAGGTCCCCTGCTCACTTTTAATGAGATTTTTTTTTGAGGGGGTGTTGAATTTTTTAAGGGCACATTTTCTGATGAACACTGGGTGTCATACATAACTAATGAATCATTGAACACTGCATCAAAACTAATGATGCATTATACAGTGGCTAACTGATTATATATATATATATATATATATATATATATATATATATACCCTTTACTAAATATATCTTTTTCATATATCTTCTCCCATTCACTAGGTTGCCTTTGGTTTGGGGGATTTTTTTTTTTTTTACTGTTTTGTTGTTGTTGCTGTTGTTGTTTTGTTTTGTTTTATTCAAGTAAAATTAATGTGCAATGTTATATTAGTTTCAAGTGTACAACATAATAATTCAACAACTCTATACATTTTTCAGTGCTCATTAAGATAAGTGTGCTCTTAATCTTATTTATTCACTTCAGTCTTTTGATTTTGTTGATTTTCTTTGGTGTGTAAGTCTTATTTGACATAGTCCCAATAGTTTATTTTTGCTTTTGTTTCCATTGAGTAGGAAGACATATCTAGAAAAATGTTAAGGAAATCTCTAGGATATTCCTGTCTATGTTTTTTTAAGGGATGTTATGATTTCAGATCATATATTCAGATTTTTAACTTATTCTGGGTCTATTTTTTTCTGTATAGTGTAAGAAAGTAGTCCAGTTTTACTCTTTTGCATGTAACTGTCAAGTTTTCCCAATACTACTTATCAAAGAGACAGTCTTTTCCCCCATTGTATAGTCTCACTTCTTTGCTGTAGATTAATTGAATATATCAGTGTGTCTTTATTTCTGGGATCTTTATCCTGTTCCACTGTGTAGGTCTATTTTTATGTCATTACTATACTGTTTTTATTGCAACAGCTTTGTGGTGTGTCTTGAAAGGGATTATTATATAACCAGCTGTTTTGGTTTTCTCAGACTTGCTTTGGCTATTTGGGGTCTTTTGTGGCTTCAATTATTTGTTCTTGTTCTCTGAAAAACCTATTGTTATTTTTACAGGGATTGCATTGAATTTGTAGATTGCTTTGGGTCATATGGACACTTGGACAATATCAATTTTTCCAATCCATGAGTGTGGTGTATCTTTTGCACTTGTTTGTATCATCTTTAATTTATTTCATTAATCTTTTACAGTTTTCAGAGTACAGGTCTATCGCCTCCTAAGTTAAGCTTATTTGTAAGTATTTTATTTTTCTCAACCAGTTATAAATGAAATATATTTCCTTTAAATTTCTTTTCTGCTACTTCATTATCAGTTTATAGCAGTGAAAAACGTTTCTGTATATTAATTTTAATTCTGTGACTAATGAGTTTCTTTTTTAGTTCTAATAGTTTTTTGGTGGAGCCTTTAGGGTTTATATCTATAGTATCCTCTCATCTACAGATACAGACAATGTTACATCTTCCTTTCCAATTTGACTGTTTTTTTTTTCTTTCTTGTCAGATTGCTGCAGCTAGAACTTCCAGTATTATGTTAAACAAAAGTGATGAGAGTAAAATCATCATCTTGTTCCTAATCTTAGAAGAAAGCTTTCAGCTTTTACCCATTGAGTATGATGTTAGTGATGGGTTTATCATATATGGCCTTATTATGTAAAGTATGTTTTCTCTAAACTGAATTCATTGAGAGTATATATCATAAACAAATGGTGAATTTTGTCAAATGCATCTTCTGCATCTATTGAAGTAGTCATATGGTTTTATTCTCAACATTTGAATGTGCTGTATAACAATGATTTATTTGTAGATATTGAATTATTCTTGCATCTTTTAAGTATATTCCACTAGCTCATGGTGAATGATCCTTGTAATTTATTGTTGCATTTTTTCTAATATTTTGTTGAAGATTTTTCATCTATACTCATTAGGGATATTGACGTGTAGTTTGCTGTTGTGCTGTAGTGTTATTGTCTGGTTTTGGTATGAGGTTGATGCTGACCAAGTGGAAAAATCTGGAATATTTTGTTTCTCTTCTATTTGGAATAGTTTGAAGAGACCAGGTATTAACTCATTAAAGTGTTTAGTAGAATCTGTCTGTGAATTCATCTTGTCTTGGACTTGTGTTTGTTAGGAGATTTTAATTATTGATTCAATTTTATTACTAATAATTGGTAAGTTCAAATTGTCTATTTCTCCCTGATTCACTTTTGAGGTATTTTATGTTTCCAGAAATTTATCCTTGTTCTAGGTCATCCAATTTGTTATCATATTTTTTTTCATTATATTATCTTATAATTATTTCTATTTCTGTGGTGTTGGTTTTTATTTCCCCTCACTCATTTCTGATTTTTATTGAGTCATCACTCTTTTTTTTTTCCCCTTCATGACTCTGGCTAAAGGTTTATTAATGTTCCTTATCAAAAAAGCAGCCCTTGCGCTTGTTGATTTTTGCCCCTTTTCTTTTTCCTTTTTTCTTTTCTCTTCCCTTAGTTTCTATTTCATGTATTACATTCTGATCTTATTATTTCCTCCCTTCTACTAGGTTGGGACTTTGTTTTTTCTTCTTCTAATTCCGTCAGGTTAAGATTAAATTGTTTAATATTTGAGTTTTTTCTTGTTTCTTGAGATAGGCATGCATTGCTGTAGAATTCTGTATTAGAAATTTTTTTCACTGTGTCCCAAAAAGTTCTGGACAATTTGGTTTCATTTTCATTAGTCTACATGCATATATTTCTATTATTTCTTCATTGACTTTTTTTTAATGGCATGCTATTTAGCCTCCACACATTTGTGCTATTTCTGGTTTATTCTCTGTTATTTATTTTCATTTTTCAATGGTTTGGGTTGAAAAAGATGCTCAATGTAATTTGAATCTCATAAATTTATTGAGACTAGTTTTTTGGAATAACATGTGATCTATCCTGGAGAATGTTCCATGTGCACTTTAGAAAAAGGTATATTCTGCTGGTTTGGGATGGAATGTTCTGTGTATATCTGTTAAGTCCTTTGATCTAACATGTCATGTGAAACTTCTGCTTTCTTATCAATTTTCTGTCTGGATCATCTATCCATTGATATAAGAGGGGTTTTAAAGGCACTATCATTATTGTTTTGCTGTCAGTTTCTCTTTTTATGTCTCTTAATATTTGCTGTATGTATTTAGTTGTTCCGATGTTGGATGCACAGATATGTACAATTGTTATAACTTCCCTTGGATTTTTTCCTTTATCATTATGTAATGCTCTTCTTTGTCTCTTGTTGCTGTCTCTCTTTCTCTTTTTTTTTTATAAAGATTTTATCTATTTATTCAACAGAGATAGAGAAAGCCAGCGAGAGAGGGAACACAAGCAGGGGGAGTGGGAGAGGAAGAAGCAAGCTTATAGCGGAAGAGCCTGATGTGGGGCTCGATCCCGGACCGCCGGGATCATGCCCTGAGCTGAAGGCAGACGCCTAACCGCTGTGCCACCCAGGCGCCCCGTCTTTCTCTTTTTTTTAAGTCTTTTTTTCTGTCATAGGTTTCACTACCTGGCACTTTTTTTTTTTCATTTTTCATAGAACATCTTTATTTCATCCCTTCACTTTCAGTTTTTGTTTTAGTCTTAAGGTCTGAAATGAGTATCTTGTAGGAAGCATATAGATGGATTGTGTTTTTTTTAACTATTCAGTCACACTGTCTCTTCATTTGCTCATTCAACAATTTATATTTCAAGTAATTATTGATAGGTATGCACATATGGTTATTTTGTTACTTGCTTTCTTATTTGCATTTGTTTTTTTTTTTCTGTGTTTGTTGGTGTTGTTTTTTCTATAACATTGATTTTCTCTTGCTTCCTTTCCCTTAGGATTTATGACTCTATTGTTATGTTTGGATTCTGTTCTCTTTATTTTTTGTATATCTATAATTCATATTTGGCTTTTAGCATGAAGTTAATATATAACATCCTCAATATATAGCTGTCTATATTAAGTTGACGGTCATTTAAATTGGATCATATTAGAAAATACCTTCATTTACTACCCCTTAATTTACTACCCCTGAGAGAGAGAGAGAGAGTCATATTTTACTTCTTTTTATTAAGTGAGGCTTCTAATTTCTTTAGATATAATTGACTTTATTACTTTTGTCTTTTAAACTTCAGACTAGCTTTATAAGTGATTGATAGTATCTTAAAAGGATGTTTGCTTTTACATGTGCATATATATATATATATATATATATATACACACATGCATACATTTATATATATATTTCATTTTATAATATACATATATATTTTCCTTTTTAAGTTCCTTACTTCAAACTATGATATTTCATTTTCTGCTTAAAGAAGTCTTTTGGGAAGGAGTTAAGATGGCAGAGAAGTAGAAGGGAACCTGGACTTTCCTTGTACCTTGAAAAGAGTTGTATTGAGGTCAATTCACTGGGAAAACCCAAGAAATCAATCTAAGTACTAAGAGAATGAAGTGAATGGGGCAGAGAAAAACTGTGGTGCCACAATTCCAGATTTTAAGCTGTATTACAAAGCTGTAATCATCAATACAGTATGGTACTGGCACAACAACAGACATGTAGATCAATGGAACGGAATAGAGAATCCAAAAATGGACCCTAAACTCTGTGTTCCACTAAACTTTAATAAAACAGGAAAGAATATCCAATGGAAAAATGACAGTCTCCTTAACAAATGGTGTCAGGCAAATTGGACAGCCACAAGTGAAGAATGAAACTGGACCATTTCCTTACACCATACACAAAAATAAACTCAAAATGGATGAAAAACCTAAATGTGAGAGGGGAATCCATCAAAATCCTAGAGGAGAACACAGGCAGTAACCTCTTCAACCTCAGCCACAGTGACATTTTGCTAGACACATCTCCAAAGGCAAGGGAAATGAAGGCAAAAAATGAGCTACTGGGACTTCATCGAGATAAAAAGCTTTTTCACAGCAAAGGAAACAGTCAACAAAACTAAAAGGCAATGTACAGAATGGGAGATGATATTTGCAAATGACATATCATCTAAAGGACTAGTATCCAAGATCTATAAATAATTTATCAAACTCAACATCCAAGAAACAAATAATCCAGTCAAGAAATTGGCAGAAGACCTGAAAAGACATTTCTCCAAAGAAGACATGCAAATGGCCAATAGAAACATGAAAAAATGGTCAACATCACTTGGCATCAGGGAAACACCAATCAAAACCACAGTGAGACACTGCCTGGGTGTTATACACAACGAATGAATTGTTGAACACTACATCAAAAACTAATGATGTACTATATGCTGACTAATTGAGCATAATAATAAAAAAGTTGTGTTCTTTAAAAAAATGGCTAAAATTAACAAGTCAGGAAACAACAAATTTTGGCAAAGATGTGGAGAAAGGGCACCCCTACTTGCAATGTTGGTTGGAATGCAAGCTGGTACAGCCACTGTGGAAAACAGTATGGAGGTTCCTCAAGAAGCTGAAATAGAGCTATATTATGACCCAGTAATTGCACTATTAGGTGTTTACCCCAACGATATAAATGTAGTGATCCATAGGGGCACCTGCACCTCAATGTTTACAGCAGCAATGTCTTCAAAACAAAGTGTGGAAAGAGCTGAGATGTCCATTGACAGGTGGATGGATAAAGAATATGTGATATATATGTGTGTGTATATATATATATATATATATATAATATATAATTATATATAATATATATAATAAAAGGGATTAATCTGACACTATATATATATACATATATATGTGTGTATATATATATACATATATATGTGTATGTGTATATATATATATATATATATATATATATATATATATATAGGAATATTACTCAGCCATCAGAAAGGACGAAATCTTACCATTTGCATTGACATGGATGGCACTGGAGAGTCCTATGCTGAGCGAAATAAGAAAAACAAATTGCTGGACAGGAGGTGGGTGGGGGATGGCTAACTGGATGATGGGCATTAAGGAGAGCACATGATGTGATGAGCACTGGGTGTTCTATGCAACTGAAGAATTAATGAACCTTATATCTGAAACTAATGGTTTATTATATGTTGGCTAATTGAATTTAAATTAAAAAGACATAGGGTGACCAAATAAATTTTAAAAATCATCATCTTTATGCAGCCTATAAGAGATTCACTTTCAGTGTAAAAACACCTACAGTCTGAAAGTGAGAAGGTGGAAAAAGATAATCCACGCAAAAGGAAGTGAAAAAAATGTAGCAACATGTATATCTAACAAAATAGACATTAAACAAAGACTCTTGCAAAAAAAGTGTATTACATAATGGTAAAGGGATTAATCTGACACAAAGATATAATGATTGGAAATATTTGTGTATCTAATACAGCATCTCCTAAATACTTAAAGCAAACATTAAGAGACTAAAGGAAGAAAATGACAGTAATGCAGTAATAGTTGGGAAATTTAACACCCTATTAGCATCAATTATTAGCTCATCCAGACCCCAAATCCACAATGAAGCAATGGCTTTGAATGACACATTAAACCAAGTGAATTTAACAGATACGTACAGGAGATTCTATCCAAAACCAGGAGAATATGCATTCTTCTCAGTTAAACATGGCACATTCTCTAGGCTAGATCATATGCATAAGCCACAAAATAAGTTTCTTTTTTAAGAGAATTTAAATAATGTCAAATATATTTTCTAATCACAACAATATGAAACTAAAAATAAATTACAAGGAAAAACTGGGGAAAAATATGGAGGTTAAACAACCTGCTATCAAACAAGCAATGGGTCAAACATGAAATTTAAAATAAATATACTTAGAGACAAATAAAAATTTAAACAGAGATGTCCAAAGACTTAAGGTGAAACAAAAACAATTTTATGAGGGAAGTTTATAGTGTTATGGGCCTACTTCAGGAAACAAACAAAAATCTCAAATAACCCAATTTTACACAAAAAGGAATGAGAAAAGAATATCAAACAAAGCCCAATCCTAATGGAAAGTATGAAATAATAAAGATTGGAGTGGAAATAAATGAAATAGAGAATTAGAAAAAAAATAAAAAGAGCAATGAAATCTAGAGCTATTTTTAAATTTATGTTCAATTAACCAACATATAATACACCACCAGTTTTTCAACAAGGACACAGTATCTTTAAGTGACACATTGGATCAAATAAATCTAATAGATATATTCAGAACATTTTATCCTAAAAAAGCAGGACCCACATTATTTCAAGTGTTCACAGAACACTGTCCTGAATAGATCATATGTTAGGCCACAACACAAGTCTCAAAGGGGTGATGGGCATTAAGGAGGACACATGATGTGATGAGCAGTGAGTGTTATACACAACTAATGATTTGTCGAACATTATATCAAAAACTAATGATTTACTATATGTTTGCTAATTGAATTTAAATTAAAAAAATTGAAAAAACAAGTCTCAACAAATTAAACAAACAAAAATTGAAATCATACCATTAAACATTTCCAACTACAACACTACCAAACTAAAAATCAAACATAAGAAAATATCTTGAAAGAGCATAAATACATGGAGGGTAAATAACATGCTACTAAATAGTGAATGGCTAAAACAAGAAATCAAAGAGGAAATTAACACATATATGGGGACAAATAAAAATGAAACACAATGATCCAAAGTCTTTGGGATGCATCAATAGATGTTCTAAGATGGAAGGTTATAGCAATGCAGGCCTACCTCAAGAGACAAGAAAAATCTCATAAACAAACTAGCCTAAACCTAAAGGAGCTAAGGAAAAACAAAACAAAACAAAACAAACAAACAAACAAAACCTAAACCTGTGGAAAGAAGTAAGTAATAAAGATTAGTGCAGAATTAGTTCCTACATGAAATAGGAACTAAATTATCAATTATCATTCAATGAAACCATGCTCTAGTTTCCTGAGAAGATAAATAAAATTGATAAACCTTTCATTGGACTCATCAAAAAAATTAAAAAGAAAAAAGAAAGAAGAAAGAAAGAAAGAACTCAAAGAAGCAAAATCAGAAGTGAGAGAGGAGAAATAACAATGAACACCTCCAAAATACAAACAATTGTAGAGAATATTATGAGAAATTGTATCCCCTAATTTGACAACCTAGAAGAATGGATAAATTCCTAGAAAAAAATATGAACACCCAAAGTTGAATCAGGAAAGAATAGACAATTTCAGCAGATTATTAGCAATGAAATTGAATTGGTAATCATAAAAATCCTAACAAACAAAAGTCTAAGACCAGATAGCTCCACAGGTGAAATGTACCAAACTTTTAAAAAGAGTTAATATCTATTTTTCTCTCCCTGTTCCAAAATAGAAGGAAAGTTTCCAAATTCTTCTATGATGCCACCATTACACTGATACCAGAACCAGACAAAAATACTACAGAAAAAAAGAGAACTATAGGCCAATGACTCTGATAAACATAGTTGCAAAATTTCTCAACAAAATATTATGAAAACAAACCCAAAAATACATTAAAAATTATTCATCATGATCAAGTGAAATTTATGCCTGGGAGGCAAATGTGGTTCAATATTCACAAGTCAGTCAACGTCGTATATAAAATCCATATGATCCTTTCAGTAGATGCAGAAAAAAATTGACAAAGCACTGCATCCATTCATTATAAAAATCCTCAACAAATGGGTTTAAAGGGAACATACCCCAGGGGCACCTGGGTGGCTCACTCTTTAAGCTTCTGCCTTCGGCTCAGAGCATGATCCCAGAGTCCTGAGATTGAGTCCCGCATCAGGCTCCCCCGCTGAAAGCCTGCTTCTTCCTCTCCCACTCCTCCTGCTTGTGTTCCCTCTCTCACTGGCTGTCTCTCTCTGTGTCAAATAAATAAATAAAATCTTTAAAAAAAAATAAAGGGAACATACCCCAACATAATAAAGGCCACATATGAAAAACACACAGGTAACATTATAGTCAATGTTGAAAAACTGAGACCTTTTCTCCTAAGGTCAAGAATAAGACAAGGATGTCCACTCTCACCACTTTTATTCAACACAATGCTGGAAGTAGTAACCTCAGCAATAAGACAAGGAGAAAGAGTGTATTATGCTAAGCAAAATAAGTCAGAGAAAGATAAATGTCATATGATTTTACATATATGTGGAATGTAAGTTACAAAATAGATGAACATAGGGGAAAAAAAGAGAGAAAGGCAAACCATAAAACACACTCTTAACTATAGAGAACAAACTGCACATTGCTGGAGGGGAGGTGGACAGAATGGTGGGTTAAATGGGTGATAGGGATTAAGGAGGACACTTGTGATGAGTATTGGGTTTAAATGTAAGTGACAAATCACTAAATTCTACTCCTGAAACTAATTATTATGCTATATGTTGACTAATTGGAATTAAAACAAAACAAAACACCTTGGAAAAAAAAAGAGGGAAAGGGAACAAAAGTCATTCAAAATAGTAAGGGAAAAGTAAAACTTTCATTATTTGCAGATGATACAATACTATACTACCAGAAAGACTCACAATAAAAGTATTGGAACTGATAAATAAATTATTTAAGGTCATAGAATACAAAATAAATATACAGAAACTCCTTAAAGTTCTATACACTAATGAAGATGTAACAAAGTGAAATTTTTAAAAGTCCATTCCAAATACAATTTCACCAACAATAATAAAAAACCTAAGAATAAACTTAACGAAGAGATGAAAGATCTGTACTCTGAAAACTATATAACACTGATGAAAAAAAATTAAAGATTACACAAATAGAAAGATAAACCATGTGTAAGGATGGAAAGAATTAATATTGTTAAAATGTCCATACTACCCAATGCAATCTGCAGATTTAATGCAATTCCTATCAAAATGCTAACAGCATTTTTCACAGAAGTAGAACAAACAATTCTAAAATGTGTATGGGAACACGAAAGACCCCAAATAGCCAAAGCAACCTTGAAAAAGCAAAAGCAAACCTTGAGTTGTCACAATTCCAAATTTCAAGATATACTACATAGTTGTACGAATTAATATAGTATGGTACTGGCACAAAAATAGACACACAGATCAATGGAACATAACAGAATGAAGTAATCCCATAATAATATGGTCAAATAATCTTTGACAAAACAGGAAAGGACATCAAATGGGGAAAATACAGGCTCTTCAACAAATGGTTTTGGGAAATCTGGACAACTTTATGCAATAGGATGCAACTGATCTATTTCTTACACCATACACAAAAATAAGCTCAAATGGATTACAAATTTAAATTGAGACCTGAAACTATAAAAATCCTAGTATAGAGCACAGACAGCAGTTTCTCTGACATGGGATATAGCAATGTTTTTCTTTCTTTTTTTTTAAGATTTTATTTATTTGACAGAGAGAGATACAAAAAGAGATGGAACAGAAACAGACAGAGTGGGAGAGGGAGAAGCAGGCTTCCCACTGAGCAGGGAGCCCAATGTGGGGTTCAATCCCAGGACCCTGGGATCATGACCTGAGCCAAAGGTAGATGCTTAACAACTGAGCCACCGAGGCCCCCCATAGCAATGTTTTTCTAGATATGTTTCCTGAGCCAAGGGAAATCAACACAAAAATAAACTTTTGAGACTACATCAAGTTAAAAAGATTCTGCATAGTGAAGGAAATAAGAAACAAATAAATCATAAAATGGGCAGAAGATATGAACAGACACGTTTCCAATGAAGACATACAAATGGCTAACAGGCATATTAAAAATTGTACAAAATCATTAGCCATCAGGGAATTTCATTTTTTAAATATTTTTATTATATTATGTTAGTCACCATACAGTGCATCCCTAGTTTTTGAGGTAAAGATTGATGATTCATTAGTTGCATATAACACCCAGTGCACCATGCAATACATGCCCTCCCTACCACCCATCACCAGCTTATTCCATAGATGAGAGAAACCGTATGATAATTGTCTTTCTCTGCTTGACTTATTTCACTTAGCATTATCTCTTACAGTGCCGTCCATGTTGCAGCAAATGTTGAGAAATCCTTCCTTTGATGGCTGAGTAATATTCCATTGTATATATGGACCACTACTTCTTAATCCAGTCATCTGTTGAAGGGCATCTCGGCTCCTTCCACGATTTAGCTATTGGGACAATGCTGCTATGAGCATTGGGGTGCATATGGCCCTTCTCTTCACTATGTCTGTATCTTTGGGTAAATACCCAGTAGTGCAATGGCTGGGTCATAGGGTAGCTAAATTTTTAACTTTTTAAGGGACATCCACACTGTTTTCCAGAGTGGCTGTACCAACTTGCATTCTCACCAACAATGTAGGAGGGATCCCCTTTCTCCACATCCTCTCCAACAATTGTTGTTTCCTGCCTTGTCCACTTTTGCCATTCTAAATGGTGTAAGGTGGTATCTCAGGGTGGTTTTGATTTGAATTTCCCTGATGGCTAATGACTTTGAACATTTTTTCATGTGTCTGTTAGCCATTTGTATGTCTTCATTGGAAAAGTGTCTGTTCATATCATCTGCCCATTTTATGATTTGTTTATTTGTTTCTTGTGTATTAAGTTTGAGAAGTTCTTTATAGATCTTGGATACCAGTGTTTTATCTGTAGTATCATTGGCAAATATATTCTCCCATTCTCTGGGTTGCCTCTTAGTTTTTTTGACTGTTTCCTTGGCTGTGCAGAAACTTTTTATCTTGATGAAGTCCCACAAGTTCATTTTATCTTTTGTTGCTCTTGCCTTTGAAGATGTGTCATGAAAAAGGTTGCTTTGGCCGATGTGGTAGAGGTTGCTGCCTATGCTCTCCTCTAGGATTTTGATGGATTCCTGTCTCACATTGAGGTCTTTCATCCATTTGCAGTTTATTTTTGTGTGTGGTGTGAGAGAGTGGTCAAGTTTCATTCTTTTGCATGTAGCTGTCCAATTTTCCCAGCACCATTTATTGAAGATACTGTCTTTTTTCCACTGGATGTTTTTTCCCGCTTTGTCAAAATGCCACAGGGTTGCAGATTGGATAAAAACATGACCCATCCATTTGCTGTCTACAAGAGACTCATTTTGAAACTAAAGATACATTCAGACTGAAAGTAAAGGGATGGAATTCCATCATGCCAATGGACCTCAAAAGAAAGCTGGGGTAGCAATTCTCATATCAGACAGATTGGATTTTAAACTAAAGACTATAGTTAGAGATATAGAAGGGCACTATATTATTCTTAAAGGAAGTATCCAACAAGTGGATATGACAATTATAAATATCTATGCCACCAGCAGGGGAGCAGCAAGATACACAAGCCAACTCTTTACCAGAATAAAGAGACATATAGGTAAAAATACGTTAATAGCAAGGGACCTCAACACTCCACTATCAGCAATAGACAGAGCAACTAAGCAGGAAATCAACAAACAAACAAGAGCATTTAATGCAATACTCAACGAGTGGGACCTTATAGATATATATAGAACAATACACCCTGGAACCAAAGAATACTCATTCTATTCTAATGCCCATGGAACATTCTCAAGAATAGACCATGATCTGGGTCACAAAACAGGTGTCAACTGATACCAAAGACTGAAATTACTCCTTGCATATTCTCAGACCAAAACACTTTGAAATTGGAACTCAATCACAAGGAAAAATTTGGAAGAAACTCAAACCTTTGGGGACTAAGAACCATCCTGCTCAATAATGATTCAATACCAGGAAATGAAAAATCAATTTAAACAATTTATGGAGACCAACGAGAATGAAAACACAATGGTCCAAAACCTATGGGATACTGCAAAGGCAGTCCTAAGGGGAAAATACATAGCCATCCAAGCCTCACTCAAAAGAAGAGAAAAATCTAAAACGCAATTTTTATATTCTCACCTCAAGAAGCTGGAACAGCAACAGAGGGACAGGCCAAATCCACGCACGAGGAAGCAGTTGACCAAGATTAGAGCAGAGATCAATGACTTAGAAACCAGAAGCACAAGAGCAGATCAACAGAACTAGAAACTGGTTCTTTGAAAGAGTAAATAAAATTGGCAAAACACTGGCAAGTCTTATCTAAAAGAATAGAGAATGGACCCAAATTAATAAAATTATGAATGAAAAGGGAGAGGTCACAACCAACACCAATGAAATTGGATGGATTATTAGAAACTTATACCAGCAGTTTTATGCCAATAAATTAAGCAATCTGGAAGAGATGGAGGTCTTCCTGGAAACCTACAAACTACCAAGACTGAAACTGGAAGAAATTGATTTTTTTTTTAAACAGACCAATTAATTATGAAGAGGTTGAAACAATGATGAAAAACCTTCCAAAAAACAAAACACCAGGACCAGACGGTTTTCCCGGGGAATTCTACCAAACATTCAAAGAAGAAATAATACCTATTCTCCTAAAGCTATTTCAAAAAATAGAAACAGAAAGAAAGCTACTAAACTCATTCTATGAGGCCAATATTACCTTGATCCCCAAACCAGGCAAAGACCCCATCAAAAAAGAGGATTACAGACTGATTTCCCTAATAAAGATGGACGTGAAAATTCTCAACAAGATCCTGGCTAATAGAATCCAACAGTACATTAAAAGGATTATCCATCATGACAAAATGGGATTCATCCCTGGGATGAAAGGGTGGTTCAACATTTGCAAATCGATCAGTGTCTTAGATTTTATCCAGAAGGAAAATGCCAAAAATCATATGATCCTTTCAATTGATGCTGAAAAAGCGTTTGCATCCTTTCCTGATTAAAAACCTTCAGAGTGTAAGGATAGAGGGTACATTCCTCAATCTCATAAAAACCATCTATGAAAAGACTACAGCAAATATCATTCTCAATGGGAAAAAGCTGGAAGCCTTTCCCTTAAGATCAGGAACAGACAAGGATGCTCACTCTCGCCATTGTTATTCAACATAGTACTAGAAGTCCGTGCAACAGCAATCAGACCACAAAAAGGGATAAAAGGTACCCAAATCGGCAAAGAAGAAGTCAAACTGTCTCTCTTCGCAGATGACATGATACTCTATATGGAAAACCCAAAAGAATCCACGCCCAAACTATTAGAAGTTATAGAAAAATTCAGTAATGTGGTGGGATACAAAATCAATGATCAGAAATCAGTTGCATTTCTATACACAAATAATGAGACTGAAGAAAGAGAAATTAGGGAATCCATCCCATTTGCAATAGCACCAAAAATCATACGTTACCTTGGAATTAACTTAACCAGAGACGTAAAGGATCTATATTCTAGAAACTACAAAACACTCTTGAAAGACATTGAAGAAGACACAAAAAGATGGAAAAATATTCCATGCTCATGGATCGGAAGAATTAACATAGTTAAAATGTCCATGCTACCCAGAGCAATCTACACTTTCAAAGCTATTCTGATCAAAATACCAATGACATTTTTCAAAGAACCGGAACAAAGAGCCCTTAAATATGTGTGGAACCAGAAAAGGCCCCGAATCACCAAGGAATTGTTGAAAAGGAAAAACAAAGCTGGGACCATCACAATGCCAGATTTCAAGAGTACTACAAAGCTGTGATTACAAAGACAGCATGATACTGGCACAAAAACAGACACATAGACGAATGGAACAGAATAGAAAACCCAGAAATGGACCCTCAGCTCCTTGGGCAATTAATCTTTGATAAAGCAGGAAAAAACATCCAGTGGAAAAAAGACAGTATCTTCAATAAATGGTGCTGGGAAAATTGGACAGCTACATGCAAAAGAATGAAACTTGACCACTCTCTCACACCACACACAAAAATAAACTGCAAATTGATGAAAGACCTGGATGTGAGACAGGAATCTATCAAAATCCTAGAGGAGAGCATAGGCAGCAACGTCTACGACATCGGCCAAAGCATCCTTTTTCATGACACATCTCCAAAGGGAAGAGAAACAAAAGATAAAATGAACTTGTGGGACTTCATCAAGATAAAAAGTTTCTGCACAGCCAAGGAAACAGTCAAAAAAACTAAGAGGCAACCCAGAGAATGGGAGAATATATTTGCAAATGATGTTACAGATAAAACACTGGTATCCAAGATCTACAAAGATCTTCTCAAACTCAATACATGAGAAACAAATAAACAAATCATAAAATGGGCAGAAGATATGAACAGACACTTTTCTAATGAAGACATACAAATGGCTAACAGACACATGAAAAAATGTTCAAAATCATTAGCCATCAGGGAGATTCAAATCAAAACCACCTTGAGATACCACCTTACACCAGTTAGAATGGCAAAAATGGACAAGGCAGGAAACAACAATTGTTGGAGAGGATGTGGAGAAAGGGGATCCCTCCTATATGGTTGGTGGGAATGCAAGTTGGTACAGCCACTCTGGAAAACAGTGTGGATGTCCCTTAAAAAGTTAAAAATTTAGCTACCCTATGACCCAGTCATTGCACTACTGGGTATTTACCCCAATGATACAGACATAGTGAAGAGAAGGGCGATATGCACCCCAATGCTCATAACAGCATTTTCCACAATAGCTAAATCATTGAAGGAGCCGAGATGTGCTTCAATAGATGACTGGATTAAGAAGATGTGGTCCACATATACAATGGAATATTACTCAACCATCAGAAAGAACAATTACACATTTGCAGCAACATGGACGGGAGTGGAGGAGATTATGCTAAGTGAAATAAGTCTAGTAGAGAAAGACAATTATCTTATGGTTTCACTCATTTATGGAACATGAGAGGAGGATTGGTGGGAGAGGGAGGAGAGGAATGAGGGGGGGTAAACAGAAGGGGGAATGAACCATGAGAGACTATGGACTCTGGGAAACAAACTGAGGGCTTCAGAGGGAAGGGGTTGGGGGATTGGGATAGGCCGGTGATGGGTATTAAGGAGGGCACATATTGCATGATGCACTGGGTGTTATATGCAAGTAATGAATTATGGAACATTGCATCAAGAACTGGGGATGTACTGTATGGTGACTAATATAACAAAATAAATATTATTTAGAAAAAAGGTAAGTCAGTGATGTCTCCTGAAAATACTGGGTTATGAAGAAGAGATCCTGTAGTGTCCTGAAATGCAGTATCCCTTGTTCACTGGAACATGCCACTTCAGGTGTGTCTGTTATGAATGTTATGTACACCCTGCTGTTGTGGCTAAGCTTCTTTTGCCCTTAGTCCAGCCATTTGCAAGGGTCTCTTTGGTTGTTGTGGGCAGGGTTTGCTACCTGGAGTACAGTAGGCCAATCTGTAGTCACCTTTCACTTGAGTTGTGTCATAGCAAGCATTTGACAGAGATACAGCAGAACCCAAACTGCAGGGCACTTTCCCTGTTTTGTCCATGAGAAGCTTTCATTGTTGGGCAGGGCCTAGCTGTTAGACCAGCTGTCTTCCCCTAAGCCACTTGAGGCTGGAATCTGATAGTTGTGTGTAGTTATCTTTCCCTCTCCTCAAGGAAAGAGTCAGTTTGAATGGGGCTGGCCACTTCAGGGCTGCTTGTGCACTGCCAAGCTTGTTGAATCACTTTGGATGGGCTCCAACAGTGTTTGAAAGGGGTGGATCTGCAGAAGGGCAGGTAGGGTGGTGAGTCAACAGTATTAACAAAGTTTGCTTGGGACTTCTCTGAGAGGAGACTTGGACCTGAGGCCTGGCTGGAGAGGTTATGTCCACAGGAGAATGTGAGAGTGGGCAGTTGTGTAAGCAAGTTTAGTAAGGAACATATGTGCCATGCTGCTTCCAGGTGACTATGTGTTTTAGCTAGGGGAGATGAAAATTGCACCCTCAGATCCTCTGTTCAGAGAGAAGTTTCCCAATGATTCTGCTCCTCTAGCACACTCTGAGATTAGTAAAAAAAAAAAAAAAAAAAAAACAACTCCCTTCCGCATACTCCAGGTGTTTTTCAAAGTACTGCTTCTATGCTGTGTCTGTGCAGGACTGTTTGTTGTGGTGTCTCTTTAAGGGCAAGGAATCAGTTTCTTAGTGCACTCCTAGCTCTCCCTGAGCAAAGCCCACTAATTTTTTGAAATTCTAAGTTATGTCCCTGTGATTGTAGGAAGTTGAAATTCAGTCTCTCTGATTTTCAAAACCAGTTGTTATGGGGGATTAATCTTTCCTTCGTGGGCTTCCTGGTGTGAGAGTCCATTTCTCTCCCTTCTCCATGCCCACTGTGTCCCTCCCTCTCACAGACAGTCCTGTGGATCTATTTAGATCCTGAGTGTATCTCTGTCTTTTCTACCCTCTTCAGTGTGGCTTTTTCTCTATATTTAGTCGTGGAGAGTTTACTTTGCCAGTCTTCAGGTCATTTTCTGAAATATTTAAAGTGATGTTAATGTTGTCTAGTTGTATCCATGGGAAGAGGTGAGTTTAGATTTCTCCTACTCAACCATCTTCCCTGGAAGCTCAGTAAACAGACTTAAAAAAATAGTGTTTGGGAAACTGGATAGCCAAATGTAAAATGATCAAAACTGGATCACTTTCTTACACCGTATACAAAAAACAAAATGGAACAACAACAACAACAACAACAAAAACAAAATCAAACAAACAAAACAAAACAAACAAACAAACAAAAACCTCAAAATGAGTTCAAGACCTAAATGTGAGACCTAGAACCATAGAATTCCTAAGACAAAACATAGGCAGTAATCACCTGGACATTGGCCTTAACAACATATTTATGGATATATCTTCTTAGGCAAGAGAAAAAAAATCAAAAATAAACTACTGGGACTTCACCAAAA
This sequence comes from Ursus americanus, assembly GCF_024610735.1. NCBI lineage: Eukaryota > Metazoa > Chordata > Mammalia > Carnivora > Ursidae > Ursus > Ursus americanus. The sequence goes on along the minus strand of NC_142131.1, from coordinate 82,410,573 downwards.
TAACAATAAAAATGACCAAAAAAAGTTTTTTACAACAACAGAAACTATCAGAAAAAAAAAATAATAAGTCAACCTAATGAATGGGAGAAGGTATTTGCAAATGATATATCCGATAGGGGGTTATTATCCAAAATAAGTAAGGGACATAGACAATTTAACATCATAAAACAAAATATCCAATTTAAAAATGGGTTAAGGACCTGAGTAGACGTTTGTTCAAAGAATACATACAGATGAGAAATAGACATATGGAAAGATGCTTGACATCACTAATCATAATGGAAATGCAAATAAAAACTACAATGTAATAGCACCTTACACCAGTCAGAATGACTACTAAGCAAAAGACAAGAAATAAGAAGTGTTGGTAAGAATATGGAGAAAAGAGAACCCTGGTACACTATTGGTGGGAATGTAAATAGGTGACAACACTGTGAAAAACATTGTGAATGTTCCTCCTAAATTAAAATTAGTAATGTCATTTGATCCAGTAAGTCCACTTATTTGTATTTACTCATAGAAAATGAAAACAATAATTTGAAAAGATACACCCTTATATTTATTGCTGCATTATCTATAACAATCAATATATGGATGCAACCCCAATGTCCACTGATAGACTGATAATGTTGTGTGTGTGTGTGTGTGTGTGTGTGTGTGTGTGTGTGTGTGTGTGTGTTGTAATATTACTCAGCCTCAGGAAACAATGAGGTCTTGCCATTTGCAACAACATGGATGGAAGGTACTATGCTATGTGAAATAAGTCAGACAAATACAAATACCGTATGATTCCACTCATATGTGGAATCTAAAACAAACAAAAAACCAAAAACACAGACTTTCAAATGCAGAGAACAAACTGGTGGTTTCCAATGGGCTGGTGGTGGGAGAATGAGCAAAATATATCATGGTGATTAATAAGTACTAAATTTCAAGTTAGAAAATTTTAAGTCATGGAGATAAAAAGAACAACAAAGGGAATATAGTCAATAATATTCTAATAACATTGTATGATGACTCTGCTTATCACAGTGAGCATTGAGTAATGTATACAATTGTCAATATGTTGTACAACTGACAGTAATATCGCACTGCCTGTCAGTTTTATTTCAATAATATTCTAATTTATTTTCCTAAAGGAAACATCAACCTGGATAAAACAGTACTTCTTAGAAAAGGAATGTCTTTGTCTCTTTTTTGTTCTACTCTTAGATTAGACTGATGTTCAGTCAAAAATTAGAAGAAGCATCTACTGTCTTTGTCACTGTGATGGTAAAATATAATGACAATAATCCTTTTCCACCTCTGTGGGTGCTTTAAGAAACAGTATATATGCTTCCATCTATTTGTTACCAAAGCCCTTTTATTCAAATATTTTTATCAATGCAACTCTTTACTGAACTCAATTGTTTTGTTTCAAACACAATAAGTTGATTGATAATTTAATGACTGATTTCTAAAATAATCTATATCTCTAAATAGACATTCTGCATAGCTGAAAAAAAGCTTCAAGCCAGGACTTTGATTTTCATACTGCTATCTGGTTTTAGATATGAAGCATGACAGTGATATTTTTTGAACTATTTTGATATTAGATACTTTCCCAGAGTCTTCTTTATAGCCCACACAACTTCCTTGTTTCTCAGGCTATAAATTAAAGGGTTCAGCATGGGGGTGAGGATAGTGTAGATCACGGAGAGACCTTGATCCAGTGCTGGGGTGTGGGAAGAGCCAGGTATCATGTACACAACTATCGCTGGTCCCAGGTAAAGACTCACTACAATAAGGTGAGAAGAGCGTGTGGACTCGGATTTTTTCCTCCCCTCAGGAGACTTTATTGTGAGAACAGCAAGGAAAATTCGAATATAGGAAGTCACTACTAAGCTAAAGGGGGTGAGTATAAATATGATACTTACCATAAACAACACCATCTCATAATCTGAAGTGTCCTCCTCACAGGATAGCTTCAGGATGGCTGGTATCTCACAGAAGAAATTATTTATTTTCTTCAGACCACAGACAGGAAAACGCATGGTGTAGGTGGTTTGAACGAGTGAATTTAGAGCAACCCCAGTCCATGATGTCACTGCCATTAGCAAGCAGATTTTAGAGTTAATAATGATTGTGTAGCGAAGGGGGTTACAAACAGCCAGAAACTGGTCATAGGACATAAAGGTTAAGAGGAGACACTCAGCGCCACCTAGAGTCCGGCAGAAGAACATCTGGACTCCACAGCCAATGCGAGAGGTGCTGTGCTTCCCTAAGAAACAGTTGACGACCATCTTAGGAACCAAGCTGGAAATGTAAAACAAATCAATGATGGAAAGCTGGCTGAGCAAGAAGTACATGGGAGTGTGGAGGTGGGAGTCCACCCAGATCAGAAAGATGAGGATGGAGTTCCCTGTGAGAGTAATGAGGTAGACCAGAAGGATGAGGTAGACCAGGAGGCTGGCATATTGGAACTCAGGGAAGAGGCCCAAGAGGATGAAATCTGTAGTGGATGTGTCATTTATTTTTGCCATATCTCAGTTTCATTGGTGGCACTGATGTGTGGTAAGAGGAAAGTATAGGCCATCCGTTAAATCTTATGCCTTGTTATGAGCCTTTGATTTTAGACTTGGTTTATTTTTTCTTATCTATTCTTTCTTCAATGTCTTCACAGACCCAAATGGCATTTAAAACATCTTGAGAAACTTCGAAGTTGGAGAACATATGAAGATTTGGGGAGAGTGGCACACTTGGAGAAAGCATAGAACCTCCGTGTTCTTTCCCACATACATTACCCTACACATCTCTTTCATCTAGATGTTAATCTATATCCTTTACTTTATCTTTTTATAATAAACTGGTAATCCAGTTAATCTTGAAGTTTGAAATAAATACACTTTTTATTTGGTAACTATTATATATAATTATTTCACTCCACTATGTAAAATTTGTTTCATATCGACAAAATTATAGTACTCACTCAAGAATTTGAAACCCATTATTTGGAATTTCCTGAGACAATGAGTCTTCATTATTTTTTGGTCTTACTTTAGTTTTTTACTTGTCAAAGAAACCATTTCCCCAAGTGTCTTATATAGATCTTTCTCTGCTCTGTGTAATTTATCTCCTTTACCAATCTTTTATAGCCACTGCAGAACTAACCACATATTTTGCATGACAAAATGAAAATGTGGGGTCCCCCTTTTTTCAAAATTATTAAGAATTTCAAAGCAGCAATATCAAAGCAGTAAAGCATGCATGAGACCCTTCTAAGGACAGAATTTTGTATAATTTCATGAATAAAATTCATCCTGATCTTAAGGGATTCAAACTTCTAGAATAACATATCAATCTGACCTCTTCTGAGCTCATTTCTGTGTTTCCAATAACTTCTTAAACACTTTCACCAGCTATCCTGTACACTTTCAATTTATCATGCCAAAACTGATCTCAGTCCCCATCCCTTGCATTTGATTATTTCTGCCATTACCACTTACTACAAACATTCAAGCTGAACTCTTAAAGCATGTTTGATTTCCTCATTTTCTATGTTTAATCAGTTACTTGGCCCAGCCATACTAAACTATCAGGAATCCCTAAGACACATATCTCCTTTCCAAACTTATTATTTCATTCAATTCTATGTTTTCAATGCCCATTTTAATGACTTTCTAGTCTCTTTTTTTCTTTCAAACCATAATCATTTTAAAACACATCTATGATCAGATAGTCACTCTGCGGGGCAACTTTTGAAATGTTCTCTATGAACCAGTAAATTAAGCTTAACAATACTTATTTTGGCATGTAAATACTCAAGTTTGTGACTAGTTTACCTGGCCTTTTTTTTTCTTTCCTTTTAACAAACTTTTTCCCTTACAACAACTTAAACTACAATCTTCTGAAAGGTCACCATGCTTTTCATCTCCATGGATGTACTTGCATAGTTTCACTTCCATTTAAACTAAACTTTCTCCAATACAACCTATATTAAATGCTTCCAATTATTTAACTTCCTGATCACATTTGAGCATCTTTCTGAAGTTTCCTCAAAACTCTGCTGATCCCCTGCCAAATCAAAATGTGATATTTTCTTCTAAATTTTGACAACACACATTAAAATATCCTACTAGTGGCACATACAGATTTAAACTTTTTGTAAACTATTTGGTTCCAGGGGTGTTTGGGTGGCTCATTTGGTTAAGAATTTGACTCTTGATTTCATCTCAGATAATGATCTTAAGGGTCATAAGATCAAGTCCCACATTGGGTTCCATGCTCAGAGGGAATTCAGCTTGAAGATTCTCTCCCTCTGCCCCTCCCCCCACTCATGCTTGCTCTTTCTCTCAAATAAATAAATATTTAAAAATAAATAAATAAAAAATAAACAAATAAATATTTGGTTCCACTTGAACTTCAACATTTGTAATGAAGAATTAATTATATGCATTTTATAATTCCTACGTAGTGCTCCCTCAATAGAATTGTATAGGATGGATCATAAAATGGATTAGTTTATTAGAAAGTGTTGGAATGTAGATGTTTCAAGATTATTATAGCCATGCTAGCATTCACTTTTGCAAAGACAACTCATCAAAATGAAATATTTCTTTACTTTGATAAACCCAACACTCAAGATATATGTCTGTCTGCTGTCAGAGATCATCCAAATATAGACTTAAACTAATTCATGAGAAAGGGAGTTGGATTCTGAGGATTGATAGAGTAAAGAGAAGGAAGTGGAAATGGATTCATGGTGGTGGAATAATAAGGGGAGGAAGAAATGGTCAAAGAAACAAGGAAAGGAGAGAGAAGAAGAAAAAAAAATGTGAACTGAAATAATGCCCGGTTTTATTCTTATATGATTCAGTCTATATGTAACAAATATTAATACTACAAAAACTTAATTTGTGGGCCACTTTAGAGGCTCTAAGGACTTGGATAATGCTAGTAAATTTCCATTAATTATTTATGGAATCTATCAAATGATTAATTGATTTTTTGTTTTAACAAACTACCGTTATGGCTTTGTCTTTGTCAATCAAAGCATTGTCTGTGAGAAGCATGTTTATTCTTTTCTTTTTCTTAAGATTTTATTTATTTATTTGACAGAGAGAGCCAGAAAGCATAAGCAGGGGGAGCAGCAGAGGGAGAGGGAGAAGCAGGCTCTCAGCTGAACATGGAGCCCAATACTGGGCTTGATCATAAGACTGAATTCATGACCTGAGCCAAAGGAAGACACTTAACAACCTGAGCCACCCAGGCACCCCAGAAGCATGTTTATTCTAATATACATGACAGTAAATTACTTTAAAGAATCCAAAAGATGTTCTCAATGTCACAAAAATTAGTAGAATTAGAATTCAAACTGTGAAAATTTTTGACTACTCTTCATGATCTAATTATACTTTGTTTACCAAGAAATGTGAGTCTTCTAGGAAGAGTGGAGGAGACAGTGCTTAGCTAGCTAAATACATACACTCAGAACCTTAAAATGGGTGAGAAAATGACTTCATCAGCTCCATACTAACTGGCAATCTTGTCCCAAGTTTAGCAACGGAACTGGTTAAATCTTGGAATGCAGATTCTATTTCCAAAAACAGTAGGTATGACATTTTTAGTTTGCAAACCTCTTTAGAAGTAGAAATTGTTATTGAAACTAATGGCCATTTTTCACCAGCATATATAAAACAAAAGAAGCCACCTGGCTTTGGATCAATGGTTTTTAATTACGATTGATTTCTGTTGGTCATTTTATGCCATAGTCAAAAGAAAACATGAGGTTGTAACATGTTAAAGATGGAAGAATAATGGAATAACACTGCTAATGAGAGGGAGAAAAAAGGAATGAAATGCATAGGCTCTTAGCTGCAGTTCTGTCCATGTTTTCACTTCTATGCCCACATCCCCAAACTCTAACATTTTAAATCTGTCAGCAACTAACTCAGACAGAAACTGAAAACCAGGAAATGCTACTTCTAGTATCAGTGGCCTTCATGTTCTCTCCACAGAAACCTGAGATAGTTGTCACCTGGCTGCTTTTGGTGGAAAACATTTTTAGAATATTCCCCTGACCTGATCAAAAGCTGAGTTCCTCTCCAACTCATTGTAATCTCCACTGGAGGGACATCACAACGGGTGTGATAAAGAGAGCTTCTTCTCATTATTCCATTAAGTAGAATGAGACCCTGGAGCCTGGTGACCCAGGAGACCTAATAGGGGCAGAGGATGGGATGGGACACAGAATAATTCCAGAGATTGCAGAAGTTATCCAATCCAATCTCTCACCAAATAAGGCGATCTTTGTATCAACAGACCAAGGAAAGTAAATGATTTACTTACCAAACATTAAGTAAAACTAAGAATGTCACAAATACTAATTCAAGAAATAACTGCATAATATTAGTACTATCTCCATTTTGCAGAAGTGGGGTTAGGTAATTTTCCATACAGCTATTAGGGATCAAATTCACCTTTCAAATCAGGACTATCGTCAGCTCTACAGTCAGCCTCTGCTGCCTCTAAAATGCCAATGGAGTTCAGGGATGCTTTTCTCTTTAGAAATCCTGTCCAAAAGGACCTACAATGAGCAAGCCATTCAAATGCTAAAGAGAATAGGGTGGAGAACCAAAGCCCAACCAGAATAAAGTGCTACAGGCCAGTTAGAAGGAGCAAAGACTTAAATAGTGATGTTGGCAGAGCACAGAGGGGATGGTGCAAATCAACACAGCACTGAAGTGAGTCAAGAATACAATTGGAGAGGTGCCTGGGTGGCACAGTGGTTAAGCGTCTGCCTTCGGCTCAGGGCGTGATCCCGGCGTTATGGGATCGAGCCCCACATCAGGCTCCTCTGCTATGATCCTGCCTCTTCCTCTCCCACTCCCCCTGCTTGTGTTCCCCCTCTCGCTGGCTGTCTCTATCTCTGTCAAATAAATAAATAAAATCTTTAAAAAAAAAAGAATACAATTGGAGAGGCTGCAGAAATGTTGATGGGGGCTTGACAGATGGCTGAAGAAACACATTATTTTTTTATTTTATTTTAATTTTTTTAATAAAATCTTTTTTTTTAAGATTTTATTTATTTATTTGACAGAGATAGACAGCCAGCGAGAGAGAACACAAGCAGGGGAAGTGGGAGAGGAAGAAGCAGGCTCCCAGCTGAGGAGCCTGATGTGGGGCTCGATCCTGGAACGCAGGGATCACGCCCTGAGCCAAAGGCAGACGCTTAACGACTGCGCCACCCAGGCGCCCCGAAGAAACACATTATTGTGCCAATATAAGAAATCATTAGTTACTTAATATTTATAAGTCAACAATTTTTCAAGAAGTCCTTTGTAATGTTTCATTATTCTCACCTCTTTGAATTTTAATTTCTACCCATACATCTGTCTCCACCTCTCGCCTACAAGTTTCTTGAGTGCTGTGGTAATATCTTATTTATCTCGATACTCTTTATGTTCAGAATCATTCCTGGAACATAAAAGTTACTACTAAATGATAAAGAATGGATAAATCACAACTCTATGAAGAAAATATTATTATCTCTACTTTTCTGACAAGGAAGTTGATGAAATAGTCACAGATTTGCCCAAGTATGTGACATATCCTGAGTCCCTAGTCTGTGCTGTCATGATTCCATGTTTCATTTCTATTTTCAAGAACAATGAGCAGACAATGGAAACACCAGAGGTATGGCCCACGGTTTATTCGTGCTGTCAAGGTGACCTCACATGATTCATTTGCCGCTATGCTGTAAAATACAGCATGGGAAGGATATAAAGTCTCCTTGTTTTGTTTGTTTGTTTGTTTGTTGTTTTCTTTTTTGTTTTTTACTTTAAATCTGATAATGTTCTAACAGATAAAAGGTGGAAGACATTTTTTATTTTGGCAAAACTAGAGCTACTTAGAGGAGAGGCTGAAAATGAAGTGCAAGTTGATTTATTATTGTTGCAGCCATTCACATATTTTTACCTCTGTCCCCAAACCCCAAACTAGCCATCTGTGCCAAATGGTTGCAATTCCACACATTATAGAATATTTAATTACATATATTACATAAACATATAATACTTATATTATAAATATATAAATATATATTATAAATATATATAAATCATAAATTTATATAAACATCTAAATTATAAATTTATACGTATAGATTATAAATTTAAGATGTACTGTATGGTGACTAACATAATGTAATAAAATATTATTATACAAAATAAAAATAAATTTATATAAAATAAATATATAAATATTTAATTTAATTAATAATTAGAAAATTCCAAAAAATGACCAATCTTAGGTGATTGTTCTAGCAAGTTGATAAAGTTTATTCAAATCCAGCCAATCTTTTCTATTTTATATTGTGGTTTCCAAAATTCTTTTCAGTGGGTGGTGACTATTATCACAAAGAGGCACCAGCAACTCTAAGAAATAAAAATGCACATATTTAATGTGATATTGACAGAGATCAACACATCTTTATTTCCATTGGCTCAGAGCCTGGACCCTGAGGCTGGTGCATGACTCCAAAATAAGGATTATATGTGAGCTGGATTTGAGGGAGAACAAATGAGGCATTTCATAAAAGGAAGCCAATTGAATTCATGTTGTGTTAAAGTGATGACTCTGGGCCTCATTCCAAATGCCTTGTGGGAGTTCTGCTTCTTCAATTTAATTACCAGTACATTAAACTTACCTTAACTCTCAGAACATTCTCACAAATGTATCTAAAGGAAAACACCCAATTTTTCCCACTGGACCCTAGAAAATTCATACAATATCACTTCCCTTAGGATTTCAAGTTTGTTCTAATCTTCAGGATTCTCTAGGGACTTGTTCCTTGTGGATAGTAGAAGATCTATTGATTCATTAAATACACTGTGAAATTATCTAAATAAACACTTAATATTTTTCCTATTATGTCAGTACTATAAAAAATACAAGTCAATAAATACTAAAAGAATAAATCCTTATTAAGAAATTGTCCCAAGAGAAGATAATCTACTCCACCAGGAACCTGTTAAGACTAATATATTAACTCAGTAAACTTGCAAAATACAAAATCAATATAAAGAAATCTTGCATTTCTATACACTAATAACAAACTACCAGAAAGAGAAATTAAAAAAAGAATCCCACTTATGATTGCATCAAAAGAAAAAAGATACCTTGGATTAAATTTCATCAAGGAGGTAATAGGTATCTACAATGAAAATTATTGGGCATGGATAGAAAAAAAATCCAATCATGGATTAGAAGAAACAATACTGTTAAAATGTCCATATTACCCAAAGCAATTTATAGATTCAATGGAACACTTATCAAAAAAGTTTTTAGTTAAATTCCAGTTAGTTAACATACAGTGTACTACTAGTTTCTGCTGGAAATATAGTGATTGAACACTTCCATACAATCCCTGGTGCTCATCACAACAACTGCACTCCTTAATCCCCATTATCTATTTAACCCATCCCCCCTCCCATTCCCTTCTGATAACCATCAGTTTGTTCTCTAAGTTAAAAGTCTATTTCTTGGTTTGCCTCTCTCTCTTTCAAGATTTCCCCTTTGCTCATTAGTTTTGTTTCTTAAATTCCACATATGAGTGAAATCATATGGTATTTGTCTTTCTCTGAGTGATTTATTTCACATACACTCTAACTCCATCCGTGTCTTTCCAATGGCAAGATTTCATTCTTTTTTATGGCTTTTTTTGTATACTTTATATATCTAGATCCATATCTATTTTTACCTATCTATCATCTATCTATCTATCTATCATCTATCTATATCTCTACAGTGGCTGCGCAAGATTGCAATCTCACCAAAGGGCATGAGTGTTCCTTTTTCTCCACATCATCACCCACACCTGTGGTTTCTTGTGTTGATTTGAACCATCCTGAGATGTGAAGTGATATCTCACTGTAGTTTTGATTCACATTTACCTGACGATCAGTGATGTTGAGTGTTTTCATGTGCATCATGGCCATCTGTATGTCTTCCTAGGAGAAATGTCTGTTCATATCTTTTGCTTAATTTTAATTTGCATATTTACTTTTGGGTGCTGAGTTTTATAAGTTCTTTATGTATTTTGGATACTAACCCTTTATCAGATATGTCATTTGCAAATATCTTCTTCCATTACGTAGGTTACCTTTTAGTTTTGCTGATTGTTTCTTTAACTGTGCAGAAGCTTTTTATTTTGATGTAGTTACAACAATTTATTTTTGCAGTTGCTTCCTTTGTGTCAGGAGACATATTTAGAAATAATTGTTACAGCTGATGTCAAAGTTGCTACCTGTTTTCTCCTCTAGGATTATGATGGTTTCAAATGTCACATTTAGGCACTTAATCCAATTTGAGCTTATTTTCGTGTATGGTTTAAGAAAGCATACCAGTTTCTATCATTTGCATGTTTCTGTCTGGTTTCCTTAATACTTGTAAGTGGGATTGATTCCCTAATTTCTCTTATTGCTGCTTCATTCTTGGTGTATAGAAATAAAACAGATTTCTATACCTTGATTTTATATCTTGTGACATTACTGAATTCATTTTTCAGTTCTAGAACTTTTTTGAAGGAGTATTTTGGGTTTTCTATATAAAGCATCATGTCATCTGTAAACAGTGAAATTTTTTCTTCCTCCTTACTGATTTGGATGCCTTCTATTTCTTTTTATTGTCTGATTGCTGTGACTAGGACTTCCAGTTCTAGGTTGAATAAAAGCGGTGAGAGTGGTATCTTTATCTTGTTCCTGACCTTAGGGAAAAAGCTCTATTTCCCCCAATGAAGTTAGTTTTGAGTTTTTCATATATGGCCTTTATGATGTCGGGGTATGGTTGTGATAAACTTACTTTGTTGTGGTTTTTATTGTTGTTGTTGTTTGCTTACTTTTTATCGTGAATGAATATGTCAAAATAATTTTCTGCATCTATTGAAAGGATCATTTGGTTCTTACTCATTTTTTTTGATGTGATGTATCACATTGATTGGTGTGCGAATATGAATCACACTTGAAACCCAAGAATGAATTCCATTAGCTCATGGTGAATGATTTTTTTAATGCATTGTTGGATTTGATATGCTAGTATTTTATTGAGAATATTTGCATCCATGTTCTTTATGGATATTGACATGTAGGTTTCTTTTTAGTGTTGTCTTTATCTGGTTTTGGTATCAGGGTAATCATGGCCTCATAGAATGAACATAGAAGTTTTCCTTCATTTTGAAAAGAAGAGTTTTCCTTTAATTTCTATGTTTTCAATAATTTGTGAAGAATAGATATTAACTCTTCTTTATATGTTTGGTATAATTCTCCCATGAAGCCATAAGGTCCTGCACTTTGTATGTTGGGGATTTTTGTTTACTGAATCAATTTCTTTACTGATTATTGGTCTGTTAAAATAGTCTAATTCTTCCTGTTTCAGTTTTGATAGTTTCTATGTTTCTAGGAATTCATGCCTCTCTTCCACTTTGTCTAATTTGGTGGCACATAGTTTTTCATAATATTTTAATTTCTGTGACGTTTGTTGTTATTTCTCCTCTCTCATTTGTGATTTTATTTATTTGAGTCTTTTTTCTTTTTTTCTTGATAAGTCCGGGTGTATGTCTATCAATTTCAATAATTTCTTCAAAGATTCAACTCCTGGTTTCATTGATCTGTTCTATCGTGTGTACTTTTTTATTTCTATATCATTCATTTATGCTCTAGTCTTTATGACTCCCTTTCTTTTGCTGGCTTAGTTGGATAGTTTGTTTGTTTGCTGTTGTTTTGCTTTGTTTTGTTTTTTTTCCTTTAGCTTCTTAAAGTGTAAAGATTCCTTGTTTGAGATTTTTCTTGACTCTTGAAGTCAGCCTATATTTCTCTAAATTCTCCCCTTTGAACTGCTTTTGTTGTATCCCAGAGGTTTTGACAATTGTGTTTTAATTTTTATTTGTTTCCACGTACTTTTTAATTTCTTCTTTGATTTCCAAATTAATCTCATTCATTGTTTAGTAGCTTTTTTTTTAAATCTTCCTGTATTTGTGGTGTTTGCATTTTTTTTCTTGTTGACTTCTAGTTTCGTAGTGTTCTGGTTAGAAAAGATGCATGGTATGGCTTCAATCTTGAATTTGTAGGGGTGTTTTGTGAGCTAACATGTGATCTATTCCAGAGAATGTCTCACGTACACTTGAAAATAATATGTATTATACTATTATAGGATGGAATGTTCTGAATATATCTGTTATATTTGTCCATTCCAGTGTGTCACTGGAAGCCACTATTTCTTGGTTGATTTTCTGATTTAGGTGATCTGCCCATTGTTGTAAGTGCAGTGTTAAATTCTTATAATATTATTTATTATTATCAATTACTTCCTTCTTATTTGTTATTAAGTGTTTTATCTATTTAGATGCTTCTATTTGGTTGCAAAAATATGTACAATTGTTACATTTCCTTGTTGGATTATTCCCTTTATTATTATGCAGTGTCCTTTCTTGTTTTTGTTGTTGTTGTTGCTGTTGTTGTTGTTGTTGTTGTTAGAGTCTTTGTTTTAAACTCTATTATATCTGATATATGTATTGCTACTCTTGTTTTCTTTTGACATCTATTTGCCTCTTAGATGTTTCTCCATCCCCTCATTTTCAATCCAGAGGTGTCATTAGGTCTAAATTTGGTGTCGTACAGGCATCATACAGATGGATCTTCTTTTCTTAACTATTCTGTAGCTCTGTGTTTTCTGATTGGAGCATTTAGTCCATTTACATTCAAAGTCATTATTGACAGATATGTATGTATTGTTATGTTAATATTTGTTCTGTGGTTGTTCCTGAAGAATTCCTCTGGTCCTTTCTTGTCTCTTTGATGTTTTGCTGATTTTCTTTAATGATACATTTGGATTACTTTCTCTTTATTGTTTTCATATAAATTAGTATTTTTGATATATGGTTACAATTAGGATTGTATGGAGCCACTTCTGCATATAGCAGTCTATATTAAGTTGATGGCCATTTAAGTTTGAACACATAGTTTACTCCTCCCCACATTTTAGGTGTATGTTGTTAGATTTTATATCTTTCTATTTTATGTGTTCCTTGACTGATTTTTTAATGGAAATATTCATTTTTACTGCTTTTGTGTTTCCTACCTATATACTTTCGCTTTTGGTCTCTCCTTTCTACTGGAAGAGACCCTTTCAATATTTCCTTCATGGATGATTTAATGGTCATGAACTCCTTTAGCTTCTGTTTGTCTGAGAAACTCTTCATCTATCCTGAATAGATGAATACGTATTCTCAAACACCCCTCTATTCTGAATAACACTCTTATAGATAGAGTACTCTTGGTTGCAGGTTTTTAGCATTGAACACTTTGAATATATCATGCCATTCACTTCTGTCTTTGAAATTTTCTACTGAAAAATCTCCTGCTAGCCTTACTGGTTTTCACCTGTAAGTTACTGCATCTTTTGTGTCTCTGCTTTATTATTATTTTTTTCTTTATCACTATGTTTTGCCACTTTAATTACAGTATGTCTTGCTATGTGGGTATGCTTTTGTTGATTTTGATGGGGATTCTCTTTGCCTCCTGGATATGGATATTTGTCTCCTTCCCCAAATTGGGAAAGTCTTCAGCTATTAATACGTCAAATAATTTTTATCCCCTTTTCTCTCCTCTCTTTCTGGAAATCCTATAATACAAATGGCATTGTGTTTGATGAAGTCACTGAATTCCCTAAGTCTCTTTGCCTGGGCATAGAGCTCTGCAATGTTTTCAGCATAGCTGGGAATGATGGCTGGGCACTGCTATATGGCAACCATACACCAGGAGGTTACAGAAGACATGCGTGACTTTAACAGAATTTGCCCTGAATCCAGGGCCAAGTCTAGTAGTTTGGGAGTGGGACAGTCCTCAGGAGAACTCATGAGTGTGGCACACTGCTATAACTGTGTGGCAAATGTCTGTGCATCCCAGCCTTCCACAGATAGCCCTGTCTTTATGCTGGGTGAGGAGGAAAATGGCTCCTGTATGTTCCCTCCATTTTAGAGAATTCCCCCAACATGTTCCAAAATCAGTACGAATACATGTTAATCTTGTTTGTCCTTTGTCATTGTGTAAACTGCTGTTGTTATGTTGCCTCTGAGAAGTCTGCTATCTCTTTACGGGTGGAGACCTAGTTATCACTTGCCATCCAAGCTCACCTGGTGCTGAATCAGCTGACATTTGAAGCTCCAGACTCCAAGTCCCACTGGTTATACAGCATTTATTCAGCCCTTCTGGTTTTCAAAGCAAACATCATGGGGCTTGTCTTCCCCATGTGAGCTCCCTGGTGTGAGGGCGCATTTCTCTGCCCTCTCTGTACATGAATCCCCCCCTCTCTTGCAGGCAGCCTCCTTCCACATTTCTGACTTTGCCAACATTTCAGATGACACGTCTTCTCTATATTTAGTTGTGGAGTGTGTTCTGTCAGTCTTTGGATCACTCTCCAGTTTATTGATTTGGACTTGGATGATATCTGCTTGTAAATGCAGGATGGGGTAGATTGCATGTCCTCCTACATTGGCCTAAACAACCCAAGCTAGATTTAAAGATAAATAATAATAATGATAATAATAATAATAACTGAAGAAGAGTCTAAGAAGGATACTACAAAATGAAAAAGGTAATCCAATAAGAGGATATAACAATTGCAAATATTATGCACCCAGCATGTGAGTACCAAGGTACATAAAGAAACTATTAAAAGCCATAAAGAAATAAATTGACAGTAATAAAATAATAGTAGAGAACTTTAAGAGCTGACTTACATCAATGGATAGATCATCGACACAAAAAAATCAACAAGGGCAACAGTGGATTTGAGTGATATCATTGGACTAGATGGACCTAACAGATATATGTACAGACTTAGACAAAATACCAAGATGAAAGAATTGATCCCAAATGAATGAACAAGATAAGGCTACAGTCAGGTATCTAAGGTAAAGAGATATAAGTAATGTGCCTGATGGAGAATTTAAAGCAACAAACATAAGGATATCCAAAGGTCTTGAAAAAATAATTGAAGACATCAAGAAGAACCTTACAACAGATATAAAAGAGTAAAAAAGAAAGTATCAATTAGAGATGATGAATGTAATGAAATGAGATTGGAAACAGGCTTAATGCAATGAATATCGGATAAAAAGAAACAGCAATGAATTAGTGATATAGAAGACAAATTAATGGAAAATATTGAAGCTGAACAAAAGAGAGAAAGAAGAATTATGGAACATGAGAATAGACTTAGGGAAACAGCGACTCCATCAAAAGTATTAACATTCACATTACGAGAGTCTCAGAAAAAAGAAGAGAAAAAGGGGAAGAAAATTTATTTGAAGAAATGATAGCAGAAAACTTTCCCAATATGGGAAAGGAAACAGACATTGTGATACAAGAGATGCAGAAAACTCCCATCACTCTGGAAAACAAACTGAGGGCTTCGGGGGGGGGGGGTGGATGGGATAGGCTGGTGATGGGTATTAAGGAGGGCACGTATTGAATGGTGCACTGGGTGTTATACACAACTAATGAATCATCGAACTTTACATAAAAAACCAGGGATGTACTGTATGGTGACTAATATAATAAAAAATATTATTATATTAAAAAAATGGAGGGCATGTATTGCATGGTGCACTGGGTGTTATATGCAAGTAATGAATCATGGAAATTTACGTCGAAAACTAGGGATGTACTGTATGGTGACATAATATAATTAAAAATATTATTAAAAAATAAATAAATAAAATAAAATCCAAAAAAAATCAACAAAAGCAGACCAACACCAAGACATTTGTAATTAGATTTGCAAAATGTAGTAATAAAGAAAAAATCATAAAATCAACAAGACAAAAGAAGTCAGCAATTTACAAGGGAAGACCCATAGGTGTAGCTGCAGATTTCTCAACAGGAACTCAGCAAGCCAGAAGGCAATGACATAATATATTCAAAATATTGAATGGGAAACATCAGCAGCCAAGAATAATCTATCCAGCAAGGCTATCATTCAGGATAGAAGAAGAGATAAAGATGTTTCCAGACAAACAAAAACTAAAGAAGTCATGACCTCTAAGTTAACCTTGCAAGAAACATCATAGGGACACTTTAAGTACAAAAGAGAGAACAAAAGTCACAAAGCCAATAAAGAAACAGAAAAACATTCCAGAAACAATGACAAAACAAGTAATAAAGTGGAGCTAAATACTTATCTATTAATAATTACTTTGAATGTAGCTGGGCTAAATGCTACAATTAAAAGGTACAGCATATCAGAATGGATAAAAAGAAAAATACTCTTCTAAAAGAGAATCATTTTAGACCTAAAGACACCTGCAGAAGGAATGTGAAGCAATGGAGAAATACTTATCATGGAA
Organism: Ursus americanus; assembly: GCF_024610735.1. Classification (NCBI taxonomy): domain Eukaryota; kingdom Metazoa; phylum Chordata; class Mammalia; order Carnivora; family Ursidae; genus Ursus; species Ursus americanus. Next base: position 82,394,192 of record NC_142131.1, on the reverse strand, counting down.
ATGGACATTTAAAAAAGACAGGTTACCAATAATTATATCTCACAAACTAGACATTAAAACAAACAAACTTTGGAGGAGTAAGATGGCAGAGGAGTAGGGGACCTCATTGCAACTGGTCCTCTGAATTTAGCTGGATTTCTGTCAAACCATTTTGAACATACACAAAATCAGCCTGAGATGAAAGAATATATATCTGGATCTCTAAAAGCAGAAAAGCAACCACTTTTTGCAAGGTAGGATGTGTGGAGTCATGAATTTGCAGGGACATATTGAAATATAAATAGAAGGCAGAGGGAGACTCCATAAGCTGGCTCCTGGAAAGTGATATAACACCAGAGGGCAAAATTGGAACCCTTAGTAATCTGTTCTAGGGAGAGACATCCCTTTCTGAAGGGGGCTCTGGAAATGAAAAGACAATTCTCTGTAGGGCATTGTGAAATCAGGTTATGAGGGGCCACAGAGCAGAACGAGATTCCTGAGAGGGTAGAGGGCCCAAGCGTTGGAGCCAGGAAGCAGGATAGGTAAGTGAGCCCAGGAAAGGACTCTCAGCCCAGATGGCCATAAACCTTGAACCTGGCTGGTCACTAACTTTTCTTTCCTTGAATAGCCTGAAAACATCTGGAACCTGCCCCCAAAACCAGGCAAAAACTCACAGAGTGGTAGTGGATGGGAAAGGGCTTTAGAGCAGAATCCAGACCTGATTCCAGAGCATCAGGTGTGTGCAAAAGCCCATAGCCTCTGGAGGTTTTAGAATCACAAAGAGCAGAGGCATTCCCTGGCCCCTAAGACTGCCTCTGAGAGAGTAGCTGTGGGTGCACACCACAGAAGGCTGAAGTTTTCAGCAGTGCATGCACAAGTGGAGCCTGTTTGTCCAGGACGGTTTGTTAAAGAGGGCAGACTGAGATTTTTCTGTTCTGAGCCAGAGGTTTGGCTATGACCATTTATGCTCTGATCCTTTGGAGAGGCACAGAAATCACCCAGGAAACAAAAGCAACACAGAAGACCAGTTTCCACTGAACCCATCCCCCGACAGGGGTGGGACAACTCCACACAGGCAGGGTTACTTGAGGAACAACACAGCATAGCCCTCCCCAGAAGACATGCAGGAAGAACAGGTAGATGGCAATTCTATAGAGTCTATAAGATGGAAAAATCCCAATGCCAGGGGGAAAATTGTATATTGAGCTGCAGAAGTGGCCTCATGACTTCTTTATTTTTCTGATAGAATTCTCTTTTTCTTTTTTTTTCCTTTTCTCATGTTTTTTCTCTATTGTAATTGTTTTAACTTCTCCTCATTTCAGCTAGATGTCTTTTGTATCAACTTGTTTTTCATAGTCACTTTTTAACTTGTATTTTTACACACTTATATTTTTTATAGATATATGCTTTATTTTAGCCCCCGCTTTTCATGCTATTCACTTTTACAGGTGTATATGTACAAGTTTTACTTTCCTTGTAATACTGGGACATAGTGTCCTCTAACACAGAGACCAAAATGCACCCAGGAAAAATTGAAACACCCTGCTTTGTCCACACTGAGAGATTACAGTCCCCCTTCCCCTCCTTTTTTTTTTAAACTTTTCAATTTTTTAATTTTTTTCTTGTGTTTCATTTTGGCTTTGTTTTTTCAGTGGTGGCGTCTGACCACTCTGGATTTTGCTAGGGTGGGTCTGCCTTGGGTAGTGATTCATATTTTGGACTCTGTTCATTTGCTCAACCATGCTTTGACAGAATGACTAGAAGGAGGAACTCTCAACAGAGAAAAGAACCAGAGACAATGTCCTCTTCCACAGAACTAATGGATATGGGTATAAGCAAGATGTCAGAGATAGAATTCAGGATAGAGGAGGAGGAGTTAAGATGGCGGAGGAGTAGGGGACCCCTTTTTCAGCCGGTCCCCTGAGTCGAGCTGGATAGGTACCACACCAGCCTAAATAACCACGGAATCAGCCTGAGACGCAGGATGAGGCATCTGGATCTCTACAAATGAACATCTCCAGCGCTGAGTATTGAGGTACGAAGAGGAGAGCTGTAAACCGTGCACAGATATCGGAAGATAAATGGAAGGGGGAGGGAGCCTCCGCGTTTGGGCGCCGGGAAGCGGCAGCCACCTGCACGGGGGAGCGGGCGGACTCACAGAGGGCACCCGCGAGAGAACGGACTGAGACCGGTGAGCCGTGAATGCGCGCGCCACCAGGCATCTTCCGGAACACCGGAATCCCGGTGTGCTCAGGGGATCCAGACTGAGACCGGGAACTCCCAGAGCGCGCGCGGGGCGGCTGGCGGCTGGCGGGCCACCTGCACGGGGGAGCGGGCAGACTCGCGGTCGGCACCCACGAAACAGCAGACTGAGACCCTGAACCGGGTGCGCGCGCCACCAGACTTCTCACGGAACTCCGGAATCGAGGTGTGCTCACCGGGCATAGACTGAGACCGGGAGACCCGGGAGACCCGGGAGCCTGCGGGGCGGCCGGTGGCTGGCGGCCTTAGAAACACAAAGGACAGAGACGCGCCGGCCCTGGAAGTGAGGGCAGGGACGCCGGGCATGGGGCGCACATCCCGGGACGCTGCAGGGTTGAGCAGCACCGACAGTAATAGAGTTAAAGTGGCCAGAACATCAGTGGAGAACGGGCCGCAATCCCTCTGTTCTGCGACAATGCAGCCTCTGCTGCTCTGACCCTCAGAAGAGGCACAGCAAACCGCCAGGGAAAGCCGCCAGAGAACAAAAGCCTGGAAAGACCGGCTCAGAGAGTGCCCATCCCCATCCCCCCACCCCCACCCCGCAGGGGACACGGAGACTGTAACCAAACAGGGTTGCCTGAGTATCGGCGCGGCAGGCCCCTCCCCCAGAACACAGAAGGCAGGCTGAAAAATCAAGAAGCCCACAACCCAGGCTCCTGGGTGGCGCAGTCATTGAGCTCCTGTCTCCGGCTTAGGGCGTGATCCCAGCGTTCCGGAAAGGAGTCCCTCATCCGGCTCCTCCGCTGGGAGCCTGCTTCTTCCTCTCTCACTCCCCTGCTTCTGTTTCGTTCTTGCTGACTGTATGTCTCCCTCTCTCAGATAAGTAAATAAAAAAAATCTTTAAAGAAGAAGCCCACATCTCTAAGATCCCTATAAAACAAGGGGCACGGCCTGGGACCCAGTCAATAATTTTGGGCTCTGGAAACCCCGCAACCTCTCTTCATCAGAATGACAAGAAGGAGAAGCCCCCCCAGCAAAGAAAAGACAGTGAGTCAGTGGCCTCTGCCACAGAAGTAACGGATATGGATGTAACCAAATTATCAGAAATGGAATTCAGAGTAACAATGGTCAAGATAATGAGTAGACTTGAGAAAAGTATTCAGGAAAATATTACTGAGAATATAGAATCCCTAAGGGCGGAAATGAGAGCGAATTTGACAGAAATTAAAAATTCTATGAGCCAAATGCAGGCAAAACTAGAGGCTCTGACGGCCAGGGTCACGGAAGCAGAGGAAAGGGTTAGTGAATTGGAGGATGGGTTAATAGAGGAAAAAATAAAAATAGAAGATGGTCTTAAAAAAATCCACGCCCACGAATGTTGGCTACGGGAGATTACTGACTCAACGAAATGATCCAATGTTAGAATCATCGGCATCCCCGAGAGGGTGGAGAAAAACAGAGGCCTAGAAGAGATATTTGAACAAATTGTAGCTGAAAACTTCCCTAATCTAGCAAGGGAAACAAAAATTCGTGTCCAAGAGGCAGAGAGGACCCCTCCCAAGCTCAACCATGACAGACCTACACCACGTCACGTCATAGTGCATTTCGCAAATATGAGATCCAAGGATACAGTATTGAAAGCGGCCAGGGCAAAGAAATTTCTCACGTACCAAGGCAAAGGCATCAGAATTACGTCAGACCTGTCTACACAGACCTGGAATGAGAGAAAGGGTTGGGGGAGCATTTTTAAAGCTCTTTCAGAGAAAAACATGCAGCCAAGGATCCTTTATCCAGCAAGGCTGTCATTCAGAATTGATGGAGAAATAAAGACATTTCAGAATCGACAGTCACTAGCCAATTTCGTAACCACGAAACCAGCCCTACAGGAGGTATTACGGGGGGTTCTATAAAAGTAAAAAGGCCCCAAGAGTGATACAAAACAGAAAGTCACAGCCAATACAAACAAAGACTTTACTGACAACATGGCAGAATTAAAAGCATATCTCTCAGTACTCAGCCTGAACATTAATGGTTTAAATTCTGGTTTCAAACGCCACAGGGTTGCAGATTGGATAAAAAGAAATGACCCATCCATTTGCTGTCTACAAGAGACTCACTTCGAACCCAAAGATGCATTCAGACTGAGAGTAAGGAGATGGAGTACCATCTTTCACGCAAATGGACCTCAAAAGAAAGCTGGGTAGCAATTCTCATATCAGATAAATTGGATTTTAAACTACAGACTATAGTTAGAGATGCAGAAGGGCACTATATTATTCTTAAAGGAAGTATTCAACAAGTGGATATGACAATTATAAATATATATGCCCCCAACAGGGGAGCAGCAAGATACACAAGCCAACTCTTAACCAGAATAAAGAGACATATAGATAAAAATACATTAATAGTAGGGGACCTCAACACTCCACTCTCAGAAATAGACAGAACACCCTGGCAAAAACTAAGCAAAGAATCAAAGGCTTTGAATGCCATACTCGACGAGTTGGACCTCTTAGATATATATAGAACACTACACCCCAGAACCAAAGAATACTCATTCTATTCTAATGCCCATGGAACATTTTCAAGAATAGACCATGTTCTGGGACACAAAACAGGTCTCAGCCGATACCAAAAGATTGAAATTATCCCCTGCATATTCTCAGACCACAACGCTCTGAAATTGGAACTCAACCACAAGGAAAAATTTGGAAGAAACTCAAACACTTGGAGACTAAGATCCATCCTGCTCAGGAATGACTCGATAAACCAGGAAACCAAGAATCAAATTAAACAATTTATGGAGACCAATGAGAATGAAAATACAACAGTCCAAAACCTATGGGATACTGCAAAGGCAGTCCTAAGGGGGAAATACATAGCCATCCAAGCCTCACTCAAAAGAATAGAAAAATCTAAAATGCAGTTTTTATATTCTCACCTCAAGAAGCTGGAACAGCAACAGAGGGACAGGCCTAATCCACGCACAAGGAAGCAGTTGACCAAAATTAAAGCTGAAATCAATCAAGCAGAAACCAGAAGTACAGTAGAGCAGATCAACAGGACTAGAAGCTGGTTCTTGGAGAGAATCAATAAAATTGACAGACCACTGGCAAGACTTATCCAAAAGAAAAGAGAAAAGACCCAGATTATTAAAATTATGAATGAAAAAGGAGAGGTCACGACGAACACCATTGAAATTGGAAGGATTATTAGAAATTTTTATCAACAGCTATATGCCAATAAACTAAGCAATCTGGAAGAGATGGAATCCTTCCTGGAAACCTATAAACTACCAAGATTGAAACAGGAAGAAATTGATTTCTTAAACAGGCCAATTAATTATGAAGAAATTGAGTCAGTGATAAACAACCTTCCAAATAACAAAACTCCAGGCCCGGACGGTTTTCCTGGGGATTTCTACCAAACATTCAAAGAAGAAATAATACCTATTCTCCTAAAGCTATTTCAAAAAATAGAAACAGAAGGAAAGCTACCAAACTCATTCTATGAGGCCAATATTACCTTGATCCCCAAACCAGGCAAAGACCCCCTCAAAAAGGAGAATTACAGACCGACTTCCCTAATGAATATGGACGCCAAAATCCTCAACAAGATACTTGCTAATAGAATCCAACAGTTCATTAAAAGGATTATCCACCACGATCAAGTAGGATTCATACCTGGGATGCAAGCGTGGTTCAATATTCGCAAATCAATCAGCGTGATACATCATATCAACAAGAAAAGACTCAAGAACCATATGATCCTCTCAATCGATGCCGAAAAAGCATTTGACAAAATACAGCATCCTTTCCTGATTAAAACCCTTCAGAGTGTAGGAATAGAAGGTACATTTCTCAATCTCATAAAAGCCATCTATGAAAAGCCTACTGCAAATATTATTCTCAATGGGGAAAACCTGGAAGCCTTTCCCTTAAGATCAGGAACACGACAAGGATGCCCACTCTCGCCACTATTATTCAACATAGTACTAGAAGTCCTTGCAACAGCAATCAGACAACAAAAAGGGATCAAAGGTATTCAAATTGGCAAAGAAGAAGTCAAAATGTCTCTCTTCGCAGACGACATGATACTCTATATGGAAAACCCAAAAGAAGCCACTCCCAAACTATTAGAAGTTATAGAGCAATTCAGTAACGTGGCGGGATACAAAATCAATGCTCAGAAATCAGTTGCATTTCTGTACACGAATAACGAGAACGAAGAAAGAGAAATCAGGGAATCCATCCCATTTACAATAGCACCAAAAACCATACGTTACCTTGGAATTAACTTAACCAGAGACGTTAAGGACCTTTATTCTAGAAACTATAAATCACTCTTAAAAGACATTGAGGAAGACATAAAAAGATGGAAAGATATTCCATGCTCATGGATCGGAAGAATTAACATAGTTAAAATGTCCATGCTACCCAGAGCAATCTACACTTTCAATGCTATCCCGATCAAAATACCGAGAACGTTTTTCAAAGAACTGGAACAAATAGTCCTTAAATTTGTATGGAACCAGAAAAGACCCCGAATCTCCAAGGAACTGTTGAAAAGGAAAAACAAAGCTGGGGGCATCACAATGCCGGATTTCGAGCTGTACTACAAAGCTGTGATCACAAAGACAGCATGGTACTGGCACAAAAACAGACACATAGACCAATGGAACAGAATAGAGAGCCCAGAAATGGACCCTCAGCTCTTTGGGCAACTAATATTTGATAAAGCAGGAAAAAACATCCGGTGGGAAAAAGACAGTCTCTTCAATAAATGGTGCTGGGAAAATTGGACAGCTACATGCAAAAGAATGAAACTTGACCACTATCTCACACCATACACAAAAATAAACTCCAAATGGATGAAAGACCTCGATGTGAGACAGGAATCCATCAAAATTCTAGAGGAGAACATAGGCAGCAACCTCTATGACATCAGCCAAAGCAACCTTTTTCATGACACATCCCCAAAGGCAAGAGAAACAAAAGATAAAATGAATTTATGGGACTTCATCAAGATTAAAAGTTTCTGCACAGCCAAGGAAACAGTCAGAAAAACTAAGAGGCAGCCCACGGAATGGGAGAAGATATTTGCAAATGACACTACAGATAAAGGACTGGTATCCAAGATCTACAAAGAACTTCTCAAACTCAATACATGAGAAACAAATAAACAAATCAAAAAATGGGCAGAAGATATGAACAGACACTTTTCCAATGAAGACATACAAATGGCTAACAGACACATGAAAAAATGTTCAAAATCATTAGCCATCAAGGAAATTCAAATCAAAACCACACTGAGATACCACCTTACGCCAGTTAGAATGGCAAAAATAGACAAGGCAAGAAACAACAATTGTTGGAGAGGATGTGGAGAAAGGGGATCCCTCCTACATTGTTGGTGGGAATGCAAGTTGGTATAGCCACTCTGGAAAACCGTGTGGAGGTCCCTTAAAAAGTTAAAAATTGAGCTACCCTATGATCCAGCCATTGCACTACTGGGTATTTACCCCAAAGATACAGACGTAGTGAAGAGAAGGGCCATATGCACCCCAATGTTCATAGCAGCAATGTCCACAATAGCTAAATCGTGGAAGGAGCCGAGATGCCCTGCAACAGATGACTGGATTAAGAAGTTGTGGTCCATATATACAATGGAATATTAGTCAGCAATCAGAAAGAATGAGTCCTCAACATTTGCTACAACATGGACGGCACTGGAGGAGATAATGCTAAGTGAAATAAGTCAAGCAGAGAAAGACAACTATCATATGATTTCTCTCATCTATGGAACATAAGAACTAGGAAGATCAGTAGGGGAAGAAAGGGATAAAGAAAGGGGGGGTAATCAGAAGGGGGAATGAAACATGAGAGACTATGGACTATGAGAAACAAACTGAGGGCTACAGAGGGGAGGGGGGTGGGGGAATGGGATAGACCGGTGATGGGTAGTAAGGAGGGCACATATTGCATGGTGCACTGGGTGTTATACACAACTAATGAATCATCGAGCCTTACATCGAAAACCGGGGATGTACTGTATGGTGACTAACATAATATAATAAAAAATCATTATTAAAATAAAAAAAAAGAAAGAAAGAAAATCATAAAAAAAAAGAATTCAGGATAGAAATCATGAGGTCAATAACTAGGCTTGTAAAAGCATTAGTAACAATATAGAATCTCTAAGGGCAGAAATGACATAAATCCATAAAAATGCTATGAATGAGGTACAGTCTAAACTGGATACTATAACAGCCAGGGTAAATGAGGCAGAAGAGCAAATCAGTGATCAAGAAGATAAGCTGATAGGAAGGAAGCTGAGAAACATATGGATAGACAGCTAGTAGTCCAAGAAAGTAAACTTAGAGACATCAATGATGCCATGAAACTTTCTAATGTCAGAATTACTGGGATTCCCCAAGGGGGTGGAGAGAAAGAGAGGGCTAGAAGGTATATTTGAGCAAATCATAGCTGACAACTTCCCTAATTGGGAGAGGGGAGTGAGCATTCGAGTCTAAGAGGCATAGAGGACTTCTCCAAAATCAATAAAAATATATCAATACCCCAACATATAATAGTGAGGCTTGCAAATCTTACAAGCAAAGAAACTATCCTGAGACTAGCCAGGGAGAGGAGGTTCCTTACATATGGAGGGAGGAACGTCACAATAACATCAGACCTGTCCACAGAAACCTAGCAAGCCAGAAAGGGCTGGCAAGACATATTCAGGGTTAAAAGTGAAAAAGACATGCAACCAAGAATACTTTACCCAGCAAGGGTGTCATTCATAATGGATGGAAAGATAAAGAGTTTTCAGGACAGGAAGAAACAAAAGAATAGGTGACCACCAAACCAGCCCTGTAAGAAATATTAAGAGGGATTCTGTGAGCAAAGAGAAACCCCAAGAGTCACAAAGTTACTCTGAATGTAAATGGACTGAATGCTCCAATCAAAAGACACAAGATTTCAGATTGGATGAAAAAGCAGGACCCGTTCATATGCTGCTTACAAGAAACTCACTTTCCGCCTAAAGTAACCTCCAGATTGAAAGTGAGGGGATGGAGAAGCATTTACCACACTCATGGATCCAAAGCTGGGGTAGAAATACTCATAGCAGACAAATTAGATTTTAAACCGAAGACCTTGTAAGAGATGTAGAGGGACACTATATCATACTTAAAGGGTCTATGCAATAAGAAAATCTAACAATTTTAAATATCTATGCTCCCACATGGGAACAGCCAATTACATAAACCAATTAATAACCAAAATAAGGAGACATATTGATGACAATACATTAGGAGACGTCAATCCTCCACTCACAGGAATGGACAGATCATCTAAGTAGAAGATAACAAAGAAACAAGAGTTTGAATAACACATTTGATTTTTTTAAAATTTATTTTTTATTGTTTTTTTTAATTATGATACGTTAGTCACCATACAGTACATCATTAGTTTTTGATGTAGTGTTCCATGATTTATTGTTTGCGTATAACACCCAGTGCTCCCTGCATACGTGCCCTCCACATTTGATCAGATGGACTTCACACATATATACAGAACTTTCATCCTAAAAACAACAGAATAATCATTTTTTCTCAAGTGCACATAGAACTTTCTCCACGATAGACTACATACTGGATCACAAATCAGGTCTCAACTGACACCAAAAGATTGAGATTATCCCCTGTATATTTTCAGACCAGAGTGTTATGAAACTGGAACTCAACCTCAAGAAGAAATTTGGAAGGAACTCAAACACTTGGAAGTTAAAGAGCATCCTGCTAAAAAAATTATTGGGTCAACCAGGTAATCAAAGAATTTAAACAATTCATTGAAACCAATGAGAATGAAAAAACATCACTCAAAAATCTATTGGATATGGCCAAGCTGTCCTAAGAGGGATACACATAGCCATCCAAACCTCTCTCAAAAAAATTAGAAATATCATAAATGCACGAGCTAACCTGACACCTAAAGGACCTGGAGAAAAAATAGTAAATAAGGCATAAACCAAGCAGGAGAAGGAAATAATGAACATTAGAGCAGAAATCAGTGAAATAGAAACCAGAAAAACAGTAGAACAGGTCAACAAAACTAGAAGCTATTTATTTGAAAGAATTAATAAGATCAATAAACCTCTGGACAGACTTACCCATAAGAAAAAGGAAATGACCCAAATCAATAAAATCATGACAGGAAGGGAGAATTTACGACTAATAACAGGGAAATAGAAACAATTATTTGCAATTATTACTAGCAACTATACATAAAAAAATTCAACAATCTAGAAGAAATGGATGCATTCCTGGAAACTTGTAAACTACCAAGACTGTAACAGGAAGAAATAGACAATCTGAACAGACCAATAACCAGCAAGGAAATTGAAGCAGTAATCAAAAAACTCTCCCCCCAAAAAAGAGTCCAGGGTCAGATGGCTTTCAAGGGGAATTCTACCAAACACTGAAAAAAATCACACCTATTCTACTGAAGATGTTTCAATGATTAGAAATAGAAGGAAAACTTCCAAACTTGTTCTATGATGCCAGCGTTACCCTGATCCCAAAACCAGACAAAGAACACATCAAAAAGGAGAAGTAGAGACCAATATCCCTGATGAACATGGATGCCAAAATACTCAACAACATCCTAGCCAATAGAATCCAACAGTACATTGAAAGGATTATTCAACATGAACAGGTGGGATTTATATCTGGGATGCAATGGCAGTTCAAAACTCTCAAATCAATCAATGTGATAGAGCACATTAATAAAAGAAAAGACAAGAACCATATGATCCTCTCAATTGATGCAGAAAAACCATTTGACAAAATACAACATACTTTCCTGATTTAAACTCTTGAAATATAGGGATAGAGTGAACATATCTCAATATCATAAAAGCCATCTATGAAAAGGCGACAGAGAATATCATTCTCAATGGGGAAAAAACTGAAAGCTTTTCCCTAAGGTCAGGAACACGACAGAGATGCTCACTCTCACCAATATTGTTCAATGTAGTACTAGAAGTCCTAGCCTCAGCAATCAGACAACAAAAAGAAATAAAAGGCATTCAAATTGACAAAGAATATGTCAAACTCTTTGCAGATGATATGATACTTTATGTGGAAAACCCAAAAGACTCCACCACCAAACTAATAGAACTCATAGAGCAATTCAACAATGTGGCAAGATATAAAATCAATACAAAGAAATAAGTTGCATTTCTAAACAGGAACAATGTGACTGATGAAACAGAAATTAAGGAATTGATTCCATTCACAATTGAATCCAAAAATGATAACATACCTAAGAAGAAACCTAACCAAGGAGGTAAAAAATCTGTACTCTAGAAACCACATAACCCTTATGAAAGAAATTGAGGAAGACACAAAGAGATGGAAAAAACATTCTATGCTCTCGGATTGGAAGAATAAAAATTGTTAAAATGTCTATGCTGCCCAGAGCAATCTACAATGTCAATGCAATCCCCATCAAAATGCCATTGAAATTTTTCACAGAGCTGGAACAAATAATCTTAAAATTACTATGGAACCAGAAAAGATCCCAAATAGCCAGGGGAATGTTAAAAAGAAACCGAAACTGGGGGCAACACGATGTCTGAATTCAAGCTATATTACAAAACTGTAATAATTAAGACAGCATGGACACCTAGATCAATGGAACAGAATAGAGAAACCAGAAATGGACCCTCAACTCCATGATCAACTAATCTTTGACAAAGCTGGAAAGAACATTCAATGAAAAAAAGACAGTCTCTTCAATAAATGGTGGTGGGCAAACTGGACAGTCACATGGAGAAGAATGAAACTGGACCATTTACTTACAGCATAAAGAAAAATAAACTCAAAATGGATGAAAGACCTCAATGTGAGGCAGGAATCCATCAAAATCCTAGAGGAGAGCACAGGCAGTAACCTCTTTGACCTCAACAAGAACAAGTTTTTCTTACACATGTCTCTAAAGGCAAGGGAAATAAGGCGAAAATGAACTTTTGGGACTTCATCAAAATAAAAAGCTTTTTCCTAACAAAGGAAATAGTCAACAAAAACCGAAAGACAACTGACAGAATGGGTTAAGATATTTTCAAATGACATTTCAGATAAAAGGCTGGCATCCAAGTTCTATAAAGAAAAGAACTTCTCAAACTCCAACACCCAAAACACAAATAATCCAGTCAAGAAATGGGCAGAACACATGAACAGACACTTCTCCAAAGAAGACATACAAATGGATAACAGACACATGAAAAAAAATGTTCACATCACTAGCCATCAGGAAAATACAAATCAAAACCACAATGAGATACCACCTTACACCAGTTAGAATGCCAAAAATTAACAAGGCAGGAAACAACAAATGTTGGTGAGGATGGAGAAGGGGAACATCTAACACTGTTGGTGGGAAATCAAGCTGGTACAGGAACTCCGGAAAACAGTATGGACATTCCTCAAGATCTTAAAAATAGAGGTATCCTATTGACCAGCAATTTCACTACTAGGTATTTATAGCAAAATAAAGGTGTAGTGAAAAGAAGGGCCACATGCACCCCAATGTTCATAGCAACAATATCCACAATAGCCAAACTGTGGGAGGAACTGAGATACCCTCCAAAAGATGAATGGATAAAGAAGATGAGGTTCATATATACAATGGAATATTATTCAGCCATTAGAAAGGATGGATATCCACCATTTGCATCAACATGGATGGAACTGGAGGGGATCATGCTAAGTGAAATAAGTCAAGTAGAGAAAGACAGTTATCACACGGTTTCACTCATATGTGTAACATAAGGAATAGGGTGGAGGACCACATAGGAAGGGAGAGAAAACTGAAGGGAAAAAAATCAGGAAAGGAGACAAGCCATGAAAGACTGGAATCTGGGATGACACACTAAATACACTGAGCTGCCTGAAAGATCCTTAAGGAGTGACATTAGCAAGATTTATGATTAGGAAACCCTTTTTTCTTCAGGGAAACATCAATTTAACAACAATATATTGTTCAAAATATTTTTATTAAAAGGTCACAATATATTTAAGGAATTGCAGTACCTCAAAAAGGCACAAAATTAAAGAAAGTGCATTGAAACATGTACAAAGAGCAATTTTATGTGGCCTGCATTAGTCCCATCCTTCAGGCAGCACAGCTGATCTGGAAAGGATACTCTCAGCACATCATGTCTCCTTTTGAAAAGAGAAGAAAAACTGGGCCAACCATCTAGCATCCCTAGTATTTTTTTTTTATTTTAGTGTCTTTTTAAAATTATTTTATTTTATTTTTTAATTTTTTTTATTATGTTAGTCACCATACAGTACGTCCCTGATTTCTGATGTAAAGTTCGATAATTCATTAGCTGCGTATAACACCCAGTGCACCATGCAATACGTGCCCCCCATACTACCCATCACCAGCCTATCCTATTCCCCCACCCCACTCCCCTATGAAACCCTCAGTTTGTTTCTCAGACTCCAGTCTCTCATGCTTCATTCCCCCTTCTGATTACCCCTGCTTTCTTTATCCCTTTCTTCCCCTACTGATCTTCCTAGTTCTTATGTTCTATAGATGAGAGAAATCATATGATAATTGTCTTTCTCTACTTGACTTATTTGACTTAGCATTATCTCCTCCAGTGCTGTCCATGTTGCAGCAAATGTTGAGAAATCCTTCTTTCTGATAGCTGAGTAATATTCCATTGTATATATGGACCACAACTTCTTAATCCAGTCATCTGTTGAAGGGCATCTCAGTTCCTTCCACGATTTAGCCGTTGTGGACAATGCTGCTATGAACATTGGGGTGCGTATGGCCCTTCTCTTCACTACGTCTGTATCTTTGAGGTAAATACCCAGTAGTGCAATGGCTGGGTCATAGGATAGCTCAATTTTTAACTTTTTAAGGGACCTCCACACTGTTTCCCAGAGTGCCTGTACCAACTTGCATTCTCACCAACAATGTAGGAGGGATCCCCTTTCTCCACATCCTCTCCAACAATTGTTGCTTCTTGCCTTGTCAATTTTTGCCATTTTAACTGGCGTAAGGTGGTCTCTTAGTGTGGTTTTGATTTGAATTTCCCTGATAGGTAATTATTTTGAACATTTTTTCATGTGTCTGTTAGCCATTTGTATGCCATCATTGGAAAAGTGTCTGTTCATATCTTCTGACATTTTATGATTTGTTTATTTGTTTCTTGTGTACTGAGTTTGAGATGTTCTTTGTAGATCTTGGATACTAGTCTTTTATCTGTAGCATCATTTGCAAATATATTCTCCCATTCCATGGGCTGCCTCTTACTTTTTTTGACTGTTTCCTTGGCTGTGCAGAAGCTTTTAATCTTGATGAAGTCCCACACGTTCATTTTATCTTCTGTTTCTCTTGCCTTTGGAGATGTGTCATGAAAAAGTTTGCTTTGGCCGATGTCGTAGAGGGTGCTGCCTATGTTCTCCTCTAGGATTTTGATGGATTCCTGTCTCATATCGAAGTCTTTCATCCATTTGGAGTTTATCTTTGTGTATGGTGTGAAAGAGTGGTCAAGTTTCATTCTTTGGCATATAGCTGTCCAATTTTCCCAGCACCATTTATTGAAGAGACTGTCTATTTTTCCTCCAGATGTTTTTTCCTGCTTTATCAAAGAGTAGTTGCTCAAAGAGCCAAGGGTACATTTCTGGGTTCTTTATTCTGTTACATTGATCTATGTGTCTTTTTTTGTGCCAGTACCGTGCTGTCTTTATGATAACAGCTTTGTAGTAACGCTCGAAATCTGGCATTGCAATGCCCCCAGCTTTGTTTTTCCTTTTCAACAGTTCCTTGGCGATTCGGGGCCTTTTCTGGTTCCATACAAATTTAAGGACTATTTGTTCCAGTTCTTTGAAAAATATCATTGGTATTTTGATCAGGATAGCATTGAAAGTGTAGATTGCTCTGGGTAGCATGGACATTTTAACTATGTTAATTCTTCCAATCTATGAGCATGGAATATTTTTCCATCTTTTTGTGTCTTCCTCACTGTCTTTCAAGAGTGATTTATAGTTTCTAAAATATAGATCTTTACAACTTCGGTTAAGTTAATTCCAGGTAATTTATGGGTTTTGGTGCTATTGTAAATGGGATGGATTCCCTAATTTCTCTTTCTTCAGTCTCATTCGTGTATAGAAATGCAACTGATTTCTGAGCATTGATTTTGTATCCCACCACATTACTGAATTTTTCTATAACTTCTGGTAGTTTGGGAGTGGATTCTTTTGGGTTTTCCATATAGAGTATCATGTCATCTGCAAAGAGAGACATTTTGACTTCTTCTTTGCCGATTTGGATACCTTTTATCCCTTTTTGCTGTCTGATTGCTGTTGCAAGGACTTCTAGTACTATGTTGAATAATAGTGGTGAGAGTGGGCATTCTTGTTGTGTTCCTGACCTTAAGGGAAAGGCTTCCAGCTTTTCCCCATTGAGAATGATATTTGCTGTAGTCTTTTCATAGATGGTTTTTATGAGATTGAGAAATGTACTTATATTCCTACACTCTGAAGGGTTTTAATCAGGAAAGGATGCTGTATTTTGTCAAATGCTTTTTCTGCATCTATTGAGAGAATCATACGACTTTTGAATTATTTTATTCTTGATAAAATCTAAGACAATGATAGATTTCTGAATGTTGAACCACCCTTGCATCCCAGGGATGAATCCTATTTAGTCGTGATGGGTAATCCTTTTAATGTACTGTTGGATTCTATTAGCCAGGATCTTGTTGAGAATTTTCACGTCCATATTCATTAGGGAAATTGGTCTGTAATCCTCCTTTTTGATGGGGTCTTTGCCTGGTTTGGGGATCAACGTAATATTGGCCTCATAAAATGAGTTTGGTAGCTTTCCTTCTGTTTCTATTTTTTGCAATAGCTTTAGGCGAATAGGTATTATTTCTTCTTTGAATGTTTGGTAGAATTCCCCAGGAAAACCATCCTGGCCTGGAGTTTTGTTTTTTGGAAGGTTTTTTTTATCACTGTTTCATTCTCTTCATAATTAATTGGCCTGTTTAAAAAATCAATTTCTTCCTGTTTCAGTCTTGGTAGTTTATAAGTTTCCAGGAAGGCCTCCAACTCTTCCAGATTGCTTAATTTATTTGCATAAAGCTGTTGATAAAAGTTTCTAATAATCCTTCCAATTTCATTGGTGTTGGTTGTGACCTCTACTTTTTCATTCCTAATTTTCTTAATTTGGGTCCTTTATTCTTTTGAATAAGTCTTACCAGTGGTCTGTCAATTTTATTGATTCTCTCAAAGAACCAGTTTCTAGTTCTGTTGGTCTGCTCTACTGTGCTCCTGGTTTCTAATTCATTGATTTCTGCTCTAATCTTGGTCAACTGCTTCCTCGTGTATGGATTAGGTCTGTCCCTCTGTTGCTGTTCCAGCTTCTTGAGATGAGAATATAAAAACTGCATTTTAGTTTGTTCTATTCTTTTGAGTGAGGCTTGGATGGCTATGTATTTCCGCCTTAGGACTGCCTTTGCTGTGTCCCATAGGTTTTGGTCTGTTGTGTTTTCATTCTTGTTGGTCTCCATAAATTGTTTAAATTGATTTTTGATTTCCTGGTTTATCAAATCATTCCTGAGCAGGATGGTTCTTAGTCTCTAAGTGTTTGAGTTTTTCCAAATTTTTCCTTGTGGTTGAGTTCCACTTTCAAAGTGTTGTGGTCTGAGAATATGCAGGGAATAATTTCAGTCTTTTGGTATTGGTTAAGACCTTTTTTGTGTCCCAGAAAATGGTCTGTCCTTGAGAATGTGCTATGGGCTTTAGAATAGAATGAGTATTCTTTGGTTCGGGGGTGTAGAGTTCTATATATATCTATAAGGTCCAACTTGTCGAGTATGGCATTTAAAGCCCTTGTTTCTTTGTCAATTTTTTTGCATGGGTGTTCTGTCTATTTCTGATACTGGACTGTTGAGATCCCCTACTATTAATGTATTTTTATCTATATTTCTCTTTATTCTGGTTAAGAGTTGTCTTGTGTATCTTGCTGCTCCCCTGTTGGGGGCATATATATTTACAATTGTCATCTCCACTTGTTGGATACATCCGTCAAGAATAATATAGTGCCCTTCTGTGTCTCTAACTATAGTCTTTAGTTTAAAATCCATTCTGTCTGATGTGAGAATTGCTACCCCTGCTTCTTTTATGGTCCATTGGCATGAAAGATGGAATTCCATCCCTTTACTTTCAGTCTGAATGTATCTTTAGGTTCAAAATGAGTCTCTTGTAGACAGCAAATGGATGGGTCATGCCCTTTTATCCAATCTGCAAGCCTGTGGTGTTTTATGGGAGCATTTAGGCCTTTTACATTTGGACTGAATATTGAGAGACATGATTTTAATGATGCCATGTTGCCAGTACAGTCTTTGTTTCTATAGATTGTGACTTTCTGTTCTGTATCACTTTTGCGGCCTTTTTACCTTTATAGAACCCCCTTAATATCTCCTGTAGGGCTGGTTTCATGGTTATGAAATTGGTCAATGACTGGCGATTCTGGAAGGTCTTTATTTCTCCATCAATTCTGAATGACAGCCTTGCTGGATAAAGGATTATTGGCTGCACGTTTTTTTCTGAAAGAGCTTTAAAAATGCCCCCCGCAACACTTTCTCTCATTCCAGGTCTGTGTAGACATGTCTGACGTAATTCTGATACCTTTGCTTTGGTACATGAGAAATTTCTTTGCCCTGGCCGCTTTCAATACTGTATCCTTGGATCTAATATTTGTGATTTGCACTATGACATGATGTAGTGTACGTTTGTCATGGTTGAGCTTGGGAGGGGTCCTCTCTGTCTCTTGGAGATGGATGTTTGTTTCCCTTGCTAGATTAGGGAAGTTTTCAGCTACAATTTGTTCAAATGTCTCTTCTAGACCTCTGTTTTTCTCCACCCCCTCGGGGATGCCGATGATTCTGACATTGAAACATTTAATTGAGTCAGTAATCTCCTGTAACCTACATTCTTGAGATTTGATTTTTTTTTTGAGCCAAGTTTCTGTTTTAGCTTTCTCTTCTGCCATCCCATCCTCCAATTCACTGACTGTTCTTCTGCCTCATTTACCCTGGCCTTCAGAGCATCTAGTTTTGACAGTATTTGATTTGTAGCATTTTTAATTTCTGACAGATTCACTCTCATTTCTTCCCTAAGAGATGCTATATTCTTGTTAATATTTTCATTAATATATTTTCAAGTCTACACATCATGTTGACATTTGTTACTCTGAACTCCATTTCTGATAATTTGGTTATATCCATATCCATCAGTTCTGTGGCAGAGGCCACAGACTCATCATCTTTTCTTTGCTGGGGGGATTTCTTCTCCTGTCATTCTGATGAGGAGAGGTTGTGGGGTTGCCCAGAGCCCAATTTATTGACCAGGACCCATGCAATGTGCACTTGTTTTATGAGGACTTTAGGGATGTGGGCTTCTTGATTTTTCATCCTTCCTCTGGGGGAGGGGCCTGCCGCGCTGATATTCAGGCAACCCTGTTTGGGTAGGGTCCCCCTCTCCCTTGCGAGGGGGGATGGGGATGGGCACAATGTGAGCTGGTATTTCCTGGCTTTTGTTCTCTGGCGGCTTTCCCTGGCGGATTTCTGTAGCTCTTCTGAAAGTCATTGCAGCAGTGGCCAAATCCTAGCCTCTGTCTCAGAACAGAGAGTTCCCAGTCTGCTCTCCACTGAGCTCTCTTGGCCTCTTTAACTCTGTTTTTGTTAGTGCTGCTAAAAATCCTGAAGCGTCCCAGGTTGTGCACCCCACAGCCAGTGTCCCTTCCCTCACTTCCAGGGCCAGCACATCTCTGTCCTTTGTGTTTCAAACACCACCAGCCAACCCCGGTTCCTGTGTGAACTCCCAAGCTCCCTGTTTCAGTGTGGTTTGCACGCACTCTGGAGTGTTGGTTTTTGGTCTGGTCACGCACTCTGGAGTGTTGGTTTTTGGTCTGGTCACGTGTGCTCTCAAGCTCCTGGTATCAGTCGGGTTCCAGTGAGGGCTCCGGAGCTCTGGTTTTCAGTCTGGTCGCACTCGCATTCCCAGGCTCATGGTCTCAGTCTCTCTCGTGGGTGCCAGTCCGTGAGTCTGGCCTGCTCCCCACTGCAGGAGGGTAAGGCTTCCCAGGGCCCAAGTGCAGAGGCTCCCTCCCCCTTCAATTTATCTTCCGATATCTGTGCGCAGATTCATGGCTCCCCACCTCGTACCTCAATACTCAGTGCTGGAGATGTTCATTTGTAGAGATCCAGATGTATCTTCCTGCATCTCAGGCTGATTCTATGCATTTTCAGTCTGTTATGGTACATATCCAACTCGACTCAGGGGACCCGCTGAAAAAGGGGACCCCTACTCCTCCTCCATCTTAACGCCTCCCCACGCATCCCTAGCATTTTGAATGCATTGACTAATGGACCATTTTCTGTTTCATCTCACATTAAAGAACTGATGAAGCAGCATATTTCACACTACCAAGATACCTATGAATAAGGGAAATGGGACAAAAATGATTTCTAGTTGTCCAGCAAAGCCCCATGAGATTCAGAGACTTTGCATAGTCTGAAGCTTCTCCCCACAGAGGAGGGAAAAAGTGTTCTGTGTTTCCCAGATCCCAGCCTTTCTGTTTGTGACCAAGAAATCAGATTTTATCTTATGTCACCAGGAGAACTGGTGGACCAATCATAATTTTGTGGGTATAGCTAAGAACAAAAGAAAATAGAGAAGTTTGCTGTTTATGGACTGCCAGGATCTCTATTTAGGCTGATTTTTGAAGGTCTTTTGGATTTAGAGTCACTTCATAAAGACTGTAAGAGATAACTATTTCTTTAAATGTATAGACAGCACTGGGGATGTACTGTATGGTGACTAATATAACAAAATAAAAATTATAAAAAAAATAAATGTATAGACAGCAAAGCAAACTGCAAGAAATATGAAGAATCAGGAAAAAAAGATGCAATAAATGAAAAAAAATCTAGTAATTGAGCTAAAAGAAGTGGAGATCAGTGAAATGCCTAATAAAGAATTCAAAATAGTTGTCTTAAAAAAACCTCAGTAAGTTATAAAAGATACAGATAGTTAACATCAGAAAAAAACAATGCATAAACAAAATAAGATAATCAACAAAGAGATGGAAATTGTAAAAAAGTAACTAAACAAATTTGGAAGCTAAAGAACACAGTAACTGAGCTAAAAAACAAAGTCCATAAAAGATTTCAACAGCACACTTGAAAAATACAGAAGAAAGAGTAAGTGAACTAAAAAACAGGTCATTTGAAATTATCCAGTCAGAAGTACAAAGAGAAAAATAGAATAAAAAAGAGTAAAGAAAGCATATGGGAACTACATATAACATCAAGGACATCAATATATGCATAATAGGAGGAGGAGGAGGTGAAAGAGAAGGAGAAGAGGAGGAAGAGAAAGGGGAAGAAAGAGGGGGACCCAAAACTCTTTTTTAATTGAAATAAAGTTGACATACAATATTATATTAGTTGAAGTTATACAACATTATTTCAAAAATTATATAAATTACAAAATGATCAACACTATAAGTGTAGCTGCAATATGTCGCCTTACAAAGTCATTACAATATTATTGACTACACTCCTGGTGCTGGACTATTAATTCCAATGACATATTTCATTCCTAACTGAAATTGGGTGCCTTTGAATCACATTCACCTACTTTGCTTATCTCGCCATCCTCCATTACTTGATAACACTCAATTCGTTCTCTATACTGAGTCTTTTTTTGTTTGTTTGTTTATTTGTTCATTTGTGTTGTTTTCCATAATCCATATGTAAGTAAAATCATAGAGTATTTTTCTTTCTTTGGTTTAGTGTAATACCCTGTAGGTCCATCTAAATTGTCTCAAATGACAAGATTGTGTTTTTTTCTAGCTGAGTAATATTTCATTGTGTGAAGTTATAACATATCTTCATTATTTCTCAATTTTTAATTTGAATTCTAGTTAGTTAACATACAGTGCAATATTAGTTTCAGGTGTAGAATTTGGTGATTCATCACTTAAATACATCATCTGGTTCTCGACACAAGGCCCACCTTAGTGTTCATCACTTATTTATTTATTTATTTTTTAGTTTGGCTATATTTTATTATAATAATATTTTTATTATATTATGTTAGTCACCAAACAGTATATCCCTGGTTTTTTATGTAAAGTTCGATGATTCATTAGTTGCATATAAGACCCAGTGGACCATGCAATACGTGCCCTCCTTACTACCCATCACCAGCCTATCCCATTCCCCCACCCCGCTCTCCTCTGAAGCCCTCAGTTTGATTCTCAGAGTCCATAGCCTCTCATGCTTCCTTCCCCCTTTCTTTATCCCCTTCTTCTCCTATTGATCTTCCTACTTCTATGTTCCATAAATGAGAGAAACCGTATAATTGTCTTTCTCCGCTTGACTTATTTCACTTAGCATTATCTCCTCCAATGCCGTCCATGTTGCAGCAAATGTTGAGAAATCATTCTTTTGATGACTAATATTCCATTGTATAAATGGACCACAACTTCTTAATCCAGTCATCTGTTGAAGGGCATCTCGGCTCCTTCCACGATTTAGCTATTGTGGACAATGTTGCTATGAACATTGGGGTGCATATGGCCCTTCTCTTCACTACGTCTGTATCTTTGGGGTAAATACCCAGTAGTGCAATGGCTGGGTCATAGGGTAGCTCAATCTTTAACTTTTTAAGGGACCTCTGCACTGTTTTCCAGAGTGGCTATACCAACATGCATTCCCACCAGCAAGGTAGGAGGGATCCCCTTTCTCCACATCCTCTCCAACAATTGTTGTTTCTTGCATTGCCAATTTTTGCCATTCTAACTGGCATAAGGTGGTATCTTAGTGTGGTTTTGATTTGAATTTCCCTGATGGCTAATGATTTTGAACATTTTTTCATGTGTCTGTTAGCCAATTTTTTTAAAAGATTTTATTTATTTATTTGACAGAGACAGCCAGCGAGAGAGGGAACACAAGCAGGGGGAGTGGGAGAGGAAGAAGCAGGCTCATAGCGGAGCAGCCTGATGTGGGGCTCGATCCCAGAACGGCGGATCACGCCCTGAGCCGAAGGCAGACGCTTAACGACTGCGCCACCCAGGGGCCCCGTCTGTTAGCCATTTTTATGTCTTCATTAGAAAAGTGTCTGTTCATATCTTCTGCCCATTTTATGATTTGTTTATTTGTTTCTCGCGTATTGAGTTTGAGAAGTTCTTTGTAGATCTTGGATACCAGTCTTTTATCTGTAGTGTCATTTGCAAATATATTCTCCCATTCCGTAGGCTGCCTCTTAGTTTTTTTGACTGTTTCCTTGGCTGTGCAGAAGCTTTTTATCTTGATGAAGGCATCGTGGTCTTTCATCCATTTAGAGTGTATCTTTGTGTATGGTGTGAGAGAGTGGTCAAGTTTCATTCTTTTGCATGTAGCTGTCCAATTCTCCTAGCACCATTTATTGAAGTGACTATCTTTTTTTCCACTGGATCTTTTTTCCTGCTTTGTCAAAGAGTAGTTGCCCAAAGAGCTGAGGGTCCATTTCTGGATTTTCCCTTCTGTTCCATTGGTCTGTGTGTCTGTTTTTTGCCAGTACCATCTGTCTTTGTGATCACAGCTCACATCACTTATTTTTTTTTCCTTGTAATTGTTTTTTTTTTCTTATTTTCTTTTTTTTTAATTTATTTATGTCCATAGTCTCTCATGGTTCATTCCCCCTTTTGTTTACCCCCCCCTTTGTTCTTCCCCTTCTTCTCCTACTGATCTTCCTACTTCTTATGTTCCATAAATGAGTGAAACCATATGATAATTGTCTTTCTCTGCTTGACTTATTTTGCTTAGCATTATCTCCTCCAGTCCCACCCATGTTGCAGCAAATGTTGAGAAATCGTTCTTTTTGATGGCTAATATTCCATTGTATATAAGTACTCATCAGTTATAAACCCATCCTGTTCTATTCACCTCTACTTGATTAACCATCAGTTTTTTTTTTTTCTCTAGAGTTAAGGGTCGTTTCTTGGTTTACTCTCTTTTTTCCCCCATGTTTGTTTTATTTCTTAAATTCCATCTATGAGTAAAATCAATGGTATTTGTCTTTCTCACACTGACTTATTTCATTTAGCATAATTCTCTCTAGCTCCATCCACATTGTTGTAAATGGCAAGATTTCATTATTTTAACAGATGAGTAATAGTCCATTGCATGTGGTAATATATATATATATATATATATATATATATATATATATATATATATATATATAATATTTTATTTATTCATTCATCAGTCAATGTGTATTTTGGTTCTTTCCTTAATTTGGTTATTGTTGATAATGGTGCTACAAACATCAGTGTGAATGTTTCCCTCGAATCAGTATTTTCTTATCCTTTGGGTAAATACCTAGTAGTGCAATTGCTGGATCATAGGGTAGTAATTTGTTTTTTGGTGGTTTTTTTTTTTAATGTTTTGGGGAACCTCCATAGTGTTTTCCAGAGTAGTTACATGAGTTTGTATTCTCAACAACAGTGTAAGAATATTCCTCCTTAGGGGCACCTAGGTGGCTCAGTTATTAAGTGCCTGCCTTAGGCTCAGGTCATGATTCCATGGTTCTGGTCTCCCTGCTCACCCTGCTTCTTCCTCTCCCAATCCCCCTGCTTGTGCTCCTTCTCTCCCTGTGTCTCTCTCTGTCAAATAAATAAAATCTTTTTAAAAAATGTTCCCTTTAATCCATATCCTTGCCAAACGCAATTGTTTCCTGTGTTGTTAATATTAGCCATTCTGACAGGGATGAAGTGTTATCTTATTGTAATTTTGATCTGTATTTCCCTGATGTTGAGTGATGTTGAGCATCTTTTCACATGTCTGTTGTCCATCTGGGTAATTTATTTAGAAAGATGTCTATTCATGTCTTCTGCCTATTTTTAACTGAATTGTTTGTTTTTTGGGGTGTGAGTTTAATAAGTTCTTTATGTATTTTGGATACAAACCCTTTATCAGATACATCATTTGCAAATATCTTCTCCCATTTTTAGATTGCCTTTTAGTTTAGTTCATTGCTTCTTTGCACATAAAATATTTTTATTTTGATGAAGTTCCCATAATTTATTGTTGCTTTTGTTTCCCTTACCTCAGGAGACATACCTAGGAATAAGTTGCTAGGGCCAGTGTCAAAGAGGTTATGGGCTGTGTTCTCCTCTAGGATTTTTATGTTTTCCTGACACGTTTAGGTCTTTCGTAATTTTGAACTTATTTTTTGGTAGGGTGTAAGAAAGTGGTGCAGTTTCATTCTTTTGCATGTTGCTATCCAGTTTTCTCAAGACCATTTGTGGAAGAGATTGCCTTTTTTTCATTGGATATTCTTTCTTGCTTTGTTGAATATTAATTGCCCATATAGTTGTGAGTGAGTCATTTCTGCATTTCCTACCCTGTTCTACTGATCTATGTGTCTGTTTTTGTGCCAGTACTATGTTCTTTTGATTACTACATCTTTGTAATGTAATTTGAAGTCTTGAATAGTGATGCTTCCGTCTTGCTTTTCTTTTTTCAATACTATTTGGGGTCTTCTGTGGTTCCATACAAATGTGAGGATTGTTTTTTGTTTGTTTGTTTTTAGCTCTGTGAAAAATGCTGGTGGTATTTTGATAGAGATTACATTAAATTTGTAGATTGCTTTGGGTAGTATAGATATTTTAGCAGTATTTGTTCTTCTGATTCATGAACATGGAGTATTTTTCCATTTCTTTGTGTCCTCCTCAATTTCTTTCATCAGTGTTTTACAGTTTTAGGGTATAGATCTTTTACTTCATTGGTTAGGCTTATTCCTAGGTATCTTATGGGTTTTGTGCAGTTAAAATGGAATTGATTGCTTGATTTCTCCTTCTAGCTCTTCATTATTGGTGTATAGAAATGCAACAGATTTCTGTACACTGATTTTTTATCTTGTGACTTTACTGAATTCACGTATTAGTTGTGGCAAATTTTTGTTGGAGTCTTTCAGGTTTTCTATATAGAGTATCATGTAATCTACAAATAATGAAAGTTTGACTTCTTCCTTGCCAATTTGGATGCTTTTTACTTCTTTGTTTTGTCTGATTGCTGTGACTAGGGCGTCCAGTGTTATGTTAAATAACAATGGTGAAAATGGACATCCCCATCTTGTTCTTGACCTTAGAAGAAAAACTTTCATATTTCCTGTTGGGAATGATATTCCCTGTAGGCTTTTGATATATGGTCTTTATTACATTGAGGTATGTTCCCTCTGACAATACTTTTTTGAGAGTGCTTACATGAAGGGATGTTGTACTTTGTCAAATGATTTTTCTATGTCTATTGAAAGGATCACGTGGTTCTTAACCTTTCTTTTATTAATGTGATGTGCCACATTGTTTGATTTGCAAATATGAACCACACTTGCAGCCCAGGAATAAATCCCACTTGATCGTGGTGAATGATTCCTTTAATGTACTGTTGGGTTTGATTTGCTAACATTTTTTAAAAGAATTTTTGCATCCATATTCATCAGGGATATTGACCTAAGGTTCCCTTTTTTGTGGAGTCCTTGTCTGGTTGTTGTATAGGATAATCCTAGCTTCAAATGAAATTGGAAGTTTTCCTTCCTTTTCTAATTTTTTTTCCACTCCTTTCTGGTTTGCCAAGTTTCTGTTGAGAAGTACCCAGTTAGTCTTATTGCAAGGTCTTTTCTTGTAAATTAAAGGACTTATTTTGTCTTTGTACTTTTAAGATTTCTTTATTGGCATATTTTCAAGTTTAATTAAAATATATCTTTATGTTGTTTGAGTTTGTTGATTTTGATGGGAATTCTCTGTGCCTCCTGGATTTGGATGTCTTTTTCCTTCTCTAGATTAGGGTATTTTTAAGCTATCATTTCTTCAAATAAATTTCTTGCCCCCTTTCCTCTCTTCTTCCAGGACAATAACATATTAATGTTGTTGTGTTTGTTAGAGTCACTAAGTTCCCAAGTCAATTCTCATGTTGCATTATTCTTCTTTCTCTCTTGTTCAGCTCAGTTATTTTCCATTATTTTATTTTCTATAACACTTACTTGTTCTTCTGTCTCTTCCATCCTTGTGTTCCTTGCACATGGTCAGTTTCAAATCTCAGTTATTGCATTTTTTATTTCTGACTGATTTTTATTTATTTTTTTATTATGCTCAGTTAGCCAACATATAGCACATCATTACTTTTTGATGTAGTGTTCAATGATTCATTAGTTGTGTATAATATCCAGTGCTCATCATAACATGTGCCCTCCTTATCTGTTTAGCTCTGCAGTAAGCACCTCCTTGAAGTCTCCATTCTTTTCTCAAGCCAAATAGCAACTTTATGATTGTTGCTTTAAATTATCCATCAGGCATGTTCTTATATCTTATTATTATTATTATTATTATTATTATTATTATTATTATTATTAGATCTCTGGCTATGACCATTTCTTTTTCTTTCTTTTGGGATGAATTTCTGTCCTGGCATTTTGTTATGTCTCTTTGTTCTTCTATGTGTTAGGAAAGCCTGTTATGTTTCCTGAACCTGAAAGTAGTGGCTGTATGAAGAAGAAGCCATATAGAGTCCTAGGCCTGGTGCCTCTCTGATATGTGCTGGGTATACTCTGCTGCTGTGTTGTAGCTCTTCTATCCTTCAGGTCAGTTATCTGTAGAAGCTCTCCTTGCTTTCAGTGAGCACTGTCTAGTCCTTGGCTAGAGTGTGGTGAGTTTTAACTAGGTGTGTTCTGGTCGGCTTGTGAACTGAGACCTGATGCTACTTCCACTAGAACTGATGTCTTGCAAGACTCTATTTAGGAGACTTGGTGTGGGAGGGGTTTCTGCTGGTCTTCTGGGGAAGGGGTCTGCCTCCCTGGGACTGAGGCAAACTTCACCATGAAGGGCAGTCTTGGCAGAGTGCAAGGGTATGAGACCTGGTATAGGCACGTTAGGCAGTGTTGACATTGTGGCACCAAGGTGGTTTTGTGTTTGTACTGAGGTATAGGGAAGGGAAATGTTCTCAGATATATGCTTTGTTCCTGGAACAGGGTCTCCATGCTTGCTGCTCTAATACAGTGACCCCAAGTAGAGCAAACAATCCCTCCATGTGTCTCAGACAACACCTCCAGATTGTTACCTACATGTTGTCTGCCTTGGGGCTGTTTACCAGCCTTCTCTCCATGCTCTTTCCCACCAAGCCTGATGACTTTCAAAACTCTAGGCTCTAGGGATGTGGTATGGGCAGGGGCCTGTGCAGATCTCCTAGGGAGGCTCTAATTGTGATGGGACTGAGGGAGGCTTGACCAGGAAGGAAGTCTTGCCAGAATGCAGAGGCATGGGACTTGGAGAAGGCAGTCTATGCGGCTGACATGGGGGCCAAGTTACCTTTTGCAGGTGGCTCTGCATTTATGCTGAGTGATGTGGGAGGATAGCACCTGGTGGCTCATTGTCCCTTGAGAGGAGTCTCCATGAATGCTACCTCTCAGGGATATGCTCCAAGAAGAGTGAATAATCTCTCCACTGTGTGCCCTTGGTGTTCCTCAAATCATGCCATCTGACCCTGGGTTGTTTGCCTGTCTTCTCTCCAGGAGTAGGGCAGCACCCTCAAGGTTCTATTTCAGCCAAGTCTGCTCACATTTAAAACTCTAGTCCTCAAACCCTGCCGGTTATAAAAACTCATGAAAATCTCTCTCATTTTTCCAGCCAATGGCTTTGGGGATGTGTTCTCCTTATGCATTCCCCTGTATGCTCCTCTCTTCTCTCTCTCTCTCTCTCTCTCTCTCTCTCTCTCTCTCTCTCTCTCTCTCTCACTTTTCTCCACAACAAGGGCTTCCTCTCCTCTGCAGTATCCATGATCTATTTCTTCCCCTAACTTAGTCTCTGTAGTTCCTACATTCCTAAGTGTGGCTTCTACTCTCCCTATAGTTGTGGAGTTTATTCTGTCAGTCCTCATGTTGATTTCTTGGTATTCTGAATGATTTTATAATTAACCAGTTTTGTGCAAAGGATGAGACAAGCCCAGTGTCCTCCTATTTTACCACCACCTTAACTTCCTTAAGCCCACTGATTTTTTTTTTTTTTAATTTCTGGAGTTGAGACCCACTAAATTTTAAAGCTCCTGGAGTTTGTTGATTTTCAAAACCAGACATTATGGGAACTTATCTTCTCTGCACAAGTCCCCATTCCCAGGGGTTTTAGGTGTGGGGTCTTAATCTCGCACATCTCTGTGCTCGTGATGTCTCTTCTATTAGTGGCTAGTTGGGCTTGGGTTTAGGTCACAACCACATCTCTTCTTCTTTTACCCTCTTCAATCTGGCATTCTCTCTATGATTAACTGTGGATGATCTATTCTTCTAGTCTTTAGATTGTGTTCAGAGTTAGTTGCATAGGTGCAGTTGTTGCCTCATTGTGTCCATTGTACTCTGCTAATCTGTCATCTTCCATCCAATCTCTCCTAGGAATTATTAAATTTGAAATAGAAACAGACTTAAAAACATACACTAATGTATAGAAGTTTTAGGCTTACTGGTTAAGGTAAATCTGTAGAAAAATACATACAACAGTATTACTGATAGTGGTGTGTGATTCATTTTTAAATTTAGCACAAAGATGAGTAACAAATATATTAATAACAACAATAATTGAAACCATGTTATAGGATATACAATAAAATATGTAATTTGTGACATCAATAACATAAATTGTGGAAGGGAGAATTAGAGTTTTTGTTTGCAATTAAAGTAAGTTGCTATCAACTTAAAACAGATTGTTATAACTGTTTGAAGTGGAACTTAATTTTCATTGTAACCATAAAGAAAGTATCTTTAGAAGATACACAAAAGAATTAGAAAAAAATTAAAGTGTATCATTACACAAAAACAACAAATTATAAAAGAAGACAATGAGAGAGGAAAAGAAAGACAATATAAAAGGCACATGGAAAATACTTAACAAAATGAAAATAGCAATTTCATAACTATTAATAATTTTATTTGAATTATTTTCAACCAAATTGATTACACTCTCCACTTAAAAGACACTACAATGGCTGAATGTATTTAAAAAATGATATAACTCTATGCTGTCTGCAAGGCACACATAGGCTACATAGGCAAAAGATAATTTGTACAAATGATAACCAAAGTAGAGCAAGAATGTCTATATTTATATTAAACACGATAGACTATTTGAAAAGCTGACACATGAAACAAAGAAGGTCATTATTTAATGATGATTAGTTCATGAGGAAGATATAGAATTATAAATATGTTTGAATCTAAAATAGGAGCATCTAATTGTATACAGTAAATACTGACAGACTTGAAGGAAGAAATAAATAGCAAAAGAAATAATAGGAAAATTAAGTTTCTCATTTTAATAATGTATAGAAAAGGCAACTGAAAAATCAATAAAGAAGTAGCAGATTTTAACACACTACAGAAAAAATAAACCTAGCAGATGTACACAAGGGAGTCTTCCCAACAACAATAAAATACATATTTTTCACAAGTTCTCATGGAACATTCTCAAGGATAGATTACATTTTAAGTCAAAAAACAGTCTTTAAAAATGTGAGAGGATTGAAATCATACCAACTATATTTTCCAGTCACAGTGAAATTGAACTAGATATTAATAACAGATAGGAAACAAGAAAATATATGAATTAAATAACACATTTCTGGGGCACCTGGGTGGCTCAGTCATTAAGTGTCTGACTTCAGCTCAGGGCACGATCCCAGAGTCCTGGGATCGAGGCCCACATCAGGCTCCTCTGCTGGGAGCCTGCATCTTCCTCTTCCACTCCCCCTGCCTGTGTTTCCTCTCTTGTTGGCTGTCTCTCTCTCTGTGTCAAATAAATAAATAAAATCTTAAAAATAAATAAATAAATAAATAAATAAATAAATAAATAAATAACAAATTTCTAATAAGAAGTCAAAAAAGAAATCAAGGGGTGCCTGGGTGGTGCAGTCATTAAGCATCTGCCTTTGGCTCAGGGCGTGATCCCGGCGTTATGGGATCGAGCCCCACATCAGGCTCCTCTGCTATGAGCCTGCTTATTCCTCTCCCACTTCCCCTGCTTGTGTTCCCTCTCGCTGGCTGTCTCTATCTCTGTTAAATAAATAAAATCTTAAAAAAATATAAATCAAAATTGAAGTTAGTAAATATCTGGAGACCAAACAAACAAACAAATGAAAACACAACACACTGAAAATTACATGTTACAATAGCAGTATTAAGATTGAGATTTATAAGTATAAATCCTTGTATTAAAAATAATTTAAATAACCTAACCCTATACCTCAAATGTTTAGAAAAGTAAAACAAAATTAATGCCAAATTTGTAGCAGGAAGGAAATTACAATAAAGATTAAAACAGAAATGAACAAAAATGGAAACTGAAATACAATAGAAAAAATAATGAAACTAAAATTAGGCTTTTTGAATAGATAAACAAAACTGGAAGCCATTAGTTAAACTAGCTACAAAAATAAGACTCAAATTATTAAAATTTTAAGTAAAAGAGGAGACACTAGAACTGATACCACAGTGATACAAAGAATTTTAAGAGACCACTATGAACAATTTCATGCCAACATTTTGGATAATCTAAAAGAAATGGATAAATATCTAGAAACATGAAATCTACCAAGACTGGATCATGAAGAAATAGAAAATCTGCACAGACCAATAGTGAGTAAGAAGATTGACTCAATACTTTAAAATCTCCAAACAATATAAAGCCCAAAACTAGATGGCTTCACTGGTCAATGTTACCACATACTTAACAAGAATTAACGTGAATCCTTCTCAAACTTTTCCAAGAAATAGAAAAAAAAAAGGAACACTTCCAATTTTTTATTAAAATTCCAACCTTACTCACATAACAAAGCCAAACAAAGACACCAGAACAAAATAAAACTACAGACCAATATCCTTGACTAACATAGATACAAAATCCTCAAAAAAATACTAGTAAACTAAATTTAACAGTACATTAAAAGGATTATACACCATGAACAACTCGCTTAGGATATTTACTTCTGGTGTGCAAGAATGGTTCAACATACCCAAATCAATTAATCAGTTCAATCAATTAGTGATCCAAATCAACCAAACACCATATTAACAGAATAAAGAATAAAAAACATGTGATAATCTCAATAGATACAGAAAAAAAATCTGACAAAATTCAACACCCTTTCATGATAAAAACTCTCAACAATCTAGGAATAGAAAGAATTTACCTCACCATAATAAAGGTCATATGTAAAAAGTCCACAGCGAGCTTCATACTCAATAGTGAAAAGCATTCCCTTTAAGATCAGAAACTAGGCAGGGGTACATGGGTGGCTCAGTTGTTTAAGTAGCCAGCTCTTTGTATCAGCTCAGGTCACGGTCTCAGGGTCCTGGGATTGAGCCCCATGTTGGGCTCTGTGCTCAGCAGTGAGTCTGCTTGAGATTCTCTCTGTCCCTCTCCCTCTGTCCCATGCCCCTGCTCATGTTCTTCCTCTAAAACAGATCAATAAATCTTAAGAAAAAAACAAAAACCAAAAAAAGATCAGGAACTGGGCAAAGATGCTCACTTTCACTACTTTTATTCAATGCAAGTTTTAGACCAAACAATTTGGAAAGAAAAGAAATAATAGTCATTCAAATCAGAAAAAAATTCTGTTTGCAGCTGACATGATATTATATGTAGGAAACTTCAAATACAACTAAAATAATGAAAGGTAATAAATTCAGCAAATTTTCAGGATGAAAAATTATAATTTAAAAATCAATTGCATTTCTGTAACTAACAACAAGCTATAGAAAAAGGAAGTTAAGAAACAGTCCCATTTAAAATAACTAGGGTTGGGGGCGCCTGGGTGGCGCAGTCGTTAAGCGTCTGCCTTCAGCTCAGGGCGTGATCCCGGCGTTCTAGGATCGAGCCCCACATCAGGCTCCTTTGCTATGAGCCTGCTTCTTCCTCTCCCACTCCCCCTGCTTGTGTTCCCTCTCTTGCTGGCTGTCTCTGTCAAATAAATAAATAAAATATTTAAAAAAATAAAAATAAAAAAACTAAAATAACTAGGGTTGTACTGTATGGTGACTAACATAATATAATAAAAAATAATTATTATAAAAATAGTATCAAAAATAAAATACATGGAAATAAACTTAACCAAGAAGATGAAAGGCTTATGCACTGAAAACTACACATTAATGAAAAAATTTAGAAGCAGAAACAGATAAATGGGAAATTGTTTGTATTTATGAATTTGAAGAAAAATATTACAGAAATGCTCATACTACCCAAAGCAATACATATATTGAATGCAATCTCTTATCAGAATTTTAACGAATTTTTTTACAAAAGTAGAAAAAATGCTAAAATTCATATGGAATCACCAAAGACCCTGAATAGACAAAGCAATCTTGAGAAGGAAGAATAAGACTAGACTTACACTTTCTGATTTTGCAATATATTACAAAACTAGAGTGAATTAAAATTACAGTATGGTGCTGGGAAAAAAACAAAAAAAAAATAAAACCTAAAAAAACAAACAAAACAATACAAAACAAACAAACAAAAAACTCAAACAGACATATAGACCAATGAAACACAATACAGCCCATAAATACACTCACACATATACAATCATCTCAGCTTTGACTAGAGTACCAAGAGTACACAATGTAGAAATAGAGTGTTTTCAATAAATGGTGTTGGAAAAGCTGGAAAAGAGTGAAATTAGACCTTTATCTCACATCATACACAAAAATCAACTCTAAATGGATTAAAGATTTAATTATAAGACTGAAATCTATCAAATCCTTAGAAGAAAACATAAGGACAATCTTCATAACATTTGTCTTGGAAATTATTTCTTGTGTATGAATAAGCAATAATAATAACAGTAGCAATAATAATAATAATAATAATAATAATAATAATAATAAATAGACAAGTAAGAGCACATCAAATAAGAGCTTCTGTACCAAAAGGAAACAATCAACAGAGTAAAGAGCAAAACAGACTGGGAGAAAATATGTTCAAATGATGTTACTCGGGAGACATTAATACTCAAATATATAAAACAGTCCACATTCAATACAAAAACTTCACAAATAACCCAATTAAAAAATGGCCAAGGGATTGAATAAATATTTCTCCAAGAAGACATAGTAACTATTATATAAAGAGATGTTCAACATCCCTAATCATTAGGCAAATGCAAACCAAAACCACAAGATACCACTCCATCTCTGTTAAGGTGGCCAGTATCCAAAATAACAACAGAAATCAATGTCTTGGTGAGGATTTGAATAAGTTGAAACCCTGTAAACTGTTGGTTGAAATGCAAAACGTTGCATTGTCATGTAATACACTATGGAAATTCCTCAAAAAATTTAAAAAAATAACTCCCATATGATTAACCATCCCATTTCTGGGTATTTATCCAAAAAACTTAACATTAGGGTCTTGTAGAAATATATACACTCTTGTGATCATGAAAGGTGGCATTATTCACAGTAGCTAAGAAGTGGAAAGAACCTAAATGTCTCTCAACTGATGAACAGAAAAAGAAAATGTGGCATATACATACATTAGAATATTATTCAGTTTTAAATACTAAGGAAATTCTTTGATATGTGACCACATGTATGAACCTGGAGGACATATGCTAAGTGAAATAATCCACTAACAGAAGAACAAATATTTTATAATTCCAATTATATGCAGTATCTAAAATTGTCGAATTCATAGAAACAGATAGCAGAGTTGTGGTTGACAACCACAGGGGATAGGGTTGCTTTTCAACAGGTATAAAGTTTCAGTTATGCAAGATGAATTAGATATCTGTTATACAACAGTATGTCTATAGTTAACAACACTGAATTCTGCAGGTAGAAATTTGTTGATAGTGTAGATCTTATGTTATGTGTTCTTACCACAATAAAAAAGACCTTTTTAAGAGGGTGAAAAGGTAAGTTACAGCCTGGGAGGAAATATGTGCAAACTACCTATCTAACCAAGGACTGTACCAAAATATAACAGATGTTTAATTCAATAGTAATAATCTAATTAGAAAATAAACAGAAGACATGAACAGAAATTTTACTGAAGAAGATACATATATGGCAAACACACACATGAAAAGGTGTTCACCATCATTAGCCATTACAGAAATGCAAATTAAAATCACAAGGTATTCCTGCACACCTATCAGAAGAACTAAAAGAAACAATAGTTACAACAAAAGCTGGAGAGGGTGCAGAGAATTCAGATATCTCCTACATGTGTTTTAGGAATATAAAATGATATAGCCATTCTGGAAATATTATCTCACAATTGCATTATTCTGGAAATACCATCCTACAATTTTACTTCTGAGCACATATCTAGAGAATACTTATGTTTACACACACACACATAAACACACACACACACGCACACACGCATGTGCACAAACTATACATACTTATAGTGAATTTAGTCATATGGCCAAAACTAGAGATAAACTAAGTATCCTTCCAGAGATGAATCGTTAAAGTGTGATACAACCATAGCATGAAATACTACTTAGCAATAAAAATAAATGAGTGATTGATATATTGCACAACTTATATACATGTCTTGTATATATTCAGGAGTTATACTGCAAGAAACAAAACAAATATCAAAAGGTCAACATACTATATTATCCGATGTATACAACATTATCAAAATAACAAAACTACAGAGATGGAGAGCAGATTAGTGGGTCAAGGGCTAAGGAAGGGGCATAAAAATGAGATTGCTGTTACTGTAAAAAAATAGTATGAGGGATCCCCGTGATGGAATCGTTCTGTATCTTGCCTGTATTGGTGGTCACACAAATTTACACATGTGAAAAAATTGCATATAAAAAAAGTGTGAAACGTGAATAAAGTCAGTGGATTATATCAATTCCTGATTATAATTGGAGGAAAGCATGTGAAACATAGAAGGGATCATTCTATGCTATTTCTTATAACTGCATGTAAATATTTATCTTAAATTTAAAGTTAAAAAAGGTAGTTGAGAGCTACACATAGCACTTGTGGTGTTTTCAGGAGAGGGAGAGTCAAAAATATGATTGATTTTTCCAAAGTATAAAGTCTGTGACTTCCTACTGACACAAAGGAATGAAAAAGTAAGGAAAGAAGAAAAAAAAAAAGGGAAGGGAGAAAGGGAGGGAGGGGGAAAAAAGTTCCTGCATAGGATAATTCCTAATAATTTATGTAGATATTCCACCCCTCAAGAAGATAAAGATTAACCTGCCTCCTACCTTGAGTGTAAGCTGAGTGACCAAGATTAACATCATCAGTGTTAAGCCATGTAGACATCATGTACCCGTAACAAGACATGACAATAAGGACGCT
This sequence comes from Ursus americanus, assembly GCF_024610735.1. NCBI lineage: Eukaryota > Metazoa > Chordata > Mammalia > Carnivora > Ursidae > Ursus > Ursus americanus. The sequence goes on along the minus strand of NC_142131.1, from coordinate 82,358,563 downwards.
TTACCTCTGCAATCTTCCTCCCACAAACCTATAACCTTAGTCTAATGAGGAGAAAAACATCAGACAAAAACAGATTGAGGGATATTCTGCAAAATATCTATCAGCACTCCTCAAAATTGTCAAGGTTAGTAGAAGAAAGGGATAAAGAAAGGGGGGTAATCAGAAGGGGGAATGAAGCATGAGAGACTATGGACTCTGAGAAACAAACTGAGGGCTTCAGAAGGGAGAGGGGTGGGGGAAAGGGATAGGCTGGTGATGGGTAGTAAGGAGGGCAGGTATTGCATGGTGCACTGGGTGTTATATGCAACCAATGAATCATTGACATTTACATAAAAAATTTAAAAATTAAAAAAAAAAAGACTGAGTGACTCTCATGGCCCAGAGGGGTCTAAGGAGACATGCTGGCAAAATGAGTGAAATCTGAATAAAGTATAGAATTTAGTTAATATTAATGTACAGATATTGGTTCCTTAGTTTTATGAAAGAACCAATGTACATAATAATGTATGATGTTAGCAATAGCGAAAACTGAATGAAGGATTTAAGGGAATTTTGTACTATTTGTCAACTGCTCTATAAATCTGGAACTGTTCGAAAACCAAATTTATTTTAAAATACTACTAATGTTTTAAAAGTTTTTAGTCTGATGAACCAGTTTGATATTCTTTTGAATGAGGGATCTATTTCCATCCATATGTAAGAGAAAAACTTAATAAAAAGGAGCCTGACAGGATCTGATGGCCAAAAGTACTTGATTGGAACTCAAATGTGGCTATTATTAGCAACAGCAAAGGTGACTGTAGGGTGAAGGAAGAGAGAATGAGTGTGGAAAATAAATGAATTATCTCCAAATACAAAATATCCTCACATTTTCTTTTAATTTTTCAGGGCCCTTGCTGAGTCTTGCTTCAATAATGTGGCCAGTTAAACATGTTGCTCATTCTAATACTGTTTCTTTATTTCACACTGTCTATATTAATTATAGCAACTTCTTCCCTGGGTAAGGGTTGGGGTTACAGTGGTTTACTGCCTATAGCATTCTCCCCTCCCCTGTACTTCTTGTACATTTTGACCTTCCTCTGTCTATGTCCCAACACCATTTCTCATCCATCCCCACAGCTTCTGTATCCAGAAGAAATATGGATGACTAATTTTTCCCATAAAAGCCATGTCAGTCCATTTGCCTTAACATCATATACAGCTATTTATGCTAGTTTCCATCATTCCTTATTTTCATTTATTCCTATTTGTCCTTTAAGACCCAACTCAGATGTTACTAGTCCCATGAAAGCATTCTTTGATCTTCTACAAATCTTTCATCTAGACAAACGAATTCCTTTGTCTGTTTGTTGCTGTAGTAATATCTACCTAGTTTTATTGGAGTACTTATCTCTCATACCATAATCTATTTCTTCATAAATCATTTCCCCCATTTTAAAAAGCTTTAGTGAATTTATTATTTTTTCCATTTTGAATTCCCAGTATATAGTACAATATTTGTTGATCTTAATGAAATTTAATTTAATTAATAGTGATAAGTCAGTGCCTACTAAGAATAAGATAATCTACCAGGAATAGGGGAAGAAAAGGAACACTAAGGTAAACCCTAGGCTTTGCATAGCTTAATATCTTCTTGTTAACTGTTAGAGAGTGTTAAAAGATCAGTAACAGGACAATGGAGATAATAGGCCAAAAGTGAGATGACATAATTAACCAGGAAAAAATATGTTGATATACACAGTAGACCTAAAGGAAGACTTTACTGGGGAGATGAGACTTACATCTAACCTTGAAGAAAAGGGAAAATTTAGCTAAAAAGATAAAGTAAAGGGAATAATTCTGGACAGGGGATATAGGAACAGAGTGTGGATTCTAGGAATACAAAGGAAGGATAAAATAAGATCTTAGAAAGGAAAAATCAATAACTTACTTAGTGGTTGTATGGGATTAATGACTAAAAGTCACAGAAAATTCTAAATTGGACCTCGGGGAAAATGATAGTGGGGTTGACCAAAAAAAAAAAAAAAAAATCAGAGCATGTACTAGTACATAGTTTTGATTTTGAAAAACTGTAATTATATCCTGGGGAGAGGATCCCTCCAGGATGCCACACTTGGGTGTCTTAGCCCTTAATGAGAAACTGGTGGGGCTGTCATGAAGCTGTTACCTTTGGTTTGTCCAAGAATTCCTTACTAAACCCTGTGGCGTTGTGGCATTAGGGAGACCTCAGCCCTGCTCACAACTGGGTAGGCTGAGGAGAGAAAACCTATCAAGATCTACTCAGTTACCTGTTTTTTTCCCACTGAGATAGCTTATGTTTCCTCTTTAACAGTATATTCAGCATTAATTGGCTGCAGGAATTTTGAATGTTTTATACTTTCTAAGAGATTTCAATGGCTGAACACAAATTACAAGGTAAGCATCTTGATAAAAGAAGTAACCCAGTTTTCCTAGATAGTGAAAATCTGTTTATGCTAACTATATAGTTATTTGTCAATAGTATTTGTAAGGCTCAATCTTGGTAAACAGATCATTTACCCAGGAATAGGACCATGTTATTTGACTATGACCTGGTTCTTTCTGTATATCATTTATAAAGTAGACATAATAAAGGTGACTCTCCTTCCTATATTCCAACAAAATAAAATGCTGGAAAGTGCTTTGAAGCCCATAAGGGATCATAAGTCAAAATAAAGTAATAACTTTTGGTAGAAAAATGATTATTTGTGCTAAAATCATCTAGTTTGGTCCAAACACAGAATCCAGTGTTCAAGGCCTGGATTCCAGCCCTAAGCTGATTATGTATGTAACTCATATTTTCACTGAAAGCAACATGCTAGATCTAAAGGGAAAAGATGGAACTTAGCAAAGACAGTATCTTCCATCATAAATCTCATGGTTTAAGGGGTGAGGCATATATGAAAACATACAGCCACACAAATAACTATGAAATTTAGGTTTCAATCCAGGCTGTGATAAATAGAGTTTGGAAGGAAAGTTTACAACATAGCCAGGCCTGGGGATACCCAAAAGCCTCAGGAAACAGCACTTGAACAAGAAATTGGACATTGTGTAACATAGCATTTAAATCACAGAGCCCTGCTTTGCTTTTCTGAAAAGTTAGAGAATTTTCAAAGATCTGGACATTCTGAAATCTCAGTTTCTTGCCATCTGATGATTCCAGTTCAGGCATAGACAACCCACTGACTACACCAAGACTCATTTTAAGGCAGGAGAGAGTAAGATGCATGCTGGTTAATTTTGCCATTATTGTTGTTGTTATTTTATTATTATTATTATTATTATTATTATTATTATTAATTTTATCTTAAACTATCTCCACACCTAAAAGCAGGCTAACTCATCAAGTCAATCAAACACCCAGTGACAAGAGGCAGTTTCTAATTAGTACATGATCTCTTGGTTCTAATGTGATCAACATAGAATGCTGTGATAGAAGCTGGATATGTGTTGTGATATGCACAGGATGTTTCATGTAACTAATGAATCGTGGAACATTACATCAAAAACTAATGATGTATTATACAGTAGCTAACAGAACATAATAAAAAAGTTCTCTCATCAAAAAGTACTTGATCTATGTAAGATATACAATTATAAAAAGATAAAAAATAAATAAAAGCTGGATATGTAAAGACAGATGCCTATTTCTGGCAGTGCCAACCCATAGAAGTCTTCTGGTTCTTCACAAGAAGTTTGAGGCTCTTAGTGTGAGCAAAGGGAGAGCAGATGTGGATATTTTTGTTATCATATTTTCTTTAAAAGTGATCACTCTTTTTGGTGAACAAATCAAAATCAAGTATCTGCATGGAAACCATGAGTTGAAATCAACCTGCACAAATGTTAGTGGATGACCTAGTATTTGAACATGCTGTTTCTAAGGAGAAGGTACTAGGTGGACATAGGCAACAGGTTATTTTAGTCCTTTCTGTAAATAACAAAAGAAAATTGGATCTTACTATTAATGTTGTAACACATACATGTACACAGGTTTCAGAGAGGAGAGTAGCCTATCAATTTAAAATGATATTTTCAAGAATTTCATGAACAAATGATTGTTACGGTTTTTCGAAAACATAATAGAATATGATATTGGAGTATTTTATTTTACTACCATTTTGTTAGGGTGGTTTTTAAAACATGATTTAATAATAAATTTTATCCAGCTTTCATAACTAATGCAAAGGGCATATATATTTTTTTTCTCTAATCTGTTCTAAATGGTGAATAAACTTCAGAAATATTCTGATGTTAGTCTTGCCTTACATTAAATTCAAGGATTTATTTTTCTATACACGATTATGGTCAATTTGCTCCTTTCTTTACAATTTTGCAAACTGTTTTCATGAATACAATTTCCCTTTCTTGACTGCCATTGTCAGTTTTTTAACAAGGTCATATGAATCTCATATAAAGGAATGTGTTCCCTCTTGTAATAAACTCATCAAGAGTTGTGCAGATTTTTAAAACATTTTATAGGTATCAGGAAAGAAGAATAAATATAGCCAAGATAGTCTAAAAAGGAAATATTTAGTAAATCTGAGGGAAAGGAGACCTAAAGTTTTTCCCAGTACCCATCAATGGTCTAATAGCTGTAGTTAGTGGTTAAGAATAGTATGAATTTACAACAGCAAGAGCCCTGCAAGATCACATAGGAAGGAAACTTTCTCTCCCTCTTTGATAATCTGAATTTACTCTAGACCATGTAAATACAATAAGTGTTTTGCCTGAATGGAAAATAAGGCTAATTAGATTAAAAGCTTAATTTATCGTAAATATGCATAACACAATGTTTAGCCACAATCAATTTTCCCTTAAATTAAAATGTCCAGAGCCAAAAGGCTTGAGTAAAGTAGACGTGTTTTAAAATTATAAAAAGAAATCTTCTTATAAAATAAACTAGCAATTTTTTTCATAGTCAAATAAAGTCTATAATATTTGACCTGGAACTAAGTGTAATTTTTTCCTCAAAAATATTACTAAGGAAATCATTAAAAGGATGAGAATGGAAATAGCATAATTTTCTAAAATAATGAAAAAATCGGACAAAGCGCAGTGGGAAATTGGGACTTATCAACTCTTCATCATATTTTAAAATTAAAGAACAACATAAAAACTACAATAATCCAGTTTCTTTTAATATATGAAAATACCTCTAATACATGAAGTTAATGGAATGCATTTAATATGTACACTCTGGTTTCTAAAAGCACATTAAGTCATGGATAAGGAATGTAGAAAAAATAGTAAGAACTGATTCAAGTGATCCTGGGTGAGTATTTTTATATTTGCCATTGTTCTTAAACTTTAGTAAGAAACTGATTCATTTCTATGATATTGTTAATAAATCTCTTCTCTTTCAGTTGTCATTAGATAGAGCCATGAGTACTGGTAACAAGACAGAAACCACAGATTTCATTCTCCTTGGCTTCTTCTCTGAATTTAAACATATCACAGCCATGGTCTCCATCATTCTTCTTATCTACATGGCCTCTTTCTCCGGCAACACTCTTCTGATCCTCCTCATTTGGTTGTATTCCCACCTCCACACCCCCATGTACTTCCTTCTCAGTCAGCTCTCTTTGATGGACTTAACATTGACCTCTAGCATTGTCCCCAAGATGGCGGCCAACTTCTTCTCTGGATGGCGGAGCATATCATTCCTGGCTTGTGGGACTCAAATTTTCTTCTCCCTGACGGTGGCCATTGCAGAATGCATCCTTATAACTTTCATGTGCTTTGATCGTTATGTGGCTATATGTGAACCTCTCCGATACCCAATCATTATCAACCCTAGGGTTTGCTTACAGATGATTGCCATGTCTTGGGCTGGAGGAGCACTTACTTCACTAGGCCACACTGCTTTTACCTTGCATTTTAATATCTGTAGCCCCAGAGAGATTCCCCACTTCTTCTGTGAAGTCATGGCTGTGCTTAGGATCGTCTGTGAAGATATCTCAGCCTATGAGAAGGCAGTGGTCATAACAAGTATCCTTGTTCTGCTGCTGCCCTTATCTCTCATCTTGGCTTCCTATGTTGTCATCTTCCTTGCTGTACTCCGAATGAACTCCCCAGAAGGCAGGAACAAGGCTCTGGCCACCTGTTCCTCTCATCTCTGTGTGGTGGGTCTCTATTTTGGTCCAGGTATGTGCATCTACATGAGACCCGGTTCTGCCCATACTCCAAAGTTGAATCAGGGTCTCTTTCTGTTTGGAACTGTCCTCACTCCACTCCTAAACCCTCTTGCCTACAGTCTTAGAAACAGGGAAGTTCTAAGTGCACTGAAAATGTTAATGGGGAGGTGTCAGTCCTCCATGTAAATGGCAGAAATCCCACTGTCACTCATAGGCAAAACAGGGATGCATCAGCAAGGGACATTTTGTCAGTTAAAAAATAGTAATAATAATAATCTCTTCAGTATACTGGGGAAGTCTACTCACTACTGAATTTATCTGCAGAAAAGAAAAAAAAGTTTATCATTTCCTTTCTCCATCTTAGAATTTATTTCTGATTGTCCTAGATGATGTGCTGATAATGGACAAGGAACTGTGGACATCAATTATCTTCATGATTCATTCTTGATGATAATGTGCACTTTAGCATTTCCAAAAGTTTAATGTTGATTCCATGAAAAAAGGTCAGTGTCTGTATCTCTAGAATGAAAAAAAAAATTACCAAGCACATAGATACCTCAGGATAATTCCCTCTAAAATTAATTAAAAGGTATGATGATAAATCAGGAATCAGATAAATTTAGCAGTGTTGCTTTGTTCTATCTATATAACAGAACTATTAATTCCTCTTACTCCTGTAAAAATAGTCTTCACTCTATGTCAGTGCTTCCAAGAGTGGTTTTCTGATCACTTGCATTAGAATTGTTTGCTGATGTCACAAAATATACCACTGTTGTGCCCATTTCAGATTAGGTGAATTAGAATCTGTTAAAATGGATTCAAGAATCTGACCGGCAGGCCATTTAGTGATTGTCATGTTTACCAAGGGTTGTAAGCCACTGATATTGACCTAATTTTCTAGATCTGCCTTGCAAAATAATTTCCCAGTCTTAAAGTTACCTGATCTCTTTCTAATGAATATAATAGAACAGGTCAAGGTGGCTAGCAAAATCTAATGATCTTTTTTAAGATAGTAGAATATAAATTTTGTGTTTGGAATCATTCATAATTTAAAAAATTTGAGCACTGAGTAAAGGGAAAGTAAAAATAAAGAAAAAAGACTCAGATTTGTGATATAAAATATGAATGGTTGAAAATATTTATAACACAATAAAATTTAAAGCAGGAGGCATTATATGTATTTCCAAAGTATTGACATATTTCAAAAAAAATTGAAAATATACTATATAACTAGAACACTAGGAACTTACTACACGTTTCCTTTTTTTAAAATGACTGAAATCGGGGTGCCTGGGTGGCCCACTCAGATAAACGTCTCCCATCAGCTCAGGTCATGATCCCAGGTTCCTGGGATTGAGCTCCACATCGTGCTCCCTGCTCAGCAGGAGCTCACTGGTCCCCTGCTTATGTGCTCGCTCTCTCTCTCTCAAATAAATAAATCAAATCTTTAAAAAAAGTAACTGAAGTAACATAAAAACAGTTTTCCAGTGAATAGGACACACTCAGAAGGAGCCCTAACAACTTAACAACTCACCCCTTAAATATCTCAGAAGCCATCAATTAACATTGTATTACTGAGAAATAAAGCTGAGTTCTGGAAAACGTACAATCTTTATGTCAAATTTCAAATGTGTCAACAATATTAAACATGGCCCCTTCAGAATTCCTAGAGGAATGCCTTGAAACCGAGTCAAAATACCATTTCACTGAAGAATAAAAAATTATCTCTAAGCCTTTTCAAATAAAAGGAGTGTCATTTAATGGATACTAGCATGAGCTGTTACCACCATTTGGTGGTGCCACAGCACTCTGGTACTCCAAAAGGAGTCTACGGATAAGACTGTGTTTAGAAGATGACAGTAGGAAAGAAAGGAGAAATACTCAATGAGGGGGATAGTCCTAGTTGAAGAGTTTCTGTTAACTAATATGTGTTCATAAATCATGTTACTTATGTTTGACGGTTTTAATAAAGAGTTCTATTTTTATGTATCTCATGGAAGTGAACATTTTAACCCCGTGAAATTCACAGCAGATAGTTTTCCAGATAGATCGGGAAAGCACTCATCTTGGACTTTCGACTATGTGTTTGTGACCACTCTTGTTGGAGGACCACCATTACATAATATGACTTAATCTTTTAAGGGAAATCATTAAAATAATTAAGTACATGATCATTCAGAAGAATTGTGATTCAATCCTAATTAAATTGTGATTCTTTCATCTATTTCCATTCTCTATTCATAATTTTAAATGTCCATCTTCTACTTTAACAGCTCTCCAACATGCATATATTTTGTTGTAGAACAACAGAAGTGGCTTCTATAAATAATAAATATTTTATTTGTTTGTTTACTTATTTATTTTTATTAAATCTAATTCATTAGTCAAGTTATAGTTCATCATTCATTTTTGATATAATGTTCAATAATTCATCAGTTAAATACAATACCCAGCATATTTTAAAAAATCATCGATATTGGGGTGCCTGGATGGCTTAGTTGGTTAAGTGTCTGCCTCCAGCTCAGGTCATGATCCCAGGGTCCTGGACCAAGCCCTATGATTTGCTTCCTTCTAAGCATGGAGTCGGCTTCTCCCTCTCCCTCTGTCCTTTCGCCACTCATGTTCATGCTCTCTTTCACTCTTTCTGTTTCTCTAATAAATAAATAAAATCTTTAAAGAAGTCAACCACATTAATAAATACAGTATGAAAATAAAATTTTGTAACTGAATAAATTACTTTAAGATGAAAACTAGTATTCTATGAGGATAGGATGTAGGAAAATGAAGCTTTTATGAAAAAGACAAGATAACCACCATTTCAGGTGCCCAGAGACTCAGAGATCCTACAAATGGAAAATGGACATGAAATTGGTGAAGACAGGGCACAAGAGGTATTTGAAGAGAAACACTTTTTCAGATGGTTCTCTGACTTGAGTCAGCTGGATATAAAAATAACTAAAGTAGTCATCTTACCAAAAGAAATTAGCTAGAATTTTTTTTTTTACAATTTAGAGCATTAGACTGTAATCACCAACTCAACAACTTACACATAAAAAAGTCAAAGACATACAAATTTTCATATGAAATATATTGAAAACTAAAACCCGTATAGCACATGAGCAATTGGTCAAGGTCTTGCTTTTTCCAACAGTTTTTGAGCATGCCTCACTAACCTGTAAGTTTGAGTAGAGAAAATCATGGTAGAAGACAGTGGTTTTGTGGTGACAATTCAGTGATTTTTTGTTGAGGTATGAAAAAGCATCAGAGTTTCTTCATGTATGTTCAGGTGGATATGACATTAGAGACCATGACTGTTCATTTGTTCAAGGATTTTTTTTTTTTGAGAATCTACTTTATGTCAGGTAATATTTTAGATGCTGGATTAAAGCAGTGGAAAAAAAGAAATCAGTACATTCATGGAGCTTATATTCTAGTTGGGGAACATGAGAAATAATAAATACTCAATATGTAACATGTTGATAAGTGATATGAAGAAAAATGAAGCAGGGAGGAAAGATAGAGATGGATGTCTTTTTATATAGTATGGTCTGGGAAGACATCTCTGTCATGGGGGCATTTGAGTAGAGACCTTAGTGAGTAAAGGAGGAACAGTAAAAAGGAAGGCACACTATTTCTGTTTCACAGCTCCTTGACGGATCTCCTGCAGTGGCCTCGGGAGAAAGAGCACCTGGATGCGGTGGGTCACTGCCATGGGTTCTGTGCTAGTTAGTCTATGTTTGACCTTACACTCTCCTGAACTGTGTGGACCACTATCCAGTCTGCATCACCCCATTTCCCTTGTATTCTGGCTTCCTGTTATATTTGAATTGTGAGAGGAACCTGCAGATCAGAGGAAAGAGGGAAGAGTTCAGAGTATTTATGGTCCTACTCCAACCAGGCTGGGTTTGGGGAGTGGCTGCATTCCTTCACCAAGGTCATAACCCCTTTGGGCAGCTCTGTTGGTTCTGTACATACCACTCCCTCCCCTCCAGATAAAGAGAGGTAGTGTTACCACTGCTAGCACCTGGCTGCTTTACTTTCCGTTGTTTCCCACACCCTGCCCTACTTCTGAACATTATATTTTCATCTTTGCTCTCTTCCTTGTGTTTTCATGGCTTTCTTTAGTGTTATGCTTGGATTCCTTCCTCTTTATTCTTTCTGTGTTTATTATAGGGTGTTTCATTTTGTATATTTGTTTTGTTATTTTATGTTTTTTTTCTTGTTTGTTTTGTGGTTGCATTTGGCTTCATACATAACATCTTATGTGTATAAGAGTCCATATTAAGTTGGTTGCTTAAGTTCAAAGATATTCTAAAAGAACAAAATTTTTACTGCCAACTCCAGGTTTTATACATATGATGTCACTGTTTACCTCATTTTATTTTCTAAATGCCTTGATTAATTTTTCTATATTTATTGATTTTATTGCATTTGTGTTTTAACCTATATCCTAGCTTTATAAATGTTAATCTCCTACCTTTACACTATGCTCTTTCTGTGATTTTCTTTTCTTTTTGTTTTTTTATAATAATATTTGTTTATTATATTATGTTAATCATCATACAGTACATCCCTGGTTTTTGATGTAAAGGTCGATGATACATTAGTTGCGTATAAAACCCAGTGCACCATGCAATATGTGCCCTCCTGACTACCCATCACCAGCCTATCCCATTCCCCCACCACCCTCCCCTCTGAAGCCCTGAGTCTGTTTCCCAGATTCCATAGTATCTCATGCTTCATTCCCCCTTCTGATTACCCCCCTTTCCTTATCCCTTTCCTCTCCTACTGATCTTCTTAGTTCTTATGTTCCATAGATGAGAGAAATCATATGATAATTGTCTTTCTCTGCTTGACTTATTTCACTTAGCATTATCTCCTCCAGTGCCATCCATGATGCAGCAAATGTTGAGAAATCGTTCTTTTTGATGGCTGAGTAATATTCCATTGTATATATGGACCACAACTTCTTAATCCAGTCATCTGTTGAAGGGCATCTCGGGTCCTTCCATGATTTAGCTATTGTGGACAATGCTGCTATGAACATTGGGGTGCATATGGCCCTTCTCTTCACTACGTCTGTATCTTTGGGGTATATACCCAATAGTGCAATTGCTGGATCATAGGGTAGATCAATTTTTAAGTTTTTAAGGGACCTCCACACTGTTTTCCAGAGTGGCTGTACCAACTTGCATTCCCACCAACAATGTAGGAGGGATCCCCTTTCTCCACATCCTCTCCAACAATTGTTTTTTCTTGCCTTGTCCATTTTTGCCATTTTAACTGGTGTAATGTGGTATCTTAGTGTAGTTTTGATTTGAATTTCCCTGATGGCTAATGATTGTGAACATTTTTTCATGTGTCTGTTAGCCATTTGTATGTCTTCATCGAAAAAGTGTCTGTTCATATCTTCTGCCCATTTTATGATTTGTTTATTTGTTTCTTGTGTATTGAGTTTGAGAAGTTCTTTGTAGATCTTGGATACTAGTCTTTTATCTGTAGTGTCATTTGCAAATATATTCTCCCATTCTGTGGGCTGCCTCTTAGTTTTGTTCACTGTTTCCTTGGCTGTGCAGAAGCATTTTATCTTGGTGAAGTCTCACAAGTTCACTTTATCTTTTGTTTCTCTTGCCTTTGGAGATGTGTCATGAAAAAGGTTGCTTTGGCTGATGTTGTAGAGCTTGCTGCCTATGTTCTCCTCTAGGATTTTGATGGATTCCTGTCTCACATCAAGGTCTTTCATCCATTTGGAGTTTATCTTTGTGTATGGTGTGAGAGAGTGGTCAAGATTCGTTCTTTTGCATGTAGCTGTCCAATTTTCCCAGCACCATTTATTGAAGAGACTGTCTTTTTTCCACTGGATATTTTTTCCTGCTTTATGAAAGATTAGTTGCCCAAATCCGAGGGTCAATTTCTGGGTTCTCTATTCTGTTCCATTCATCTATGTGTCTGTTTTTGTGCCAGTACCATGCTGTCTTTGTGATCACAGCTTTGTAGTACAACTTGAACTCTGGCATTGTGATGCCCCTAGCTTTGTTTTTCCTTTTCAACAATTCCTTGATGATTTGGGGCCTTCTCTTGTTCCACACAAATTTAAGGGCTGTTTGTTGAGTTCTTGAAAAATGTCATTGGTATTTTCATCAGGAAGGCATTGAAAGTGTAGATTGCTCTGGGTAGCATGCACATTTTAACTATGTCAATTCTTCCAATCCATGAGCATGGAATATTTTTCCATTTTTGTGTCTTCTTCAATATCTTTCAAGAGTTATTTGTAGTTTCTAGAATATAGATCCTTTACGTCTCTGGTTAATTCCAAGATAACATTTGATTTTTGGTGCTATTGTAAATGGAATGGATTCCCTAATTTCTCTTTCTTCAGTCTCATTTCGTGTATAGAAATGCAACTGATTTCTGAGCATTGATTTTGTATCCTGCCACATTACTGAATTGCAGTCCTAAGAGGAAAATACATAGCCTTCTAAGCCTCACTCAAAAGAATAGAAAAATCTAAAATGCAGTTTTCATATCCTCACCTCATGAAGCTGGAACAACAACAGAAGAGCAGGCCTAATCTACACATGAGAAAGCAGTTGATGAAGATTAGAGCAGAAATCTATGAATTAGAAACCAGGAGCACAGTAGAGCAGATCAACAGAACTAGAAGCTGGTTTTTTGAAAGAATAAATAAATAGATAAGCCACTGGCCAGACTTATCCAAAAGAATAGAGAAAGGACCCAAATTAATAGAACTCTGAATGAAAAGGGAGAGGTCACAACCAACACCAATGAAATTGGAAGGATTATTAGAAGCATTTATCAACAGCTTTATGCCAATAAATTAAGCAACCTGGAAGAGATGGAGGCCTTCCTGGAAACTTATAAACTACCAAGACTGAAACAGGAAGAAATTGATTTTTTAAACAGACTGATTAAGTATGACGAGATTGAAACAGTGATTAAAAACCTCCCGAAAAACAAAACTCCAGGGCCTGATGGATTCCCTGGGGAATTCTACCAAACATTCAAAGAAGAAATAATACCTATTCTCCTAAGCTATTTCAAAAAATAGAAACATAAGGAAAACTACCAAACTCATTCTATGAGGCCAATATTACCTTATATTGTGCTGGCATTTAAGGGGTGTGGACCCTGCTTCCTTTTGCCCTCTGGCACTCTTGGAGTTAAGCACACAGAACTTTAAAGCTCCCAGAGTTAAGCTCACTGAGTTTTAAAGCTCCAGAATTTAGCTCTGCTGGTTTTCAAAGCCGAGTGTTATAGGGATTCATCTTCCCAGCACGGATCCTCAGTCCCATGGGTTCCTGCTGTGAGGTCTGATGCTCTGGCTTCTTCATGTCTATGATGTCCTTCCGAAGAATAGTTAGTCATGCTGGGTGTCTGGCTCCCAACCATGTCTCCACCCGCCCTACTATTTTTGATGGGGCTTTCATCTACGACTAGTTGAGAAAGATCTGATCTGTCAATCTTCAAGTCATTTTCAGAATCAGGCATGGGGATGCAGTTATTGCATTAGTGTGTCTGTGGGGAGAGGGGATCTCAGGATCCTTCGACTCTGCTGTCTTCAAACTCCCCAAGCTGGCATTAATTTTATGGAAGAGTTTAAAGAAGACATTAAGATAAATATACGTAGAAGTTTCAAAGAGAAAAATAAAAGCATGATACAAAATAATAGTACAGTACATTATCAGAGAATGACATCAAAAAGATGGAGGGATAAGGTGTCTCAGCCCTCATCCCCTCATGGAATCACTAATTTGATAGCCATGCATGAACAAAAAACTCTTCAGGGAAGTTTCAGAATCCAGATGGGAGATTCCAATAGCAAGGTGGACCACAGAAAAGAGAAAATACACAGTGATAGTGATAGGAAAAAACAATTTTGCTGTACCCACATTACCCCACCTTAAATCACCTGCAGCACAGTGCTGAGAAAGAAAAGGAAAGGAGAAAGAAAGAAAAAAAAGGAGGAAAAAGAATGAATTAAGTTTCCAACTTTACTGCAGAGCCCAAAATCAGGCCCACCTCAGTAATCCTCAATGCCAGCTAGCCCCTTGGAACACAGTCTCTTGAAACCCCAGCCTCCAGCCTTTCTCACAAACCCGGAATCCAGTCTGTCACCAAGACATGGTTCTAGGCCCAACCTAGTACATTGAGATGCCATGCTGGTTCCACAGAATTATTCCACAAGGATGCCCTTAAAATCTCAGGCTACAACCCCCCATCAGGAAATGCCCATGACAGGCTGTCCTCAAGGGACTTGGGCTCCAGATCTGCCCCAGTGTCAGGTCAGCTCTTATGAAACAAAATCTCAGGCTGGTCCCCGTAGACCTGTGCTACATGTTTTCCCCCATTAATTGCGATAAAAGGCTGATTCCAGTGGACCTGAGTACTGATCAGCCTCATCAGATTGAGGCTCCACACCAGCCCCTCCATGGACCCAGAAGCCACACACACCTAACTAAGTCTTGCTGGCAGGAATTTGCCTAAAGTTCCAGAATTCAGGCTTTCTGTCTTGGATCAGGTTCAAAACACATTCCAGTGAACCTTAGTGCCAGGTTGTCCCCAATGGACTCTGGCACCAACCTGGCCCACACAGTCCCAGGCCCTAAGCCAGCACTCCCTGAAAACTCAGTGTCAAGGACGGCCCCAATGTTCCCAAGCACCCAGGCAAATTCCGATGGACCCAGGTTCCAGATAGACCCCCATGAACCCAGGCTCTAAATCTCAAGTGGTACCCAATACCAAATAGGACCATACAGACCAAGGCTCCAGGACCTCCCCTGAGGCACCAAGCAAGCCTCAGGCTCATTTCATAATCAGGCATACCATGGTGGGCCCAGAATCTAGGCCAGTCCCATGGACCCAGGCTCCAGATATTGCGCCATGGACACAAGCACCAGACCCGCCTGCAATAAACCTTCTCAAAATCAGTGGCCAGACTTTGCTGAAAAGTAAGATCAATTCTGCTAAATGTCCCTTCTGCCATTGAAAAGAAGGTGTATGTTATTTTTTTAATAATTTTTTTTTATTTTGTTATGTTAGTCACCATACAGTATATCCTTAGTTTATGATGTAGTGTTCCATGATTCATTATTTGAGTATAACACCCAGTGCACCATGCTACATGTGCCCTCCTTAATACCCATCACTGGCCTATCCCAGTCTCCCACCCCTCTCCCCTCTGAAGCTCTCAGTTTGTTTCCAGGGCCCACAGTCTTTCATGGCTCATTCCCCCTTCTGTTTACCCCCCCTTCATTCTTCCCTCCTTCTCCTACCGATGTTTGTTTTTTTGTTTGCTTGTTTATTTGTTTGTTTGTTTGTTTTTTTGAGGGGAGAGGTAGAGTGTTCTGTATATGTATGCCATATTTAGTAATTTTGTTGTATTTTTTATGTCTCTCTCTCTGTCTTTTTTTCTTTGCTGTGCTTTGCTTTCCTTCCCCCCACTTATATTGTAACTGATCAGTCTATCCAATATTTAGAGTGGGATATAGAACGGGCCTTTTTGGATTTCAGAGAGAACATATTCCCCATTTGGGTGTATTACTCAAGCCTTAATAGAACTCTTTAAGTGAATCACACTGAAGGTTTTTAGGATTTGGAAGCAATTTTCTGCCTTCACCTATAGGAAAGTACTCCCTTTTTGAAAAACAGCTATTGGCATGTTACTAGGCTTCAATGCAAACTGAACACTTGACCATGAGCTAACAAGTTACTGTGTAACCTGAGCTGCCCATAATGAGCTGGATGTTTCTAACCCATCAAGTCATAGTGTTGGTCATGTACACCAACATTTCATTATCAAGTAGAAGTGGTATATATGTGCTTGACTCAGACAAGCTCTGAGGTTAAAAGGAAGTTTACAGGTAGAAGTGGCCCAAATGACCATGAACCCCATTCCTGCTATACTGCCATCCCTCTGTCATTCTCATAAGCATTTCTTCCAATCAATTGACAGAAGAAAAAAAGATTCAGGCCTGGTTTATATATAGCACTCCACTATATTCAAGTGTCACCCAAAAGTGGACTGGCAGAAAAAATCGGCCACAGGTAATTGTAGAGTGAAGGTGAAAAAAAAAGGTAGGAGGGAAGAAGAAGACTGCAGAAGAGTAGGGGACCCTCATTTCGTCTAGTCACTTGAATTCAGCTAGATATCTATCAAATCATTCTGAACACCCGTGAATTCAATCTGAGATCTAAGAAAAGAATTGCGACAATTTTACAAATAGAAAAGCTATGACTTGTGGTGCCTGGGTGGCTCAGTCAGCTAAGCAGCTGCCTTTGGTTCAGGTTATAATCTCGGGGTCCTGGGATGAGCCCTGTGTAGGGCTTCCTGCTTGGCATGGAGTCTCCTCCTCCCTCTTTCTCTGCAATTCTATCCTGCTTTTTCTCTCTCTCTCTCTCTTTCTGTCTTTCTCTCAAATAAATAAATAAATAAAATCTTTTTTTTAAAATAAAAGGAAAAAAAAAGGAAAAGTGATGACATTTTTCAAGATAGGAGCTGAGGAAAAGAGAACCCGAAAGCATAAATCAGAAGATAAACCATGGCGGGGGGGACTCTCCATGAGCTGGCTACCATAAATTGATACAGTAATGGAGCCCAAGATCAGAACTTTTAGAAGTCTGCTTCTCTGCAGGACATCCCTGCCTGAAAGGTGCTCAGGCGCCCAAGAGGGTCAGAATCCTAGGTGGGACATTATGGCCTCAGGATCCCCAGGGTCACAGAAAGAATGGAGGTGAATGAGTGTGGCAGAGATCCCAAAATTGGAGCAGGGAAGTGAGCAATAACCAATAAGCTGTGATTGGTATCTCAGCTTGCTGTTGCCATAAAAAATGAAATGTGGTGCAGTGCGACTATCTCTTTCAGCAGGAGGCCAGAAAGCGGCAGAATCACAGTGAGGCACCCATCTAGCCCCTGGGAAGATTGGCACAGATGTGCACTGCAATACTCCACAGAGTTTGGTGCACACAAAATTATTGACTGCTTTTCACTGAAGAGTTGAGGCTGTGATTTATCACACTTTTAATTTTCATTTCTTTTAATCCTCTAAAGCTGTGTGGAAAGCATTCAGGGCACAAGAACCACATAGAGCAAATAAAAGCTTCTTGCATTGAACCTGGCGCCCTGAGAAGGGGCAGTACAGCTCTGCCTAAGCAAAGACACCTGAGAATCAATGCAATAGGCCTCTTCCCCAGAAGACCAGCAGGAATATCAGGCTAATACCAAGTTTATGGATTACACAAAACTGAAATCTGCTTAGGGGAAAATTATACAAAGAATTTAAGTTTTTTTTTTCTCATGAGAATTTAGATTTGTACTTTAAAATTTTCTCTTTCTCTTTCTTTTTCTTTTCCTTTTCAACTTGTTTCTTATTTTATCAACTCTTTTTTTAAAGTCCTTTAATTTTCATTTTACATTTATATTTTATACATGTATTCTTCATTTTTGGCTTCTTTCACTACATTCAATTGTATTTTGTATATATATGTTTTTCTTTCTTTATAATTTTTGAATCTAGTGTCTTCTAATGGATAAAAATACACCAAGGACTAAAGCAGTACACTAGTTTGTTCACCTGTAAGATTATATTCTCTCCTTTTTGAACCTTATTATTTTTGTTTCTTTTTGGGTTTCTGATCTCTTCAGATTTTTCTAGTGTATTTTTAACTGGGGTCGAGGTTGATATTTTTGATTTGGTTCTCTCAGTCATGTAGTCTCTTTACAAAATGACAAGAAGGAGATATTCACAACAAAAGAAAGAACAAGAGGCAATACTCTCTGCTACAAACTTAATCAATATGGATATAAGTAAGATGATGGACCTATAATTCAGTATGACGATTGTAAGTATATTATCTGGGCTTGAAAGAAGCATAAAAGACCCTAGAGAATCCATTAGTACAGAAATAAAAGAACTAAAATCTAATCAGGCAGAAATTAAATATACTTTAACTGATATGCAACCGGAAATGGAATCTCTAATGGCTAGGGTAAATGAGGCAGAAGAAAGAGTCAGTGACATAGAGGAAAAAATGTAAGGAAGGTGAAGGAAAGGGAGAAACAACACAACTACTGGATCACGAGGTGAGGCTTCAAAAAATCAATAATACCATAAAGTGAAATAATATTAGAATGATTAGGGGCCTGGAGAAATGGAAAGGGGGGAGGGGACATATATTTGAGCAAATCATAGCTGAGAATTTCCCTAATCTGTGGAAGGAAATGGGTATTCAAATCCAGGAGGCACATAGAACCCTCCTCAAACTTAATAAAAATATATCAAACCCTGACATATAATACCAAAGCTTGCAAATTTCAGAGATAAGGACAAAATCCTGAAAGCAGCTTGAGACAAGAGGTCCTTAATGTACAAGGGTAGAAATATTAGAGTGGCAGAAAACCTACCCACGGAGACCTGGCAGGTCAGAAAGAACTGGCATAAAATATTCAGGGTATTAAATGAGAAAAAATGATGTAGCCAAGAATACTTTATGCATACTTTATTTGGAATGGAAAGGGAGATACAAAGCTCCCAGGACAAACAGAAACTAAAAGAATTTGTGATCATTAAACCAGTCCTGCAAGAAATATTAAAAGAGACCCTGGAAGCAACAAGACCCAAAAGTAACATAGATCAGAAAGAAACAGAGATAGTATAAAACAACAGTGACTTTACATGTAATAAAATGACAATAAATTCATATATTTCAATAGTTACTCTGAATGTAAATGGATAAATGCACCAATCAAAAGACACAGGGTATCAGATTGGATAAAAAAGAAAGCCCTGTCCATATGTTGTCTACCAGAGACTCATTTTAGACTGAAAGACACCTCCAGATTGAAAGTGAGAGGGTGCAGAACCATTTATCATGCCAATGGACCTCAAAGGAGGCTGGTGTAGCAATCCTTCTATCAGACAAATTAGATTTTATACTAAAGCCTGCAGTAAGGGATCAAGACAGAGACCATATCATACTTAAAGTGTCTATTCAACAAGATCTATCAATTATACATATTTATGCCCACAGCCAATTTGATAAACTGATTAATAAAAATTAAAAAAAAACACATTGATGATAATCAATAATATTAGGGGACTTTAATACCCCGTTCACAACAATGGACAGATCATCTAAGGAGATCAAAAGGGAAATAAGGGCTTTGAATGACACATTGGACCAGATGGACTTCACAGATATATACAGAGATTATCATTCTAAAGAAAAAATGAATGAATAAAATAACAACTAACTAACTAACTAACTAAATAAATACACATTCTCTCTAAAGCACAGGGAACTTTCTCCAGAATAGATCAAATACTGGATCACAAATCAGATCTCAACCAGAACCAAAAGATTGGGATTATTCCCTGCATATTTTCAGATAACAATGCTTTGAAAATTGAACTCATTCACAGAGGAAATTGGTAAGGAACATAAATACTTGGAGGTTAAAAACATCCTACTAGAGAATTAATATGTCAACCAAGAACTTAAAGAAGAATCTTAAAAATTTATGGAAACAAAGGAAAATGAAAACACAATTGTTCAAAAACTTTGGGATGGAGCAAAGTCGTTTCTAAGAGAGAATTACATAGCGGTACAAGCCTTCCTCAAGAAATAAGAAAAGTCTGAACTACACAGACTAACCATATGCCTAAAGGAGCTGGAGAGGGAAGAGCCAATAAAGCCTAAACCAAGCAGGAGACTAGGAGTAATAAAAATCAGAGTAAACATGAATGAAAAGAACAGTAGGAGAGATCAACAAAATTAGGAGCTTGTTCTTTGAAAGAATTAATAAGATCGATAAATCCTGGACAGACATATCAAAATGAAAAAATAAATGATCCAAATTAATAAAATCATGAATGAAAGAGGAGACATCACACCAAAGAAATAAAATTATAAGAACATATTTGAACAAATATATGCCAAAAAATTAAGCAATCTGGCAGATATGGATGCATTCCTAGAAGCATATAAAATACCAAAACTGAAACAGGAAGAAATAGAAAACATGAACAGACTCATAACCAGCAAGGAAATTGAAACAGTAATCCAAAATCCCCCAACAAACAAGACTCTAGGCTAGATGGCTTCCCAGGCAAATTCTACCAAACATTTAAATAATTAATACCTATCCCTCTGAACATGTTTCAAGGAATAGAAATAGAAGGAAATCTTCCAAACTTGTTGTATGATGCCAGCATTTCCTTGATCCCAAAACCAAAGACACCACCAAAAAGGAGAATTACAGAGTAATATTCCTGATGAACATGGATGCCAAAACTATCACCAAAACACTACCCAATAGGATCCAACAGTACACTAAAAGGATTACTCACCAAGACCAAGTAGGATTTATACCTGGCCTGCAAGGTGGTTCAACATCCATAAATCAGTTAATGTGACACCACTACACTACTAAAAGAAAGCACAAGAACTTATGATCCTCTTAAGTGATACAAACAAACAAAAAAAAAGACAAAGTACAACATCCTTTCTTAATTAAACTCTACATGGTGTAGGGATATAGGGAACATATCTCAATATTATAAAAACCATCTACAGAAAGTGCACAGAAAATATCATTCCCAATAGGGAAAAACAGAGTTTTTCTGCTAAGGTCAATAAGATGGCAGGGATGTCTACTCTCACCACTGTTTTTCAACATAGTACTGGAAGTCCTAGCCTCAGAAATCAGAGACCAAAAAGAAATAAAAGGCATTCAAATTGACAAAGAAATCAATCTCCCATTCTTCACGGATGACATGATATTTGCAAATGATATATCTAATGAGAGCTTCAGATCCAAAATATATAAAGAACTTCTACAATGCAACAACAAAAATGAATGAATGAATGAATGAATGAATGAATAAAAATAAATAAAAATTTGCCAAAAGGAGGGGTTGGAGAATGACAGCACAGTAAGAGTCCACCTGCCTTATTTCATGAATACAATTCGATAATTATTAAATCATTCTGAATATCCCAGTACTTGGCCTGAAGACTGGCAGAACAATCTCTACAACTAAAGGTAGAGAAGAGACCTCATCATAGAAGGTAGGAAATGTGGAGACATGGCTTAGATCCTAGCTTTGTTGGTGGGAGGAAGCCATGGTTACAGAGGTTAATACACAGGGGAGAGTATGGGGAAAATGAATCTCCATAGAAACTGGCTTGGAAAGTGAGACAGGCTAAATTTCATAACTTATGACAACCAGTGGGGCTTAAATCCTATTTTAAAGGTCAATAGGCTTGATTGGGGTAGAGCCCAGAAGGCACTGCATTGTTCTTGTACTGCAAACAGTCAAACAATCCCTGGATATACAGCATGGAGATAGCAGTCTGGAGAGTTCCTGGGGCACACAGTGGGGAGTATATCTGCTAATTTTGTACCATGTCCCAGAGAGTCAATATTCAAGGAGAAACCCATATAGGAACAAAGAAACTGGCTGGCACCATTCCCCACCCCCTCAACATAAGCACAGTGCCACTGGTGGGAACCAAAGCAGTGCCAACACTTGCTGTCTAACTCATTTACACAAAGCCCTGCAGACACCAACATTCAGGTAGAACTGTCCCTGTCACTCTTGCTTCAGTCCCAGTGAGGTGGGCACGCTTCCCCAAGAGACAGGCCCTGCTCATACTGTGTCTCCCAACTTGGGGGATTTGCAGAGCATCAGTTCCAGCAGGAGTGGCACTAGGTCTCATTTCACACACAGACCATAGCACACCTAGTTAAAATGCACCACATTCAGGACAGAGACAAAACACCGCTTATGAGAGACAAAGAGAGGCTGCAAATTGACTGGCCAGAAGGATAAAGTGATGAGGATAAAACATAAGAATACACACAGCACACATTGGGGGACATCCCAGAAACAACAGTTCCTCAGAGAACAGGGGACACTACACAGCAGGGCACTCTAGAACCTCTTCCTCATAAGGCCATTACCTTTAAGCACAGAAGTAGTTAAGTTTCCTAACACAGAGAAACAGGCATACAGACTTAGACAAAGTGAGAATACAGAAAAGAAATTATCCCAAATGAAAAAACTGAAGAAACCCATGGCCAGAGAACTAAGCAAAACATATATGCCATATGCTTGATGAGTGTTTAAGGCAATAATGACCAGGATACTCGCTGGACTTGATAAAATAACAGAATACATGAGTGAGACACTTAACACAAGAGATAAGGGATAATATAGCAAAGATAAAGCACTCGAACAATGAAATAAAATGTGCTTGGTAGATTAGTCGGTGGGCAGGAAGAATTAGATGAACAGATTAATGACCTAGAAGACAGAATAATGGAAAGTAATCAAACCAAACAAAAGGGGGGGATAATTTTGCAAATAGTATTAGACTTAGGAACTCAGTGATTCCAACAAACATAATAAGATTAATATTAAGGGGGCTCAGAAGAAGAGAGGAAAAGGGCAGATACTTTATTTGAATAAATAACAGCTGAAAACTTCCCTATTCTGGGAAAGGAAACAGACATCCAGATCCAGTAAGCACAGAGAAAAAAAGAAAAAAAAAGAACAACAACAACATCAAAAAGATGCACACCTCAAAATATTGACACTGAATTGGGAAAATAGAGGAATAAAGAAAAAAGTTAAAAGCAGCAGGACAAAGACTATGGTAACATACAAAGGAAACCCCATTAAACCAGCAGGGGATTATTCAGCCAAAAATTTATAAACCAGAAAGGATATATTCAACATGCTGAATGAGAAAAATCTGCAGCCAAGAATACTTTATCCATCAAGGCTGTCATTCAGTATGGAAAGAAAGATAAAGAATTTCCCAGAAAACTAAGCCAGTCCTGTGAGAAA
Source organism: Ursus americanus (assembly GCF_024610735.1). Taxonomy (NCBI): domain Eukaryota; kingdom Metazoa; phylum Chordata; class Mammalia; order Carnivora; family Ursidae; genus Ursus; species Ursus americanus. The sequence goes on along the minus strand of NC_142131.1, from coordinate 82,335,537 downwards.
TTCTAAGGGGAAGCTTTGAATAAAAGGAGAAATCAAAAGTGACAGGAAAAAAAAAAAACAAAAAACAAAAGTGACAGGATGAAGAGAGGAAACACAAAAGCAATAACAATGAATATTTCTGTAAAAACAAAACAAAACAAGAACAGTCATGGACTGACGAAATAAAAACATGTAAAATATAATAGCATATACCTAAAAATTAAATGACCTTTAATTTGATATAGACTACTTCATGTAGAAGAGGTACTATACAAACATAATGATGACTGCATATCAAAAACTACTGATAAATAAAGTCATTTCCTGCATCTTCTGTGATCACAATATTATGAAACTACAATTGAACAAGAAAAAATCTGAAAAGAGCACACATATATGGACCTTAAATAACATGCTACTAAACAATAAAAGAAGAAATTAAAAAAATGAATGTATTGAAATAAAAATGAGGGATGCCTGAGTGGCTCAATCAGTTAAGCATCTACCTTCAGCTCAGGTCATGATCCCAGGGTCCCGGGATCAAGTCCTGCATCAGGCTCCTTGCTCAGTGCGGGGGATCCTGCTACTCCTTTTGCCTGCCACTTCCTCTGCTTGTGCTTTCTCTCTCTTTCTGACAAATAAATAGTAAATAAAATACTTTAAAAAAGAAAAGAAAATGAAAACACAACAGTCTCAAACCTTTGGCATCCTGTCAAAATGGTTCTAAGAGGGACATTTATAGCAATACAGGCTGACCATAAGAAGCAAGAAAAAATTCAAATAACCAACTTAATATTACACCCAACAGAGCCAGAAAAAGACAACCAAATGAATCTAAAACCAGGATAAGGAAAGAAATAATGAGGATTAGACCATAAATAAATGATATAGAAACTAATAAGTCAACACAACAGATCAGTGAAACCAGGAGCTGGGTTTTTTGACAAAATTTTTTAAAAATGATAAATCTCTGGGCAGACTTATCAAAGAGGAAAAAATGGAAAAAAGAAAGGCCCAAAAAAATAAAATCACAAATGAGAGAGGAGAAATAACATCAGATATATACAAACAATTATAAGAGAATATAATGAAAGACTTTACACTAACAAACCAGGCAACTTGGAAGAAATGGGTAAATTCCTAGAAACAAAAACTACCCAAACGGAAACAGAAAGAAATAGAAAACCTGAACAGACCAATACTCAGCAAAGAAATTGAATCGGTAATCAAAAACCTCCCAAAAAACAAAAGCCGAGGGTTAGATGACTTCACAGTGGAATTCTACCAAACATTAAAAGAGAGTTAGTACATCTTCTCAAACTATTCAAAAAACAAAAAAAGGAAGAAATAAAGAAAGAAAGAGAAGAAAAGAAATGAAAAAAAGAAAAGAGAAAAAAAAATGAAAACAAAAGAAAAGGAAGGAAACTTCCAAATTCATTCCATGAAGCCAGCATTACCCTGACATCAAAATCAGGTAGAGACACTATAAAAGGGGAGCTACAGGCCAATATCTCTGATGAATATACATACAAACTCCTCAGCAAAGTGCTAGGAAACTGAATCAAACAATGTATTAAATATATATATATTCATCACAATCAAGGGGGATTTATTCCTGGGTAGTGAGGGTGGTTCAATATTCACAAATCCATCAACATGATACACCACATTAATAGAAGAAAGGATAAGAACTACATGATCATTTCAATAGATGCAGAAAACATTTGACAAAATACATCCACTCATTAATAAAACTCTCACCAAAGTAGGTTTAGAGGGAGTAAAACTCAACATAATAAAAAGTATATATAAAATATCCCACATCCTATATCATCCTCAATGGAGAAAAATTGAGAGCTTTTCCCCTAAGGTCAGGAAAAAGATAGGGATGTCCACTCTCACCACATTTATTCAACATAGTACTGGAAGGCCTAGGTAGAACAATCAAAAACAAATAAACCAACAAAAATACATAAAGGACATCCAAATCAGTAAGGATGAAAAAAATTTGCACTATTAGCACATGACATTATACTACAAATAGAAAATCAAGACTCCACCAAAAAACTGCTAGAACTGATCAACAAATTCAGTAAAGTTGCACTATACAAAATTAATCTACAGAAAACTGTTGAGTTTCTACACACCACTAATGAAGCATCACAAAGAGAAATTAAGAAAACAATCTTATTTACAAATGCATCAAAAATAAGATACCTAGGGATAAACTTAACCAAAAAAGTGAAAGACCTATGCTCTGAAACTATAAACACTCATGAAAGAAATTGAAGACAACACAAAAAATGGAAAGACATTCCATTCTCATGAATTAGAAGAACAAATACTGTTAAAATGTCTATACCACCCATAGCAATCTACCCATTTCATACAATCCCTATCAAAATACCAACAGGATTTTTCACAAAGCTAGAGCAAAAAATCCTAAAATTTGTATAGAACCACTAAAGACCCCAAATGGCCAAAATAAACTTAAAAAAGAAGAGCAAAGCTAGAGGCAGCACAATTCTGGATTTCAAGTTGTATCACCAAGTGGTAGTGAACAAAAGAGCCCGGTGCTGGCACAGTAGCCAACTGTGAATAGAGCCCAAATGTCCATTGACAGATGAATGGATAAAGGTGTGTGTGTGTGTGTGTGTGTGTGTGTGTGTGTGTGTGTGTGTGATATAGGAATATTACCCAGCCATCAAAAAGGGTGAAATCTTACTATTTACATCCACATGGATGGAATTTGAGAGTATTATGCTGAGTGAAAAAAAACTCAATCATAGAAAGATAATTATCATATGGTTTCACTTCTACATGGAATTTAAGAAATAGCACAGAGGATCATAGGGAAGGAAAGGAGAGACCTGGGAAGAAATCAAAGAGGGAGACAAACCATGACAGACTCTTAACTATAGGAAACAAACTGAGGGTTGCTGGAGAGGAGTTGGGTGGGCCAGGGGAATGTGGTAGCTGGGTGACGGGCATCAAGGAGGGCACATGATGTGATGAGCCCTGGATGTTGTATGCAACTGATGAGTTACTAAACTCTACATCAGAAACTAATGATGTGCTACATGTTGACTATTTGAATTTAAATTAAAACAAAAAGGACAAAATAGAAAATTCAGAAATGAACCCTCAACTATAAGGTCAATTAAATTTCAACAAAGCAGGAAGACAATCTAATGGCAAAAAGATAGTGTTTTCCACAAATGGTTTTGGGAAAATTGGAAATCAGCATGTGAAAGAAAGAAATGACCATTTTCTTACACTGTGAACAAAAATAAATTCAAAACAGTTTAAAGTATTAAATATAAGATCTGAAAATCTTAGAAGTTAAGACCGACAGCACATTGGACATTGACCATAGCAATATTTTTCTAGATATGTCTCCTGAGGAATAGGAAACAAAAGTAAAAATAAAGTATTGGGGCTACATTAAAATAAAAAGCTTCTGCACAGCAAAGGAATAAATCAACAAAACTATAAGGAAACGTACAAAATAAGAGAAGGTATTTGAAAAAGGCATGTTTGTTAAATGGTTAGTATTCAAAATATATAAGGAATTAATACCATTCAACACCCCAGAATTGATAATTGAATTAAAAATGGGCAGAAGACGTGAACAGACACTTCTTCAAAGAGGGTATACCAATGGTTAACTCCTGGGTGGGGTGGGGGGGATATTCAACACCACTAGCCATCAGGGGAATACAAATCAAAACCACAATGAGATACAACCTTACACCAGTTAGAATGGCCAAAATTAACAAGATAGGAAACAATAAGTTTTGGCAAGGATGTGGGGAAAGGGGAATCCTCTGACACTGTTGGTGGAAATTCAAGCTGGTACAGCCACTCTAGAAAACAGTTTGGATGTTCTTTAAGACCTTAGAAACAGCTACCCTACGACCCAGGAATTGCACTACTTGGTATTTACCAAAAAGACACAGATGTAGTGAAGTGAATGGGCAAATGCATTCATAGCAGGATAGTCCACAAGAGCCAAACTGTGGAAGATGCGGAGATGTCCTTCAAAGATGAATGGATATAGAATATGTGGTTCATATATGCAATGGAATATTACTCAGCCATCAGAAAGGATGAATACTTACCATTTGCATCAAAATGGATGGAACTGGAGGGGATTATGCTAAGTGAAATAAGTCAAGCAGAGAAAGACAATTATTATACAGTTTCACTCATATGTGGATCATAAGGAGTAGCACAGAAGACCACAGGGGAAGGGAGGGAAAACTGAATGGAAAGAAATCAGAGATGGAGACAAACCTTGAGAGACTCTGGACTCCAGGAAACAAACTGAGGGTTACAGAAGGGAGGGGGTGGGGAGATGAGGTAACCAGGTGATGCATATTAAGGGGAGCACATGTTGTAATGAACACTGGATGTTAAAGCAACTAATGAATCATTGAACGTTACATAAAGAACTGATGTACATATGTTGGCTAACGGAACATAATAATAATAATAATAATAATAATAATAATAATAATAATAATAAATTTAATTTAAAAATTAAAAAATGGGCAGAAGAAATGAACAACCACTTCCCCAGAGTAGACATACAGATGGTCAACAGAGACATGTAAAGATGGTCAACATCACTCTTCACTCAGGAAATGCAAATCAAAACTACAAATGAAACAGAGGATCATAAGGGAAGGGAGGGCATGAGATCTAATATAAGACAAAATTAGAGAGGAGACAATCCATAAGAGACCCGTTACTCTAGGAATCAAACTGAGGGTTGCAGAAAGGGAAGTGGGTGAGGGGATGGGGTAATTGGGTGATGGGCAATAAGGAGGGCATGTGATGTGATGAGCACTGGGTGTTACAGGCAACTGATGAATTACTGAACTCTGATTAGTCTGAAAGTAATGACACACTATTTGTTAACTAACTTCATTTAAGTACAATTAAATAAATAAAAAGAGAAAATTAAAAAAATAACCATTCAAGCCTCTATCCCTGTACAACAGGATTTGGGTCATCTCTAGTGAACTTGTATGTTTCCATGTGGTGTATTCATTAAGTACTTGAACTGTTTTAGATATATAGTTTTTCACTGAAAGAATATTACATTTGCATACCCGGTAAGATTTAGTACATTGAGATATTTTTAAAATATGTATAAAATGTTTCTGATATGCAAAAGCATTTGGCAATACTATTAGAACATTTGATTTTATAGTATTAAAATTTCATACAGTATTAAAAAAAACTGCAATGAGATATCACCTCACATGAGTCAGAGCAGCTAAAATCAACAACAAAAGATACAACAGATTTTGGTGATGATATGAATGAAAGGGTGCACTTGTGCACTTTTCATAGAAACGCCAATTAGTGCGGACACTGTGGAAAACAGTATGACGGTTCCAGAAAAAATAAAAAATGGAGCTATCCCATGATGCAGTAATTCACACTACTGGGTATTTCCCAAAAGACTACAAAAGCACTAATTCAAATGGATGAATGATCCCACATGTTTGTAACAGCATTATTCTCAATAGATAAATTATGGAAGAAACCCATGTCCATTGGTTGATGAATGGATAAAGGAAAAGTTGTAAATGCATGCAATGGAATATTATGCAGCCATAAAACTAATGAAATTTTGTCATTTGGAATGGCATGGATGGAACTAGAGAGTATAATGCTTAGCAAAAATAGAGAAAGACAAATACCATTAGATTTCACTCACTGGTGGAATTTAAAGAAACAAAACAAAAGAACAAAAGGATAAAAGAGAAAAAAATCAATAATCAGACTTATAGAGAAAAAACTGATGGTTAGCAGAGAGGAGGGGATTAGGTGATGGGTAAAATAGGTGATGGCAATTAACGAGTACACTTGTTATGAGCAGTGTGTAATGTGTGCAATTGTTGAATCACTCACTATATTGTACACGTGAAACTAATAAAACCCTGTATGTTAAAAAAATTATATTTGTTGAGGACCTGAATAGGCATATTTTTTCCAAAGAAGACATCCAGATGGCCAAGAGACCCATGAAAAGATGCTCAACATCTCTAATTCACAGAGCTACAAATCAAAACCAAAATGAGATATTATCTCACACAAGTCACAATATCTAGTATCAAAAAAGAAATTACCAGTGTTGGCAAAGACATGGAAAAAAGGGAAAACTTGTGCACTCTTAATGGGAATGTTAATTGGTGAAATCACTGTGGAAAACAGTGGGGGTTTCCTCAAAAAAATAGAAATATCATCTGATACGAGTCTCTCTACTGGATATTTACCCCCCCCCAACAAAGAAATGAAAACACTAATTTGAAAAGATATGTGCAGAGGTGCCTGGGTGGCTCAGTCAGTTAAGTGTCTGCCTTCAGCTCAGGTCATGATCCCAGGGTCCTGGGATGAAGCCCCACATAGGGCTTCCTGCTCTGTGATGTTCCTGCTTCTCCCTCTCCAGACCCACTGCTCATGCTCTCTCTCTCTCTCTCTCTTTCTCAAATAAATACATAAATACATAAAATCTTTTTAAAAAGATATGTGCATCCTCTCCCTTTCTCTTTCTCTCTTCCTCTTCATACATATACCTATAAATGTATGTATCTATGTGTATTTATACACATAGATACATATGCATATGTGTGTATACACACTCATGTCCTATTGATTCTGTTTATCAGGGCAACACTAATTCACCAATAAGTTAGAAAATATTTAAAAGGTTAAATCAATAAATTTGAAACACTCACTAAAATTGATATATTTATTAAAAAAGAGGCAAACAATAGTTTATGTGTAAAGAATTTAATTTCATAGAAGCAGTATGTACAAGTGTAGAAGGCATTCTGAAAAAAAAAAGCAGCAGACACAAGGTGTAAGAGAATTCTACTAAATATTTAAAAATTATATTATTCTGGGGTGCCTGTGTGGCTCAATCAGTTAAGCGTCTGCCTTCAGCTCAGGTCATGATCCCAGGGTCCTGGGATTGAGTCCTGCGTCAGGCTCCCTGCTAAACGGGAAACCTGCTTCTCCCTCTGCATCTCCTACTCCCCCTGCTTGTGCTCTCTCTCTCTCTCTCTCTTTCCCTTTCTCTGTCAAATAAATCAATAAACTCTTTAAAAAATAAAAATTAAATTATCCTAATAATTTTTATTACTTCAAGGCATTGAGAGGGAAGAAAAATGTAATTAAATGCATACAATATTGGTATTGAAACTTGACAGACAGCACACAGTATACCGTTAACCAAATTCACACAATGCAATCTATGTTACCTGTTATAAGATAAAAAATACAAGTTTGGTCACATTGAAATAAAAACGTTATGTAGGAAAAAAATCCTTAAGAATGGCAAATGAAAATGAAAAATTGCAAAAAAAGTGTTTAACTTATATCAGACAAGAAATTATGCTTTAATATTTAAAAACTCCTTAAAAATGGGAATTAAAAACCAACTCTATAGAAAAAGGGTAAAGTATTTGAAATGACGGTTCAGGGATATGAAATACACATGACTTTTAAACACTATAAAATAACTAACTAGCTCATAATAGAAAGTAAAATAATACTATAGTAAAATCACAATGTCTTACAAAATTGAAAAAAAAAGCAAAATTTTAACAATGTAGGTTATTGGTGAGGCTGTGGGACAACAGATACCTTCATACATTGCTAGTAGGAATGCAATATTATAAAATTTTTATGTAGAGCAATTTGGGAATAATAAGCAGAATTATATACTTACCATTCAGCTCAACATTTCCACTTCTGGAACCCTATGTGGAAGTTATACTTGCAAAAATTCAGGACTATTTGTAGTAGCAGTATTTTTTATAACAGCAACAACAACAGAAATCCCAAATATACCTGCCCAATTCCTTTTATTCATGCTCGTATCAGGAATGCAATGTTAACACCCTGATCCTAATGCTTTTTCAACTTTTTCCATGATCTTACCAGAATATACTAATATAAATGCACATTTATGGGGGTTCTGGTCCAAGATGGCAACATAGGATTCCCTAGAGCCATGTCCTCCATGGAACACACAAACTCACACCTACTGATAGAGCAATTTCTCCTGAAGAAGACCTGAGGCCTGATTGAAAATCTTTTGCACAAGAAAAGAAAGAATGCCAACATAGAATGGCTAGAGAGATGGAGACATGGTGATAAAGGAATCCATACTACCAATCCTGCAATTTGCATGGGGAGGGATAGTACTAAGGGAACAATCAAGAGCAGGTTTGTCTGTCCTTGGACACAGAAAAACAAAAATGGCATGGATTGAAAGATAAACTAGTTCATAAATGATCCCGTCCTTGAAATCTGCCAAATGGTAGAAGAGCTGCTAGAACTCTTTCCAGATCAGAGGGGATGGTAAGCAACAAGATTAACACTTCTCTCCACCTTGAAAGTGTAGACCAGTGCATACTCTACATACCTTAGTTGTCCTGCTGCCTCAGTAAACCCTGCAAGACCAGTCCACATCAGCCCTAGCTGTCCCACCAAGGTAACCACAAGGGTGGTGGAAACTGGGCTGCTACTAGTTAGCACTTCAGATTTGCACCGAGGTGACACAAGCACAAAGTACCCCAGAACACTCCATGCCACAACACTTTACCATCAGACAGCTTGGTAGGGCATCCTCAGAGGGCTCTGGGATATTCTGGCTGATGCCTGCTTTGGATCTAGTTGCCCCCCACCCCCAGAAAGTATCCCCTGTGCCAAGTGCCCTAGAAATCCAAGGCCTGTGACAACATCAGTTTTAGCCACTATGTTGGGGCACTCTGTGTGGAACACCCTGGAACACCAACCACAGTTCCTCTCACTGTACCAGGGCACCCACCATGCTAAACACCTTACAACACCCGAGCTTGCACTCAATTTTGCTTCAAGTGTCAACCAGGTCACTCTCAGTGTGCAGAGCTCCAGGCTAACCTGGCTTGCAACCACATTGTCCTGCAAGGGCACAGTTGTCATGGAGAGTGCGGGGACCATACTGTTCCATGACCATTTTAGGTTTAGCTGTCCTGCCAGGATGATCACTGTACAGAGTGTTCCAAGACCTCCTAAACTATACCAGCCACCCCTCCAGGGCACCTTCTGTCCACAATGTCTGGAATATGAGAGTTTAAATATATTTCAGTTTCAGCTATACTGCCAAGGGTGCCTTTGAGTGTAGAGCCTTGAATCTGCAGCTTGCAGCTACTTTAGTTGCAGCTATCTTGCCAGTGTACCTTTCATAAACAGAGAGATCAAAGACCTCCCAGCCTTCATACCACATCAGCTCTAGGTATTCCACCAATGTGCCTCTTGCACAGAGAACTTGGGGCATCCTGACTTGCACCCATTTCAGAGTCAGCTTTCCTGCTAGTGTGATTTCAAAACATAAAACTCTGGATCAGGAGGGGACCCTGGGTGGCTCCATCATTAAGCATCTGCGTTTGGCTCAGGGCATGATCCTGGGGTCCTGGGATCGAGCCCCACATCAGGCTTCTCTGTGGAAACCTGCTTCTTCCTCTCCCACTCCCCCTGCTTGTGTTCCCTCTCTTGCTGGCTGTCTCTCTCTGTGTGAAAAAAAAAAAAAACTCTGGGACATGAGTACTTGCAGCCACTCAGATCATCAACAGGGCACCTGCTAAAAGGAAAACCTGAGTACTCCCAGTCCACACTGTCACAACTCCAGTCAGCCACCAAAAGTAACCAAAGCACACAAAGTGTATGTAGGGGATGACCATGCACAAGACCATCACTTCAAGTTTAGGAGAAGTAGCTGTTCAGCCTAATCTATAGAAACAAACACAGAAACTAAAGCAAAATAGAAAGAGAGAGGAACATGCTCCGGAAGGAAAAATAAACAAAGAAACAAACAACAACAACAACAACAACAACAACAACAACAACAAAAACAAGAAAGAAACCTCAGGAAAATTACTAAGTGAAATGGAGATAAGCAATATGCCTGATAAAGAATTTAAAGTAATGGTTGTGAAGTGGCTCACTGTGCTGGAGACAAGAGTGGACAAACTCAATGAGACCTAGTAGACCTTAATATATATATTAAAAAGAATCAACATCACTCATCATCAGGGAAATGCAGATCAAAGCTACAATGAGATACCACCTCACAGCTGTCAGAATGGCAAAAATCAAAAACTCAATAAACAACAGGAGTTGGCAAAGATGTGGAGAATGGGGTACTTTCTTTCACTGTGGGTGGGAATGCAAGCTGGTGCAGCCGCTCTGGAAAATAGTATGGAGATTCCTCAAAAAGTTAAAAAGAGAAACCCTGTGATCCACCAATTACACTACGGAGTATTTACCCAAAGAACACAAAAACACAAATTCAAAGGGATATATGCACCCCTATGTTTATAACAGCATTTTTTATGATAGAAAAGAAATATATGGAAGCAGCCCAAGTATTCATTGGTTGATGAATCGATAAAGAATATGTGGAATGTAGGGGCACCTGGGGGGCTCAGAGGTTTACGCATCTGCCTTTGGCTCAGGTCATGATGCCAGGCTCATGGTATCAAGCCCCACGTGGGGAATCCCTGCTCAGCGGGGAGCTTGCATCTCCCTCTACCTCTGCCTATCTCTTCTCCTGCTTGTACTCCCTCTCTCTCTCTGTGTTAAGAAAATAAAATATTTTTTAAAAAAGAACATGTGGAATATATATAATAATAAAATATTATTCAGCCATAAAAAACTATGAGTTTGTGCATTTGCAATGACGTGGATAGAGCTAGAGAATACCATGCTATGTGAAATAAGTCAGTCAGAGAAAGACAAATAGCATATGCTTTCACTCATATGTGGAATTTAAAAAACAAAACAAATGATCACAAGGGAAAAAAGAGAGAGTGAAGCAAACCAAGAAACAGACTCTTAAACTACAGAGAACAAACATGATTACCAGTGGAGAGGTGGGTGCAGGGTTGGGTTAAATAGGTGATGGGTATTAAGGAGTGTACTTGTTATGATGAGCACTGGGTGTTGATGTAAGTGTTGTATCACTATATTGTACACCTGAAAGTAATATTATACTACATGTTAACTAACTGAAATTTAAATAAGAAGTTAAAAAATTTCACAGTGAGATATAACCTTCTACCTCTCTGAATGGCTAAAATCACAAGGTTCAAACAAACAAAAAACAAGACCCATTTATGCTGCTTATAAGGGACGCGCCCCAGATCTAAAGACACACACAGACTGTAAGTGAAGGGATGGAAAAACAGTGTGCAAATGAAAGTTAAAAAATAAAGCTGCCTAGGAACACTTACATCAGACAAAATAGACATTAAAACAAAGACTGTAACATGAGACAACAAGGGCATTACATAATGATAGAGGCATCAATTTAGCAAGAGGATAAAATAATTATAACTACTTATGCACCCACCATCAGAACACCTAAATACATAAAGCAAATATCAACGCACACTACCCTCTCACCAACAATTTATGAGAATGTACAGTTCCCTGAACCTTGATGAGAACTTGATGAGATCATGAAATAGGGCATAATTGGTAAAGCTTTCATATGCACAGTGAAGTGAATTGGCTTAAATAGAGTTTAACCTTGGACCTTGGTATCATCAACTCAATCATTAACGTAGTAACTACTCAGGTAACTGTCCATTCAGATATGTGTAGCACAGACTGCAGAATACAGGTTCACATGATGATAGGACCTAGGAATACCTTGCTGAGTTGTAACTTTTCCTCATAATTTCCATTACCCCATCTCCATTTTCTGGTTTACAAAGTATGCATTTTCTCAGGTTTGTTTGCTTTATTTTTTAATAGATCTCATTTATCTGACAGAGAGAGAGCAAGCACAAGCAGGGGATCAGCAGAGGGAGACAGAGAAGCAGGGTCCCCGCTGACCAGGGTGCCCAATGTGAAGCTGGATCCTAGGACACTGGGACCATAACCTGAGCTGAAGGAAGATGCTTAACCAACTAAACCACCCAGGTGCCCGTTTCTATTTTTGTTTTGTTTTTATTTTTGTTAAATACACTGTAAATTCAGCTTTCAGAAAAGATCCTTGTCTCAGCCTCTCTCTATCCTTTGCTACAATGATGAGTCCAGGGATGGTGTAGAAGAGAGGCAGAGGTAGGTAAAAATGTTGAATAGATTAGTGGTGGCCTGACTAGTTATCTTGTGAATGGTGGCTATTTTTCTTCAGAGAATAATTACAAAGTCTCAGACCTGATGATACAAATTCATGCTAATTAAAGTCTGGGGACAGAATGTTTCTAGCATATTTCCTCTTGAGGTCATCAATTAGCAAAGGATCTGGATATTGTAATATATGTCCTGTCTCTGACCAGAACCTTAACTTATAGTCACTTCTCATACTAACTGTATGATTTGAGCCAGTCTGATCTGAGAAGATAAATTGAGCCTCTATCTACCCACACCCTCAATCAATTCTTAGTCTTAGCTCAGACATGGGAAAAGAGAACCAACAGCTTCTCACCCAGAGTGCAGCGCCAAAGAAACCCATGAGTCCAGGCGGCAATCACAAAAGGGAATGACAGAAATTGTGAGGTAGCCATCTTTAACATTTATTCTGGTGCCTGAAGTTTTCCTATATTTTAAAAAAATCATATAATGACTGTAAAATTTGATTTGCATTAATGATGGTAATTATGGGCTATTAAAATAATTTTGTATCATTTCTGTATATTAACTCTGATGGACAAGGCAGGTAGGATAGTCAAATTATATTGAGAATGTAGATAAGAAAGCTCGTGACTTATTTTCTCTAGTCAAAAAATATGTATTGACACAGAGTGATCTGTAAGACATCCTTGTACGTTTATCCTGTTGTCTATTTGGCCGGTTTAGCACATTGATGTGAAAACATTAAAAAGAGAATTAATTAAAAATTATAGTCAATAAAGCTACATTAATATTAAGACAGAAATTAAAATAGATGATTATCCTATGATCCAACATACTTTTTTGAAGTTGATTTGTATATGTGTAGTTACATAAGCATCACCATATCAGGCAGTCTCTTAGAATTTATACTGTCTACTCTAACTGTTCTTTTTTTTTTTTTTTACAGTAAACATGTAGAAGGCCATGCTAAATCCAAAGCCATCATGGATGGGGTCATGATTTGATCTGATTTATTTTCTCTTTCTCTCTCAACAGGGGTGAGGAGAAGTGACAGACAAGTATTCCACCCCCCCACACACACACACAATTAGTGAGCTGTTTTGGCATCAGAGGGAGGGATGGAGTTGTTCTCATGGATGACACCTCTGATTCAGGGTTATCAGGACTACTCTGAAGCTTAACACAGGCAACGCTGATCTCTAAAGAGGTAAGAACTGGACAGCCAGACAGCCACCCAGGGTATGGAGTGTCCAATCCCTCTCTATTCTGCTGGGTCCGTGGGAGAGAGGCTACAATCACTGGAGATATCTCATGAAGATTGCTGGACACCATAACAACTACCTCCTCATTGCCAGGTGGGCTAGAAGTTGCCAAGCCATATTGATTGTTTATTCCAAGAGAGATGGTACAACACAGATGTGCTTAACTCTACCTGTTTTTTGGATCTAAACCTCTCAAGGAAAGGGACAAGCACCCAGAAGAAACCACAGGTACAAAGGAAAGGCTCAATGCATGGATTGTGGTAATTGAAGATATAAATATATTTTCTGAGAATATATCTGTGTTACACGCTATCGAAGCATTTTGGTTTCCTGAAGAATTTCTACTCTTCTGCTTTTTAAGACTTGACTGAAGCTTCTCTTATAATATTCCAGGCCCCATTCCAGTATGGTGTGGTTCAGGAATTTGTATTTATGTTTTGGTTTTTTTTTTTTTTTTAAGAATTGCACCTTCTTTCTTTCTTTCTTTCTTTCTTTCTTTCTTTCTTTCTTTCTTTCTTTCTTTCTTCCTTCCTTCCTTCCTTCCTTCCTTCCTTCCTTCCTTCCTTCCTTCCTTCCTTCCTTCCTTCCCTCTGAGAGACAGACAGAGAGAGAGAGAGAGAGAGAGAGAGAGAGAGAGGGAGCACACAAGCAAAGGGGAGGGGCAGAGGGAGTGGGCAAAGTAGACTCTCCATTGAACAGGGAACCTGACTCTGGGCTTCATCCCAGAACTAAGAGATCATGACCAGAGCTGAAGGCAGACACTTAACCAACTGAGCCACCCAGGCGCCCCAGCAATCTGTATTTTTATAGTAGTCTTCTTTGATTCTGATGAGCAGATAACTTTGAGAAACAGTCTTTGGTACATCAGGGGCAGGCCCTAGAATCAGATTGCCAGGGTTACCTCGTGGTTCTTCTGCAATTGGGAAATTACCCAATGTCTCTCAGCTCCACAGCTCTTATTGGTTAAATAGGGGTACAATTATTTGTATTAATTTATTCTTATTTTGTTTGTTTTTTTAAGTTTTTATTTAAAGCCCAGTTAATTAACACACATTATTAGTTTCAGGTGTACAATATAGTGATTCAACTCTTACGTACAAACACTCAGTGCTCAGCATAACAAGTGTACCCTTTAATCCCCATCACCATTTAACTCATCACCCCTGGTAACTATAAATTTGTTCCCTATAGTTGAGTCTGTTTATTGGTTTGCCTCTCTCTCTCTCTCTTTTATTTTTCCTTGATTCATTTGTTTTGTTTCTTAAAATCCACATATGAGTGAAGTCATATGACATTTGCCTTTCTCTGACTGATTTATTCCACTTAGCATAGTACTCTCTAGATCCATCCACGTCCTTGGAAAGGGCGATAATTCATTATGTTTTATGGCTGAGTAATATTCCAGTGTGTGTGTGTGTGTGTGTGTGTGTGTGTGTGTGTGTGTGTGTATTACATCTTTATCCATTCATTAGTCAATGGGCCCTTGGGCTATTTCAAAAGTCTGGCTAATGTAGTTAATGCTACTATAAGCATTGGGGTGCACATATCCTTTTGAATTAGTATTTTTATATTCTTTGCGTAATTACCTGGAACACCAATTGCTGGATTATATTCCTTGGGTAATTACCTAGAACTCCAATTGCTGGATTTATGGTAGTTCTATTTTTAACTTTTGAGGAACCCCCATACTCTTTTCCACAGTGGCTGCAACAGTTTCCATTCTCACCAACAGTGTAAGAGGGTTGCCTTTTCTCCACATTCTTGCCAAAGCCGGCTATTTCTTGTATTATTGATTTTTGCCATTCTGATAGGTGTAATGTGATATTTCATTGCAAATTTAATTTCTATTTCCTCAATGATCCCTGATGATATTAAACATCTTTTCATGTATCTGTTGGCCATCTTTGGGATGTCTTCTTTGGAAAAACTTCTCTTCAAGTCATTTGCCCATTTTTAAATTGTATCATTCAGTTTTGGGGTGTTGACTTTTATAAGTTCTTTATATATAGTCACCATAGAGGACATCATTAGTTTTTGATGTAGTGTTCCATGATTCACTGTTTTCCTATAACACCCAGTGCTCCATGCAGTATGTGTCCTCCTTAATACCCATCACTGGGCTAGCCCATCCTCCCAACCCCCTCCCCTCTAAAACCCTCAGTTTGTTTCCCAGAGTCCATAGTCTCTTGTGGTACATTTTCCCCTCTGTATACCCTACCCCATTCATTTTTCCCTTCTTCTCTTACTGATCTTCCTGCTATTCCTTATGTTCCAAAAAATGAATGAAACCATATGATAATTTTCTTTTCTATGTAGCTTATTTCACTTAGCACAATGTCCTCCAGTACCGTCCATGTTGCTGCAAATGTTGGGTAATCATTTTTTTCTGATGGCTGAGTAATATTCCATTATATATATGCACCACAACTTCTTTATCCATTCATCTGTTGAAGGGCATCTCAGCCCCTTCCACAGTTTGGCTACTGTGGACAATGCTGCTATGAACACTGGGGTGAAGATGGCCATTCTCTTCACTATGTCTGTATCATTTACCCCAGTACTGAAAATACTGGGTCATAGGATAGCTCTATTTTTAACTTTTTGAGCAACCCCCACACTGTTTTCCAAAGGAGCTGTACCAACTTGCATTCCCATCAACAGTGTAAGAGGGTTACTCTTTCTCCACATTCTCTCCAATATTTGTTGGTTCTTGCCTTTATATGAAAATACCTCTAATACATAAAGTTATTGGAATGCATTTAACATGTACACTCTGGTATCTAAAAGCCCATTAAATCACAGATAGGGAATATAGAAAAAAAATAGTAAGAACTGATTCAAGTGATCCTGGGTGAGTATTTTTATATTTGCCATTGTTCTTAAACATTAACAAGAAACTGCTTCACTTCTATGATAATTTTAATAAATCTCTTCTCTTTCTGTTATCATTAGACAGAGCCATGAGTACTGGTAACAAGACAGAAAGCAAAGATTTCATTCTCCTTGGTATCGACCCTGAATTTAAACACATCACAGCCATGGTCTCAATCATTCTCCTGATCTACATGGCTTCTTTCATTGGCAACACTCTTCTGATCTTCCTCATTTGGTTATATTCCCATCTCCACACCCCCATGTACTTCCTTCTCAGTCAGCTTTCTTTGATGGACATAACTTTGACCTCTAGCATTGTCCCCAAGATGGCGGCCAACGTCTTCTCTGGATGGCGGAGCATATCATTCCTGGCTTGTGGGACTCAAATTTTCTTCTCCCTGACTGTGGCCATTGCAGAATGCATCCTTATAACTCTCATGTGCTTTGATCGTTATGTGGCTATATGTGAACCTCTCCGATACCCAATCATTATCAATCCTAGGGTTTGCTTACACATGATTGCCATGTCTTGGGCGGGAGGGGCACTTACTTCACTAGGCCACACTGCTTTTACCTTGCATTTTAATATCTGTAGCCCCAGAGAGATTCCCCACTTCTTCTGTGAAGTCATGGCTGTGCTTAGGATCGTCTGTGAGGATATCTCAGTCTATGAGAAGGCAGTGGTCATAACAAGCATCCTTGTTCTGCTGCTGCCCTTATCTCTCATCTTGGCTTCCTATGTTGTCATCTTCCTTGCTGTACTCCGAATGAACTCCCCAGAAGGCAGGAACAAGGCTCTGGCCACCTGTTCCTCTCATCTCTGTGTGGTGGGTCTCTATTTTGGTCCAGGTATGTGCATCTACATGAGACCCGGTTCTGCCCATACTCCAAAGTTGAATCAGGGTCTTTTTCTGTTTGGACCTATCTTCACTCCACTCTTAAACCCTCTTGCCTACAGTCTTAGGAATAAGGAAGTTCTAAGTGCACTGAAAATGTTAATGGGGAGGTGTCAGTCCTCCAGGTAAATGGCAGAAATCCCACTGTCACTCATAGGCAAAACAGAGATGCACCAGCAAAGGGACATTTTTCAGTTAAAAAAATAGTAATAATAATAATCCCTTCAAGATCCTGGAAAGTCCACTCACTTCACTGGGTTTATCTGCTGGAAAAAAAAAAAAGTTTATCCTTTCTTTCTCCATCTTAGAATTTATTTCTGATGGTTCTAGATGATGTGCTGATAAAGGTCAACGATCTTCATGATTCATACTTGATGGTAATGTGCACTTTAGCATTTCCAACACATTCCTGTTGATTCCATGAAAAAAGTCAGTGTCTGCATCCCAAGAATGAAAAAAAAAATCACCAAGCACATAGAAACCTCAGGATAATTTCGTGTAAAATTAATTAATGGGCATGATGATAAATCATCATGAATCAATGAAATTTAGCAGTGTTGTTTGTTCTGTCTATCTAACAGGACTATTAATTCCTCTTACTACTGTGAAAATAGTCTTCATTCTATGTCAGTGCTTCCAAAGAGTGGTTGTCTGATCACTTGCATTAGAATCATTTACTGATGTCACAAAATATACCATTGCTGTGCCCATATCAGATTAGCAGGATTAGAATCTGTTAAAATGGGCTCAAGAATCTGACTGGCAGGACATTTAGTGATTGTCATGTTTACCAAGGGTTGTAAGCCACTGATTTAATTACTGACCTACTTTTCTAGACCTGCCTTGCAAAATAATTTCCCAGTCTTAAACTTACCTGATCTCTTTCTAATGTATATAATAGAACAGGTCAAGGTGGCTAGCAAAAACTAATGCTCTTTTTTTAAGATAGTAGAAAATAAACTTTATGTTTGCAATAGTTCATAATTTAAAAAAAATTGAGCACACAGAGAAAAGAGAAGGTAATAATAAAAAAGACTCTGATTTGTGATATAAAATATGAATGGTTGAAAATATTTATAACACAATAAAATTTAAAGCAGGAGTCATTATAGGTGTTTCCAAAGTGTTGATATATTTTAAAAAATTTTTGAAAGTATACTATATAACTAGAACACTAGGAACTTGTTACACATTTCCTTTTTTTTTAAATGACTGAAATAGGGGCTCCTGGGTGGCTCACTTGGATAAGTGTCTCCCATCAGCTCAGGTCATGATCCCAGAGTCCTGGGCTCCACATTTTGCTCCCTGCTCAGCGGGGAGCCTGCTGCCCCCCTGCTTGTGTTGTCTCTCTCTCTGTCAAATAAATAAATAAATAAATAAATAAATAAATAAATAAATAAATAAATAAAGTAACATGAAAACAGTTTTCCAGTGAATAGGACACCCTCAGAAGGAGCCCTAATGACTTAACAACTCACCCCTTGAATATCTCAGAAGTCATCAATTGACATTGTATTACAGAGGTACAAAGCTGAGTTCTGGAAAACTTACAATCTTTATGTCAAATTTCAACTGTGTCAACAATATTAAACATGGCCCCTTCAGAATTACTTGAGGAATGGCTGAAGGAATCCTTGAAACTGAGTAAAAATACCACTTCACTGAAGAATAAAAAATTATCTCTAAACCATCTCAAATAAGAGGAGTGTCATTTAATGCATACTAGCATGGGCTGTTACCACCATTTAGTGGTGCCACAGCACTCCGGTACTCCAAAAATACTCCACACATAAGACTGGGTTTAGAAGATGACACTAGGAAAGAAGGGAGGAATACTCAATGAGGGCAGATAGTCCTAGTTGAAGAGTTTCTGTTAACTAATATGTGTTCACAAAGCATGTTACTTATGTTTAACGGTTTTAATAAAGAGTTCTATTTTTATATGTAACTCATGGAAGTGAACACTTTAACCCTGTGAAATTCACAGCAGATAATTTTCCAGATAGATCGGGAAAGCACTCATCTTGGACTTTCGACTATGTGTGTGTGACCACTCTTGTTGGAGGAGCACCATTACATAATATCACTTAATCTTTTAAGGGAAATCATTAAATAAAATAATTAAGTACATGATCATTCAGAAGAATTGTGATTCAATCCTAATTGTGGTTCTTTCCCTTATTTCCATTCTCATATTCATAATTTTAAATGTCCATTTTCTCCTTTAATGGCTCTCCAACATGCATATATTGTGTTGCAGAACAACCTAAATGTCTTCTATAAATAAATATTTTATTTCTTTGTTTATTTATTTTTAATTTAAATTCCATTAGGCAAGTTAATTTCATCATTCATTTTTGATATAATGTTCAGTGATTCATCAGTTAAATACAACACCCAGCATCTTTAAAATAATCATCCATATTGGGGTGCCTGGATGGCTCATTTGGTTAAGTGTCTGCCTTAAGCTCAGGTCATGATCCCAGGGTCCTGGATCAAGCCCCATGTCTGGCTCCCTGCTCAGCATGGAGTCTGCTTCTCCCTCTCCCTCTGTTCTTTAGCCACTCCTGCTTGTGCTCTCTCTCTCTCTCTCTAATAAGTAAATAAAATATTTGAAGATGTCAAACACATTAATAAATACAGTATGAAAATAAAATTTTGTGACTGAATAAATTACTTTAAGATGAAAATTAGAACTCCATGGGGATAGGATGTAGGAAAATGAAGCTTTTATGAAAGAGACAAGATAACCACCATTTCAGGTGCCCAGAGACTCTGAGATGGTACAAATGGAGAATGGACATGAAATTGGAGAAGATAGGGCACAAGAGGTATTTGAAGAGAAATGCTTTTCAGATGGTTCTCTGACAGCTGGATATAAAAATAACTAAGGCAGTCATCTCACCACAAGAAAGTAGCTAGACATTTTTTTTTTTTACAATTTAGAGCATTTAGACTGCAATCACCAACTCTACAACTTGCACATAAAGAAGTCAAAGGTATACATATTTTCATATGAAATATCTTGAAAACTAAAATCCCTATAGCACATGAGAAATTGGTCAAAGTCTTGCTTTTTCCAACAGTTTTTGAGCATGCCTCACTAGCCTCTAGGTTTGAGGAGGGAAAATCATGGTAGAAGACAGTGTTGTTGTGGTGCTAATTCAATGATTTTTTGTTGAGGTATGAAAAAGCATCAGAGTTTCTTCATGCATATTCAGGTGGATGTGATATTAGAGACCATGATTGCTCATTTCTTCAAGATTTTTTTTTTTTTTTTAGAATCTACTATATGGCAGGTACTGTTTTAGGCACTGGAGCTAAAACAGTGGAAAAAAAAAGAAATCAGTGCATTCATGGAGCTTATATTCTAGTTGGGGAACATGAGAAATAATAAATACTCAATATGTAACATGTTGATAAGTGATATGAAGAAAAATGAAGCAGGGAGGAAAGATAGAGATGGATGACTTTTTATATAGTATGGTCTGGGAAGACATCTCTGTCAAGGGGGCATTTGAGTAGAGACCTTAATGAGTAAAGAACAGTACATTCAGAGAAATTTTGTTCAAATAAAGAAGAGTTAAAGGAAAGAATTTGAGGGGAGAAGTGGGCACAGCATGTTCAAGTGACGCTGATGAGGCTGGCGTGGTTGAAGTAGTGGTACAAGACACATTCAGAGAGCATCATGGGCAAGTAATCTATGGACAATTAGGAAAATATTGCAATATTCCAAGTCAGAAATGGTGGAAATTTGAACTGAGGTGTAATAATATCTGGTAAGGAGATATGGTCTAATTCTGACATACATCAAAGGTAAGCCAGCATGAATTTGTTGAAGAATTGGTTGTGAAAGGAGATGGAGAAGTCAAGGGCAACTCCAAAAGATTTGCATGGAAACTGGAGGAACAGCAGTCTTAATTCTCTGGACCCACAAGGAAGACACATTACTTCTGTTTCACAGCTTCTTGACAGATCTCCTGCCGTGGGCTGGGGAGAAGGAACACTTGGATGCTGTGGGCCCCTGCCATGGGTTCTGTGCTGGTTAGTCTGACCCTACACTCTCCTTACCTGTGTAGACCATTATCCAGGCTGCATCACCCCATTTCCCTTGTATTCTGGCTCCCTGTTATATTTGAATTGTGAGAGGAACCTGCAGATCAGAGGAAAGAGGGAAGAGTTCAGAGTATGTCCCTATTCCAACCAGGCTGGGTTTGAGGAGTGACTGCATTCCTTCACCAAGGTCATAACCCTCTTGGGCAGCTCTATTGGTTCTGTACATACCACTCCCTCCCCTCCAGATAAAGGGAGGTAGTGTTACCACTGCTAGCACCTGGCTGCTTTACTCTCTGTTGTTTCTCACACCCTGCCCTACCTCAGAACATACATATATATTATATTTTCATCCTTGCTCTCTTCCTTGTGGTTTCATTGCTTTCTTTAGTGTTATGCTTGGATTCCTTCCTCTTTATTCTTTCTGTACCTATTATAGGGTGTTTTCTTTGTTTGTTTGTTTGTTTTTGGTTTTTGTGTTTGCTTTCTTTCTGTTCTGTTTGTTTTGTGGTTGCATTTGGGTTCATACATAACATTTTGGGGATAACAGTCTACATTAAATTGGTTGCTTAAGCTCAAAGACATTCTAAAAGCACAAAATTTTTACTGCCAACTCCACATTTTATACATATGATGTCATAGTTTACCGCATATTATTTTCTGTATGCCTTGATTAATTTTTTCTATATTTAATTGATTTTATTGCATTTGTGTTTTAACCTCTATCCCAGCTTTATAAATGTCAATCTCCTACCTTTACACTATGCTTTTCCTGTGATTTTTTTTTCTTATCATAATTTCCTTACTTCTACTTAAAGTCTTTCCTTTCTACTAAAAAGTTTCAATTTAACATTTCTTACAATATTGGCTTAGTAATGATAAACTCCATTAATTTTTGTTTGACTAGGAAACTATTTATCCCACTTTCTATTCTGAATGATAACCTTGCCAGGTAGAGTATTCTTGGCTGTAGAGTTTTTCTTTCAGCACTTTAAATGTATTATGCCAATCCCTTCAGGACTGTAAAGTTTCTTTTGAAATAAGGGTCAGCCGATAGCCTCATACACTTCCGTCGTATGTAACTGTTTTCTTTCCTCTTGTTACTTTTAAGATTCTCTCTCTATTATTACTTTTAACATTTTAATTATAATGTGTCTTGGTGTGGACATTTTTGGATACATCTTAGGGATTTCTGCTCTTTCTGGGCCTGGGTTCTCTCTTATTCCCCATATTAGGGATGTTTGCATCCATTATTTCATATTTTAAAATAATTTTATTTAAATTCAGTTAATTAACATATAGTGCATTATTTGTTTCATGGGTAGAATTCAATGACTCATCAGTTGCATATAACACCCAGTGCTCATTACATAATATGTTTTCATTAATGCTTATCACCCAGTTACCCTATACCCTCACCCACCTCCCCTCCAGCAAACCTGTTTGTTTCCTAGAGTTAAGAGTCTCATAGTTTGTTTCCCCCTCTGATTTTGTCTTATTTTATTTCTACCTCCCTTCCCCTATGATTCTCTGTTTTGTTTCTTAAATTCCACATATGAGTGAAAACATACAATAATTGTCTTTCTCTGATTGACATATCTTGCTTATCATAATACCTCTTGTTCCAAGAATGTTGTTGCAAATAGTAAGATATATTACTCAGCCAGCTATTATTTCAAATAAGGTGTTTGTCTCCTCTCTCTTCTCCTTCCGAGATCCGTATAGTGTAAGTGTTATTACATTGACTTCCCTTAACAAATTCGGATTTTTTATTATTCTTTATTTTTTTCTTTTTGATGTTCACCTGATTTGCTTTCCATTACTTCATTACTTCAAGGTTGCTGCCCTTCAACAGGTGACTGGATTAAGAAGATGTGGTCCATATATACAATGGAATATTAGTTAGCCATCAAAAAGAACAATTTCTCAACATTTGCTGCAACATGGACGGCACTGGAGGAGATAATGCTGAGTGAAATAAGTCAAGCAGAGAAAGACAATTATCATATGGTTTCCCTCATCTATGGAACATAAGAACTAGGAAGATCAGTAGGAGAAGAAAGGGATAAGGAAAGGGGGGTAATCAGAAGGGGGAATGAAGCATGAGAGACTGTGGACTCTGAGAAACAAACTGATGGCTTCAGAAGGGAGGGGGTGGGGGGATGGGATAGGCTGGTGATGGGTAGTAAGGAGGGCACATATTGCATGATCCACTGGGTCTTATATTCAACTAATGAATCATGGAACTTTACAT
This sequence comes from Ursus americanus, assembly GCF_024610735.1. Taxonomy (NCBI): domain Eukaryota; kingdom Metazoa; phylum Chordata; class Mammalia; order Carnivora; family Ursidae; genus Ursus; species Ursus americanus. Next base: position 82,312,075 of record NC_142131.1, on the reverse strand, counting down.
CTAAAACCAGGGATGTACTGTATGGTGACTAACATAATATAGTAAAAAAATATTATTAAAAAAAAACAGTTCCAAAAAAAGAAGATTGCTGATTTGTTCATATGCATCCTCTAATCAGGTTTTAATCCCTCTGGTGCATTTTTTCTATTTCTGTCATTGAATTTTTCAGCTCTGACTGATCTTTTTTTTCTATCTCTTGTTGAAGTTCTCACTGAGTTTATCCACTTATTCTTTAAGTTGGTGAGTATCTTGATGACCATTTTTTAAAAATTATTTGATACTTATTTATCAAGAATATCTATTCCAGGGCAACTGGGTGGCTCAATTGGTTAAGCATCTCTCATCGGCTCAGGTCAAAGTCCTATGTCAGGCTCCCTACTCAGCGGGGACCTTGCTTCTCCCTCTCCTCCTCGCTGGTTCTCTCTCTCTCTCTCTCTCTCTCTCTCTCTCTCTCTCATAAATAAATAAAAACTTAAAAAGAAAACTATGCCAAAACCCAACACTTATGTTTCATAGTTCAAGAACACAGGTCAGTGACAATCCTCCATGGAACTCAACCCAAAGTCATTCTTTACATTGCAAAATCACTTCACTCTGAAAGATACCAGCTTTCTTTATCTCCTCACCATCTTCCATGGAGTCAAAATTTTGGTAGAAATCTGCATTTGCCCTGTTTCTTGGTTTTCAGCCACAGCAATCTACAGAAAGCTGCAACCCATAGGAATACAGTGACTGCTCTAACACTATGAAATCACAGATGCCTGGCGAGAAGGCCTCACATCTGAAGTCTCATCAACACACTGAAAGTCACAGTAGTTTTTCTTCTCAACACCAACCTCAAACTCAACATCCTAACTGATACTGAAATGGATGTATGACCATTACTTTCAATTCTGCAGCACACATCGTGTTTATCTCCATTTTATTTAGCTCTTTTACTGTGATTTGGTCTTGCTCTTTCATTTGGGACATACTCATCTATCTCCTCATTTTATGTAACTTTGTGTGTTTCTTTCTATGCATTAGACAGGTCAGCTACATCCCCTGGTCTTAAAATCGGTGACCGTGTGTAGAAGAGTTCCTGTGATGCCCTATAGCACAATCTCCCCAGTCACCAAAACCAGGTGCTCCAGGGGTGTCTTCTGTGTGGGTTGTGTGCAATTCTCCTACTATAGCTGAGCAATGATTGCCTTCAGCCCAGCCACTGCAAAGATCCACATTGCCTGCTGTGGGTGCACTGGGTAGTTTGGTTCTTCTGCTACAGAGATGTCTTTCTGAGGTTGCTGCAGGCTTCTTGGAAGGTGGGGCAAAAGTTTAGCTCAACTGTCTGCAATTAGCCTCTCTGCCACACCTGTAGACACAGCAAAAGAGAAAGCATGCTCCCTGCACAGCCATCTAAGTGATCACACTGCTGGAACTGCTGATGAATGTGTTTATTTATCCCCCCTCCCCAGGGAAGGAGTCACTTCAGAGTGGCACAGATCTGGTTGGGGCTATCTGTATGGTGTGGTGAAGAAGCGGCTGCCTTGATAGAATTCCTGTATTGGTTCGATGGGATGGGGAATGGAAGGATGGTGCACATGGCATTAGCAACATAGATAGAGAGTGTTAGTGAGACTCCCTCAAGTGTTGTTATCTAGGCTGAAGGAGTGGAAGAGAAATGGTACCCACCAGTGCTTTTGTTTCTGGATAAATTTCCTATATATCTCTGATCTCCTGCCACATGCTCTGAGATTAGTCAATAAGTCTTCATGTCTACTTCATGTGCTTTTCAAGCTGCTGCTTTTGTGCTATGTCTCAACTCAGTTATTTATTGTGCTGGCTCTTAAGGGGTGTGAACTCTGTTTCCTTTTGCCCTCTGGCTCTCTTGGAGTTAAGCATGCAGACCTTAAAACCTCCCGGAGTTAAGCCTCACTGAATTTTACTACTCTGTGAATTTAGCTCTGCTGGTTTTCAATGCCAGATGTTATAGGGACTCATCTTCCCAACACAGATCCCCAGTGCCATGGGTTCCTGGTGTGAGGTCTGATGTTCTGGCCTCTTCATGTAAATGGTCTCCTTCCCAATCATAGTTAGTCATGCTGGGTATCTGGTTCCCAAACATGTCTCCACACCTCCTACCATTTTTGATGTGGCTTTCATCTATGACTAGCTATGAAAGATCTGTTCTTTCTTTAGGTCATTATCAGAATCAGTCATAGAGATATAGTTATTGCCTTAGTGTGTCTGCAGGAGAGGTGATCTCAGGATCCTTCGACTCTGCTATCCTCAAACTCCCCAATGCTGGCATTAATTTTAAGGGAGAGTCTAAAGAAAAAAATAAGATAAATATACTTAGAAGATTCAAAGGAAAACTGAAAGCATGATACAAAATAATAATACAGTAAATTATTAGAGAATGACATCAACAACATGGAGGAATAAGATGTCTCAGCCCTCATCCCCTCATGGAAACACTAATTTGATAGTCACGCATGCACAAAAATCTCTTCAGGAGAGTTTTAGAATCCAGGTGGGAGATTCCAACAGCAAAGTGGAGCACAGAAAAGAGAAAATACACAGTGATAAGGATAGGAAAAACAGTTTTGCTGTACCCACATTACCCCACCTTAAAGCACCTGTAGCACAGTGCTGAGAAAGAAGAGAAAAAGAAGAAAGAAAGAAAGAAAAAAAGAAAGAAAGAAAGAAAGAAAGAGAGGAAAAAAGAGTGAATTAAACTCCCAACTTCACTGCAGACCCCAGCATCAGGCCCACCTCAGTAAACCTCAGTGCCAGACTAGCCCCTTAGAACACAGTCTCTTGAAACCCCAGACTCCAGCATTTCTCCCAAAACCAGGTTCCAGTCTGTCACCAACACCTGGTTCTAGGCCCAATCCAGTACATTCAGATGCCATGCTGGTTCCACAGAATTATTCCACGAGGATGCCCTTAAGATCTCAGGCTACAACCCCCCATGATGGAATGCCCATGACAGGCTGTCCTCAAGGGACTTGGGCTCCAGATCTGCCCCAGTGTCAGGTTACCTCTTATGAAACAAAATTTCAGGCTGGTCCCCATAGACCTGTGCTCCAAGTTTTCCCCCATGAATTGAGATAAATGGCTGATTCCAATGGACCTGAGTACTGATCAGCCCCAGCAGATTCAGGCTCCAGCCCCTCCATGGACCCAGAAGCCACACCCACCTAACTAGGTATTGTTGGGTGGGTTCCCCTAAATCCAGGCTTTCTGTCTTGGACCAGTTTGAAACCACATTCCAGTGGACCTTAGGGTCAGGTTGGCCGCAATGGACTCTGGCACCAACCTGGCCCACACAGTTCCAGGCCCCAAGCCACTCCCTGAAAACTCAGTCTCCAGGAGGGCCCCAGTGGTCCCAGAAACCCATGAAAATTCCTGTGGACCCAGGTTCCAGATAGACCCCCATGAACACAGGCTCTAGACCTCAAGTGGTGCCCAATACCAAATACAGCCATACTGATCAAGACTCTAGGACCTCCTCTGAGGACCCAAGCAAGACTCAGGCTCACTTCATGATCAGGCATACCATGGTGGGCCCAGACTTTAGGCCAGTCCCATGGACCCAGGCTCCAGATATGCCCCCATGGACTCAAGCACCGGATGCACCTGCAATAGACCTTTTCAAAATCAGTGGCCAAACTCTGGTGAAAGGTAATATAAGATGTATTCTGCAAAATGTCCCTTGTGCCATTGAGAAGAAGGTGTATGGTGTTTGTTTGTTGGTTGGTTGGTTGGTTGGTTTTGTTTTGTTTTGTTTTGTTTGTTTGTTTTGTTTTGCTGGGAGGGGTAGAGTGTTCTGTATATGTATGCCAGATTTAGTTATTTTATTGTATTGATTATGTCTCTCTCTCTCTCTTTCTTTTTTTCTTTTCTTTTCTTTCCTTTCCTTTTTTTTCCCCCTTATATTTTAACTGGTTTTTTATTCCAATATTTAGAGTGGGATATTGAATGGGCCTCTTTGGATTTTGACAGAACACTTCCCCCATTTGGGTATGTTACTCAAGCCCACTTATCATTTGAATGAGGTCCAAAACAAAAGGGTTTGTATCACACCCAGGCTTCTGTAAAAGGTGATCTACCATGTGGGACATTGGATCCAGCAGACCCAATGGCTCTTGAAGTGTTGGTGAAAGACAGTAATGACATTTGGAGCCTTTAAGAGCCTTCTTTATGTGAATCACAGTGCAGGTTTTTAGGATTTTGAAGCAATTTTCTGCCCTCACCTATAGGTACTTACTCCCTTTTTGAGAAACAGCTATTGGCATGTTACTAGGCTTCAATACAAACTGAACAAGTGACCATGAGCTACCAAGTTACTGTGCAACCTTACCTGCCCATGATGAACTGGATGCTTTCTAACCCATCAAGCCATAAAGTTGGGCATGTACACCAACACTTCATTATCAAGTAGAAGTGGTATATATGTGATTGACTCAGACAAGCTCTGAAGTCACAAAGAAGTTTACATGTAGAAGTGGCCCAAATGAACATGATCCCCATTCCTGCTATACTGTCAACCCTCTATCAGTCTCATAAGCATTTCTCCCAAACAATTGACAGAAGAAAAGGTTCAGGCCTGGTTTACAGATGGCTCTCCACTATATGCAAGTGTCAGCCTAAAGTGGATAGCTAAAGGACTATAGTCCCCTTTATGGACATCCCTGAAAAACAATAGTAAAGGAAAAATAAAACAGTGGAACAGCCTTTTGAAGACTTAATTATAGTCAACTATGTGACAATAATTGGAAGGACTGGGGAAGGTTCTCCAGAAGATTGTATATGCTCTGAATCAGTGTCAAATATGTATGTGCTGTATCACTGATAACCAGGATTCATTGGTCCAGGAATCAAGGAGGGCAAATAGAAGTGAAACAGCTCAGTATTATCCCTAGTTACTTAACCAGCAACATTTTTACTTCCTGTTTCCATGTCTTTACGTTCTGCTGACCTAGAGGTCAAAGTTTCAAATAAATGCTTCCAACAAGAGACACAACAGTGATTCCAATAACCTGGAAGTTAAAACTACCTCCTGGTTACTTTGGGATCCTGTGCCACTGAATCAACAGACAAGGAAATGAGTTACTGTGCTGGCTCATATGACTGATTCTGGCTGTATTTTAATTTCCCTAACATGAGGGAAATTTAATACTTTAATAGACTTCTTCACAGCAATATGTCATAAGAGAACAGAAAAGTGTATTCAATTAAAGGGGAAAAATGACCCACAGGTATTATATCCAGCAGACTAATCTTTGAACTACCAAAGACATAGAAAACCCATTTCTTATAAACAAGAGTTAAGGCATTTTGCTGTTATGAGAACATCCTCAGACTATGAGCCTACTCGATATGAACTTCAGACAATGAAGAAATCATGTGAGAAACTGGAGTAAAGTCTTGCGGTGAAACTTGAATAACTCTACAAAAAATACAACATGACGGGGAAAAACATAAGGAAATATTCCCAGAGATAAAGCAGATATTTCACAGTGTTTAAAGGGCTAATTCATGAAACAGTGTAACAATCCTGAATGTGTATTTACTTAATTACAGACTTCAAAAGGCACAAATCAAAAACTGGACAACTGAAAGGAGAGAAAGAAATTCACATGCGTTTCTCGGTAATTCTTAGAATGAGTATTCAGAAGATCAATAGGGCTATAGAGTCCTTGAAAAACAACCATCACCTTTACCTAATTGACATGTAGACAATACTACTCCCTGAAATTTAATAATACACATTAAAAAATGTGCAAGGAACAAATCCTAAGATATAACATGTGCTGGGTAAACAGGTTGCAATAACCATTTAAAATTCTAAATCTATAGGACATTGAATTAGAAATCATAACAAAAGCTTAAAGACAATCCCAAATTATATGAAAATTAATAGTTTTATAACTGATGAATCAAAACGAAAATCACAAGTAAAATTAGAAAACATTATTACCTGAAGGCTAATGAAAACATCTGATCAAAATGTATGTGCTGTAACAAGAGTATTGCATAAAGAGAAAAATAGAGTCTTTGAAATAGGAAGTTAAGAGTCAATTAAAAACAAAGTAGAAAAAAAATGAACTAAAAATATTAAAAAAACAATGAAACAGAGAAAAAAAGAAAGAAGAATGAGACCAAAAGTTATTTATTTTAGAGGAGCATTAGTTTGACTGAAGATCAATGGAGTAGGAGAATCCTTAGCTCACCTCATCGTAAGAACACACTGACATAACAACTAAATGTATAAAAGAATTCTGAAAATGACCTAAAGCCTGGCAAAACAAACCTGCCACAGTTTATTGTAAAGAGAAGGTGGGAAAAAAAAGTGTAGGAGGCAAGGGGAAGACCACAGAAGAGTAGGGGACCCTCATTTCATCTGTTCCCTTGAATTCAGTTAGATATCTATCGAATCATTCTGAACACCCATGAATTCAACCTGAGATCTAAGAAAAGATTTGCTACAATTCTACAAATAGAAAAGCTATGACTTGAGGTGCCTGGGTGGCTCAGTCAGTTAAGGAGCTGCCTTTGGTTCAGGTTATGGTTTCAGGGTCCTGGGATGAGCCCTGTGTAGGGCTTCCTGCTTGGCAGGGGGTCTGCTTCTCCTTCCTCCTTTGCACCTCTACCCTACTTGTTCTCTCTCTGTTTTTTTTTTCTCTCAAATAAATGAATAGAAAAAAAAAGAAAGAAAAGCATGACTTTTTGCAAGATAGGAGGTGAGGAAAAGTGCATCTGAAGGCATATATCAGAAGATAAACCATGGGGGGGGGGAGTCTCCATGAGCTGACTATCAGAAATTGATATAGTAATGGAGCACAAGATCAGAACTTTTAGAAGTCTGCTTCTCTGAGGGACATCCCTGCCTGAAAGGTGGTCAGGTGGCCAAGAGGGGCAGAATCCTAGGTGGGTTACTATGTCCTCAGCATCCCCAGTGTCACAGAAAGAATGGAGGTGCCTGAGTCTGGCAGAATTCCCAAGCATTAGAGGATGGTAGTGGGCTATAATCAATGAGCCGGGATTAGGATCTCAGCTTGCTGTTGCCATAAACCATGAAATGTAGTGCAGTGGGGCTACCACTCTCTGAGAAAGAGCCCAGAAACTGACAGAATCACAGTGAGACACCCCTCAATCCCCTGGAAGATTGGTGCAGGTGTGCACTGCAGGACTTCACAGAGTTTGGCGCGCACAAAATTATTGACTGCTTTTTAGTGAAGGTGCACTGAAGAGTTGGGTTCATGATTTATCAGCTCTGGGGATGAAGATCAGGGGGCCACAATTTTTATTTTTATTTCTTTTAATCCTCTAAGGCTGTGTGGAAAGCTGTCAGGGAACAAAAGCCACCTTGAGCAACCCAAAGCTTCTTGCCCCGAGCCTGGTGCCCTGACAAAGGGCAGTGCAGCTCTGACCAAGCAAAGACACCTGAGAATCGATGCACTAAGCCTCTACCCCAGAAGACCAGCAGGTACAGTCTAATACCAAGTTTACGGATTACACAAGACTGAAAATCTGCTCTAGGTGGAAAATCATACACAGAATTTAAGGCTTTTTTTTTTTCATGAGTCTTTAGCCTTCTATTTTAAAGTTTTCTTTTTCTTTTTCTTTTCCTTTTCAACTAGTTTCTTATTTTATCAACTCTTTTTTTAAAGCCTTTTTGCTATTTTCATTTTTACACTTACATTGTATAGCTATATTCACAATTTTTGGCTTCCTTTCACTATATTCAAATGTATCTTTGTATACATATGTTTTCACTTTATAATTTTTGAATCTAGTGTCTCCTAACAATCAGACAAAATACACCAAGGACTAAATGTATTACACTATTTCATTCACCTGTTAGATTATATAATTTCTCTTTTTAACCTTACTTTTTTTTCATTTTTGTTTTCTTATCTCTTCAGATTTGTCTAGTGTCTATTTTACTGGGGTTGAGGTTAATATTTTTAAATATGGTCTCTCATTCATCTAGTCTCTGGACAAAATGAATAGAAGGAGAAATTCACAACAAAAGAAAGAACAAGAGGTAATACTCTGGTATAAATTTAACTGATATGGATATAAGTAAGATGTTGGACCTATAATTCATATAATGATTGAAAGGATATTAGCTGGACTTGAAAAAAGCATAAAAGATGCTAGAGAATTCCTTAATGCAGAAATAAAACAATGAAAATCTAATCAGGCAGAAATCAAATATACTTTAACTGAGATGCACTCTAAAATGGAATATCTAATGGCTAGGGTAAATGAGGAAGAAGAGAGAGTCAGTGACATAGAAGAAAAATGATGGAAAGTAAGGAAGCTAAGGAAAAGAGAGAAAAAGAACTACTGGATCATGAGGTGAGGCTTCAAAAATTCAGCAATACCATAAAGCAAAACAATATTAGAATAATTAGGGTTCCTGAGAAAAGGAGGGGGGGCAGAAGGTATATTTGAACAAATGATACCTGAGAACTTCACTAATCTGGGGAAGGAAACAGGTGTTCAAATCCAGGAGGCACAGAGAACCCTCCTCAAACTCAATAAAAATAGATCCAACACTGACATATAATACTGAAGCTTGCAAATTTCAGAGATAAGGACAAAATCCTGAAAGCAGCTTGAGACAAGACGTCCTTAACCTACAAGGGTAGAAATATTAGACTGGCAGAGAACCTACCCACAGAGACCTGACAGGTCAGAAACAAGGGCATGATGTATTGAGGGTATGCAATTAGCAAAGGCATGCAGCCAAGAATACTTTACCCATACTTTATTCAGAATGGAAGGGGAGATAAAAAGCTCCCAAGACAAACTGAAACTAAAAGAATTTGTGATCACTAAATCAACCCTGCAAGAAATATTAAAAGGGAACCTGGAAGCAAAGAAAGCCCAAAAGGTACATAGGTCAGAAAGGAACAAAGACAATATACAACCACAGCGACTTTACATGTAATACAATGACAACAAATTCATATCTTTCAATAGTTGCTCTGAATGTAAATGTGTAAATGAACCAATCAAAAGTCACAGGGTATCAGATTGGATAAAAAAGAAAGTCCCATCCCTATACTGTCTACAAGAGACTCATTTTAGACTGAAAGAAACCTCCAGATTGAAAGTGAGGGGGTGCAGAACCACTTGACATGCCAATGGACCTCAAAGGAGGCTGGTGTAGCAATCTTTCTATCAGATAAATTAGATTTTATACCAAAGCCTGCAGTAAGGGATGAAGAGGGAAACTGTATCATAATTAAAGTGTCTATTCAACAAGAAAATCTAACAATTATAAATATTTATGCCCACAGCCAATTTGATAAACTGATTAATAAAAATTAAAGAAACACATTGATGATAATAATGTAATATTGGGGACTTTAACACCCCACTCACAGCAATGGACAGATCATCTAAGCAGATCAAAAAGGAAATAAGGGCTTTGAATGACACACTGGACGAGACGGACTTCACAGATATATACAGATATTTCCATCCTAAAGAAAAAATGAATGAATAAAATAACAACTAACTAACTAACTAACTAACTAACTAACTAAATAAATAAATACACATTCTCCGTAGTGCACAGGGAACTTTCCCCAGAATAGCTCAAATACTGGATCACAAATCAGATCTCAACCAGTACCAAATGACTGGGATTATTCCCTGCATATTTTCAGACCACAATGCTTTGAGAGTTGAACTCATTATCAAGAGGAAATTTGTAAGGAACACAAATACATGGAGGTTAAAAACATCCTACTAAAAAATTAGTAAGTCAACCAGGAAATTAAAGAAGGATTCTAAAAATTTATGGAAACAAAGGAAAATGAAAACACAACTGCTCAAAACATTTGGGATGCAGCAAAGTCATTTCTAAGAGAGAATTACATAGAGGTACAAGCCTTCCTCAAGAAACAAGAAAAGTCTGAACTACACAGACTAACCATATGCCTAAAGGAGCTGGAGAGAGAAGAGGCAATAAAGCCTAAACCAAGCAGCAGACTAGGAGTAATAAAAATCAGAGTAAACATGAACAAAAAGTACAGTAGAACAGATCAACAAAATTAGCAGCTGGTTCTTTGAAAGAATTAATAAGATCAATAAATCCTGGACAGACATATCAAAATGAAAAAAGAAAGGATCCAAATTAATAAAATCATGAATGAAAGAGGAGACATCACAACCAACACCAAAGAAATACAATTATAAGAACATATTATGGACAAATATATGTGAGTGATTTAAGGAATCTGGAAGTTATGGAGGCAATCCTAGAAGCATATAAACTACAAAAATTGAAACAGGAAGAAACAGAACACCTGAACAGACCCATAACCACCAAAGAAATTGAAGCAGTAATCAAAAATCTTCCAAGAAACAAGAGTCCAGGGCCAGATGGCTTCTCAAGTGAATTCTACCAAGCATTTAGAGAATTAATACCTATTCCTCTGAATCTGTTTCAAAGAATAGAAATGAAAGGAAATCTTCCAAACTTGTTCTATGATGCCAGCATTTCCTTGATCCCAAAACCAAAGACACTACCAAAAAGGAGAATTACAGACTAATATACCTGATAAACATGGATGCCCAAATTCTCACCAAGATACTAGCCTATAGGTTCCAACAGTACATTAAAAGGATTATTCACCATGACCAAGTAGGATTTATTCCTGGGCTGCAAAATGGTTCAACATCCATAAATCAATGTGACACCACTACATTACTAAAAGAAAGGACAAGAACTTATGACCCTCTTAACTGATACAGAAAAAAAAAGACAAAGTACAACATCCTTTCTTGATTACACTCTACATGATTACACTCATACATATTTCTATTTTATAAAAGCCATCTACACAAACCCACAGAAAATTTCATTCTCAATGGGGAAAAACTGAAAGTATCTCCCCTAAGATTAGTAACACAGCAGGGATGTCCACTCTTACCACTGTTTTTCCACATAATACTAGAAGTATGGAAAACTTGTGCACTCTTAATGGGAATGTTAATTGGTGAAATCACTGTGGAAAACAGTGGGTGTTTCCTCAAAAAAAATTAAAAAATAGAAATATCATGTAATACAAGAGTCTCTGTACCGGATATTTCCCCCCAAAAAAATGAAAACACTAATTTAAAAAGATACATGTATCCCCAGTCAGTTAAGTGTCTGCCTTCAGCTCAGGTCATGATCCCAGGGTCCTGGGATGGAGCCACACATAGGGCTCTCTGCTCTGTGGGGATCCTGCTTCTCGCTCTCCCCACCCACTGCTCATGCTCTTTCTCTCTCAAATAAATACATAAATACAAAAAATCTTTTAAAAAACATATGGTTTCACTCATTTATGGAACATAAGATGTAGGAAGATCAGTTGGAGAAGAAAGGGAAGAAGGAAGGGGGGTTAAACAGAAGGGGGAATGAACCATGAGAGACTATGGACTCTGGGAAACAAACTGAGGGCTTCAGAGGGGAGGGGGGTGGGGGAATGGGATAGGCCGTTGATGGGTAGTAAGGAGGGCACATATTGCATGGTGCACTGGGTGTTATATGCAAGTAATGAATCATGGAACTTTACATAAAAAACTAGGGATGTGCTGTATGGTGACTAACATAACATAATAAAAAAATTATAAAAAAATAAAAAATAAAAAACAATATGTGCATCCCTCTCCCTCTCTCTCTCTTTCTCTCCTCTTCTTCATACATATACCTATATATGTATGTGTCTATATGTATTTATACACATAGATACATATATACCTATGTGTATACACATACATGTCCTATTGATTCTGATTATCAGGAGAACACTGATATACCAAGAAGATAGAAAAATATTTATTTTTTAAACGGTTATTTATTTATTTATTTATTTATTTATTTATTTATTTATTTGACAGAGACAGAGACAGTCAGTGAGAGACGGAACACAAGCAGGGGAAGGGGGAGAGGAATAAGTAGGCCTCCAATGGAGGAGCCTGATGTGGGGCCCCATCCCAGAACACTGGGATCATGCCCTGAGCCAAAGGCAGACACTTGACGACTGAGCCACCCAGGCGTCCCTAGAAAAATATTTAAAGATTAAATAAATAAATTTGAAACACTAACTTACATTAATATATTTATAAAAAGAAGTCAAGCAATAGAGAATGTGTAAAGAATTAAATTTCATAGAAGCAGTATGTACAAGTGTAGAAAGCATTCTGAAAAAAAAATCAGCAGACACAAGGTGTAAGAGAATTCTACTAAATATTTAAAAATTAGATTATCCTGGGGCGCCTGGGTGGCTCAGTCAGTTAAGCATCTGCCTTCGGCTCAGGTCATGATCCCAGGGTCCTGGAATAGAGTCTCACATCAGGCTCCCTGCTCAAGGGGAAGACTGCTTCTCCCTCTGCGTATGCTACTCCCCCTGCTTGTGCTCTCCTCTCTCTGTCAAATAAATCAATAAAATCTTGAAAAAATAAAAATTATATTATCCTAATACTATTTTAATCATTTCAGTCCATTGAAAGAGAATAAAAAATTAAGTAAATGCATAGAATATTGGTATTGAAACTTGACAGACAGCACACAAAATACTATTAACCAAATTCACACTATGTCACCTGTTATAAGGTAAAAAAACAGAAGTTTGGTCACATTGAAATAAAAACCTTATTTAGGAAAAAAATCCTTAAGAAAAGTTACATGACAAATGAAAAATTGAGAAAAATGGTTAACTTAGACAAGAAAGTATGTTTTTAGTATTTAAAAGCTCCTTAAAAATGGAAATTGAAAAACAACTCTATAAAAAATGGTAAAGTATTTGAACAGACAATTCAGGGATATGAAATACAAATGACTTTTAGACACTAAAAAATAATTAACTGGCTCATAATAGAAAGAAAAATAATACTATACTAATATCACAGTGTCTTACCTACAAAATTGACAAAACAGCAAAAGTTTAACAATATATCTTATTGATGAGTTTGTGGGACAATAGATACCTTCATACATTGCTAGTGGGAATGCAATATTATAAAATCCCAATGTAGAGGAATTTGGGAATGATAAGCAGAATTGCATAGTTACCATTCAGTTCAACATGACCCCTTCTGGAACTCTATGTGGAAGTTATGCTTGCAAAAATTCAGGACTATTTATAGTAGCAGTATTTGTTATAACATCATCAAAAACAGAATCCCAAATATACCTACCCAATTCCCTTTATTCATGCTCATTTCAGGAATGCAATGTTAACTCCCTGATCCTAATGTTTTTTCAAATTTTTCCATGATCCTACCAGAATATACTAACAAATACACATTTATGGGGGTTCTGGTCCAAGATGGCAACATAGGATTCCCTAGAGCCATGTCCTCCATGGAACACACAAACTCACACCTATTAATAGAGCAATTCCTCCTGAAGAAGAACTGAGGTCTGACTGAAAATCTTTTGCACAAGAAAAGAAAGAATGCCAAAATAGAATGGAAAGAGAGATGGAGACATGGTGATAAAGGAACCCCTACCAACAATGCTGCAAATTGCATGGGAGGGATAGTACTAAGGGAACAATCAGGAGCGGATTTGTCCATCCTTGGACACAGAAAAACAAAATGACATGGGTTGAAAGATAAACTAGTTCATAAATCATCCAGTCCTTGAACTCTGCCAAATGGTATAGGAGCTGCTAGTACTCTTTCCAGGTCAGAGGGGATGGTCAGCAACAAGGATTACAACCCCCTCCACCTTGAAAGTGTAGACCAGTGCATACTCTATATACCTTAGCTGGCCTGCTGGCTCAGTCATCCTGAATCCCCAGTCCACATCAGCCCCAGCTGTCCCACCCTAGGTGACCACAAGGGTGGTGGAAACTGGGCTACTACAGGTTAGCACTGCAGACTTTGCACCAAGGTGACACAAGCACAAAGTACCCCAGAACACTCCAGGCCACACCACTTTACCATCAGACACTCTTGCTAGGGCATCCCCAGACGGCTCTGGGATCTCCTGGCTGATGCCTGCTTTGGATCTCGTTGCCCCCCACCCCCAGAAAGTATCCCCTGTGCCAAGTGCCCTAGAAATCCAAGGCCTGTGACAACATCCATTGTAGCCACTCTGCCAGGGCACTCTCTGTGTGGAACACCCTGGAACACCACCCTCAGTTCCTCTCACTGTACCAGGGCACCCACTGTGCTAAACACCTTACAACACCCGAGCTTGCACTCGATTTTGCTCCAAGTGTCAGTCAGGTCACTCTCAGTATGGAGAGCTCCAGGATAACCTGGCTTGCAACCACGTTGTCCTACAAGGGCACAGTTTTCATGGAGAGTGCAGGGACACACTGTCCCATGACCATTTTAGGATTAGCTGTCCTGACAGGGTGATCACTGTACAGTGTGTTCCAAGACCTCCTAAACTATACCATGCTTTGGCTCCAGCCACCCCTCCAGGGCACCTTCTGTCCAGAATGTTCTGGAACATGCCAGTTTAAATGTATTTCAGTTTCAGCTATACTGCCAAGGTTGCCTTTGAGTGTAGAGCCTTGAGTCCACAACTTGCACCTACTTTAGTTGCAGCTATCTGGCCAGTGTACCTTTCATAAACAGAGAGATCAAACACCGCCCAGCCTGCATACACATAAGCTCTAGGTATTCCACCAATGTGCCCCTTGCACAGAGCACTTGGGGCATCCTGACTTGCACCCATTTCAGAGTCAGCTTTCCTGCTAGTGTGACTTCAAAACATAAAACTCTGGGACATGAGTACTTGCAGCCACTTCAGCTCATCAACAGGGTACCTGCTACAAGGAAAACCTGAGTACTCCCAGTCCACACTGTCACAGCTCCATTCAGCCACCAAAAGTAACCAAAGCACACAAAGTGTATGTAGGGGATGACCATGCACAAGACCATCCCTTCAAGTTTAGGAGAAGTAGCTGTTCAGCCTAATCTATAGAAACAAACACAGAAACTAAAGCAAAATGGAAAAAGAGAGGAACATGGTCCAGAAGGAAAAATAAACAAACAGAGGAACAACAACAACAACAAAAACAAGAAAGTAACCTCCGGGAAAGTTACTAAGTGAAATGGAGATAAGGAATATGCCTGATAAAGAGTTTAAAGTAGTGGTTGTGAAGTGGCTCACTGGGCTGGAGACAAGAGTGGACAAACTCAATGAGATCTACCAAGACCTTATTATATATGAATCAACATCACTCATCAACAGGGAAATGCAGATCAAAACTACAATGAGATATCACTTCATACCTGTCAGAATGGCAAAAATCAATAACACAAGAAACAACAGGACTTTGCAAAGATATGGGGAACAGGGAAAGCTCTTGCACTCTTGTTGGGAATGCAAGCTGGTGCAGGCGCTCTGGAAAAGAGTATGGGGATTCCTCAAAAAGGTAAAAATAGAACCCCTGTGATCCAGCAATTACACTATGGAGTATTTACCCAAGGAACACAAAAACACAAATTCAAAAGGATACATGCACCCCTATGTTTATAACAGCATTATTTTTGATAGGAAAAAAAATATGGAAGCAGCCCAAGTATTAACTGTTTGATTAATGGATAAAGAATATGTGGAATATATATAATAAAATATTATTCAGCCATAAAAATAATGAATTTGTGCCATTTGCAATAACATTGGTGGAGTTAGAGAGTACTATGCTATGTGAAATAAGTCAGAGAAAGACAAATAACATATGATTTCACTCATATGTAGAATTTAAGAAACAAAACAAATGATCACAGGGGAAAAAAGAGAGAGTGAGGCAAACCAAGAAACAGACTCTTAAGTACAGAGAACAAACTGATGGTTACCAGAGGAGAGGTGGGTGCAGGGTTGGGTTAAATAGGTGATGGGTATTAAGGAGTGTACTTGTTATGATGAGCACTGGGTGTTGATGTAAGTGTTTTTTCACATATTGTACACCTGAAACTAATATTATACTACACGTTAACTAACTGGAATTTAAATAAGAAGTTAAAAAAAATTCACAGTGAGATATAACCTTCTACCTATCTGAATGGCTAAAATACAAGGTTCAAACAAACAAAAAACAAGACCTATTCATGCTGCCTATAAGATACTTGCCCCAGACCTAAAGACACATACATACTGTAAGTGAAGCAATGGAAAAACAATGTGCAAATGAAAATTTAAAAAATAAAGCTGGGTAGCAACACTTATATCAGACAAAATAGACATTAAAACAAAGACTGTAACACGAGACCAAAAGGGCATTACATAATGATAAAGGGATCAATATAGCAAGAGGATAAAATAATTTATAAATATTTATGCACCCACTATTGGAACACTTAAATACATAAAGCAAATACCAGCACAAACTACCCTCCCACCAACAATTTATGAGATTGTACAGTTCCTTGAAACTTGATTAGAACTTGACGAGATCATGATATAAGGGGAAAGCTTTCATATGCACAGTAAAGTGAATTGGCTTAAATAGAGGTTAACCTTGGACCTTGGTATCATCAATTCAATCATTAACATAGTAACTACTCAGGCAACCATCCATTCAAATATGTGTAGCCCAGACTACAGAATACGGGTTCACATGATGATAGGACCTAGGAATGCCTTGCTGAGTTCTATCTTTTCCTCATAATTTCCATTAGCCCTTCTCCATTTTCTCATTTAGTAAGTATGCATTTTCTCAGGTTTGTTTGTTTGTTTGTTTTTATTTTTGTTTTGGTTTTATTTTTGTTAAATAAGTTGTAAATTCAGCTTTCAGAAAAGACCCTTGTCCCAGTCTCTCTCTATCCTTTGCTACAGTGATGAGTCCAGGGATGGTGTAGAAGAGAGGCAGGGCTAGGCAAAAATGTTGAATAGTTTTGTGGTGGCCTGACTAATTATCTTGTGAATGGTGGCTATTTTTCTTCAGAGAATAATTGTAAATATTCAGCCTTCATGATACAAAGTCATGCTAATTAGAGTCTGGGGACAGAATGTTTCTAGAACATTTCCTCTTGAGGTCTTTAATTAGGAAAGGATCTGGATTATGTAATATATGTGCTGTCTCTGATCAGAACCTTAACTTATAGCCCATTCTCATTTTAACTGTATGATTTGAGCCAGTCTGATCTGTGAAGATACAATGAGCCTCTATCTACCCACACCCTCGATCAATTCTTAGTCTTAGCTCAGACATGAGAACAGAGGACCAACAGCTTCTCACCCAGAGTGCAGCACCAAAGAAACCCGGGAGTCCAGGTGGCAATCACAAAAGGGAATGACAGAAATTGTGAGGTAGCCATCTTTAACATTTACTCTAGTGCCTGAAATTTTTCTGTATTTCAAAAAACAAATCATATTATTACTGTAAGAGTATATTTCAATTAATAATGATAATTACAGGCTATTAAAATAATTTTGTACAATTTGTGTATATTAACTCTGATGGACAAGGCAGGTAAGATAGTCAAATTATATTGAGAATGTAAATAAGAGCATAGCTCTATGTGAGTTTAATAAATAATGTCCATCCTCAATCATGTTCCCTACAAGTTTTTATTTAATGTTCAGATGTTATTTTATTTTATTTTTTTATTTTAATGTTTTTTTTTTATATTATGTTAGTCACCATACAGTACATCCCTGGTTTCTGATGTAAAGTTCGATGATTCATTAGTTACGTATAACACCCAGTGCACCATGCAATATGTGCCCTCCTTACTACCCATCACCAGCCTATCCCATTCCCCCAACCCCTCCCCTCTGAAGCCCTCAGTTTGTTTCTCATAGTCCATAGTTTCTCATGCTTCATTCCCCCTTCTGATTAACCCCCCCTTTCTTTATCCTTTTCTTCCCCTACCGAACTTTCTAGTTCTTATGTTCCATAGATGAGAGAAATCATATGATAATTGTCTTTCTCTGTTTGACTTATTTCACTTGGCATTATCTCCTCCAGTCCCATCCATGTTGCAGCAAATGTTGAGAAATTGTTCTTTTTGATAGCTGAGTAATATTCCATTGTATATATGGATCACATCTTCTTAATCCAGTCATCTGTTGAAGGGAATATCAGTTCCTTCCATGATTTAGCTATTGTGGACAATGCTGCTATGAGCATTGAGGTGCATAAGGCCCTTCTCTTCACTACGTCTTTTTCTTTGGGGTAAATACCCAGTAGTGCAATGGCTGGATCATAGGGTAGCTCAATTTTTACCTTTTTAAGGGACCTCCACACTGTTTCCCAGAGTGCCTGTACCAACTTGCATTCCCACCAACAATGTAGGAGGGATCCCCTTTCTCCACATTCTCTCCAACAATTGTTGTTTCTTGCCTTGTCAATTTTTGCATTCTAACGGGCGTAAGGTGGTATCACAGTATGGTTTCAATTTGAATTTCCCTGATGGCTAATTACTTTGAACATTTTTTTCATGTGTCTGTTAGCCATCTGTATGTCATCATTGGAAAAGTGTCTGTTCAAATCTTCTGCCCATTTTATGATTTGTTTATGTGTTTCTTGTGTATTGAGTTTGAGAAATTCTTTGTAGATCTTGGATACCATTCTTTTATCTGTAGCATCATTTGCAAATATATTCTCCCATTCTGTGGGATGCCTCTTAGATTTTTTGACTATTTCCTTGGCTGTGCAGAAGCTTTTTATCTTGATGAAGTCCCAAAAGTTCATTTTTATCTTTTGTTTCTCTTGCCTTTGGAGATGTGTCATGAAAAAGGTTGCTTTGGCTGATGTCGTAGAGGTTGCAGCCTATGTTCTCCTCTAGGATTTTGATGGATTCCTGTCTCACATCAAGGTCTTTCATCCATTTGGAGTTTACCTTTGTGTATGGTGTGAGAGAGTGGTCAAGTTTCATTTTTTTTTCCATGTAGCTGTCCAATGTTCCCAGCACCATTTATTGAAGAGACTGTCTTTTTTCCACCGGATGTTTTTTCCTGCTTTATCAAAGTCTAGTTGCCAAAAGAGCCAAGGGTCCATTTCTGGGTTCTCTATTCTGTTCCATTGGTCTATGTGTCGGTTTTTGTGCCAGTACCATGCTGTTTTTGTGATCACAGCTTTGTAATACAGCTCAAAATCTGGCATTGTGATGCCCTAAGCTTTGTTTTTCCTTTTCAACAATTCCTTGGCGATTCGGGTCTTTTCTGGTTCCATACAAATTTAAGGACTATTTGTTCAAGTTCTTTGAAAAATGTCATTGGTGTTTTGATCGGGATAGCATTGAAAGTGTAGATTGCTCTGGGTAGCATGGACATTTTAACTATGTTAATTCTTTTGATCCATGAGCATGGAATATCTTTCCATCTTTCTGTGCCTTCTTTAGTGTCTTTCAAGAGTGATTTATAGTTTTTAGAATATAGATCGTTTATGTCTCTGGTTAAGTTAATTCCAAGGTAACATATGGTTTTTCGTGCTATTGTAAATGGGATGGATTCCCTAATTTCTCTTTCTTCAGTCTCATTATTTGTATATAGAAATGCAACTGATTTCTGAGCGTTGATTTTGTATCCCACCACATTACTGAATTTTTCTATAACTTCTAATAGTTTGGGCATGGATTCTTTTGAGTTTTCCATATAGAGTATCATGTCATCTGCAAAGAGAGACAGTTTGACTTCTTCTTTGCCAGTTTGGATACCTTTTATCCTTTTTTGTCGTCTGATTGCTGTTGCAAGGACTTCTAGTACTATGTTGAATAATAGTGGTGAGAGTGGGCATTCTTGTTGTGTTCCTGACCTTAAGGGAAAGGCTTCCAGCTTTTCCCCATTGAGAATGATATTTGCTGTAGGCTTTTCATAGATGGTTTTTATGAGATTGAGGAATGTACCCTCTATCCCTACACTCTGAAGGGTTTTAAACAGGAAAGGATGTTGTATTTTGTCAAATGCTTTTTCTGCATCAATTGAGCGGATCATATGGTTCCTGAGTCTTTTCTTGTTGATATGATGTATCACGCTGATCGATTTGCGAATGTTGAACCATGCTTGCATCTCAAGGATGAATCGCACTTGGTCATGATGGATAATCCCTTTAATGTACTGTGGGCTTCTATTAGCCAGGATCTTGTTGAGGATTTTGGCGTCCATATTCTCTAGGGAAATTGGTCTGTAATTCTCCTTTTTTATGGGGTTTTGACTGGCTTGGGGATCAAGGTAATATTGGCCTCATAGAATGAGTTTGGTAGCTTTCCTTCTGTTTCTATTTTTTGAAATAGCTTTAGGAGAATAGGTATTATTTCTTCTTTGAATGTTTGGTAGAATTCCCCAGGAAAACCGTCCGGGCCTGGAGTTTTGTTATTTGGAAGGTTGTTTATCACTGACTCAATCTCTTCATAATTAATTGGCCTGTTTAAAAAATCAATTTCTTCCTGTTTCAGTCTTCGTAGTTTATAGGTTTCCAGGAAGGCCTCCATCTCTTCCAGATTGCTTAATTTATTGGCATAAAGCTGTTGATAAAAGTTTCTAATAATCCTTCCAATTTCATTTGTGTTGGTTGTGACCTCTCCCTTTTCATTCAGAGTTTTATTAATTTGGGTCCTTTCTCTATTCTTTTGGATAAGTCATGCCAGCAGTTTGTCAATTTTATTGATTCTCTCAACGAACCAGCTTCTAGTTCTGTTGATCTGCTCTACTGTACTTCTGGTTTCTAATTCAGTGATTTCTGCTCTAATCTTGGTCAACTGCTTTCTCGTGCGTGGATTAGGCCTGTCCCTCTGTTGCTGTTCCTGCTTCTTTAGGTGAGAATATAAAAACTGCATTTTAGATTGTTCTATTCTTTTGAGTGAGGCTTCAATGGCTATGTATTTCCCCCTTAGGACTGCCTTTGCAGTATCGCATAGGTTTTGGACCATTGGGTTTTCAATCTCGTTGGTCTCCATAAATTGTTTAAATTTATTTTTGATTTCCTGGTTTATTGAGTCATTCCCGAGCAGGATGGTTCTTAGTCTCCAAATGTTCACGTTTCTTCCAAACTTTTCCTTTTGGTTGAGTTTCAATTTCAGAGTATTGTGGTCTGAGAATATGCAGGGAATAATTTCAGTCTTTTGGTACTGGTTGACACCTGTTTTGTGACCCAGAACATCGTCTATTCCTGAGAATGTTCCATAGGCATTAGAATAGAATGTGTATTCTTTTGTTCTGGGGCGTAGTGTTCTATATACATACATACATATATATATATATATATATATATATATATATATATATATATATATATATATATATATATATATATATATATGAGGTCCTACTTGTCGAGTATGGCATTCAAAGCTCTTGTTTCTTTGCTGATTTCTTGCTTAGGTGATCTGTCTGCTGCTGATAGTGGAGTGTTGTGGTCCCCTACTATTAGTGTATTTTTGTCTATATGTCTCTTTATTGTGGTTGAGGGTGGGCTTGTGTATCTTGCTGCTCCCCTGTTGGGGGCATATATATTTATAATTGTCATATCCACTTCTTGGGTACATCCTTTAAGAATAATATAGTGCCCTTCTGTGTCTCTAACTATAGCCTTTAGTTTAAAATCCAGTCTGTTTGATATAAGAATTGCTACCCCAGGTTTCTTTTGAGGTCCATTGGCGTGAAAGATGTTATTCCATCCCTTTACTTTCAGTCTGAATGTATCTTAAGGTTCAAAATGAGTCTCTTGTAGACAGCAAATGGATGGGTCATGTCTTTTTATCCAATCTGCATCCCTGTGTCTTTTATGGGAGCATTTAGGCCATTTACATTGAGACTGATTATTGAGAGATATGATTTTAATGATGCCATGTTGCCTGTAAAGTCTTTGTTTCTATAGATTGTGACTTTCTCTTCTGTTATCACTCTTGGGGCCTTTTTACTTTTACAGAACCCCTCTTAATATCTCCTGTAGGGCTGGTTTCTTGGTTATGAAATTGGTCAATGACTGGGGATTCTGGGAGGTCTTTATTTCTCCATCAATTCTGAATGACAGCCTTGCTGGATAAAGGATTCTTGGCTGCATGTTTTTCTCTGAAAGAGCTTTAAAAATGGCCCCCCAACCCTTTCTCTCATTCCAGGTCTGTGTAGACAGGTCTGACATAATTCTGATACCTTTGCCTTGGTACGTGAGAAATTTCTTTGCCCTGGCCACTTTTAATACTGTATCATTGAATCTAATATTTGCGAATTGCACCATGACGGGATGTGGCATTGGTTTGTCGTGGTTGAGCTTGGGAGGGGTCCTCTCTGCTTCTTGGACATGAATGTTTGTTTCCCTTGCTAGATTAGGAAAGTTTTCAGCTACAATTTGTTCGAATATATCTTCTAGACCTCTGTTTTTCTCCACCCTCTCGGGGATGCCAATGATTCTGACACTGGAACGTTTCATTGAGTCTAATCTCCCATAACCTACATTCCCGAACGTGGATTTATTTTAATGTTTCATCTCTAAAATGATTTGTCCTCATAAGTTAGATAATAGAGAAGGTCAAATGTATCATGGGTATAAGATCTTATATTAATGATGATAATTGAGGTCCTGGGCTCCAGGGTCCAAAAGAATAGGGTTAAAGGTTCAGCCCTATCACCTTCCTCAGTCGTCTTGGGAAAAGTCTTCATGTCTCCACACATTGTCTTTGAAGTCAGTAAACTGGATGAAGCACCAGCACACAGATCTGAGGTATCATTGTGATTGAATGCACCATAGTCTGTAAAGAGCTGAGTACACTGCATGGCATAACCAGTATTCAATAAAGGAAAGCTCATGACTTATTTTCTCTAGTCAATAAAATACGTATTGACACAGTGTGATCTGTAAATCATCATTGCACATTTCTCCTAGTTGTCTATTTGGCTGGTTTAGCACATTGATGTGAAAATATTAAAAATAGAATTAATTAAAAATTGTAACCAACAAAACCACATTTATATTAAAACAGAAATCAAAGTAGATAATTATCATATGATCCAACATTTTTTAAAAAGTTGATTTGTATATGTGTAGTTATATAAGAATCACCATATCAGGCAGTCACTTAGAATTTATACTATCTACTCTGTTCTTTTTTTGACAGAAAACATGTGGAAGGCCTTGCTAAATCCAAAGCCATCATGGATGGGGTCATGATATGATTTGATTTATTTTCTGTTTCTCTCTCATCAGAGGTGAGGAGAAGTGACACACAAGTATTCCAACCCCTGCCCAAATAATGAGCTGTTTTGGCATCACAGGGAGGAGTGGAGTTGTTCTCATGGATGACACCTCTGTCTCAGGGTTATCAGGACTGCTCTGAAGCTTAACACAGGCAAAGCTGATCTCTGAAGAGGTAAGAACTGGACAGCCAGACAGCCACCCAGGGTGTGGAGTGTCCAGTCCCTTTCTATTCTGCTGGGTCCCTGGGAGAGAGGCTACAATCACTGGAGATATATCATGGGGGTTTCTGGACATCATAACAAGCACCTCCTCATTGCCAGGTGGGCTAAAAGTTGCCAAGCCATATTGTTTGTTTAACTAACACAAATGGTAAAATACAGATGTGCTTAACTCTACCAGTTTCTTTGATCTAAACCTCTCAAGGAAAGGGACAAGCACCCAGAAGAAAACACAGGTATAAAGGGAAGATTCAATGCATGGATTGTAGTAATTGAAAATGTAAATATATTTTCTGGGAACATATCTGTGTTACATGTCATTGAAGCATTTTGGTTTCCTGAAGAATTTCTATTCTTCTGCTTTTTAAGACACAACTGAAGCTCCTCTTAATATTCCCAGGCCCCATTCCAGTATGGTGTTGTTCAGGAATTTGCATTTATGTTTGTTTGTTTGTTTGTTTGTTTTAAGAATTAATTTCTTTCAAAAAAAAGAATTAATTTCTTTCTTTCTTTCTCTTTCTTTCTGAGAGAGAGAGAGAGAGAGAGAGAGAGAGAGAGAGACAGAACACAAGCAGGGGGGAGGGGCTGAGGGAGTGGGCAAAGCAGACTCCCTGCTAAGCACGGACCCTGACTCTGGGCTTCATTCCAGGACTAAGAGATCATGACCAGAACTGAAGGCAGACACTTAACCAACTGAGCCACCCAGGCATGCCAGAAATCTGTATTTTTTATAGTAGTCTTCTTTGATTCTGTTGAGCAGACAACTTTGAGAAACATTCTTCGGTACATCAGTAGGCTCTAGAATCATATTGTCAGGGTTTCCTCGTGGTTCTTCTGCCATTGGAAAATTACCCAATCTCTCTCAGCTCCACTGCTCTTATTAGTAAAATAGGGATACAATTATTTGTATTAATTCATTCTTCTTTTGTTTGTTTTTTAAGTTTTTATTTAAAGTCCACTAAGTTAACATACATTATTAGTTTCAGGTGTACAATATAGTGATTCAACTCTTAGATACAACACTCAGTGCTCGGCTTAACAAGTGCACCCTTTAATCCCAATCACCATTTACCCCATCAGCCCTGGTAACCATAAATTTGTTCTCTATAGCTGACTCTGTTTATTAGTTTGGCTCTCTCTCTCTTTTATTTTTCCTTCATTCATTTGTTTTGTTTCTTAAATTCCACATATGAGTGAAATCAAATGACATTTGCTTTCCTCTGACTGACTTATTCCACTTAGCATAGTACTCTCCAGATCCATCTATGCCCTTGGAAAGAGCAATATTTCATTAATTTTTGTGGCTGAGTAATATTCTATTGTGTGTGTGTGTGTGTGTGTGTGTGTGTGTGTGTGTGAGTGTGTGTGTGTATTACATCTTTATCCATTCATCAGTCAATGGGCCCTTGGGCTATTTCAAATGTCTGGCTAATGTAGATAATGCTACTATAAACATTAGGGTGCATGTATCCGTTTGAATTAGTATTTTTATATTCTTTGTGTAATTACCTGGAAAACCATACAGTACACCGTAAGTTTTTGATGTAGTGTTCCATGATTCACTGTTTGCATATAACACCCAGTGCTCCATGCAATACATGCCCTCCTTAATACCCATCACTGGGCTAGCCGATCCACCCACCACCCTCCCCTCTAAAACCCTCAGATTATATCCTGGAGTCCATAGGCTCTCCTGGTTCATTTCCCCCTCTGTTTAGTCACGCCCTTAATTTTTCCCTTCCTTCTCCTACTGATCTCCCTGCCATTCATTATGTTACACAAATGAGTGAAACCATATATAATTGTCTTTCTCTGCTTGACTTATTTAACTTAGCATAATCTCCCCCAGTCCCATCCCTATTGATGCAAATGTCGGGTAATCATTCTTTCTGGTGGCTGAGTAATATTCCATTGTATATATGGACCATATATTCTTTATCCATTCATCTGTTGAAGGGCATCTCAGCTCCTTCCACTGTTTGGCTATTGTGGACAATGCTACTGTGAACACTGGGGTGCATATGGCCTTTCTCTTCACTATGTCTGTATCATTTACCCCAGTAGTGAAAATCCTGGGTCATAAGGTAGCTCTATTTTTAACTTTTTGAGTGACATCCACAGTGTTTTCCAAAGTAGCTGTACCAACCTGCATTCCCAACAACAGTGTAAGAGGGATACTCTTCCTCCACATCCTCTTCAACATTTGTTGTTTCTTGCCTTTATATGAAAACACCTCTAATACATAAAGTTAATGGAATGCATTTAATATGTACACTCTGGTTTCTAAATGCACATTAAATCTTGGATAAGGAATATAGAAAAAATAGTAAGAACTGATTCAAAATATTTTTATATTTGCCATTGTTCTTAAACTTTAACAAGAAACTGCTTCATTTCTATGATATTTTTAATGAATCCACTCTCTCTCTATTGTCATTAGGCAGAGCCATGAGGAGTGGGAATGAGACAGAAACCACAGATTTCATTCTCCTTGGTATTTACCCTGAATTTAAACACATCACAGCCATGGTCTCCATCATTCTCCTGATCTACACGGCTGCCTTCATTGGCAACACTCTTCTGATCCTCCTCATTTGGTTGTATTCCCACCTCCACACCCCCATGTACTTCTTTCTCAGTCAGCTCTCTTTGATGGACTTAACATTGATCTCTAGCATTTTCCCCAAGATGATGGCCAACTTCTTCTCTGGATGGCGGAGCATATCATTCCTGGCTTGTGGGACTCAAATTTTCTTCTCCCTGACTGTGGCCATTGCAGAATGCATCCTTATAACTCTCATGTGCTTTGATCGTTATGTGGCTATATGTGAACCTCTCCGATACCCAATCATTATCAACCCTAGGGTTTGCTTACAGATGATTGCCATGTCTTGGGCTGGAGGGGCACTTACTTCACTAGGCCACACTGCTTTTACCTTGCATTTTAATATCTGTAGCCCCAGAGAGATTCCCCACTTCTTCTGTGAAGTCATGGCTGTGCTTAGGATCGTCTGTGAGGATATCTCAGTCTATGAGAAGGCAGTGGTCATAACAAGCATCCTTGTTCTGCTGCTGCCCTTATCTCTCATCTTGGCTTCCTATGTTGTCATCTTCCTTGCTGTACTCCGAATGAACTCCCCAGAAGGCAGGAACAAGGCTCTGGCCACCTGTTCCTCTCATCTCTGTGTGGTGGGTCTCTATTTTGGTCCAGGTATGTGCATCTACATGAGACCCGGTTCTGCCCATACTCCAAAGTTGAATCAGGGTCTCTTTCTGTTTGGAACTGTCCTCACTCCACTCCTAAACCCTCTTGCCTACAGTCTTAGAAACAGGGAAGTTCTAAGTGCACTGAAAATGTTAATGGGGTGGTGTCAGTCCTCCATGTAAATGGCAGAAATCCCACTGTCACTCATAGGCAAAACAGAGATGTATCAGCAAAGGGGCATTTTGTCAGTTAAAAAAAATAATAACAATAATCCCTTCAAGATCCTGGGAAAGTCCACTCACTTTACTGAGTTTATCTGCAGAAAAGAAAAAAAAAGTTTATTGTTTCCTTTCTCCATCTTAAAATTTATTTCTGATCTTCCTATATGATGTGCTGAAAAAGGACAAGGAACTGTGTACATCAATTATCTTCATGATTCATACTTGATGGTAATGTGCACTTTAGCATTTCCAAAAGTTTCATGTTGATTCCATGAAAAAAGGTCAGTGTCTGCATCTCTAGAATGAAAAAACAAACAAACAAAAAAAAACACAAAAACACAAACAAACAAAGCACATAGATACCTCAGGATAATTCCCTCTAAAATTAATTAATGGGTATGATGATACATGAGGAATCAGATAAATTTAGCAGTGTTGCTTTGTTCTATCTATCTAACAGAACTATTAATTCCTCTTACTCCTGTAAAAAATAGTCTTCATTCAATGTAAGTGCTTCCAAAGATTGGTTTTCTGATTATGTGCATTAGAATTGTTTGCTGATGTCAAAAAATATACCACTGTTGTGCCCATCTCAGATTAGCAGAATTAGAATCTGTTAAAATGGGCTCAAGAATCTGACTGGCAGTCCGTTTAGTGATTGTCATGTTTACCAAGGTTTGTAAGCCACTGATCTAATTATTGACCTAATTTTCTAGACCTGCCTTGCAAAATAATTTCTGAGTGTTAAAGTTACCTGATCCCTTTGTAATGTATATAATAGAACAGTTCAAGGTGGCTAGCAAAAACTAATGCTCTTTTTTTTTAAGACAGTAGAAAATAAACTTTATGTTTGGAATAGTTCATAATTTAAAACATTTGAGCACAGAGTAAACGGAAAGTAAAAATTAAAAAAAGACTCATATTTGTGATATAAAATATGAATGATAGAAAATATTTATAACACAATAAAAGTTAAAGCAGGAGGCATTATAGGTGTTTCCAAAGTGTTGATATATTTCCAAAAAAATTGAAAATATACCATTGAGCTCCACATCGTGCTCTCTGCTCAGCAGGGAGCCCACTACACCCTTGCTTCTGTGCATTCTCTCTCTATCAAATAAATAAAGAAATCAAATCTTTAAAAAAATAACTGAAGTAACATAAAAACAGTTTTCCAGTGAATAGGACACCCTCAGAAGGATCCCCAACAACTTAACAAGTCACCCTTTAAATATCTCAGAAGCCATCAATTGACATTGTATTACTGAGAAACAAAGCTGAGTTCTGGAAAACTTGCAATTTTATGTCAAATTTCAACTGTGCCAACAATATTAAACATGGCCCCTTCAGAATTCCTAGAGGAAAGGCTGAGGGAATCCTTGAAACTGAGTCAAAATACCACTTCACTGAAGAATAAAAATTATCTCTAAGCCATCTCAAATAAGAGGAGTGTCACGTAACGGATACTAGCATGGGCTGTTACCACCATTTGGTGGTGCCACAGCACTCTGGTACTCCAAAAATACTCCACACATAAGACTGTGTTTGGAAGATGACACTAGGAAAGAAGGGAGGTATACTCAATGAGAGAAGATAGTCCTAATTGAAGAGTTTCTGTTAACTAATATGTGTTCATAAAGCATGTTACTTATGTTTGACGGTTTTAATAAAGAGTTCTATTTTTATATGTAACTCATGGAAGTGAACATTTTAACCCTGTGAAATTCACAGCAGATAGTTTTCCAGATGGATCAGGAAAGCACTCATCTTGGACTTTCAACTATGTGTGTGTGACACCCTCTTGTTGGAGGAGCACCATTACGTAATGTGACTTAATCCTTTAAGGGAAATCATTAAAATAATTAAGTACATATCATTCAGAAGAATTGTGATTCAATCCTAATTAAATTGTGGTCCTTTCCCTTATTTCCATTCTCATATTCATAATTTTAAATGTCTATCTTCTACTGTAACAGCTCTCCAAAATGCATATATTTTGTTGTAGAACAACCTAAGCGGCTTCTATAAATAAATAAATATTTTATTTATTTGCTTATTTATTTTTTATTAAATTTAATTCAATTAGCCAAGTTATAGTTCATCATTAGTTTTTGATATAATGTTCAATGATTCATCAGTTAAATACAATACCCAGTATATTTACAGAAATCATCCATATTGGGATGCCTGGATGGCTCAGTGGGTTAAGTGTCTGCCTCCAGCTCAGGTCATGATCCCAGGGTCCTGGATCAAGCCCTGTGTCTTGCTCCCTGCTCAGCATGGAGTCTGCTCCTCCCTCTTCCTCTCTCTCAGTCCTTTCGCCACTCACGCTTGTGCTCTCTCTCTTTCTGTCTCTCTAATAAGTAAATAAAATATTTTAAGAAGTCAACCACATTAATAAATACACTATGAAAATAAAACTTTGTAACTGAATAAATTACTTTAAGATGAAAACTAGTATTCTATGGGGGATAAGATGAAAGAAAATGAAGCTTTAATGAAAAAGACAAGATAACCACCATTTCAGGTGCCCAGAGACTCTGAGATGCTACAAATGGAAAATGGACATGAAATTGGAGAAGACAGGGGACAAGAAGTATTTGAAGAGAAACACTTTTCAGATGGTTCTCTGACTTGAGTCAGCTGGATATAAAAATAACTAAGGCAGTCATCTCACCACAAGAAATTAGCTGGACATTTTGTTTTGTTTTGTTTTACAATTTAGAACATTTAGACTGTAATCACCAACTCAATAAATTGCACAAAAAAAGTCAAAGGCATACAAATTTTCATATGAAATATCTTGAAAACTAAAATCCCTAAAGCACATGAGCAATTGGTCAAGGTCTTGCTTTTTCCAACAGTTTTTGAGCATGCCTCACTAACCTCTAAGTTTGAGTAGAGAAAATCATGGTAGAAGACCGTGGTTTTGTGGTGACAATTCAATGATTTTTTGTTGAGATAGTTTCTTCATGCATGTTCAGGTGGATATGACATTAGAGACCATGTTTGTTCATTTGTTCAAGATTTTTTTTTTCTGAGAATCTACTATATGGAAGGTACTGTTTTAGACACTGGAGCTAAAGCAGTGGAAAAAAAGAAAATCAGTGCTTTCATGGAGCTTATATTTCAGTTGGGGAACATGAGAAATAATAAATACTCAATATGTAACATGTTGATAAGTGATATAAAGAAAAATGAAGCAGGGAGGAAAGATAGAGATGGATTTTTTTTATATAGTATGGTCAGGGAAGACATCTCTGTCAAGGGGGCATTTGAGTAGAGACCTTAATGAGTAAAGGAGGAACAATAAAAAGGAAGGCAAGCTTTTTCTGTTTCACAGCTCCTTGACAGATCTTCTGCAGTGGCCTCAGAGAAGGAGCACCTGGATGCTGTGGGCCACTGCCATGGGTTCTGTGCTAGTTAGTCTATGTTTGACCCGTCACTCTCCTGACCTGTGTGGACCACTATTCAGGCTGCATTACCCCATTTCCCTTGTATTCTGGCTTCCTGTTATATTTGAATTGTGAGAGGAACCTGCAGATCAGAGGAAAGAGGGAAGAGTTCAGAGTATTTATGGTCCTACTCCAACCAGGCTGGGTTTGAGGAGTGACTGCATTCCTTCACCAAGGTCATAAACCCTTTGGGCAGCTCTATTGGTTCTGTACATACCACTCCCTTCCCTCCAGACAAAGGGAGGTAGTATTACCACTGCTAGCACTTGGCTGCTTTACTCTCTGTTGTTTCCCACACCCTGCCCTGCTTCTGAACATTATATTTTCATTTTTGCTCTCTTCCTGTGGTTTCATGGCTTTCTTTAGTGTTATGCTTGGATTCCTTCCTCTTTATTCTCTATGTATTTATTATAGGGTGTTTTGTTTTAGTTTTTTGTTTTTGTTTTTTAATGTTTTTTTCTTGTTTGTTTTGTGGTTGCAATTGGGTTCATACATAATGTCTTATGTGCATAACAGTCTATATTAAGTTGGTTGCTTAAGTTCAAAGACATTCTAAAAGCACAAAATTTGTACTGCCAACTCCACATTTTATACATATGATGTCACTGTTTACCTCATTTTATTTTCTATACCCTTGATTAATTTTTCTATATTGAATTGATTTTATTGCATTTGTGTTTTATTTTTTTATTTTATTTTTTTGCCATGACTGAAGACATTTATTATGAATTACTGTATAAATGAATTTAATCAGCTTAGTCTATACTACATTTTAAGCATGCAAAAGCAGAGATATGTCCCACGGTAGAGTTCCATAAATTAAGGCTAGGAGTAACATATCATTCAGAATTGCTTTTAGTTGCCAATGACAGAAAACTAGACAGACTGCTTTAAAAAAATAGTTATTTTACCTCAACTGACAAGCCATCCAGACAAAATCAATCACTGGTATTGGTCCTACTGTTCAAAGCTGTCATCAAGAACCCAGGTGCTACCTACTCGCCAATCCCACCACCCTTTGTATGTGGACTTTTTGTCCTCATTCTTGATGTCTCCTTGTTACAAGGTGGCTGCTGCAGCTGCTCCAGATATCTTGTCCCCATACTCATGTCTCTAGCTGGAAAAAAAGGAGCAGAGTCTCTGTCTTTTCATCCAGGAAATGAAGTTCCCAATGGACTCCTTGTTTCTTTGATCATACTTGGGTTGAACACTATGGGCAGCAGAATAATGGACCCCCAAAGATATCCACACTCTCGTCCTTGGAACCTCTATCCTAGCTTTATAAATGTTAATCTCCTACCTTTACACTATGCTTTTCCTGTGATTTTTTTTTCTTTTCATAATTTT
Organism: Ursus americanus; assembly: GCF_024610735.1. Taxonomy (NCBI): domain Eukaryota; kingdom Metazoa; phylum Chordata; class Mammalia; order Carnivora; family Ursidae; genus Ursus; species Ursus americanus. The sequence goes on along the minus strand of NC_142131.1, from coordinate 82,280,536 downwards.
CATACTTCTACTTCAGGTCTTTCCTTTCAACTAAAAAGATTCACTTAAACATTTCTTATAATATTGGCTTAGTGTTGATAAACTCCATTAATTTTTGTTTGACTAGGAAACTGTTTATCCCACTTTCTGTTGTGAATGATAAGCTTGCCAGGTAGGGTATTCTTGGCTGTAGGGTTTTTCTATTAGCACTTTTAATGTGTTATGCCAATCCCTTCTGGACTGTAAAGGTTGTTTTGATATAAGGTTCATCTGATAGCCTCATATACTTCCATTGTATGTAACTGTTTTCTTCCCTGTTGTTACTTTTAAAATTCTCTATTATTACTTTTAACATTTTAATTATTATGTGTCTTGCTGTAGACATTTTTGGATTCATCTTAGGGACTTTCTGTTCTTTCTGGGCCTGGGTTCTCTCTTATTCCCCATATTAGGTACATTTGCAGCTATTATTTCATTTTTAAAAATTATTTTATTTGAATTCAGGTGATTAACATATAGTGTATTATTAATTTCAGAGGTAGAATTCAGTGATTCATCAGTTGCATATAACACCCAGTGCTCATTACATCATGTGCCTTCATTAATGCTCATCACCCAGTTACCCTATACCGTCACCCACCGCCCCTCAAGCAAACATGTTTGTTTCCTAGAGTTAAGAGTCTCTTATAGTTTGTTGCCCTCTCTGATTTTGTCTTATTTTATTTTTACCTCCCTTCCCCTATGATTCTCTGTTTTGTTTCTTAAATTCCACATATGAGTGAAATCATATGATAATTGTCTTTCTCCAATTGACTTATTTGGCTTAACATAATACCCTCTAGTTCCACCCATGTTGTCATGAATAGTAAGATATATTACTCAGCCAGCTATTATTTCAAATAAGGTTTTTGTCTCCTCTCTCCTCTCCTTCTGAGATCCCTATAATGTAAATGTTATTACATTGACTTCCCTTAACTAATTCTGATTATTTATTTATTTATTTATTTGCTGTTCAGCTGCTTTGTTTTCCATCACCTTGCCTTCAAGGTTGCTGATTTGTTCACATGCTCCTCTAATTTGTTTTTTATTCCCTTCAATGCATTTTTTAAAAATTTCTGTTATTGAAATTTTGAGCTCCAACTGATCTTTTTTTGTATTTCCTATCTCTTTGTTGAAGTTCTCACTGAGTTTATCCACTTGTTCTTCAAGTTTGTGAGTATCATGATGACCATTTTTAAAAATTATTTGATACTTGTTTATTTATCAAGAAAACTATTCCAGGGCACCTGGGTGGCTCATATTGGTTAAGCATCTGCCTTAGGCTCTGGTCAAAGTCCTATGTCAGCCTCCCTGCTCAGCAGGGAGCCTGCTTCTTCCTCTCCTTCACACTGGTTCTATCACTCTCTCTCTATTTCTCTCAAATAAATAAATAAAATCTTTAAAAAAATAAAAACTATGCCAGAACCCAACATTGATGTTTCATAGAGCAGGAACATAGATCAGCGACAATCCTCCATGGAACTAAACCTAAACTAATTCTTTACATTGCAAAATCACTTTGCACTCTGAAAGATACCAGCTTTCTTTATGTCCTCACAATCTTCCATGGAGTCATAATTTCTGTAGAAATCTGCATATGCCTTCTTTCTTGGCTTCAGCCACAGCAAACTTTTAGAAAGCTGCAACCCACAGGAGTACAGCAACTGCTCTAATATTATGAAATCACAGATGCTTGGCCAGAAGGCCTCACATCTGAAGTCTATCAGCACTCTGAAAGTCACAGTAATTATTCCCCTCAACACCAACCTCAAACCCAACATTGTTCCTAAATGATACAGAAATGGATGTATGACCATTACCTTGAATTCTTTAGCACACATAGTGTGAAATATCCATTTTATTTAGCTCTTTTACTGTGATTTGGTCTTGTTTTTTTTCATTTGGGACATACTCATCTATCTCCTCATTTTATGTAACTTATCTCATTTTATATAAGTCTTTGTGTTTGTTTCTATGCATTAGATAGGTCAGCTACATCCCCTGGTCTTAAAATCAGTGACAGTGTGTAGAAGAGGTCCTGTGATGCTCTAAAGTACAATCTCACCAGTCACCAAAACCAGGTGCTCCAGGGGTGTCTTCTGTGTGGGTTGTGTGCATTCTCCTACTATAGCTGAGCAATGATTGCCTTCAGCCCAGCCAACTGCAAAGATACACGTTGCCTGCTGTGGGTGCACAGGGTAATTTGGTTCTTCTGCTACAGAGATGTCTTTCTGAGGTTGCTGCAGGCTTCTTGGAGGGTGGGGCAAGTGCTTAGTCCACCTGTCTGCAATTAGCCTCTCTGCCACACCTGTAGGCACAGCAAAAGAGAAAGCATGCTCCCTGCACAGCCATCTAAGTGATCACACTGCTGGAACTGCTGATGAATGTGTTTATTTATCCCCCCTCCCCAGGGAAGGAGTCACTTCAGAGTGGCACAGTTGGGGTTATCTGTAGGATGTGGTGGAGAAGGGGCTGCCTTGATAGAATTCCTGTCTTGGTTAGATGGGATGGAGAATGGAAGGATGGTGCACAAGGCATTAGCAAGGTAGATAGAGAGTGTTAGTGCTGACTCCTTCAAGTGTTGTTATCTAGGCTGAGGGAGTGGGAAAGAAATGATACCCACCAGAACTTTTGTTCCTGGATACATTTCCTATTGATCTCTGTTCTTTTGTCACATGCACTTAGATTAGTCAATAAATCTTCATGTCTACCCCAAGCACTTTTCAAACTTCTGCTTTCATGCTATATCTCAGCTCAGTTATTTATCATGCTGGTTCTTAAGGGGTGTGGACTCTGTATCCTTTTGCACTCTGGCACTCTTGGAGTTAAGCACACAGACCTTTAAAGCTGCCAGAGTTAAGCCTCACTGAGTTTTAAGCTTCCAGAATTTAGCTCTGCTGGTTTTCAAAGCCAGATGTTATAGGATTTCATCTTCCCAACGCAGATTCTCAGTGCCATGGGTTCCTGGTGTGAGGTCTGATGCTCTGGCTTCTTCATGTTTATGATATCCTTCCCAAGCATAGTTAGTCATGCTGGGTGTCTGATTCCCAACCATGTCTCCACCCATCCTACTATATTTGATGGGGCTTTCATCTACGACTAGCTGTGAAAGATCTGATCTGTCATACTTCAAGTCACTTTCAGAATCAGGCATAGAGATGCAGTTATTGCCTTAGTGTGTCTGTGTGGAGAGGGGATCTCAGGATCCTTCAACTCTGCTGTCTTCAAACTCCCCATGCTGGCATTAATTTTATGGAAGAGTCTAAAGAAAACATTAAGATAAATATACTTAGAAGTTTCAAAGAGAAAAATGAAAGCATGATACAAAATAATAATACAGTAAATTATTAGAGAATGACATCAACAACATGGAGGAGTAAGATGTCTCAGCCCTCATCCCCTCATGGAATCACTAATTTGATAGCCATGCATGCACAAAACTCTCTTCAGGAGAGTTTCAGAATCCAGGTGGGAGATTCCAACAGCAAAGTGGAGCACAGAAAAGAGAAAATACACAGTGATAGGGATAGGAAAAACAGTTTTTCTGTCCCCACATTACCCACCTTAAAGCACCTGCAGCACAGTGCTGAGAAAGAAAAGGAAAGGGGAAAGAAAGAAAGAAAAGAAAAAGAAAGAAGAAAGAAAGAAAGAAAGAAAGAAAGAAAGAAAGAAAGAAAGAAAGAGAGAAGGAGGAAAAAAGAGTGAATTAAGCTCCCAACTTCACTGCAGACCTCAGCATCAGGCCCACCTCAGGAAACCTCAGTGCCAGGCTAGCCGCTTAGAACACAGTCTCTTGAAACCCCAGACTCCAGCCTTTCTCCCAAAACCAAGTTCCAGTCTGTCACCAAGACCTGGTTCTAGGCCCAATCCAGTACATTCAGATGCCATGCTGGTTTCACAGAATTATTCCACAAGGATGCCCTTAAGATCTCAGGCTACAACCCCCCATCAGGAAATGCCCATGACAGGCTGTCCTCAAGGGACTTGGGCTCCAGATCTGCCCCAGTGTCAGGTCAGCTCTTATGAAACAAAATTTCAGGCTGGTCCCCGTAGACCTGTGCTCCAAGTTTTCCCCCATGAATTGCGATAAAATGCTGATTCCTTGTACCCGAGTACTGTTCAACCCCAGCAGATTCAAGCTCCACACCAGCCCCTCCATGGACTCAGAAGCCGTACACAGCTAACTAAATCTTATTGGCAGGAGTTCGCCTAAAGTTCCAGAATTCAGGCTTTCTCTCTTGGACCAGGTTCAAAGCACATACCAATGGACCTTAGTGCCAGGTTGGCCCCAATGGACTCTGGCACCAACCTGGCCCACACAGTCCCAGGCCCCAAGCCACTTCCTGAAAACTCAGTCTCCAGGAGGGCCCCAATGGTCCCAGGCACCCAGGCAAATTCCAATGGACCTACGTTCCAGATAGACCCCCATGAACCCAGGCTCTAGACCTCAAGTGGTACCCAATACCAAATAGGACCATACAGACCAAGGCTCCAGGACCTCCCCTGAGGCACCAAGCAAGCCTCAGGCTCATTTCATAATCAGGCATACCATGGTGGGCCTAGAATCTAGGCCAGTCCCATGGACCCAGGCTCCAGATATTGCACCATGGACACAAGCACCAGACCCGCCTGCAATAAACCTTATCAAAATCAGTGGCCAGACTTTGCTGAAAGGTCAGATCAATTCTGCTAAATGTCCCTTCTGCCATTGAGAAGAAGGTGTATGTTATTTTTTTAATAAATTTTTTTTTATTTTGTTATGTTAGTCACCATACAGTATATCCTTAGTTTATGATGTAGTGTTCCATGATTCATTATTTGAGTATAACACCCAGTGCACCATGCAACATGTGCCCTCCTTAAAACCCATCACTGGCCTATCCCAATCTCCCACCTCTTCTCTGAAGCTCTCAGTTTGTTTTCCAGAGTCCATAGTCTTTCATGGTTTATTCCCCCTTCTGTTTACCCTCCCCCCTTCATTCTTCCCTTCCTTCTCCTATGGATGTTTGTTTTTTTGTTTGCTTGTTTGTTTGTTGTTTGGAGGGGAGAGGTAGAGTGTTCTGTATATGTATGCCATATTTAGTTATTTTATTGTATTATTTATATATCTCTCTCTGTCTTTTTTTCTTTGCTTTGCTTTCCTTTCCTTCCCCCCCCCCCCATTATATTGTGACTGGCTGTTCTATCCAATATTTAGAGCGGGATATTGAATGGGCCTCTTTGGATTTCAGAGAGAACATATTCCCCATTTTGGTGTGTTACTCAAGCCCACTTATCATTTGAATGAGGTCCAAAACAAAAGGGTTTGTATCACACCCAGGCTTCTGTAAAAGCTGCTCTACCATGTGGGCCATAGGATCCACCAGACCCAGTGGTTCTTGAAGTGTTGGTGAAAAACAGTGATGACATTTAGAGCCTTTAATAGACCTCTTTAAGTGAATCACACTGAAGGTTTTTAGGATTTTGAAGCAATTTTCTGCCTTCACCTATAGGAGACTACTCCTTTTTTGAGAAACAGTTATTTACATGTTACTATGCTTCATTGCAAACCAAACACGTGACCATGAGCTACCAAGTTACTGTGCAACCTGAGCCGCCCATGATGAACTGGAAGTTTTCTAACTCATCAAGCCATAGTGTTGGGCATGTACACCTACATTTCATTATCAAGTAGAAGTGGTATATATGTGATTGACTCAGGCAATCTCTAAAGTCACAAGGACGTTTACATGTAGAAGTGGCCTAAATGACCATGATCCCCATTCCTGCTATATTGTCTTCCCTCTATCAGTCTCATTAGCATTTCTTCCAATCAACTGACAGAAGAAGATTCAGGCCTGGTTTACACATGGCTCTCCACTATATGCAAGTGTCACCCAGCAGTGGATAGGTAAAGCACTATAGTCTCCCTTATGGACATCCCTGAGAAACAATGGTAAAGGAAAAATTCCCCACCAGGAAACATTTAGGGCAGTGGACCTGCTTGTTCACTTTGCTGGGAGGGAGAAATGGTCAGATTTGTGATGATATACCAATTCAGAGACTGTGGCTAATGGATTGGCTATATAGTCAAGGACTTGGAAAGAACATGATTGGAAAATTGGTGACAAAAGAATTTGGAGAAGAGGTATATCGATAGAACTCTCTGAAAGAATATAAAAATTTGTGTCCCTTATGAATGGTCACCAAATGGTTGCCTCAGCAAAAGTTTTTAATAATCAGTTGGATAGGAAAACACCTTTTCTGGATACCAGCCAGTCAGTCAATTTCCTTAGTCACCCTATCTTCATCCACTGGGCTCATTAACAAAGTGGTCATGGTGGAAAGGACAGGTTATGCATGACCTCAGAAACATTGATTCCCACCTCCGAAGGGCAACCTTGCTACAGAAAATGCTGAGTGCCCAATCTACAAGAAGCAAAGACCAGCTCTGAGTTCCTCAAATGACATCATTTCCTGGAGTAATCATCCACTCACACAGAAGAATATTAATTACATTGGGGTGCTTCTTTCATGGAAAGGGCAACATTTTATTCTTCCTTCTTGAATGTTTTTATTCTTTTATTGTTTTCATTTTATTCTTTTATTCCTGAATAAACACTTCCTCTGTATACAGATTTGCTTTCCCTGCAAGGCAAGGCCACTGTGAAAACTACTCTCTGGACATACAGAAGGATTTATCCATTGCCATGGTATTCCATGGAACAGCATTGTTTCTGATCAAGAAATACACTTCACAGCAAAAGACATGTGGCAATGGGCCCATTATCACAGAATTCACAGTTCCTACCACATTCCTCACCACCATGAGGAAGCTGGCTTAATAGAACAGTGGAATGGCCTTTTGAAGACTTAATATAGTGCCAACTATGTGACAATCATTTGAAGCACTGGGGAAGGTTCCCCAGAAGATCGTATGTGCTCTGAATCAGTGTCAAATATGTATGTGCTGTTTCTCTGATAACCAGGATTCGTTGGTACAGGAATCAAGGAGTGCAAATTGAAGTGAAACAGCTTAGTATTATCCCTAGTTACTTACCAGCAACATTTTTGCTTCCTGTTTCCCTGTTTTTATGTTCTGCTGACCTAGAGGTCAAAGTTTCAAATAAATGCTTCCAATAGGAGACACAACAGTGATTCCAATAAGCTGGAAGTTAAAACTACCTCCTGGTCAGTTTGGGATCCTGTGCCACTGAATCAACAGACAAGGAAGGGAGTTACTGTACTAGCTCATATGCCTGATTTTGACTATATTTTAATTTTCCTAACATGAAGGAAATTTAATACTTTAATAGACTTCTTGACAGCAATATGTCATAAAAGAAGAGAATATAAAAGTGTATTCAATTAAAGGGAAAAAATGACCCACATATTTTATAACCACCAGACTAATCTTTGAACTATCAAAGACTTAGAAAACCCATTTCTCCTAAACAAGATTTAAGGGACTTTTGTTGTCATGAGAACATCCTCAGACTATAAGCCTACTCAATACGAACATCAGACAGTGAAGAAATCATATGAGAAACTGGTGTGAAGTCTGGTGGTGAACCTTGAACAACTCTAGAAAAAAACACAACATGATGGGGAAAAACATAATAAGGAAATGTTCCCAGAAATAAAGCATATATTTCACAGTGTTTAAAGGGCCAATTCATGAAACAGCGTAACAATCCTTAATGTGTATTTATTAATTACAGAGTTTAAAAGGCATGAAACAAAAACTGAACAACTGAAAGGAGAGAAAGAAATTCATACCTGTTGCTCCGTAATTCTTAGAATGAGTAGTCAGAAGATCAATAGGGCTATAGAGTCCTTGAAAAACATCCATCACCTTTACCTAATTGACATGCAGAGAATACTACTCCCTGAAATTTAAAATGCACATTTTAAAAAATTGCATAAGGAACAAATCCTAAGACATAACATGTGCTGGGTAAACAGGTCTCAATAACCATTTAAAAATCTAAGTGAAATAAGTCAAGCAGAGAAAGGCAATTATCACATGGTTTCACTCATTTATGGACCATAAGAAATAGCAGGTAGATCAGTAGGAGAAAGAAGGGAAGAATGAAGGGGTGATAAACAGAAGGGGGAATGAACCACGAGAGATGATGAACTCTGGGAAACAAACTGAGGGTTTCAGAGGGGTGGGGGTGGGGGATTGGGATAGGATGGAGATGGGTATTAGGGAGGGCACATGTTGCGTGGAGCACTGGGTGCTAAAGGCAAACAATGAATCATGGAACTTTACATCAAAAACAAATGATGTACTGTATGATGACTAATGTAACGAAATAAAAAAATTAAAAATTCTAACTCTACAGGACATTGAAATAAAAATTATTTAAAAAGTTTAAAGACAATCCCCAATTATATGAAAATTAACATTTTTATAACCGATGAATCAAAAAGAAAGCATAAGTAAAAGCAGAAACATCTTTACCTGAAGGCTAATGAAAACATCTTATCAAAACGTATGTGCCTAAACAAACGTATTGCTTAAAGAGAAAAATAGAGTCTTTGAAATAGGAAGTTAAGAGTCAATCAAAAACAAAGTAGAAAAAAATGAACCAAAAAATATCAAGAAACAATGAAACAGAAAAAAAAAAGAAGAACAATGAGACCAAAAGTTACTTATTTTAGAGGAGCATCAGTTTGACTGAAGATGATGGAGTAGGAGAATCCTTAGATCACCTCATCCTGAAAACATACTGAAGTAACAGCTAAATCTATAAAATAACTCTGAAAATGACCTAAGGACTGGTAGAATGAACTGGCCACAGTTAATTAGAGAGAAGGTGAAAAAAAAAAGGTAGGAGGGGAGGAGAAGATTGCAGAAGACTAGGGGATCCTCATGTCATCTGGTCCCTTGAATTCAGCTAGATATCTATCAAATCATTTTGAACACCCGTGAATTCAATCTGAGATCTAAGAAAAGAATTGCAGCAATTCTACAAATAGAAAAGCTATGACTTGTGGTGCCTGGGTGGCTCAATCCATTAAGCAGCTGCCTTTGGTTCAGGTTATGATCTTGGGGTCCTGGGATGAGCCCTGTGTAGGGCTTCCTGCTTGGCATGGAGTCTGCTTCTCCCTCTCTCTTTGAACCTCTATTCTGCTTGTTCTCTCTCTCTCTCTCTCTCTCTCTCTCTCTCTCTCTCTCTGTCTCTCTCTCATATAAATATATAAAATCTTTTTGAAAATAATAGGAAAAGAGAACCTGAAAGCATAAATCAGAAGATAAACCATGGCAGGAGGGAGTCTCCATGAGCTGACTATGATAAATTGATACAGTAATGGAGCCCAAGATTAGAACTTTTAGATGTCTGCTTCTCTGAGGGACATCCCTGCCTGAAAGGTGCTCAGGTGTCCAAGAGGGGCAGAATGCTAGGTGGGACACTATGGCCTCAGGATCCCCAGGGTCACAGAAAGAATGGAGGTGCCTGAGTGTGGCAGAGATCCCAAACATTGGAGCAGGGAAGTGAGCAATAATCAATAAGCTGCTATTCGTATCTCAGCTTGCTGTTGCCATAAAAAATGAAATGTGGCACAGTGAGGCTATCTCTTTGAGGAGGGGCCCAGAAAGTGGCAGAATCACAGTGAGGCACCCATCTATCCCCAAGGGATAGATTGGCACAGGTGTGCACTGCAGGACTCCACAGATCTTGGTGCACACAAAATTATTGACTGCTTTTCACTGAAGGTGCACTGAAGAGTTGGGACTGTGATTTATCAGCTCTGGGGCTGGAGATCAGGGGGTCACAATTTTTATTTTCATTTCTTTTAATCCTCTAAAACCTGTGTGGAAATCTTTCAGGGAACAAGAGCCACATAGAGCAAATAAAAGCTTCTTGCATTGAACCTGGTGCCCTGAGAAGGGGCAGTGCAGCTCTGCCCAAGCAAAGACACCTGAGAATCAATGCAATAGGCCTCTCCCCCAGAAGACCAGCAGGAATATCAGGCTAATACCAAGTTTATGGATTACACAAAACTGAAATCTGCTCTAGGGAAAAATTATACAAAGAATTTAGGTTTTTTTTCTCATGAGTCTTTAGACATGTACTTAAAAATTTTTCTCTTTCTTTTTCTTTTTCTTTTCCTTTTCAACTTGTTTCTTATTTTATCAACTCTTTTTTTAAGTCCTTTTGTTAATTTTCAATTTTACATTTACATTTTATACATGTATTCTTGATTTTTGGTCTCTTTTCACTACATTAAGTTGTATTTTTGTACATATATGTTTTTCTTTCTTTATAATTTTTGAATCTAGTGTCTTCTAACAGATAAAAATACACCAAGGACTAAAAGCATTACACTAGTTCATTCACCTGTTAGATTATATTCTCTTTCTTTAACCATATTTATTTTTATTTTTGGGTTTCTGATCTCTTCAGATATGGCTAGTGTATTTTTCACTGGGGTCGAGTTTCATATTTTTGATTTTGCTCTCTCAGTCACTTAGCCTTTCTACAAAATGACAAGAAGGAGATATTCACAACAAAAGAAAGAACAAGAGGCAATACTCTCTGGTACAAACTTAATCGATATGGATATAAATAAGATGATGGACCTATAATTCAGTATGATGATTGTAAGTATATTATCTGGGCTTGAAAGAAGCATAAAAGACCCTAGAGAATCCCTTAGTGCAGAAATAAAAGAACTAAAATCTAGTCAGGCAGAAATTAAATATCCTTTAACTGAGATGAAACCTAAAATGGAATCTCTAATGTCTAGGGTAAATGAGGCAGAAGAGAGAGTCAGTTACATAGAAGAAAAATGATGGAAAGTAAGGAAGCTGAAGAAAAGGAAGAAAAACGACTACTGGATCATGAGGTGAGGCTTCAAAAAATCAACAATACCATAAAGCGAAATGATGTTGGAATGATTAGGGTCCCAGGGAAAAGGAAAGAGGGGGAACACAGAATATATATTTGAGCAAATCATAGCTGAGATCTTCCCTAATTTGTGGAAGGAAATGGGCTTTCAAATCCAGGAGGCACAGAGAACCCTCCTCAAACTCAATAAAAATACATCAAACCCTGACATATAATACCGAGGCTTGCAAATTTCAGAGATAAGGACAAAATCCTGAAAGCAGCTTGAGGTCCTTAATGTACAAGGGGTCTCAGGACAAGAGATCCTTAATATACAAGGGTAGAAATATTAGACTGGTAGAAAACCTATGCATGGAGACCTGGCAGGTCAGAAAAAACTGGCATAATATATTCAGGGTATTAAATGAGAAAAAACGATGCAGCCAAGAATACTTTATGCATACTTTATTTGGAATGGAAAGGGAGATAAAAAGCTCAAAGAACAAACAGAAACTAATAGAATTTGTGATCACTAAACCAGTCCTGCAAGAAATATTAAAAGGGAACCTGGAAGCAACAAGAGCCCAAAAGTAACATATATAAGAAAGGACAGAGACAATATACAACAGTGACTTTACATGTAATAAAATGACAACAAATTCATATCTTTAATAGTTACTCTGAATGTAAATGGATAAATGCACCAATCAAAAAACACAGGGTATCAGATTGGATAAAAAAGAAAGCCCCATCCATATGTTGTCTACAAGAGACTCATTTTAGACTGAAAGGCTCCTCCAGATTGAAAGTGAGGGGCTGCAGAACCATTTATCATGCCAATGGACCTCAAAGGAGGCTGGCGTAGCAATCCTTCTATCTGACAAATTAGATTTTACACCAAAGCTTGCAGTAAGGGATCAAGACAAAGACCATATCATACTTAAAGTGTCTATTTAACAACAAGATCTAACAATTATAAATATTTATGCCCACAGCCAATTTGATAAACTGATTAATAAAAATTAAAGAAACACATTGATGATAAAAATATAATATTCGGGAATTAACACCCCACTCACAGCAATGGACAGATCATCTAAGCAGATCAAAAAGGAAATAAGGGCTTTGAATGACACACTGGACGAGACGGACTTCACAGATATATACAGAGATTTCCATCCTAAAGAAAAAATGAATGAATAAAATAGTAACTAACTAACTAACTAACTAACTAACTAACTAACTAAATACACATTCTCTGTAGTGCACAGGGAACTTTCCCCAGAATAGATCAAATACTGGATCACAAATCAGATCTCAACCAGTACCAAAAGATTGCGATTCTTCCCTGCATATTTTCAGATAACAATGCTTTCAAAGTTGAACTCATTCACAGAGGAAATTGGTAAGGAACATAAATACTTGGAGGTTAAAAACATCCTACTAGAGAATTAATATGTCTACCAGGAAATGAAAGAAGAATTTTAAAAATTTATGGAAACAAAAGAAAATGAAAATACAACTGTTCAAAAACTTTGGAATGGAGCAAAGTCATTTCTAAGAGAGAATTACATAGTGGTACAAGCCTTTCTCAAGAAACAAGAAAAGTCTGAACTACACATACTAACCATATGCCTAAAGGAGCTGGAGAGATAAGAGCTAATAAAGCCTAAACCAAGCAGGAGACTAGGAGTAATAAAAATCAGAGTAAACATGAATGAGAAGAACAGTAGAAGAGATCAACAAAATTAGGAGCTGGTTCTTTGTAAGAATTAATAAAATTGATAAATCCTGGACAGACAAATCGAAAGAAAAAAAAGAAAGGACCAAAAATTATAAAATCATGAATAAAAGAAGAGAGATCACAACCAACACCAAAGAACTACAATTATAAGAACATATTATGAATAAATATATGCCAACAAATTAAGCAATCTGGAAGATATGGATGCATTCCTAGAAGAATATAAGCTACCAAAATTGAAACAGGAAGAAATAGAAAACCTGAACAGACCCATAACCAGCAGACTAATATTCCTGATGAACATGGATGCCAAAATTCTCACCAAGATACTAGCCAATAGGATCCAACAGTACATTAAAAGGATTAATTACCACAACCAAGTGGGATTTATTCCTGGGCTGTAAGGTGGTTCAACATCCATAAATCAATTCTATGACACCACTACATTACTAAAAGAAAGGGCAAGAACCATATGATCCTCTTAATTGATACAGAAACAAAAAATTTTTGACAAAGTACAACAATCATTTCTTGATTAAAATCTACATGGTGTAGGGATATAGGGAACATACCTCAATATCATAAAAGTCATTTACACAAAGACCACAGTAAATATCATTCTCACTGGGAAAAACTGAGAGTATTTCCCCTAAGGTCAGTAACATGGCAGGGATGTCCACTCTCACCACTGTTATTCAGCATAGTACTGGAAGTCCTAGACTCAACAATCAGACAACAAAAAGAAATAAAAGTCATAAAAATTGGCAAAGAATCAAACTCTCATTCTTCACAGATGACACAATATTTGCAAATGATATATCCAATAAGAACTTTGGATCCAAAATATATAAAGAATTTCTACAACTCAACACTAAAAATGAATGAATGAATGAATGAATGAATAAATAAATAAATAAATAAATAAATAATTGACAAAGAGAGGGGTTGGAAAATGGTAGCAGAGTAAGAGTTCCCCTAGCTTGTCTTATCTCATGAATACAATTCGATAATTATCAAATCATTCTGAATATCCCAGTACTTGACCTAAATACTTCCACAACAATCTCTATAACTAAAGGTAGAAAAGATACCTCATCACAGCAGGTAGCAAGTGTGGAGACATGGCTTAGGAGTGAACTAAATCCTACATTCCCTGGTTGGAGGGAGTCATGGTTACAAGGACTAACACACAGGGGAGAGCATGAGGAAAATGAATATCTATAGAACCTGCCTTGGAAAGTAAGACAGGCCAAATTTCATAACTTATGACAACCAGTGGGGCTTCCGTCCTATTTTAAAGGTCAGTAGGCTTGACTGGGATAGAGCCCAGAAGGCACTGCATTGTTCTTGTTCTGAAAACAGTCAAACAACCCATGAATATACAGCATGGAGATAGCAGTCTGAAGAGTTCCTGGGGCACACAGTGGGGAGTATATCTGCTAATTTTGTTGTATGTCCTAGAGAGGCAATATTCAAGGAGAGACCCATACAGGAACAAAGGAACTGGACGGCACCATTCCCCACCCCCTCAGCATAAGTACAGTGCCACTGGTGGGAACCAATGCAGTGCAGAGACTTGCTATATAACTCATTTACACAAAGCCCTGCAGACCCCAACATTCAGGTAGAACTGCCCCTGTCACTTGCTTTAGTCCCAGTGAGGTGGTCACCATTCCCCAAAAGACAGGCCCTGCTCACACTGTGTCTCCCAACTTGGGGGTTATGCAGGGCCTCAGTTCCAGCTGAAGTGGCACTAGGTCTCATTTCACACACAGACCAGAGCACACCTAGTTAAAATACACCACATTCAGGACAGAGACAAAACACCACTTATAAGAGACAAACAGAGACTCTGCAAATGACTGGCTGGAAGTATAAAGTGATGAGGGTAAAACATAAGATACACACAGCACACACTAGGGGACCACCAAAGGAACAGTTCCTAGGGAACAGGGGACACTTCACAGCAGGGCACTCTAGAACCTCTTTGTCATAAGACCATTACCTTCAAGCACAGAAGTAGCTAAGTTTCCTAATACAGAGAAACAGGCATACAGATTTTGACAAAGTGAGAAAGCAGGAAAAAAAAATTATCCCAAATGAAAGAACTGAAGAAACTCATGGCCAGATACCTAAGCAAAACATATATGTCATATGCCCAATGCATATTTAAAGCAATGATGACAAGGATACTCACCGGACTTGATAAAATAGTGGAATACATGAGCGAGACAGTTAACACAAAGATAAGGGATAATATAGCAAAGATAAAGTGCTCAAACAATGAAATGAAATGTGGTTGATGGACTAAACTGTGGGCTGGAAGAAGCAGAGGAACAAATTAAGACCTAGAAGACAGAATAATGGAAAGTTATCAAACTGAACAAAAGAGAGGGGGAAAAAGAATTATGCAAATAATATGAGACTTAGGGAACTCAGTGATTCCAACAACCATAATAAGATTAATATTATGGTAGGCTCAGAACAAGAGAGGAAAAGGGCAGATAATTTATTGAATAAATAATTGCTGAAAACTTCCCTATTCTGGGAAAGGAAACATATATCCAGATCCAGGAAGCACAGAGAAAAACAACAACAACAACAACAAAAAGATGCACACCTCAAAATATTGACACTGAACTGGGAAAATAGAGGAATAAAGAAAAAAGTTAAAAGCAGTAGGACAAAGACTACAGTAACATACAAAGGAAACCCCATAAAACCAGCAGGGGATTATTCAGCCAAAAATTTGTAAACCAGAAGGGATATATTCAACATGCTGAATGAGAAAAATCTGCAGCCAAGAATACTTTATCCAGCAAGGCTGTCATTCAGTATGGAAAGAAAGATGATGAATTTCCCAGAAAACTAAGCCAGTCCTGTGAGAAATTCTAAGGGGAAGCTTTGAGTGAAAAGGAGAAATCAAAAGTGACAGGATGAAGAGAGGAAACACAAAAGCAATAACAATGACTATTTCTGTAAAAACAAAACAAAACAAGAACAGTCATGGACTCACAAAATAAAAACATGTAAAATATAATAGCATATACCTAAAAATTAAATGACCTTTGATATAGACTGCTTCATGCAGAAGAGGTTCTATACAAACATAATGATGACTGCATATCAAAAACTACTGATAAATAAAGTCATTTCCTGCATCTTTTCTGATCACAATATTATGAAACTACAATTGAACAAGAAAAAATCTGAAAAGAGCACACATATATGGATCTTAAATAACATGCTACTAAACAATAAAAGAAGAAATTAAAAACTACATGTAATGAAATAAAAATGAGGGATGCCTGAGTGGCTCAATCAGTTAAGCATCTACCTTCAGCTCAGGTCATGATCCCAGGGTCCCGGGATCAAGTCCTGCATCAGGCTCCTTGCTCAGTGTGGGGGAGCCTGCTACTCCTTCTGCCTGCCACTCCCTCTGCTTGTGCTTTCTCTCTCTTTCTGACAAATAAATAGTAAATAAAATACTTTAAAAAGAAAATGAAAACACAACAGTCCCAAACCTTTGGCATCCTGTCAAAATGGTTCTAAGAGGGACATTTATAGCAATACAGCCTGACCCATAAGAAGCAAGAAAAAATTCAAATAACCAACCTAATACTACAGCCAACAGAGCCAGAAAAAGACCACCAATGAATCTAAAACCAGCATAAGGAAGGAAATAATGAGGATCAGACCATAAATAAATGATGTAGAAACTAATAAGTCAACACAACAGATCAGTGAAACCAGGAGCTGAGTTTTTTGACAAAATTTTTAAAAAATGATAAATCTCTGGGCAGACTTATCAACGAGGAAAAAATAGAAAAAAGAAAGGCCCCAAGGAAATAAAATCACAAATGAGAGTTGAGAAATAACAATATCAGAGATATAAAAACAATTATAAGAGAATATAATTAAAGACTATACACTAACAAAACAGACAACCTGGAAGAAATGGATAAATTCCTAGAAACAAAAACTACCCAAGAGGAAACAGAAAGAAATAGAAAACTTGAACAGACCAAAACTCAGCAAAGAAATTGAATCGGTAATCAAAAACCTCCCTAAAAACAAAAGCCCAGGGTCAGATGACTTCACAGTGGAATTCTACTAAGCATTTAAAGGAGAGTTAGTACATCTTCTCAAACTATTTAAAAAAGAAGAAGAAAAAGAAGAAAAGACGAAGAAGAAGAAGAAGAAGAAGAAGAAGAAGAAGAAGAAGAAGAAGAAGAAAAGAAAGAAAGAGAAAAGAAAAGAAAGAAAAGCAAAAAAGAAAAGAGGAAAAGAAAGGAAAAGGAAAGAAACTTCCAAATTCATTCCATGAAGCCGGCATTAACCTGACATCAAAATCAGGTAGAGACACTGTAAAAGGGGAGCTATAGGTCAATATCTTCGATGAATATACATACAAACTCCTCAGCAAAGCACTAGGAAACTGAATCCAACAATGCATTATATATGTATATATATATACATATTCATCACAATCAAGTGGTATCTATTCCTGGGTAGTGAGGGTGGTTCAATACTCATAAATCCATCAACATGATACACCACATTAATAGAAGAAAGGATAAGAACTACATGATCATTTCAATAGATGCATAAAACATTTGGCAAAATACATCCATTCATGAATAAAATCTCTCACCAAAGTAGGTTTAGAGGGAGTAAACCTCAACATAATAAACAGTATATATAAAATATCCCACATCCTATATCATCCTCAATGGAGAAAAACTGAGAACATTTCCCCTAAGGTCAGGAAAAAGATAAGGATGTCGACTCTCCACACGTTTATTCAACATAGTACTGGAAGACCTAGATAGAACAATCAAAAACAAATAAACCAACAAAAAGATAGAAAAGACATCCAAATCAGTAAGGATGAAAAAAATTTGCACTATTTGCACATGACATAATACTACAAATAGAAATCAAGACTCCACCAAAAAACTGCTAGAACTGATCAACAAATTCAGTAATGTTGCACTATACAAAATTAATCTACAGAAAACTGTTGAGTTTCTACACACCACTAATGAAACATCACAAAGAGAAATTAAGAAAATAATCTTATTTAGAAATGCATCAAAAATAAGATACCTAGGAATAAACTTAATCAAAAAGGTAAAAGACTTATGCTCTGAAAACTATAAACACTCATGAAAGATATTGAAGAAAACACAAATAAATGGAAAGACATTCCATTCTCATGAATTAGAAGAACAAATACTGTTAAAATGTCTGTACCACCCATAGCAATCTACCCATTTCATGCAATCCCTATCAAAAAACCAACAGCATTTCCCCCCCCCCAAAAAAAAAAACCCTAAAATGTGTATGGAACCAGTAAAGACCCCAAATAGCCAAAAAATCTTAAAAAAGAAGAGCAAAGCTAGAGGCAGCACAAATCTGGATTTCAAGTTGTATCACAAAGTGGTAGTGAACAAAAGACTCCGGTGCTGGCACAAAAATAGATCAGTAGCCAACTGTGAATAGAGCCCAAATGTCCATTGACAGATGCATGGATAAAAGTGTGTGTGTGTGTGTGTGTGTGTGTGTGTGTGTGTGTGTGTGTGTGTGATATAGGAATATTACCCAGCCATCAAAAAGGATGAAATCTCATCATTTACATCAACATGGATGGAATTCAAGGGTATTATGCTGAGTGAAAAAACTCATTCATAGAAAGACAATTATCATGTGGTTTCACTTATATGTGGAATTTAAGAAATAGCACAGAGGATCATAGGGAAGGAGAGGAGAAACCTGGAAAGAAATCAAAGACGGAAACAAACCATGACAGACTCTTAACTATAGGAAACAAACTGAGGGTTGCTGGAGAGGAGCTGGGTGGACTGTGGAGGAATGTGGTAACTGGGTGACGGGCAACAAGGAGGGCACATGATGTGATGAGCCCTGGGTGTTGTATGCAACTGATGAATTACTAAATTCTACATCAGAAACTAATATGTTGGATAATTGAATTTAAATTAAAACAAAAAGGACAGAATAGAAAATCCAGAAATCAACCCTCAACTATATGATCAATTAAATTTCAACAAAGCAGGAAGACAATCTAATGGCAAAAAGATAGTGTCTTCCACAAATGTTCTTGGGAAAATTGGAAAGCAACATGTGAAATAAAGAAATGACCACTTTCTTACACTATGAACAAAAATAAATTCAAAACAGTTTAAAGTACTAAATATAAGATCTGAAAATCTTAGAAGTTAAGACTGACAGCACATTGGACATTGACCATAGCAATATTTTTCTAGATATGTCTCCTGAGGAATGGGAAACAAAAGTAAAAATAAAGTATTGGGGCTACATTAAAATAAAAAGTTCTGCACAGCAAAGGAAACAATCAACAAAACTAAAAGGAAAACTACAAAATAAGAGAAGGTGTTTGAAAATGACATATTTGATAAATAGTTAATATTAAAAAATATGAGGAATTAATATCATTCAACACCCCAGAATTGATAATCCAATTAAAAATGGGCAGAAGACATGAACATACACTTCTTCAAAGAGGGTATACAAATGGTTAACTCCTGGGGGTAAAAAAAAAAAAAAATGTTCCACACCACTAGCCATCAGGGGAATACAAATCAAAACCACAATGAGATACCACCTTACACCAGTTAGAATGGCCAAAATTAACAAGATAGGAAACAACAAGTTTTGGCAAGGATGTGGGGAATGAGGAACTTTCTGATACTGTTGGAAATTCAAGTTGGTACAGCCACGCTAGAAAAGAGTTTGGATGTTCCTCAAGACCTTAAAAACACAGCTACACTATGACCCAGGAATGGCACTACCAAGTATTTACCAAAAAGATACAGATGTAGTGAAATGAATGGGCACATGCATCCTAATGTTCAGCATAGTCCACAAGAGCCAAACTGGAAAATGCAGAGATGTCCTTCAAAGATGAATGGATATAGAATATGTGGTTCATATATGCAATGGAATATTACTCAGCCATCAGAAAGGATGAATACTTACCATTTGCATCAAAATGGATGGAACTGGAAGGGATTATGCTAAATGAAATAAGTCAAGCAGAGAAAGACAATTATTATACAGTTTCACTCATATGTGGAACATAAGGAGTAGCACAGAAGACCACAGGGGAAGGGAGGGAAAACTGAATGGAAAGAAATCAGAGATGGAGACAAACCTTGAGAGACTCTGGACTCCAGGAAACAAACTGAGGGTTACAGAAGGGAGGGGGTGGGGAGATGAGGTAACCAGGTGATGCATATTAAGGGGAGCACATGTTGTAATGAACACTGGATGTTAAAGCAACTAATGAATCATTGAACGTTACATAAAAAACTAATGATGTACATATGTTGGCTAACATAATAATAATAATAATAATAATAATAATAATAATAATAATAAATTTAATTTAAAAATTAAAAAATGGGCAGAAGAAATGAACAGCCACTGCCCAGAGAAGACATACAGATGGTCAAGAGAGACATATAAAGATGGTCAATATCACTCTTCATTAAGGAAATGCAAATCAAAACTACAAATGAAACAGAGGATCATAAGGGAAGGGAGGGCATCTGATCTAATATAAGACAAAATTAGAGAGGGAGACAAACCATAAGAGACCCGTTACTCTAGGAATCAAACTGAGGGTTGCAGAAAGGGAAGTGGGTGAGGGGATGGGGTAATTGGGTGATGGGCAATAAGGAGGGCATGTGATGTGATGAGCACTGGGTGTTACAGGCAACTGATGAATTACTGAACTCTGATTAGTCTGAAAGTAATGACACACTATTTGTTAACTAACTTCATTTAAGTACAATTAAATAAATAAAAAGAGAAAATTAAAAAAATAACCATTCAAGCCTCTATCCCTGTACAACAGGATTTGGGTCATCTCTAGGGAACTTGTATGTTTCCATGTGGTGTATTCAGTAAGTACTTGAACTGTTTTAGATATATAGTTTTTCATAGAAAGAATATTACATTTGCATACCTAGGTAAGATTTAGTACATTGAGATGTTTTAAAAATATGTATAAACTATTTCTGATATGCAAAAGCATGTGGCAATACTATTAGAACATTTGATTTTATAGTATTAAAATTTCATACAGTATTAAAAAAAAACTACAATGACATATCACCTCACACGAGTCAAAGTGGCTAAAATCGACAACACAAGAAACAACAGATTTTGGTGATGATATGAATGAAAGGGTGCACTTGTGCACTTTTTGTAGAAACACCAATTAGTGAGGACACTCTGGAAAACAGTATGGAGCTTCCAGAAAAAAATAAAAATGGAGCTATCCCATGATGCAGCAATTCATACTACTGGGTATTTCCCAAAAGACTACAAAAGCACTAATTCAAATGGATAAATGATAGCATATGTTTGTAACAGTATTATTCTCAATAGATAAATTATGGAAGAAACCCATGTCCATTGGTTGTTGAATGGATACAGAAAAAGTGGTATATGCATGCAATGGAATATTATTCAGCCATAAAACTAATGAAATTTTGTCATTTGGAATGGCATGGATGGAACTAGAGAGTATAATGCTTAGCAAAAATAGAGAAAGACAAATACCATTAGATTTCACTCACTGGTGGAATTTAAAGAAACAAAACAAAAGAACAAGTGGATAAAAGAGAAAAAAATCAATAAACAGACTTTTAATTATAGAGAACAAACTGATGGTTAGCAGAGAGTAGGGGATTGGGCGATGGGTAAAATAGGTGATGGCAATTAATGAGTGCACTTGTTACGAGCAGTGTGTAATGTGTGCAATTGTTGAATCACTATATTGTACACACAAAACTAATAAAACCCTGTATGTTAAAAAATTACATTTGGCTGAGGACCTGAATAGACATATTTTTCCAAAGAAGACATCCAAATGGCCAAGAGACACATGAAAAGATGTTCAACATCTCCAATTCACAGAATTTCAAATCAAAACCAAAATGAGATATTATATCACACAAGTCACAATGTCTAGTATCAAAAAAGAAAAGAAATTACCAGTGTTGGCAAAGACATGGAAAAATGGGAAAACTTGTGCACTCTTAATGGGAATGTTAATTGGTGAAATCACTGTGGAAAACAGTGGGGATTTCCTCAAAAAAAATAGAAATATCATCTGATACGAGTCTCTCTACTGGATATTTACCCCCCCCCAACAAAGAAATGAAAACACTAATTTGAAAAGATATCTGCAGTGGTGCCTGGATGGCTCAGTCAGTTAGGTGTCTGCCTTCAGCTCAGGACATGATCCCAGTGTCCTGGGATGGAGCCCCACATAGGGCTTCCTGCTCTGTGATGTTCCTGCTTCTCCCTCTCCAGACCCAGTGCTCATGCTCTCTCTCTCTCTCTCTCTTTCTCTCTCTCTCTCAAACAAATACATAAATACATAAAATCTTTTTAAAAAGATATGTGCATCTTCTCCCTCTCTCTTTCTCTCTTCCTCTTCATACATATACCTATAAATGTATGTATCTATGTGTATTTATACACATAGATACATATGCATATGTGTGTATACACACACATGTCCTATTGATTCTGTTTATCAAGGGAACACTTATACACCAACAAGATAGAAAATATTTAAAAGGTTAAATCAATGAATTTGAAACACTCACTTAAATTGATATATTTATAAAAAAAGAGACAAGCAATAGCGAATGTGTAAAGAATTTAATTTCATAGAAGCAGTATGTACAAGTGTAGAAGGCATTCTGAAAAAAAAAGCAGCAGACACAGGTGTAAGAGAATTCTACTAAATATTTAAAAATTAGGTTATCCTGGGGTACCTGTGTGGCTCAATCAGTTAAGTGCCTGCCTATCAAGCTCAGGGCATGATCCCAGGGTCCTGGAATTGAGTCCTGCATCAGGCTCCCTGCTCAACGGGAAGCCTGCTTCTACCTCTGCCTCTCCTGCTCCCCCTGCTTGTGCTCTCTCTCTCTCTCTCTCTTTCCTTTTCTCTGTCAAATAAATCAATAAACTCTTTAAAAAATAAAAATTAGATTATCCTAATACTATTTTTATTATTTCAGGACATTGAGAGGGAAGAAAAACGTAATTAAATGCATACAATATTGGTATTGAAACTTGACAGACAGCACACAGAATACTATTAACCAAATTCACACAATGCAATCTACATCACCTTTTATAAGATAAAAAATACAAGTTTGCTTACATTGGAAAAAAAAACCTTATATAGGAAAAAAATCCTTAAGAATGACAAATGAAAATGATAAATTTCAAAAAAAATGTTTAACTTATGTCAGAAAAGAAATTATGCTTTTTTTAAATATTTTAAAAACTCCTTAAAAACGGGAATTAATAACCAACTCTATAGAAAAAGGGTAAAGTATTTGAAATGACGGTCCAGGGATATGAAATACACATGACTTTTAAACACTATAAAATAACTAACTGGCTCATAATAGAAAGTAAAATAATGCTATAGTAAAATCACAACATCTTACTTACAAAATTGACAAAACTGCAAAATTTTAACAATGTATGTTATTGGTGAGGCTGTGGGACAACAGATACCTTCATGCACTGGTATTAGGAATGCAACATTATAAAATTTTTATGTAGAGGAATTTGAGAATAATAAGCAGAACTGTATACTTACCATTCAGCTCAACATTTCCACTTATGGAACTCTATGTGGAAGTTATATTTGCAAAAATTTGGGACTATTTATAGTAGCAGTATTTGTTATAACATCATCAAAAACAGAAATCCCAAATATACCTGCCCAATTCCTTTTATTCATGCTCATTTCAGGAACGCAATGTTAACACCCTGATCCTAATGCTTTTTCAATTTTTTCCATGGTCCTACCAGAATATACTAACATAAATACACGTTTATGGGGGTTCTGGTCCAAGATGGCAACATAGGATTCCCTAGAGCCATGTCCTCCACGGAACACACAAAATTACGCCTGTTAATAGAGCAATTCCTTCTGAAGAAGAACTGAGGCCTGACTGATAATCTTTTGCACAAGAAAAGAAAGAATGCCAAAATAGAAGGTCAAGAGAGATGGAGACATGGTGATAAAGGAACCCCCTACCACCACTGCTGCAAATTACATGGGGAGGGATAGTACTAAGGGAAAAAACAAGAGCAGGTTTGTCTGTCCTTGGACACAGAAAAACAAAAATGCCATGGATTAAAAGATAAACTAGTTTAAAAATGATCCAGACCTTGAACTCTGCCAAATGGTAGAGGAACTGCTAGAACTCTTTCCAGGTCAGAGGGGATGGTCAGCAACAAGGTTAACACTTCTCTCCACCTTGAAAGTGTAGACCAGTGCATACTCTATGTACCTTAGCTGTCATGCTGCCTCAGTCAACCCTGAACCCCCAGTCCACAACAGCCACAGCTGTCCCACCAAGGGGACCACAGGGTGGTGGAAACTGGGCTACTACAGGTTAACACTGCAGACTTTGCACCAAGGTGACACAAGCACAAAGTACCCCAGAACATTCCAGGCCACACCACTTTACCATCAGACACTCTTGCTAGGGCATCCCCAGACGGCTCTGGGATCTCCTGGCTGATGCCTGCTTTGGATCTCGTTGCCCCCCACCCCCAGAAGGTATCCCCTGTGCCAAGTGCCCTAGAAATCCAAGGCCTGTGACAACATCCATTGTAGCCACTCTGCCAGGGCACTCTCTGTGTGGAACACCCTGGAACACCACCCTCAGTTCCTCTCACTGTACCAGGGCACTGCTGTGCTAAACACCTTACAACACCCGAGCTTGCACTCGATTTTGCTCCAAGTGTCAATCAGGTCACCCTCAGTGTAGAGAGCTCCAGGATAACCTGGCTTGCAACCACGTTGTCCTGCAAGGACACAGTTTTCATGGAGAGTAGAGAGACCACACTGTCCCATGACCATTTTAGGATTAGCTGTCCTGACAGGGTGATCACTGTACAGTGTGTTCCAAGACCTCCTAAACTATACCATGCTTTGGCTCCAGCCACCCCTCCAGGGCACCTTCTGTCCAGAATGTTCTGGAACATGCCAGTTTAAATGTATTTCAGTTTCAGCTATACTGCCAAGGTTGCCTTTGAGTGTAGAGCCTTGAGTCCACAACTTGCACCTACTTTAGTTGCAGCTATCTGGCCAGTGTACCTTTCATAAACAGAGAGATCAAACACCGCCCAGCCTGCATACACATAAGCTCTAGGTATTCCACCAATGTGCCCCTTGCACAGAGCACTTGGGGCATCCTGACTTGCACCCATTTCAGAGTCAGCTTTCCTGCTAGTGTGACTTCAAAACATAAAACTCTGGGACATGAGTACTTGCAGCCACTTCAGCTCATCAACAGGGTACCTGCTACAAGGAAAACCTGAGTACTCCCAGTCCACACTGTCACAGCTCCAGTCAGCCACCAAAAGTAACCAAAGCACACAAAGTGTATGTAGGGGATGACCATGCACAAGACCATCCCATCAAGTTTAGGAGAAGTAGCTGTTCAGCCTAATCTATCGAAACAAACACAGAAACTAAAGCAAAATGGAAAAAGAGAGGAACATGCTCCGGAAGGAAAAATAAACAAACAGACGAACAACAACAACAACAAAAACAAGAAAGAAACCTTGGGAAAATTACTAAGTGAAATGGAGATAAGGAATAAGGAATATGCCTGATAAAGAATTTAAAGGAATGGTTGTGAAGTGGCTCACTGGGCTGGAGACAAGAGTGGACAAACTCAATGAGACCTAGCAAGACCTTATTATATATATAAATCAACATCACTCATCATCAGGGAATGCAGATCAAAACTGCAATGAGATACCACCTCACACCTGCCAGAATGGCAAAAATACAAGAAATAATAATACAAGAAACAACAGGAGTATGGTAAAGATGCGGAGAAAGGGGAAATTTCTTGCACTGTTGGTGGGAATACAAAGTCCTGCAGCCACTCTGGAACACCATATGGAAATTCCTCACAAAGGTAAAAATAGAACCTCTCTGATCCAGCAATTCCACTACGGGGTATTTACCCAAAGAACACAAAAACACAAATTCAATGGGATAAATGCACCCCTATGTTTATAACAGCATTATTTATGATAGGAAAAAATAATACGGAAGCAGCCCAAGTATCCATCGGCTGATGAATGGATAAAGAATATGTGGAATATATATAATAATAAAATATTATTCAGCCATAAAAAATAATGAATTTGTGCCATTTGCAATGACATGGATAGAGATAAAGAGTACTCTGCTATGTGAAATAAATCAGTCAGAGAAAGACAAATACCATATGATTTCACTCATACGTGGAATTTAAGAAACAAAACAAGTGATCACAAGGGAAAAAAGAGAGAATGAGGCAAACCAAGAAACAGACTCTTAAGTACAGAGAACAAACTGATGGTTACCAGTGGAGAGGTGGGTGGAGGGGTGGGTTAAATAGGTGATAGGTATTAAGGAGTGTACTTCTTATGATGAGCACTGGGTGTTGATGTAAGTGTTTTTTCACATATTGTACACCTGAAACTAATATTATACTACATGTTAAGTACCTGGAATTTAAATAAGAAGTTAAAAAAAATCACAGTGAGATATAACCTTCTACCTATCTGAATGGCTAAAATCACAAGGTTCAAATAAACAAACAAAAAACAAGACCCATTCATGCTGCCTGTAACAGACTCACCCCAACCCTAAAGACACATAACAGACTATAAGTGAAGGGATGGAAAAACAGTGTGCAAATGGAAGTTAAAAAATAAAGCTGGGTAGCAATACTTACATCAGAAAAAATAGACATTAAAACAAAGACTGTAACACAAGACAAAAAGGGCATTACATAATAATAAAGAGATTAATTTAGCAAGAGGATAAAATAATTATAAATATTTATGCACCCACCATCGGAACAACTAAATACCTAAAGCAAATATCAAACCACACTACCCTCCCACCAACAATTTATGAGAATGTACAGTTCCCTGAACCTTGATGAGAACTTGATGAGATCATGAAATAAGGGCATACTTGGTAAAGCTTTCATATGCACAGAGACTGAATTGGCTTAAATAGAGTTTAACCTTGGTCCTTGGTATCATCAACTCGATTGTTAACATAGTAACTACTCAGGCAACCATCCATTCAAATATGTGTGGCCCAGACTACAGAATACGCGTTCACATGATGATAGGACCTAGGAATGCCTTGCTGAGTTCTATCTTTTCCTCATAATTTCCATTAGCCCTTCTCCATTTTCTGGTTTAGAAAGTATGCATTTTCTCAGGTTTGTTTGTTTTTATTTTTGTTTTGGTTTTATTTTTGTTAAATATGTTTTAAATTCAGCTTTCAGAAAAGACCCTTGTCCTAGCCTCTCTCTATCCTTTGCTACAGTGACGAGTCCAGGGATGGTGTAGAAGAGAGGCAGGGCTAGGCAAAAATGTTGAATAGTTTTGTGGTGGCCTGACTAGTTATCTTGTGAATGGTGGCTATTTTTCTTCAGAGAATAATTGTAAAGATTCAGACCTGATGATTCAAGTTCATGCTAATTAAAGTCTGGGGACAGAATGTTTCTAGGACATTTCCTCTTGAGGTCTTCAATTAGCAAAGGATCTGGATATTGTAATATATGTCCTGTCTCTGTCCAGGACCTTAACTTATAGTCCCTTCTCATATTAACTGTACAATTTAAGCCAGTCTGATCTGAAAAGATAAATTGAGCCTCTATCTACCCACACCCTCAATCAATTCTTAGTCTTAGTTCAGACGTGGGAAAGGAGAATCAACAGCTTCTCACTCAGAGTGCAGCGCCAACGAAATCTGGGAGTCCAGGCAGCAATCACAAAAGTGAATGACAGAAATTGTGAGGTAGCCATCTTTAACATTTACTCTGGTGCCTGAAGTTTTCTTGTATGTAAAAAAAAATATTATGACTGGAAGAGTTGATTTGCATTAATGATAATAATTATGGGCTGTTAAATAATTTTGTATCATTTGTGTATATTAACTCTGATGGACAAGGCAGGTAAAATAGTCAAATTATATTGAGAATGTAGATAAGAGCATAGCTCTATGAGTGTTTAATAAATAATATCCATCTTCATTCATATTCTCCATAAGTTTTTATTTAATGTTTAGATTTTATTCTTACTTTTCATCTCTAAGATGGTTTGTCCTCATAAGTTAGATAATGGAGAAGGCCAAATATATCCTGGGTGTAAAATCTTTTATTGATGATGGTAATTAAGGTCCTGGGCTCCAGGGTCTAAAAGAATAGGGTTAAAAGTTCAACCCTATCACCTGCCTCAGTGGTCTTGGGAAAAGACTTCATGTTTCCCCACATTGACTTTGAAGTCAGTAAACCTGATGAACACACAGATTGGTGGTATCATTGCGATTGAATACAGCGTAGTATGTAAAAAGCTGAGTACACTGCATGGCATAACTAGTATTCAATAAAGGAAAGCTCATGGCTTATTTCCTCTAGTCAATAAAATATGTATTGACACAGTGTGATTTTGTAATATTTCCTTGCACATTTCCCCTAGTTGTCTGTTTGGCTGGTTTAGCACATTGATGTGAAAACATTAAAAATAGAATTAACTTAAAATTATAACTAATAAAACTATGTTAATATTAAAACAAATCAAAATAGATGATTATCATATAATCCAACATACTTTTTTAAAGTTGGTTTGTATGTGTGTGGTTATATAAGAATCACCACATCAGGCAGTCAGGTAGAATTTACAGTGTCTATTCTAACTTCTTTGTTTTTGACAGAAAACATGTGGAAGGTCATGCTAAATCCAAAGCCATCATGGATGGGGTCATGATTTGATTTGATTTATTTTCTGTTTCTCTCTCATCAGAGGTGAGGAGAAGTGACAGACAAGTATTCCTCCCCCCCCCCCCCCAATTAGTGAGCTATTTTGACATCAGAAGGAGTGATGGAGTTGTTCTCATGGATGACACCTCTGTCTCAGGGTTATCAAGACTGCTTTGAAGCTTAACACAGGCAACGCTGATCTCTAAAGAGGTAAGAACTGGACAGCCAGACAGCCACCTAGGGTGTGGAGTGTCCAATCCCTCTCTATTCTGCTGGGTCCCTGGGGGAGAGGCTACAATCACTGGAGATATCTCATGAGGGTTACTGGACACCATAACAAACACCTCCTCATTGCCACGTGGGCTAAAAGTGCCAAGCCGTGTTGTTTATTTATTCCAAGACAGATGGTACAACACAGGTGTGCTTAACTCTACCTGTTTCTTTGATCTAAACATCTCAAGTAAAGGGACAAGCACCTAGAAGAAAACACACGTACAAAGGAAAAGTTCAATGCATGGATTGTGGTAACCGAAGATATAAATATATTTTCTGAGAACATATCTGGGTTACATGCCACTGAAGCATTTTGGTTTCCTGAAGAATTTCTACTCTTCTGCTTTTTAAGACTCAACTGAAGCTCCTCTTAATATTCCAGGCCCCATTCCAGTATGGTGTGTTTCAAGAATTTGTATTTATGTTTTTTGGGGCCTTTTAAGAATTTCTTCATTTCTTTCTTTCCTTTTCTTTCTTTCTTTCTTTCTTTCTTTCTTTCTTTCTTTCTTTCTTTCTTTCTTTCTTTCTTTCTTTCTGAGAGAGAGGGAACACACAAGCAGGGGGCAGGGGCAGAGGGAGTGGGCAAAGCAGACTCCCACTAAGCAGGGACCCTGACTCTGGCCTCATCCCAGGACTAAGAGATCATGACCAGAGCTGAATTCAGACACTTAACCAACTGAGCCACCCAGGCACCCCAGCAATCTGTATTTTTTATAGTAGTCCTCTTTGATTCTGATGAGCAGATAACTTTGAGAAACATTCTTTGGTACATCAAAGTCAGGCTCTAGAATCAGATTGCCAGGGTTACCTCATGGTTCTTCTGCCATTAGGAAATTACCCAATCTCTCTCAGCTCCACTGCTCTTATTGGTTATATAGGGGTACAATTATTTGTATTAATTCATTCTTCTTTTGTTTATTTTTTAAGTTTTTATTTAAAGTCCAGTTAGTTACACACATTATTAGCTTCAGGTGTACAATATAGTGATTCAACACTTACATACAACACTCAGTGCTCATCACAACAAGTACACCCTTTAATCTCCATCACTATTTAACCCATCATCCCCAGTAACTGTAAGTTTGTTTTCTGTGGCTGAGTCTGTTTGTGTCTCTCTCGATTTTATTCTTCCTTCATTCATTTGTTTTGTTTCTTAAATTCCACATGAGTGAAATCATATTATATTTGCCTTTCTCTGACTTACTCCACTTAGCATAATACTCTCTAGATCCATCCATGTCCTTAGAAAGAGCAAGATTTCATTATTTTTTATGGCTGAGTAATATCCCAGTGTGTGTGTGTGTGTGTGTGTGTGTGTGTGTGTGTGTGTGTATGTGTGTGTGTGTGTGTATTATATATTTATCCATTCATCAGTCGGTGTGCACTTGAGGTATTTCAAAAGTCTGGCTATTATAGATAATGCTGCTATAAACATTGGGGTGCATGTATCCCTTTGAATTAGTATTTTTATATTCTTTGGGTAATTACTTAGTACTCCAGTTGATGGATTGTATTCTTTGGATAATTATCTAGAACTCCAATTTCTGGGTTTATTGTAGTTCTATGTTTAACTTTTTGAGGACCCTCCATACTGTTTTCCACAGTGGCTGCAACAATTTGCATTTTCACCAACAGTTCAAGAGGGTTGCCCTTACTCCACATCCTTGCCAAAGTCTATTGTTTCTTGTGTTATCGATTTTAGCCATTCTGACAGGTGTGATGTGATATTGCATTGCAATTTTAATTTATATTTCCATGATGATCCCTGATGATATTAAACATCTTTTCATGTGGTGTTGGCCATCTTTGGGATGTCTTCCTTGAAAAAAATGTCTATTCATGTCATCATCCCATTTTTAAATTGGATTATTCAGTTTTGGGGTGTTGAGTTTTATAAGTTCTTTATATTTTTTGTATACTAACCCTTTATCAGATATGTCATTTGCTAATATCCTCTTCCATCCCATAGGTTGTCTTTTAGTTTTACTGAATGTTTCCTTCACTATGCAGAAATATTTTTACTTTGTTGTAGTCTAAATAGTTTATTTTTGCTTTTGTTTCCCTTGCCTGAGGAAACATATCTAGTAAGAAGTTGCTATGGTCAGTGTCAAAGTGGTTACTGCCTGTGCTCTTTTCTAGGATTTTTGTGGTTTCATGACTCATATTTAGGTCTTTCATCCATTTTTAATTTATTTTTGTGCATGGTGTAAGAAAGCAGTCCAGTTTCATTCTTTTGCATGATAACCAGTTTTCCCAACATCATTTTTTTCCCATTGTGTATTTTTCCTGCTTTGTTGAATATTAATTGACAGTATATTTGTGGGTTCCCTGCCAGTTTTTCTATTCTGTTCTCTTGATCTATTTGTATATTTTGGTGCCAGTACCATGCTGTTTTGATCACTACATCTTTGTAATAATACTTGAAGTCTAGAATCTGATGCCTCCAGCTTTGCTTTCTTTTTCAGTGTTGCTTGGGCTATTTAGGGTCTTTTGTGTTTCCATGCATATGTTAGCATTGTTTGTTCTATCTCTGCAAAAAAATGCTGGTGGTATTTTGATAAGGACTGCGTTAAATGCATAGACTGCTTTGAGTAGCATAGACATTTAATATTTTTTTCTTTTAAATCCATGAGTATGGAAGGTCTTTCAATTTCTTTGTGTTATCTTCAATTTCTTTCATCAGTGGGTTATAGTTTCTGAGAACAGGTCTTTCACTTCTTTGGTTTGGTTGATTCCTATGTATCTTCTTGCTTTTGGTGCAATTTTAAATAGGATAGATTCCTCAATTCATAGTAATTAATTTTTATATTATGAATCATTGCATGTAAAGAACTAGTGTTTGTTGAATGATCAGAAACTATTATATCATTACTATATTTGTTGTTAAGGTGATGAGTTGTCCCAAATGTGTTTTAATGTCAATGTGCATTCAAAGTGGTAAATCTAATTGTTATAACTATATGATGTTTTAGTTCCAAACAATGGATTCTGTTTCCTTACTAAATATTCTTAAGATGTCTTTGTTTCCCTATATATTGATTTTTGTATATATTTACATTGACCAAGTGCAAAAAGTAAACCCACATCTTTGAAATGAATTGAGTAGAAATAGATCCATCAACAGAAATACTGTGTCCCCTACATTCACATATCACAATACTTACTTCTGAGGGGCAGAATGCATTTATAAGTAAATAGCAATTGCTTGATTAAAATTTATCTCAGGAAAAAAGTATTGTCACTCTTCTTGCTTGACTCTGAACCCACACCTTACCCATAAATAAGGGAAAGAATAATAGGGCAGAAGTAAAGTTTTGTGGAGGGTTAATTTTTTGAATGAGAAGAAAAGATGATAGAATGGATGAAAGTGATAAAAGAAAGAAGGTAGAAAATTAAGTGGAATAAAGAGGATTGGTAAAAACTAATCAAACACTATGGGAACAGTGCAGAGAAAAGGACACCATAAGGTATCACTCTTATTGGTGGGAGGAGTGGGCAGCTACTTATATATAGCTTGACCTGGCAGAGGCTTAGAAGACCCCCAAATTCCCCCATTGCTCTGATGATATTTGGGATTCCAGCATTAGAGATCCTTCCTTTTTCTTAAGGCTTTTTCCTCTGCTAAAAAAAAAAAAAAAAAAAAAAAAAAAAAAAAAAAGTTCTCTCCATCATCCAAACAGATTAAACATTGGAAAAATATACACAGCAGATCAATTACTGTGAGAATACTTGAAAATATCAGAAAACCTGAGAATGTTGAGTATAAGAAATGGGCCAGGGAAATCATCTGAGAAAGGATTCAAGTAAAGAAGGTGACAGTCTTGTTCATAATTTGGCTTAAGTTAGTAAAATAACTATGTATAAGGCAAAATTCATTGATCTCACTCTTTATATATCATCATAAACAAATGAGTTCTTGCCCTCTCTGTATCCCCTATGATTCCCACAGACCAGTCTTTATGGTGAAAATGGCAATGTTGTTACAGCTCTCTCACACACAGAGTACAACAGTTCTAAGATAGCGGGCAACAACTAAACTTTTTTTTTTTGTCCAAATGCTATATGAACCATTGTTATATGTCTCTGACAAACTAAGTAGGGTGCCTTATTATGACAATTCCACAGAGAGTACTGTGAATCCTCACCAGCAGCACAGCACATGATCTGGCTTCCTGACACATAAAAACCAGCGTTCAGGAAATATGCATTGAGAACTGAACATCTGCAAATTTCCAGAATTTGGTCAAATTTTGGATTAATAAAATATTATTAAAGCCATTAACCTTTCCACTGTATCTTCTTTCCATCATAATTATATCAATGCCCAGTTTTCCCCTTCCCATTTGCAATTTACTTCCAATATTACTTCTCATTCTTCTCACTTTTATCCAGAGAGTCTAAGCCATAGCTCTGAAGAACTTTCCATGTTATTCTCTGCTGTCCTTCTGCTTCTTTATGCACCATGCTCCTGACACATCGAATGCCCTTTTTCAAATGGGAAAGCTCCTCCACATTTTTAAGATGTAATCAAAATATTATCTCCAGCACAAAGCCTTCCCTTATTTCTTTGTAACATTTGAACAATTTCTTTTAAAACCAGTATCACATTTTATTATAATGGTCTGTTTCCCTCAAACTTACTGATGCCAGAGGTGGTGTTCACATATCTTTGAAACCTTATAGTCTAAACTAGAGTTTCCCCAGCACAGACACAGAACTCAACAGATGTGGGTAGAGTGAAAGAATAACTGAGTCAATCACTGAAATGAGTTATAGAAAGAGTGAGGTATTAAGTTATAAACCTGTCAATACATAAATCTCCAATTCATTTACTTTAGCATAAATATTATTTAAATCTAGCAGAAAAATGCATGATTTTATGGGAACGTATAATCTCAGTTGCACACTGAGAAATGGGGAAAAATAAGATTTTTGTTGTTCTGTAAATAATTTACAATACAGTACTGTATGTAGCTGAAAAAAAATCTGATAGGATTTCGTGTCTTACTTGACTTACGCTGTGAACTATCAATTATTGCATGACACTGCATCAACTTGGCCAAGTCACTTAATTTCAATAAGTATAATTTCCTTGTTTATATAATTTAAATATTGTACTACATCCATATTCCTCTGTCTGGTCTAATTATAAGAACTGCATGTAGAATATGATTCAATAGGTCTGGAGAAGGATACAGGCAACTTTCAGTAACTGTAATATTCTATTTCATAAGCCCTGTGAAGCTGAAAATCAGATGTATTATTAACTTTTTAGAAACTATAAAGTAGAAATATGCAAACAAAGTTTATTATCACACAATTATTGATAACCTATGTCTTCAAGTTACAGGCCTAGGTAGGCTTGATTTTTCAAAATATTTACAAAGAAGGAAAAACAAAATGAAACAAAAATAACAGAACCCCTCTTCTTTTTTTTTAAGATTTTATTTATTTATTTGACAGAGAGAGAGACAGCCAGCAAGAGAGGGAACACAAGAAGGGGGAGTGGGAGAGGAAGAAGCACGCTCCCAGGGGAGGAGCCCGATGTGGGGCTTGATCCCAGAATGCTGGGATCACTCCCTGAGCCAAAGGCAGACGCTTAATGACTGAGCCACCCAGGTGCCCCCAGAACCCCTCTTCTGAGGGGAAATATTATGAAACTAAAGGGTTCAGGGAAAAGACATTTGTCCATTAATAACTATGGTATAAGGCAGAATGCAATATATACTATGAGACATTGATGAATATAGAAGATATGAGGAGAGGTGAAACCATGTCTCAGGACCACAGAGGAAGACAGCATTTGAGCTGGGATGTTGAAAGTGGGTAATACACTTCAGCACTTAAAGTAAAACTGAATTGCTTTTTCTCTACTTACTAGTTTTTGAAAAATATATGTCTCAAACTTATGTATTATTCACAACCCTTCCCGCATCAGACTCATACATGTGCTATAAATTATTGTCCTTAACATTATTTTTAATTGTACCTACAGGTACAGTGAAAACTGCAAGAAACAGTGTACTCACTCTGACTGGCTATGCACATATGCACATCTCTGGGACTGCTAAGGGACCTGAGGGCACTTATTTTGCCATTTATGCAAAGTAAACTTCAAAGTATGGCTAATATAGGCATTTAAACCTGTTGTCCAGACAATGTTCTAGAATCTCTATGTTCACTAATTCTTTCAACCTGTATATCACTCCTGTGGTGTGGTTATGTTTCAATCTAATTTTATAAAAGAAGAAAGACAGACATAGAGGGATGATCCAATTATACCAAGGCCGTCAGGCAGGTAAATGTGGTGATTTGATGTAGGGAGCTTCAAACTCTGGTACTGATCCTCTGGAGGCTGTGTTTTTAACTGGTCTATAATACTGCATCTGCTTCTAAAGTTTATATGTCCAGCCAAACCTTTGATAAATTAGATATTCTACCTTTTAAAATAAAGCACATTTTGTAAAATGGACCCTAGTAATCTCCTCCATCATGACCTTCTGTTGTACTTTTGTACAACATCAGCTAGTACTTTGAATTACCTTGATGACAGAAGCAAACTTCATGCAGAATAGGAAAATTTCTGTGAACCTGCAACAACCATTTTTATAAGGTCTCTTCTTAAATAATGGTGCCATAAATAGAAATTCTTTTCTAGTTTACCTGACTTAAGAGATACTTGAGTTGGGATTAGAGCAAGGAGGACTCATGGGCAAATGGGAAAATGCCCTATGTGGGAGAGAAATGTAAGCACAAACACTCAATTCTGAAAATGTTTTTCTGTCCTAATGTTATCAAAGCCTTCTCTTTCCATCTTCAAGAGAATCTTCTTCATTTTCCCTGAAGTTTCCCAAGACTGAGTAAAAATGTTAACTTTTATAAATCTAAAATGATCATAACTCTTCTGTTGAAGTTATATTTGCACAAGACCTCAAGGTGATGCATGTGTAAGAGCTTTAAGAAATACACATGATACATTTTCATCAAGTTGATTAGCTTTTAGTTGATATGACATTAAATATACCTGTGTTCTTATTTGGTTACTGTTAGTGATTACAGTTTGTAACAGTAGCTACAGTGTGTAAATAGTAGTTTATTGAGAAATTCATGAGATATAATTAATGAAAATTTGATATGTCAAGAAGTTATTTATAATACTAAAGAGATAGCAACAAGGAATGAAGTGAGCATGAACATATTCAGAGGACTCCTGGAAGTAAGAACATTAGACCAGATGTACAATAACACATTGGATGGAGTAGTGTTCTTAACATTGTTTTCTGGGTGATGAGGTTCAGCCATGGAGAGAAATAATAATACAGTCACCAACGATTTTATTCTCTTGGGGCTCTGGCCTGAGCTTAGCCACCTTGTGATCCTTATCTGCCTCATTCTTCTGGTCTACCTTATGGCTATAATGGGCAATTTTGTTCTCATTCTCCTCATCTGGCTGGATTCTCGACTCCACTCTCCTATGTACTTCCTGCTCAGCCAGCTCTCCCTTATTGACGTGGCCTTAATCTCAACTACTGTCCCCAAAATGGTCACAAACTTCTTCTCAGGGAAAAGAACCATATCAAAGATAGGCTGTGGAGCCCAGATCTTATTCAGCTTAACCTTGGGAATTTCTGAGTGCCTTCTGCTGACCTTTATGTCCTATGACCGCTACATTGCCATCTGCAATCCACTGCGTTACTCAGTCTTGATGAGCCATACCATCTGTAAACAGATGGTCATTGGGTCCTGGGTAGGAGGGGCAATAACTTCCCTAGTTCATACAGCCTATGTCATGCACTTACCAATCTGTCATCCTCGAGAGATCCCACACTTCTTGTGTGAGGTCATGGCACTCCTGAAGCTCACCTGTGAGGACATTTCAGCCTATGTGAAGTCAGTGGTGGTCTCAAGCTTTCTGGTGGTCCTCATCCCTCTGAGTCTTATATTGGCTTCCTACATCCACATATTCCTTGCTGTCCTTCGCATGAACTCCCCTGATGGCAAGAACAAGGCCTTGGGCACATGTTTCTCCCACCTCTGTGTGGTCACTCTCTACTTTGGCCCTGCCATATTAGTCTACATGAGGCCAGGATCTTCTAAAACCCCCAAAATAAACCAGTCCCTCTTTATGTTTAATGCCATTCTTACCCCTATGCTCAACCCCCTCATCTATAGCCTGAGAAACAAGGATGTCATAGCAGCTATGAAGAGTATAGTGATCAGTAGATGCTTCCTGAAAAAGGTGAAAAGCCACCTAGGTTGCCATACCTAATTATAATCATATGTTAGCACATTTCTTTGAATTGTTTTAAGAGACTTTAGGACATGACAATTTTGGTTATGAGAATCATGGATATATGAGAGGTCATTTGTTTCAATGCCTTTATTGTGTGAAAATTAAAAAAATAAAGTGAAATATAAAATAACTTATTGATGTCCTCTGAAAACCACCCAAAGATCAAATTCTTCCAACAAAAAAATCCTGAAATTGCAGTGTTTTTCTAGATAACACAGAGAATCATTTTTGCTCATATGTACCCAAGTGACAAATGTACTCATCTGCCTAAACATACTTATGAATAAGAAGGTATGAGCTGCTCCTAAGAACAATGAGAGAATTCAGAATTTCAGGGTTGGCTGAGGAAACATAACTTCTAACAACAGGATTCAACTGTTATGGCATTAAAATAATCTGATCTCCCTTGAATTATGAAAGTCAGCTTTCAGGTTGCCAAAAGCTCACACACCTGCAACCCGGTAGTCACTATTTTTTTTTCATGAGGAACAAAGAGTAAACCTGCCTCCTTTCTCTTGGCCTCAGCAAATTTTCAGTTTTCTTTGGGGAAAAAGAAAAAAAAAAGGAAAGAGGACCAATGTTACCTCCACAAATTCTAGCAAACTAAATTCAATATCACATTAAGAGAATTATACAATTTGATCAAGTGAGATTTCCCCTGAACATAGGGATGGTTCAATATATAAATATCAATCTACATGATACACCACAGAATAAGGGGGTGATTACATGAATACCTCAGTGGATGTAGAAAAAAATCATTTGACAGAATTTAACAAGCTATCATGATAAAAACACTCAACAAACTAGGACTAGAAGGAATCAACCTCAATATAATAAAGGCCATATATGAAAATCCAAGAGTGGAGCATCATACTCAATGGTGAAAGACTAAAAGTTTTTCTCCAAGACTAGGAACAAAATATGGATGCCCACACTCAACCATTTACTTTCAAAACAGTATTGGAAATCCTAGCCAGAGCCATTAGTCAAGGAAAATAAATAAGATACTTATAAATTGGAAAAGAAGTAAAATTAATTCTCTTTGTAGATGACATGAGCTAAAAAAAAAAACAACAAAACAAAACAAAAACTAGAGGTTTTTAAAATTTTTTAAATTCAAATTACAGTTAGTTAACATACAATATAATATTAGTTTCAGGTGTACAATATAGTGATTCAGCATTTCCATACAACACCTGGTGCTCATTACAAATTCTGTCCTTAGTTCCCATCAAAATCCTAGAGGAGAACATAGGCAGTAACCTCTTCGACATTGGCCACAGCAACTTCTTTCAAGACACGTCTCTAAAGGCAAGGGAAACAAAAGCAAAAATGAGCTATGGGGATGGGACTTCACCAAGATAAAAGGCTTCTGCACAGCAAAGGAAAAAATCAACAAAACTAAAAGTCAACTTACAGAATGGGAGAAGATATTTGCAAATGACATTACAGATAAAGGGCTGGTATCCAAGATCTATAAAGAATTTCTCAAACACAACACACAAAAAACAAAGAATCCAGTCAAAAAGCGGGCAGAAGACATGAACAGATACTTCTCCAAAGAAGACATAATGAATCATGGAACACTACATCAAAAACTAAGGATATACTGTATGGTGACTAACATAACAATAAAAAAAAATATTATTAAAAAATAAAATAAAATAAAATTTATATAAAAAAACAAATAAGACATACAAATAGCCAATAGACATATGAAGAAAATGCTCCGCATCACTTGCCATCAGGGAGATACTAATCAAAACCACAATGAGATACCACCTTACATCAATCAGAATGGCTAAAACTAATAAGACAGGAAACAACAAATGTTGAAAGGATGTGGAGAAAGAGGAACCCTCTTACACTGTTGGTGGGAATGCAAGCTGATAACAGTATGGAGGTACCTCAAAAAGTTAAAAATAGAGCTACCCTATCACCCAGCAATTGCACTATTGGGTATTTACCCCGAAGATACAGATGTAGTGAAAAGAAGGAGCACATACACCCCAATGTTCATAGCAGCAATGTCCACAATAGCCAAACTGTGGAAGAATCCAAGATGTCCTTCAAGAGATGAATGGATGAAGATTATTTGGTCCATATATACAATGGAATATTACTCAGCCATCAGAAAGGATGAATACATACTACTTACATGGACATGGATGGAACTGGAGTTTATTATGCTAAGTGAAATAAGTAAATCAGAGAAAGGCAATTATCATACAGTTTTACTCATATGTGGAACATAAGGAATAATGCAGAGGAAAATAGGGGTGATGGGAAACTGAATGAGAAGAAATCAGAGAGGGAGACAAACCATATGAGACTCAACACTGGGAAACAAACTGAGGGTTGCAGAAAGGGAATTGGGTGGGGGATGGGGTAACTGGTTGATGGGTATTAAAGAGGGTGTGTGATATGATGAGCACCAGGTGTTAGACTGAACTAATGAATCATTGAACATTATATCAAAAACCAATGATGCACTATACTGTAATTGAATTTAAATAGAAAAATATAAAACAAAAAATAAAAATAGAAATGCTATATGATCAAAAAATTCCACTAATGGCTATTTAAGCAAGGAATGGAGCAATCTAAGTGTTCATCAGTAGATGAATGGATTAATATGTGGATATATATATATATATATATACACATATATGCATATATA
This sequence comes from Ursus americanus, assembly GCF_024610735.1. Classification (NCBI taxonomy): domain Eukaryota; kingdom Metazoa; phylum Chordata; class Mammalia; order Carnivora; family Ursidae; genus Ursus; species Ursus americanus. Next base: position 82,240,842 of record NC_142131.1, on the reverse strand, counting down.
TACACTCATATATACATATATATACACACATATACCTCCATGTACATATATATGATCCAATATTCCATCTATTTATGTATATATTTTTATTCATAAAAATACATATTTCGTAATCATAAGGGCTGAGATTATATTGATGAAAAGGGCAGATAAAATTATGACTATTTATGAGGAAAGATGGTGCATAAGCATTGACTAAACATGTATATATAGATATACATCAATTATATCCTTATAAAACTAGAAAAAAAAGCTAAATATATAGTAATGGAGAGTAGAATGGCAGTTACCACTAACTATATGAGGTGATGTATTTAACCCAAGTCCATTGCTCAATGTACATATAATTTAATCACTGAGAAATGAGGTATGCAGAAGGAAAATAGTTTATTCAAGAGGAAGTCAAACAAGGGGACGGGAGGGCAAGACTCAAATCTGCTTCCTTGAATGGGGAGAGAATACATATTTATAATCATAGAGGTTGAGATTATGTATATTTTGATAGAAAGGGCTGAGAAACTTATGACTATTTATGAGGAAAGATGGTGCATAAGCATTAAGTAAACATGTATTTAACATGCATCCTGTGTTCACTTGAGTGAACATGGAGACTTAACACCAGAACAAGGCAAAATTCGGCCTCTGATGTCCAGAAGTTATTTTAAGACAAGGAGAAGGAGATAGGGGCTTGTTGAGCTGGTATAAACTGGATTGGTCATTAAGCTTGTTATCACCAGGAGGAATGAAGGGCCTAGCTTGTTCACAGGCTGAAACCATATGGGATGACTTGCAGTCCAGGCTTCTTCAGAGACAGCTGGTGAGTTTGTTAGTGGAGTCTGAAAAGACAATAGATAATTAGGGGTAAACAGTTTTCTGAGAAATACGTTTTAAACTTTGGCTAGTTTCAACCTCATTAACCATACAGGACATGGGTTCAATGATAGATATGTTAATTAGCTTGTTTTTATAATCATTCCCCAATATATGTATAACAAAACACCACATTGCACAACCTAAATATTTATAACTTTTATTTATCAATTAAACTTCAAAAAAGCCAGAAAAAAGTTACAGGTTTATAAAGCATTTTCACATTAATTCTCATAGCAACTCATGAATGGAGTCATTATTGCCATAAAGGTATGAGGAAAACAAAACAAACAAACAAACAAACAAACAAACAAAACTAAGGATCCAAATGATTGTGATCTATTAATTCATGAAATTTCCATCTTGAAATCAAACAATCTACTTTTCTTATTACAAATGAGACAAAGCTCCAATAAGACTCTTTCGAGATGGCATCATCTTATTGGCTTACTCAGTCTAATATCTAATACACAAGCAGGAAAATGCAAAAGAAAATTTCAAAAGACTGAGCCAGTGTCACTGGGATCTAAGACTGTTTCTGGGGCATCTGGCACTTGGAACCTGCTGATCCAATCCCCAGAGGCAATTGAGACTACTCAATAACCATACTGAAAGGTACTGTTCCTGCAAGCCCTGAGCTAATGGGAATACTGAGTTAACAACCATTACTTTGCACATATACAGTTAAGACTGTGAATAAAGGCTCTGTCTGTATCCATATCTCCTCCAGCATGATGGACATACACCTGGAGATCTGCCTGCTTATTTTTGCCCTGCCTGATTCCTGATAACAGATTTAATTATTTATTCAGGGGAAAGAGAAACAGTGTTTCTCCACATTAACTACATATTAGAGCAAGGGTGGGGAGAAAGGTGAAATTACAGATGGCAAGGTTACACCACCCTGTTCTTGGATGAGGAAGATAATTTCCATGTGCAGCTATTATTATGATCCACCGCCGGGAGTCCTATCATCAGCTACCACTATTTGATGATCAGTGAAACAATTCTTTATTCATTGTTTTCCACACTTGCCTGGTGGTAAGGATAAAAACCTGAGACCTTGATAAACATTCCCAGCTCATTCTTGACATTATTAAGTTTTTAATTTTAATTCCAGTATAGTTAGCATACAGTGTTATAGTAGTTTGAACTGTACAATATAGTGATTCAACATTTCCATATATCACTCAGTGCTCATCATAACAAGCACACTCCTTAATCCCCATCATCTGTTTAACCCATCCTTCCACCCACCTCCTCTCTGGTAAGCATCAGTTTGTTCTCTATAGTTAAGTGTCTGTTTCTTGGTTTCTCTCCCCCCCCTCTTTCTCTTTTTTTGTCCATTTGTTTTGTTTCTTAAATTCCACATATGAAGGAAATCATACAGTATTTGTTTTTCTCTGACTGATATATGTCACTTTGCATTATACTCTCTAGCTCCAGCCATGTTGTCACAAATGGCAAGATCTCATTATTTTGTATGGCTGAATAGTATTCCAGTGTGTGTGTGTGTGTGTGTGTGTGTGTGTGTGTGTGTGTGTGTACCACATATTCTTCATTCATTCATCAAACAATGGACACCTGGGCTGCTTCCATAATTTGGCTATTATAAATAATGCTACTCTGGTAATCCAGGAATTGCACTACTGGGTATCCCCCCACCAAAAACAAAACAAAACAAAACAAAACAAAACAAAACAAAACAAAACAAAACAGTAATTCAAAGGAATACATGTACCAATCCCTGGCATTTTAGATTCACTTGTCCTGAGATCCCTGTGTTTTCATAATCCTCAGATTATTTCTACAATTGGAATGGGGAGACAATTTTCCAGAAAATAAATCACAGGAATAATCTGGGCTATTTTTACCAAGTGACACTGGCTGTGGGAGGAACAGCACAGCAACTCTCAATTCTGAGTTCAAAATAATTAAGGCACTAATTGGATTTTTTTTTTTAGATCCTTCTTCTAAGAGGCTGGGTTCTTTTTCAGTTTCTAACAAGGATTTGATGACAGAAGTTCTCTGTTTAATCCAGAATCTTATTATTTAATGTTGGTGGGTCACAGTGCAATGATTAGCCTCAAGGAGAAGTCAAATATGTGATCTTCATAAAGGCCAGGCCAGGCACTCAAATGCCACCAATGCTAGAGCTGCAATGAATACCATAAAAGAAACCTAAGGATTTCAGGCAAGACTGAGCACAAATGACAGTATTGGTAGGGATACTTCTTGAAAATTCATACTAGTATTAGAATTTTTTTTGTTTTCTATTTTGACCTCATTGAGTATTATATTACATCTATAACCCATGGAGAGCAGAAAGAGTCTCCCTGTATACATTTTCTATAAAGAATTTTTTACTATCTGATATCATTCTGAGCTGGGCTTGTAACAGTTGTTCCTTTGATCTACCTTTCATATAATTGGAATGCTCCCACTTCTTCCACAGAGAGTAAAAAATCCTGAAATGCAAAGAAATAGAAAACTCTACATCTAGTGAAAGTCAAATTTGCTTGCCCAGGTTTAAAAATATTTAAAAGAATCAATGTACTTCTGTAGTTAAAGACAGAATCCACTACATGTAAGTGTTTTACAAAAATGTTTTTAAAAAACGGTCTTTGGTTTTATAATGCTAAATGAAAAACATTAATCTTCTCCAGTCAAACACGGTATACAAAAATTTTTGTTGTTCTTTTTTTGTTAAACAGTGAGCGCCAAATAACTTACTGGAATATAAAGGCTTGGAAGACCATCTAACGTAAATATGAGTAAATGAATCATTTCAAATATACATGCCTGTTTATACACACACACACACACACACACACACACAAAGAGATGGGAATCTACATAATTTCGTTTCAAAAAACAATGTCTTAAACACGTCTGTACATACTTTTCTATCATCTACAGAAAATAACCCATGCTTATGTGAAACATTCCCACAAACAAAACACATTCCAAATGTTTGGTCCTAATTCCTTTTCATCTCTGCTTTTTCTATCCCATATCCTGCTTTGCTCTCCTTAGCAATTTCTTTCCAGCCTATCTTCTGCATTTCCTTCATCAACATTTCCATTGTCCTGGAGGAATTTTTGGTTATTTTTTAAGATAAGACTATGATCTATGGGTACTTTGTTTGTGAGGTGCAGGATAACCACACCTTCCATCCTCTAGATTTAGCTAATTGCTCACAGATATATTCTGCTGTGATACCTTTGGACAAGAGCCATCCATGCTTCCTTTTCACACTCTACCCTTATCTTGGAATTTCACTTACATTCACCAGCCCCCTACTACAAACATTTATTTAATGCCAAACCACATGTTTAGAAATGAACTAGGAATAAAAATTTTATTCCAAGTTCTCTAAGTTTTTTCTTGGTATTCTCTTTATCTGCCTGAATAAGCCAAGATATCTAATTTCCTTTTGTGGATCAAAAGGTATTTTGGTGTTCATTATAGAGACATTTGATTTCAACAGAGGATAAAAATAACTGTAGTTCTATCATCTTGCCTGCACAGGTGACTGTAGTCTAAGAATAAGATACACTTGACCGAGATTCAATATATTCCAGTATCTGTTTTTTGACCATCAGCTCACTTAATTTCTTGAATATAAATTTCTGCATCTATAATGTAAAGACAAAAAAATATATATCTGTTACCTCTATTCCAGGAGTTGTAATGGCTGTTCCAACTAGATAATGTTTGGAAACTGTCAGGTTATATATGTGTTCAATTATATATATAGACTAAGCCTCATCTTGTAAGTGCTTATTTCTCTCAAGTAGATCTCTATCAATCCCTCCTTGAACTAAAGCATGTACTTCTGTTATGCCAACTACACTGTACAATTAAAATGAGTGTAAACGTTATCATCCGGTGAGTGAGTTGGACTATACTTTAATAGACCAACAAAATAAATTACAAACAAAAAATTTTAGCTGGGTAGATATCTGAATTCCCACTTCTTTACTGCCCCTTGGAGAAGAGTCATCATACAATATGTCTTTGCTTGTTCCTGGAAGTATCATATTTGATCTAGCCAGCCAGTATTCCAAGGATATTCACGCTCCATCCATGTGGCTCACTGAGCAGTAACACTAGAATTTTTGTTCCTCATCTTGCCACTCCATCCAGTTTGGAATCTAAAAAGGAAGAGATATATTTTCCTGAAGAGTCTGTGCTCCAAGGATCAGAGTAAAGGTATGACATATTAGATTTCATTTACACTATCAACCAACTCATGTGTCAATTAAAAAAAAAACATTGAGATGTGATGTCAGACATGTGAAAGGTGGTATCTCATACACTGGTCTGAAATCATATTTCAATTTTTTTTAAATTATTGTATGGTTTCATTTATATGTGAATTATAAGAGACAGTGCAGAGGGTCATAGGATAAGGGAGAGAAAACTAAATGGGAAGTCATCAGAGAGGGAGAAAAACCATGAGAGAACCTTAACTATAGTAAACAAACTGAAGGTTGCTAAAGGGGAGGTGGTAAGAGGATGGACATTGGGGAGGGTACGTGATGTGATGAGCCCTGGGTGCTTTATGGAACTGATAAATTATTGAACACTACGCCTGAAACTGAGGATATGTTGGCTAATGGAATTTAATATTTATTATTTATTTATTTATTTATTTAAAATATTACTAATAATTTTTAATTTTTATAATATTTTTATTATGTTAGTCACCATACAGTACATTCCTAGTTTTAGATGCAAAGTTCCATGATTCATTACTTATGTATAACACCCAGTGCACCATGCAATACATGCCCTCCTTAATACCCATCACCAGCCTATCCCATTCCCCCACCCTCCTCCCCTCTGAAGCCCTCAGTTTGTTTCCCATATTCCATCGTCTCTCATGGTTCATTCCCCCTTCTGTTTACCCCCCTTTCTTCTTCCCTTTCTTCCCCTACTGATCTTCCTACTTCTTATGTTCCATAAATGAGTGAAACCATATGATAATTGTCTTTCTCTGCTTGACTTATTTCGCTTAGCATTATCTCCTCCAGTGCCATCCATGTTGCAGCAAATGTTGAGAAATTGTTCTTTTTGATGGCTGAGTAATATTCCATTGTATATATGGACCACATCTTAATTCAGTCATCTGTTGAAGGGCATCTCGGCTCCTTCCATGATTTAGCTATTGTGGACAATGCTGCTATGAACATTGGGGTGCATATGGCCCTTCTCTTCACTATGTCTGTATCTTTGGGGTAAATACCCAGTAGTGCAATGGCTGGATCATAGGGATAGCTCAATTTTTAACTTTTTAAGGGACCTTCAGACTGTTTTCCAGAGTGGCTGTACCAACTTGCATTCCCACCAACAATGTAAGAGGGATTCCCTTTCTCCACATCCTCTCCAACATTTGTTGTTTACTGCCTTGTCAATTTTTGCCATTCCCACTGGCATAAGGTGGTATCTCAGTGTGGTTTTGATTTGAAATTCCCTAATGGCTAATGATTTTGAACATTTTTTCATGTGTCTGTTAGCTGTTTGTATGTCTTCATTGCAAAAGTCATATCTTCTGCCCATTTTTTTGATTTGATTATTTAAATTTAAAAAAAATTTAAAAAAAGAAATGTGATGTCACAATACCAAAATAATGGTAAACTTAGAACAAAGAGAAAAAAAAATCAACAAGGTTACCAGCTGAAACGTGAAAGTATTTAATTAATTAGGTTTGACACTGAATTATCTTAAGATTGTAGAATATTTCACTAGAGGAAATCTTAGGTTCTATACCAGTGGTTTTTAAATGTTTTGCTTAAGGAACAATGGATAGCCACTATCTAAATAGTGACAAAATGACAAAATTGGAATTGATTTTATTGGTGAAAATACTGTCTTGTTTTTTAATATAGTAAATAGTATAAATTGACTTCTATAACTAAAGTTCAATGTAACCCAAATATGTGGATTAGCTTAAAAAATGTTTTAAGTTTTCATCCTCCACTCAGGCAGAAGGCAGGATGGTAGGCATCCTTTGCCTTTAGATATGAGAGTCTAAACTAAGCTGCCCAGCCAGGCCATATCCAGCTGTAAGCTTCGGATTCTCTTTGCCCAACACTGGCTTTCTGGATGACATAGCCTGCCTCTCTTATCTGATTTTTCCCCCAAAGTGAATTTTTTATGTGAGATGTAGTGAGAACATCTAGGAGGACAATGATTTAATTAGCTCAAAGATCAGGTCCCAAGACATTTCTTGTGAGCCTGCCTGTTCATACATATTTGGTTAATAAATGTCAGTAGTATTGGCAGATTTTTTCCTGAACTTGATAACTTGTTTTCTTTTAATTTTTTTGCAGTGTTAGTGGGAACATGGGGAAAAGAGCAAACTCTTTCTCTCCTCAATACATCATTGGCCACTTCTGTGATCTTCAAGTCACACACACATGCACGCACACTATGGTTGGGTTAGGTAGGTTTATAGAAAGGAGTAGTAAAATTCATACCATGATCCAACGTTCCTACTGATTAGAAAGTTTGTATTGAAAAAAACTATTGAATTACATCAAGCAACTAGTTTTACTTAGTTTATTAAGATGGCTCACTGAAGAAATAAATTGTTTTGGAATAGATCATTTCTTAAGTTTTCATGCAAAGAAATCAAGCTGGTATTCATTTTGATGGCTATATTTAACTCAGAATCAAACACTACTGAAAATAATAAATGTTTAATCTTAAACAGAAAATACAGAACATATTAATCACTTGGCATCTATGAAATATATGTACAGCAGGATGTATAAAGTATTTTATCAGATTTATAGACTTCAGTCAATCAATCTGACATGACACAGAACAATGGCAATTATTCCACTACTGTTGGGGGTCACATGTTCAGAGCTCTATAGTTATCCAAAATTATCCAAAGATGTCAGCCAATTTGGTTAGTTATGACTAAGAGAGGTATGGAAGACAATTAATTCATGTGTCTGTGTGGCTAAGAAAATAATGTAACACAGTGCACAGATGTCATTTCTAACTAAGGGCTCCAGAACTTGGCCAGGACATGTGGTCAATGTCACCAACATCAGAATCCTTTGAGCTCTTCTTGGAGATGTAGATTTCAGTGTCTCATCCTAGACCTAAGCATTCAATTATCTGGGTGTAGGGCCTGGAATCTTCATTTTAGCAAGTATACCATGTAGTTCTACTTCACAGTAACATCTGAGAGTCATGAATTAGAGAGCAAAGGGGTTCAAGAAGCCAAGTAGAAAGAGTAGAAAAAAACAGTAGAAAGACCCCTGCTGGCTAAGGGACTCTTCTGACTGCAGTGCAGAAGTTACTGATGTTCACAGAGGCTTGATAAAAATTTTGTCTGCATAAAATACTCCAAAAACTGACAGAGATACTTCTCTTGGATGCCCATAGTCCTTTTTCTGGTGGATCAAGCTGGCATAGATGCAAACGTCAGTTGAGTAGAAGCCATAAAATCCTTGAGGTAATTTATATTTCTCTCTGTGTAAGTGAAATAAAAATTAATCTAAGTTGACTTTAAATACAGTGAGGATGTAAAGCAACTTTATTTTTTTAATAATATTTTTTATTATATTATGTTAGTCACCACACAGTACATCCCTAGTTTTTTATGTAAAGTTCCATGATTCATTACTTGCATATAACACCCAGTGCACCATGCAATACGTGCCGTCCTTAATACCCATTTTAAATGGTGTCCTTTTGATGGCTGGGTAACCACATCTTCTTTATCCTTGTATCTATTAATGGACATTTAGGTTGCTTCCATATCTTGGCTATTATAAATAATGCTGCAATAATAATAGGGGTGCACATATATTTTCAATTTAGTGTTTTCAATTTCTGGTAACACTCCATAGTGAGATTAGTGGATAGCATGGTATTTCTATTCACTTTTTAAGGGACCTTTATAGTGTCTTCCACACTGGCTGGACCAAGAAGTTACATTCCTGCCAATACAGCATGAGGGTTCCTTTTCCTTCACAATCTTGCCAACACTTGTTATTTTTTTTCTTTTTTATGCTAGACATTCTGATAAGTGTAAGGTGATAAGTCATTTTGGATTTGATTTGCTTTTCCCTGATGGTAAGGATGATAAGCATCTTCTCATGTATCTGTTGGCCATATGTACAGTTTCTTTGGAAAATACCTATTTAGGTTCTCACCCAGGATAATTCTACTAAACATTTGTTTGTTTGCTTTTGTTTAAATTAGATTGACTAACATAAAATATATTATTCATTTCCAAGGTAGAGATCAGTGATTCAACAGTCTTATATAATGTCCAGTGCTCATTACATCATGTGCCCTCCTTAATGTCCATCATCCAGTTACCCCATCCCCCAACCCCTCCCCTCTAGGAACCCTCAGTTTGTTTCCTATGATTAAGAGTCTCTTATGGTTTGTCTCCCTCTCTGATTTCATCTTGTTTTATTTTTCCCTCCCTTTCCCTATGATCCCCTGGTTTGTTTCTTAAATTCCACATATGAGTGAAAGCATATAATTGTCTTTCTCTGATTGACTTATTTCACTTAACATAATACCCTCGAGTTCCATCCATGTCATTCCAAATGGCAAGATTTCATTTTTGATGGCTGAGTAGTATTCCATTTCCAAACTTCTTTACCCATTGATCTGTTGATGGGCATACGATCTCTTTCCATAGTTTGGATATTGTAGACATTGCTGCCATAAATATTGGGGTGCAGCTGTCCCTTCAGCTGTCCCTACCTTTATATCTTTGGGGTAAATACCTAGTAGTAAAATTGCTGGGCCATAGTGATTGCCCAGAAAATAGTAATTCTATTTTCAACTTTCTGAGGAATTTCCATACTATTTTCTAGAGTGGCTGCACCAGTTTGCATTCACACCAGCAGTGTAAGAGGGTTCCCCCTTCTCCACATACTCGCCAATATCTCTTGTTTCCTGAACTGGTTAATTTTTTTTCCCCATTATGATCAGTGTGAGATGGTATCTCATTGTGGTTTTGATTTGTAGTTACCTTATTCCCAGTGATGTTGAGCATTTTTTCAGATGTATGTTGATCATTTCTATGTGTTCTTGCAGAAACGTCTGTGTCTTCTGTCCATTTCTTAATTGGTTTGTTTGTTCTTTGAATATTGAGTTTCATAAGGCCTTTGTAGATTTTGAATACTAGCCCTTTATCTGATGAGACATTTTCAAATATCTTCTCCCATTCTCTCAGTTGTCTTTGGTTTTGTTGACTGTTTCCTTTGCTGTGCAAAAGCTTTTTATCTTGATGAAGTCCCAATAGTTCATTTTTGCCTTTGTTTCCTTTGCCTTTGGAGATGTGTCTAGCAAGAAGTTACTGTGGCTGAGGTCACAGAGGTTGCTAAGATTTTAATAGATTGTTGTCTTAGATTTAGGTATTTTATCCATTTTGAGTCTATTTTAGTGTATGGTGTAAGAAAATTGCCCAGTTTCATTCTTCTGCGTGTGGCTGTCCACTTTTCCCAACACCATTTGTTGAAGAGACTTTTCTTTCCTTTTTTTCCCATTGGATATTCTCTTTTGCTTTGTTGAAGATTAGTTGGCCATAGAGTTAAGGGTCCATTTCTGTGTTCTATATCCTGTTCCATTGACCTATGTGTCTGTTTTTGTGCCAGAATCATGCTGTCTTGATGATCATAACTTTGTAATACAGCTTGAAGTCAGGCATTGTGATATCCCCAGTTTTGGTTTTCTTTTCCATCATTCCCCTGGGGATTCAGGGTCTTTTCTGGTTCCACAGATATTTTAGATAATTTGTTCCAGCTCTGTGAGAAGAATTGATGATATTTTGATAGGTATTGCATTGAATGTATAGATTGCTACAGGTAGAATAGACATTTTAACAATGTTTGTTCTTCTAATCCATGAGCAAGGAACTTTTTTTCCCATTTCTTTGTGTCTTCCTCAATTTACTTCATGAGTGTTCTATAGTTTCCTGAGTACAGATCCTTTACCTTTTTGATTCTGTTTATTCCTAGGTATCTCATGGATTTTGGAGCAATTGTAAATGGGATCAACTCCTTAATTTCTCTTTCTTCTGTCTCATTGTTAGTGTGTAGAAATGCAACTGATTTCTGTGCATTGATTTTATATCCTGCCACTTTGCTGAATTCCTGTATGAGTTCTAGCAATATTGGGGTGGAGTCTTTGGGCTTTTTTACATAGATTATCATGTCTTCTGCAAAGAGTGAGAGTTTCACTTCTTTGTCAATTCAGATGTATTTTATTTCTTTTTGTTGTCTGATTCCTGAGGCTAGGACTTCTAGTAATATGTTGAACAACAGTGGTGAAAGTAGACATCCTTGTCATGTTCCTGACCTTAGGGGAAAAGCTTTCAGTTTTTCCCCATTTAGAATGATATTCACTGTGGGCTTTTCATAGATGGCTTTTACGATATTGAGGTATGTTCCCTCTATCCTTATACTTTGAAGAGTTTTAATCAGGAAAGGATGTTGTACTTTGCCAATTTTTTTTTCTGCATCAATTAAGAAGATCATATGATTCTTGTCCTTTCTTTTAGTAATGTAGTGTATCACATTGATTGATTTATGGATGTTGAACCACCATTGCAGCCCAGGAATATATTCCACTTAGTGGTGGTGAATAATCCTTCTTATGTACCATTGGATCCTATTGGGTAGTGTCTTGGTGAGCATTTTGGCATCCATGTTCATCATGGATATTGGTCTGTAATTCTCCTTTTTGATTGGGTCTTTGGTTTGGGGATCAAGTTAATGCTGACCTCATAGAATGAGTAGAAGTTGTGCTTCCATTTCCATTTTTTGAAACAGCTTCAGAGGAATAGATATTAATTCTTTAAATGCTTGGTAGAATTCTGCTGGGAAGCCATCTGGCCCTGGACTCTTGTTTGTTGAGAGATTTTTTTAATTACTGCTTCAATTTCATTGTTGGTTGTGGGTCTGTTCAGATTTTCTATTTCTTCCTGTTTCAGTTTTGGTAGTTTATATGTCTCTAGGCATGCATCATTTTCTTCCAGATTATGTAATTTGTTGGCACATGGCTGCTCATAATATGTTCTTATAATTGTATTTTTTGGTGTTGGTTGTGATGTCTCCTCTTTCATTCATGATTTTATTAATTTGGGTCCTTTCTCTCCCTCTCTCTCTCTCTGCCTCTCTCTTTTTGATAATTCAGGCCAGATGTTTATCAATCTTATTAATTCTTTCAAATAGCTATCTCCTACTTTTGTTGATCTGTTCTACTGGTTTTTTGTTTTTGTTGTTGTTGTTGTTTCTATTTCATTGATTTCTGCTGATTTTTATTATTTTTTTCTCCTGCTTGTTTTAGGCTTTATTTGCTGTTTTTTCTCCAGCTCCTTTAGGTGTAAGGTTAGGTTGTGTTTTTGAGACCTTTCTTGTTTCTGAGAAAGGTTTGCGTTACTATATATGTCCCTTTTCAGACTGCCTTTACTTCATCCCAAAGGTTTTAAACAGTTGTGTTTTTATTTTTATTTGTTTCCATGATTTTAAAAAAAAATTCTTCTTTAATTTCCTGGTTGACCCATTTATTATTTAGTAGGATTGTCTTTAGCCTCCTTGTATTTGAGTTCTTTCCAAATGTCCTCTTATGACTGAGTTCAAGTTTCAAAACATTTTGGTCTGAAAATATGCACAGAATGATCCCAGTATTTTTGTACCATTCGAGACCTAATTTGTGACCCAGAATGTAACCTATTCTGGAGAATGTTTCATTAGCACTTGAGAAGAATGTGTATTCTGTTGCTTTAGGATGGAATGCTCTGTGTATATCTGTGAAGTCCATCTGGTCCAGTGTGTCCTTCAAAGCCCTTCTTTCCTTGTCGATCTTCTACTTAGATGATCTGTCCATTTTTGTGACTGGTGTGTTAAGTCCCCTATTATTATTGCATTATTATCAATGTGTTTCTTTAATTTTGTCAGCATTGATTTATATAACTGACTGCTCCCATGTTAGGGGCATAAATATTTACAATTTTTAGATCTTGTTGGACAGACCTTTCAAGTATGATATAGTGTCCTGAGATTTGCAAGTTTCACTATTATATGTGCAGGTATTGGCCTATTTTATTATTTATTTATTTGTTTGTTTGTTTGTTTGTTTGTTTTGGTGTTAAGTCATGTAAGTTCTTTATATATTTTAAGTATTTACGTCTTATAAGACATATAATGTAGAAGTAATTTTCCCCATCACTAGGTTGCATTTTTGTTTCATTAATGATTCTCTCCACTGTGCAATATATTTTTATTTTGGTGTAGTCCCAGAAGTTTATTTTTGTTTTTGTTTCCTTTGCTTGAGGAGACACATCTAGAATAATGTTGGTAAGACCAATGTCATTGAAATTACTACCTATGTTTTCTTCTAGGTGTTTTATGGTTTGGGGTCACTAATTCAAGTCTTTAATTCATTTTTAGTTTATTTTCATGTATTGTGTAAGAAAGTGCTCCAATGCATTTGGATGTCCAGTTTTTTTAGACCCACTTATCTGGTAGAGTGTTTCTTTCCCATTGCATATCCTTACCTCCTTTCTCATAGATTAATTAACAATATAAGTGTGGGGTTATTTCTGGCCTCTCCATCCTGTTCCATTAATCTAAGTGTCTATTTATGTGCTAGAACCACATTGTTTTGATTATTATATCTTTGTAGTATATTTTGAAATGTGGGGTTGTGATACCTTTCTCTTTGTCATTTCTCAGGATTGCTTTGGCTCTTTGGGGTCTTTTATGATTCCTTACCAATTTTAACATTATTTATTCTAGTTTTGTGAAAAATGCTATTGGTATTTTGAGAGGGCTTGCACTGAATCTGTAAATTGCTTTGTGTAGTATGGGCATTTATGAATATTAATTCTTCCTGTCCATGAGCATGGACTATCTTTCCATTTTTTATTTCTTCTTCAATTTCTTTCAACAATGTTCTATAATTTTTAGCATATATTTCTTTCAATTCCTTGGTTAAATTTACTCCTAGGTATTTTATTCATTTTTGGTGATATTCTAAATGTAATTGTTTTCTTAATTTCTCTTCCAGGTGCTTTGTTATTAGTGCAGAGAGATGCAAGATTTCTGTTTATTAATTTTGTATTCTGAAACTTTACTGAATACATTTATTACTTCTAATAGTTTCCTGGTAGAGTCTTTAGTTGTTTTTATGTATAGTATTATGTCATTTGCAATAGTGGCAGTTTTACTTTTTCCATACCAATCTGGGTGTCTTACTTATTTTTCTTGTCATATTGCCATTTATGACATGGTTGAACCTGGAAGGTATTATGCTAACTAAAATAAGTCAGACAGAGAATGACATATGTCATATACTATCACTTATATGTTGAATCTAAAAAATAAAACAGATGAAAAAACAAAACAAAGTTGAAACAGATCCATAAATACATAGAAGAAACTGGTCGTGGCTGGAGGGGAAGAGGGTGGCAGGGATGGAAAAAAATGTGTGAAGGGGAGTGGGAGGTACAGGCTTCCAGGTACAGCATAGAGACTATAGTCAATGGTATTGAAATAGCTTTGTATGATTACAGATGATAGCTACACTTGTGGTGAAACTACCATAACCTATCAAGTTGTCCAATAAGTATGTTGTATATGGTAAGGTCCTGTAACATCGTCTACCAAATATAATTAAATGAAAAAAAAAGGAAGAAAAAAAAAGATATGTTCTTTTCTCACCCTTATTAAAGACATCAAATTTAAGCTTGCTGTTTGTTGATTCTCTGAATACAGATGGTGAAGGGAGACTAACAAAACCCATTTATTGAATGTTATTGAGTCTTGAGTGTGTGTTGGAGCACTCAATGGTCCACGTTCTGAAGGAACTTCAACAAGTTAAATAGATGATATTGGGGTTTCCCAAAATATAGTTTACTTCATGTGACATATTATACCTGAATCACAAAAAATATTTTATCAAAGCATTCTTATGCTATGCCAAAATTGTTTTGACTGCAACTGTTAATATGAAAAACAAACAAACAAACAAGCAAAAACACCTGCATGAATTTAAGAATTCTTTAGATTATCGAAAGAGGAGAATTAAAGATGAACTAGAAGAAGTAAATATAGAAAGGGTTGGAGCACTGATGGAAAAAAATTTGTGTCATTTCCATGCTCTGTTTAATTCCTGTCCTGTGACTTAAGCATCTTTATGAAGTAGGGAAATTCTGTTTTCACTTCCCCTCAGAAATGGTTCATATTATGCAATCAATTACTATATAGTATGGGCCTGTTACATATATATGTGTTATGAAAGCCGCCACTGTCTTTCAGGTGAAGCTGGTAAAGAGAAAGCATGCAGACAGGAAATGAGACATTGAGCACAGACTTCATTCTCCTGGGCCTTTTTCCTGGTATGAGACATACTGGCTTCCTTGTCTCTGTTGTCCTCCTAATCTACACCATCGCTATCACAGGAAACACCACTTTGATCCTCCTCATCTGGGCAGATCCCCACCTCCACACCTCCATGTATTTCCTGCTTAGCCAACTCTCTCTCATTGACCTGGCTTTCATCTCTAGCATAGTGCCAAAAATGCTGGTTAATTTTTTCTCAGGAAAAAGGAAGATTTCCCTGATTGGTTGTGGGGCCCAGATCTTCTTCACTTTGACTTTAGGTATTGCTGAGTGCCTACTCTTAACCTTCATGGCTTATGACCGCTATGTGGCCATCTGCAATCCTCTCAAGTACCCAATTATTATCAGCCACCAGGTCTCCCAGAAAATGGCCATTGGATCCTGGATGGGAGGGACTTTGTCATCCTTGGTCCACACAGCCTATGCCATGCACTTTCCCCTCTGTGGCCCCCAGGAACTCCACCATTTCTTCTGTGAGGTCAAGGCCATCTTGAAGCTATCTTGTGAGGACATCTCGGCCTATGAGAAAGGAGTAGTAGTGACCAGCATTATTGTGGTTCTTCTCCCCATAAGCTTCATCCTGACTTCCTACATCCTCATCTTCCTGCAGGTCCTGCAAATAAACTCCCGTGAGGGAAGGAGCAAGGCCCTGGCTACCTGCTCCTCCCATCTGACTGTGGTCATCTTTTACTACGGCCCAGCCATGTTGATATACATGAGGCCTGGATCTTCCCACACCCCCATCCTGAACCAGGCTCTCTTTATGTTTGATACCATCCTCACTCCAATGCTGAACCCTCTAATCTACAGTCTAAGGAACAGGGAGGTTGTGGGCTCAATGAAGAAGGTACTGAGGAAGTGCCCCATTCAAAATAGGTTTCCATGTTTCAGTGACTAGAAAGAAAACTTCAAAGTTCAAATATCCCTGGGAGGCAGCAGGGTCTGAGGAAAAAATGGGACTCTCTGTGCCCCCATTTCCTCTCCCTTATTCTTATCTCCTGATAATATCAGTTTTAAGTAACAAAACCAATGAATTCTCAGAGAAGAGAGGAAAACAACTATACCATTTTTAAGAGGTCAAAATCACAACTGATTCTCTATGCGACTATGAGCTTTCACCTAATCCCCTCCTCTTGTTTCATTTGTGTCACTTGGATGGAAAACCCTTCTTCCTTCTTTTAGATGTAGCAAAAAGTATACAAAAATTATAGTGTGCTCGCGAAGAAAATACAGAGGTTTTTCTGAGATCACATCTCCCTTTAGATTCCACTAGTAACAAACCTCCAAATGTCTATTAATTCCAGGTTTTTGAGCCAATGAATAAAGCAAAAACAAGCACTTCATAACAATCATCACTTTTGCCCATCTGGTAACACATAAACCATGTCCATTAACCTCCCAAATATCATGGATATTTTTATCCCCTCTCTGTTTCCTTCCCTAAACTCTAACAATAATCATATACAAATGTTCCAGCTCTGACCCATTGCTTCATTATGATTTATCCACAATCTTAACAGTGTGATATTTCTGTGGGGTCAGGGGTTCATCATTCATCAGGGGCTTCCCAATACCTATGGGTTAAGTTACAGATTCTCCTATGTGACAAGTCTTGTGTGACATGTCTTAGTAAGTCTACCCACAAATTCCACCCTCTGCTTGATGTCCAGCATTGCCCAGCAACATGTATCATCTCCAAGTGTCATGTTCTCTTCAAACTCTGCACCTTTACATAGACTGTTATTTCTGCATAGAAAGTCACTTGTGTCCATGATCTTTGCATGAACTCCCTTCACAGATCTTAATTCAATACCTCTCATCCTGTCCAACCTCCCCAGTTCCCTACCAGGATGCCTGGGTAATAGTTATCTCTGTCCAGAACTAATGCCTCCTTCTGTATGGCCTGTACCTTGCAAAATGCTTGCAATATGTATTTGATTAGTGGATCCATTACTGAACTTGATTGGCAAAGCCAGTCTCTGTCTCCTTTTCCAAATTTTTTCTTATCCTTTTTAATGCTACCCTACCTTCTCCTTTACATCTTTCCGTATAAATTAGCAGCAATAGGAATCTAAATTATTTTTTTACTCATTGAGTAATTGTTGTGCTTCTTATAATTTATTTTAAAAGCAAGATGTTAAATGGTGCTGGGAAAATTGGACAGCTACATGCAAAAGAATGAAACTTGACCACTCTCTCACACCATACACAAAGATAAACTCCAAATGGATGAAAGACCTTGATGTGAGACAGGAATCCATCAAAATCCTAGAGGAGAACATAGGCAGCTACGACATTGGCCACAGCAACCTTTTTCATGACACATCTCCAAAGGCAAGAGAAACAAAAGATAAAATGAACTTGTGGGACTTCATCAAGATAAAAGCCTTCTGCACAGCCAAGGAAACAGTCAAAAAAACTAAGAGGCAGCCCATGGAATGGTAGAAGATATTTGCAAATGACACTACAGATAAAAGACTGGTATTCAAGATCTACAAAGAACTTCCCAAACTCAATACACGAGAAACAAATAAACAAATCAAAAAATGGGCAGAAGATATGAACAGACACTTTTCCAATGAAGACATACAAATGACTAACAGACACATGAAAAAATGTTCAAAATCATTAGCCATCAGGGAAATTCAAATCAAAACCACACTGAGATACCACCTTACGCCAGTTAGAATGGCAAAAATAGACAAGGCAGGAAACAACAATTGTTGGAGAGGATGTGGAGAAAGGGGATCCCTCCTACATTGTTGGTGGGAATGCAAGTTGGTACAGCCACTGTGGAAAACAGTGCGGAGGTCCCTTAAAAAGTTAAAAATAGAGCTACCCTATGATCCAGCCATTGCACTACTGGGTATTTACCCCAATACCCCAATACAAGATACAGATGTAGTGATGAAAAGGGCCATATGCACCCCCAATGTTCATAGCAGCATTGTCCACAATAGCTAAATCATGGAAGGAGCCGAGATGCGCTTCAATAGATGACTGGATTAAGAAGATGTGGTCCATATATACAATGGAATATTACTCAGCCATCAAAAAGAACGATTTCTCAACATTTGCTGCAACATGGACGGGGTTGGAGGAGATAATGCTAAGTGAAATAAGTCAACCAGAGAAAGACAATTTTCATATGGTTTCATTCATTTATGGAACATAAGAAGTAGGAGAAGCAAGGGAAGAAGAAAGGGGGGGTAAACAGAAGGGGGAATGAACCATGAGAGACTATGGACTCCAGGAAAAAACTGAGGGCTTCAGAGGGGAGGGGGGAAATGGGATAGGCTGGTGATGGGTATTAAGGAGGGCACGTATTGCATGGTACACTGGGTGTCATATGCAAGTAATGAATCATGAAACTTTACATCAAAACCTAGGGATGTACCATATGGTGACTAACATAATATAATAAAATATTATTATAAATAAATAAATAAAAAATAAAAGAAAATGTTGATACATTGTACTTATTTATATTTAAGGCAAAGCAGTTAAAATGGTTTTACACTAGCAAAAAATTATTATAAAAAAGTGCATTCTAATTGTCCTGTTTATTTATTCCTCATTGTTCTTACAGAAAGTGGATTATTCTTCTCAAGGGTAAAAGAATTCTGTGTCAATTAGCAAGAACATTAAAAACATTATGCCTAAATAAATAAATAAATAATTTAATTTAGAATTTCTAGGGAAAAAACACCTTGTTAATTGCTAATGTCTTTAAAACCAGCTCAACATTTCTAAATTAGTGTTCCACTAAACCCAAGAATATAGAAAGTATTAGTAGGGATAATTCGTACACAAAACAAGTTCAGTGTCAAAGTACAGAAGATTTAGTTTAAAAAAATGAAAAAAATTCCTTTTTTAATGTAGTATTTTCAGGTTCTGAAAGTGCTAATAAGAGCTTCTTAGGGTAAGATAATTTAAGCAATGTTTCACCAACCATTTTGCAAAATGTCTTGCAGAATGGTTTCTGGAATATTTGTATCTAACTCCTACACTTATGCTCTTCTAGTGTGATCACAGAAAAAGCTGACAACTGAAGCCCTAGCACATGGGAGAGCTAAAGACTGGTTGAGCATAATATTATATCCATTTGATATCATGTTAATAAACTATCCAGAATTTTGAATGAACAATTTTATTGTTTTCATGATTATTTTCTAGTACCAGGATGTACAAATGTGTCGTCGGCTAAAAATGCTGTTGAGTCATATTTTTAGAAAGGCACAAGAGCAAAGCAATGAGAAATTGCTGTTAAGTTTCTGTGAATCCATTCCTTCCTAATTCTACATCAAGACAGTATTTGGCTATATTATTTTTTTCTTAAGTTCTATTTGCCTCACCCTATCATAGGAGATGGTACAAAATGCCAATAACAGAGGAACAAAGCCAACATTTTAGATGAGATGACACAGAATTTTATGGAAGGATTTGCACAAATGGGTATATTTGTTGCATAGGGAAAAGGTAATAAAGTGTACAAAGCAATTATAATGTTCTTTTGATCAGTCTATATTGACTGATAAATCGCCATAAGAACCAGTCCAAGTCACTTTCAAGACATCCTAGGCCAGTCCCAATGATTAGAGCCATAAAATGCCCAACTCATAACTGATCAAGACACCTGCTTAGTGATCTGTAAGTACCCTAAGGATAAATTTAGATATAGATGGTTAATCTAAAAGCAATCGATATGCAGAGATTCCACTGGTTGTTCAATAGAAACTATGTTTACTTTAGAAAGAGTGTGTATCACATTACAAGGACATAGGGAGATTTTCACATGAACTAAAAATTAAATGTGTAATCCTCAAGAAATGATAACAACACTGTGTTAAGCAACGTAATGTAATATGACCAAAATCAATATTCTCCATTAACATTGCTTATCCTGCCAGATAGATTGATAAACACTATATTTATATAACAATGGATACCAAGCCATTAATCCTTCCTATATTCAAATATATTGCAATATATATGAAAGTTTCATAAGTAGATGTGAAACAGGGTGCATTTATATGAGAAGAGCAGTAACATTCTGTGTATTTTCTACCATGATCCTCCAGATCAAGCCAGTAGGCTAAGACCTGGAGCAGGGAAATGGTTCCTCTACACATATTTCATCTCCTGGGCTTTTTCTCTGACTTCCAGCATCCTGGCCTCCTCATCTCCATTGTCCTTGTGATTCTTAGGGTGGCCAGGATGGGAAACTCCATCCTAGCCCTGCTGATCTGTGGTGATGCTTGCCTCCACACCCCCATGTACTTCCTGCTCAGCCATCTCTCCCCCATGGACCTAATGTTAATCTTTATCACTCTCCTCAAGATGGCCACCAACTTCTCTGGACATAGAAACTTCTCTCACATTGGCTATAGAATCCAAACCTTTCTTTACTTGAAGCTAGGAGTAGGTGAGTGTGTTCTCCTGACTCTCATGGTCTTTGAGCACTCTCAGGGCATCTGTAGTCCATTCAGATACTTGGCCATCATGACACCCTGAGTCTTTAAGCAAATGGCCACTGCTTCATGAGCTAGGAGTGTGCTCCTCTCCTTAATATATACAGTTTTGCCATGAATTTTCTGCTTGTGGCTCCAGGAAAAATTCACCATTTCTTCTGTGAAGTTCACTTGTGAGAAAATAACCTGTGAGGAAATGATGTTACCATCCAGCATTGTTTTTCTTTTCTTCCCTTTTGGACTCATTCTGACATCCTACATACTGATCTATCTTACTGTCCTTCACATGAACTCCCCTAAGGGAAAAAAAAACAAAGCTTTAGCTACCTTCTCTTCCCACCCAGGTATGGTAAGCCTCTACTTTGGTCCAGCTGTGATTAACTACATGACTTCAGGTTCTTCTCTCCCCTCAGAGGTGGACCAGCATCTCTGTGTTTGATGTAATTTTTATCCCTATGATTAACCCCCTCATCTACAGCCTGAGGAACAAGAAGGTGTTGGGGGCTCTGAGGAAGGTTCTACAGAGAAAGCTGACGTTAAAGCAGAGCAGATGATGTCACTTGTTCCTTAAAACACCTACGTTCTCTATTGTTCTTCCAGTTAATGATAATGCTATTATGAAAAGTGCTAATGGTATTTTGAACTCTGAATTTCAATTTTCAACCCACATTACAAAAATTATACTTCTTTCCTTTCAGATTTTTAGTACTGTGCACTATACAATGGGGCAGGGAAGTTTCTATTTAACAGTGTTGCCTAAATTGACTGTAAGAAAAACATCCAGTTTCTTTAGACTTTATAAACCAATTTCTGGGAAGTAACCTAGGCATATATGTCCAAAAAGTTTTACATGATTCAAGACACCCTGTTGGATAAGATGGTCCTAATGTACTTTTCAACTCTTTCTTGTGCTTGCTTAAAGGTCCCAAACCTTTAACAACCCAATGTTGTGGCCACATCTGATCCCACCAACTATACTATACTGTCCAAACACATCAGACTGGACAACTATACCCTGATACGTCAAGTTATGTCCCTATCTAATGCTATTGTTGGATGGAGTTCTAGATTAACACCAAAGGTTATGATGGTCCCAAGCCTTGGAGTAACCATCAAGAGATTGGCTCTTTAGGAAAAACAGGTGGAACCCAGATGGCAGGAAAATTCTGCCATGGTTTTATGTGTTATCTCAGATTCTCAGGAAAAAAAATAATTTGAAATATCTAATTCTTTAGGGTTCTAAGTAGAGACTCACTGAAGTAGAAGAAAGCTACCATCTCTTCTCCAGTCATGACAGTGCATGAAGTCTAGAGAAAAAGGATTGCATTGGAACATGAATAGGGCCTGTATCATGATTTGTGATAATTTTTGAGTGTCCTAAACAAAGTGGAACTAAATTTAATATCGATGTACTTCTCAGGTACTGACAAAGTATAGTGAGGATATTGCATATTAATAATTGTTTACATTTTTTCATGTGTCTGTAAGCCATTTGTATGTCTTCATTGGTAAAGTGTCTGTTCATATCTTATGCCCGTTTTATGATTTGTTTATTTGTTTCTCATATATTGAATTTGAGGAGTTCTTTGTAGATCTTGGATGCCAGACTTTTATCTGTAGTGTCATTTGCAAATATCTTCTACCATTCTGTGGGCTGCCTCTTAGTTTTTTTGACTGTTTCCTTGGCTGTGCAGAAGCTATTTATCTTGATGAAGTCCCACAAGTTCATTTTTTTCTTTTGTTTCTTTTGCTTTAGGAGACGTGTCATGAAAAATGTTGCTGTGGCCGATGTCATAGAGGTAGCTGCCTATGTTCTCCTCTAGGATTTTGATGGATTCCTGTCTCACATCCAGGTCTTTCATCCATTTGCAGTTTATCATTGTGCATGGTGTGAGAGAGTGGTCAAGATTCATTCTTTTTCGGGTAGCTGTCCAATTTTCCCAGCACCATTTATTGAAGAGACTGTCTTTTTTCCACTGGATGTTTTTTCCTGCTTTATGAAAGATTAGTTGCCCAAAGAGCCAAGGGTCCATTTCTGGGTTCTCTCTTCTGTTCCATTGGTCTATGTGTCTGTTTTTGTGCCAGTACCGTGCTGTCTTTGTGATCACAGCTTTGCCCTTCAACAGATGACTGGATTAAGAAGATGTGGTCCATATATACAATGGAATACCACTCAGCTATCAAAAAGAATGATTTTTCAACATTTTCTGCAACATGGACAGCACTGGAAGAGATAATGCTAAGTGAAATAAGTCAAGAATAGAAAGACAATTATCATATGGTTTCTCTCATCTATGGACATAAGAACTAGGAAGAGCAGTAGGGGAAGAAAGGGATAAAGAAAAGGGGAATAATCAGAAGGGGGATTGAAGCATGAGAGACTATGGACTCTGACAAACAAACTGAGGGCTTCTGAGGGGAGGGGGTGGAGGAATGGGATAGGCTAGTGATGGGTAGTAAGGAGGGCACATATTGCATGGTGCACTGGGTGTTATACACAACTAATGAATTATGGAACTTTACATAAAAAAACAGGGATGTACTGTATGGTGACTAACATAATATAATAAAAAATATTATTATAATAAAAAATAATTGTTTACATTTACTGAATGTTTACCTATTACCAGGCACTGTCCTAAGTGTTTTATATGCATTACCTCATTTAGTCTTAAAGTCCACCTGTGAGGCAGGAATTTGGGGAGTGTTAGGCACTTTGGGCTCTGGAGCCAAACTGCATTTGTTCAAATCCTACCTCTGTAGTTAAGAGCTCTATGTCATTGGATAAGTGATTTACACCACTTAAGCTTTTCTTTTCTTTAAATAATATGGAAAATGACAAAAATGAATAATAAATGAGAACTTATTGTCAAACATTGAGGACAACACTAGCATATGATCAGAGTATAGTATCATTAACCATTATTACTTTTGTTATTTTTACTTCCCAGATGAGGAAACACGAGTTTCAAAAAGCCTAAGAGGTTAATTAAATATTGCTGAAAACTGATGAAAAACCCAACAATGTTATGATTCCTTCCACTCACTTGGCATAAGACACATGGTCCTTTCTTTGGGGCCATGAAGCTGATTCTTTATTCTGCCCGGATCGCACACTGCCATGCCTCTGCATGGGAAGGCAATCCATTCCTTCTCTTCCTTTGGTTATCCTCCAGCTCACATGCTTTCTAAGAAAGATTTCCTGGTCACTTCACCTAAAACAGGTGCATTTCTTTATCAGAAAACTTCAACTCTTTCTTTCACAGTACTTATCACACTAAAATGTATTTGCTTAGTTGTTTACTTTCTGTATGTAATGCTAAAATACAATCTCCCCAAGTGTGGTGACCAGATTTCTCTTCATTATGGTAGTATCCTCAGGTGTGGTAAATGCTTGACACATAATAGGCACTCAGAAAATATTTGCTTAGATACACCTAATGAAGATTTCAGTACGGACATAGGAAGCACTTGAGATCCCTAGCCTACTAAACTGCATTATAAATCAGGCATAGCAATACAATCATGGTGAGTACCTACTACTTTCTCCTTGGTTTATCCTTCCTAAGTGACATTTGGAGTGTAAGATACTTTAGTTTACTGTACTTCACTTTGTTGCACTTCACATATTGCATTTTCTACAAATTGAAGGTTTGTGGAAATCTGGCATCAAACAAGTCTATTGGCACCATTTTTTCAAACAGTATTACCTCATTTTGCATCTCTGTGTCACAGTTTGGTAATTATCAGAGTCTTTAAAAACTTTTCTTTATTATATTTGTCATACTAATCTGTTACTAATGATTTTATTATTACTATTGTAATTGTTTTGGTGTGTGATAAATGACACCTATATAAGACAGTGAACTTAACTGATAAATGTTGTGTGTGTTCTGACTACTCCAAAGCCATCTGTTCCCTATCTCTCTCTCTGTGAGCCTACCATTCCCTGAGACATGACAATATTGAAATTAGGCTAATTAATAATCCTATGATGGCCACTAAGTGTTCAAGTGAAAAGAAGAGTCACATGTCTCTCACTTTAAATCAAGAGCTAGAAATTATTAAGCTTAGTAAGGAATGTGTACTGAAAACCAAGAGAAGCCAAAAGTTAGGCTTCTTTTTTTTTTAAAGATTTTATTTATTTATTTGACAGAGATAGAGACAGCCAGCAAGAGAGGGAACACAAGCAGGGGGAGTGGGAGAGGAAGAAGCAGGCTCATAGAGGAAGAGCCTGACGTGGGGCTCGATCCCAGATCGCCGGGATCACGCCCTGAGCCGAAGGCAGACGCTTAACCGCTGTGCCACCCAGGCGCCCCAAAAGTTAGGCTTCTTGAAACAAAAAAAATTGTAAATTAAAACAAAAAGTTATTGAAGGAAATTAAAAGTTCTATGCCAGTGAACATATGAATAGGGAACTAAAACAGCCTTATTGCTGATACAGAGAAACTTGTGGTGGTGTGCTTAGAAGATCAAACCAACCATATCATTTACTCTAGCCAAAGCCTAATCCAGAGCAAGGCCTTAAGTCCCTTCAATTCTATGAGTGAGGTGAGGAAGATTCAGAAGAAATATTTCAAACTAGCAGAGGCTAGTTTATGAAATTTAATGAAAGAAGCCATCTTTGTAACATCAAAGTGCAAGGTGAAGCAGCAAGTGCTGCAGCAAGCTCTTCAAAAGTGTTACCTAAGATAATTAATGAAGGTGGATACAATGAATGGCAGGTTTTCAATTTAAACAAACCAACCTTATATTGGAAGAAGATACCATGTAGGACTTTCATGGCTAGAGAGGAGATGTCAATGCTTGGCTTCAAAGTTCAAACAATAGGCTGAGTCTATTACTAGAAGCTGATGCAGCTGGTAACTTTAAGCTGAAGCCAATGCAGAGCTCTGGACCAAGATGATAATGTAACAAGACTCTGAATTCACCTCCTCTACAGAACACACCATATTACACCTGTTAATAGAACAATTCATTTGAAGAACTGAGAGCTGACTGAACAGCTTTGGGACAAAGAAAGATAGAGAGAATGGCAAGAGAACAGCAAGAGAGATGGCAACATGATAGCAAAGGGAACCCCCATCCCTGACACCACAAATGGCAGTGGAGAACAATAGTACTGAAGGACTGGAAATAGATTTCTCTGTCCTTGGGCACAGAAAAAAAAGACATGGTTTAAAAGTGAAGGTAGCACATAAAAGAGATAACACTAGGATTCCACCAAGCAGTGAAGGAGCTGCAGGATTGCTCCCCAGGTCAGAGGGACTGGAGAATAACATGATTTATTCTCACCACACCTTAAAACCTAGACTGGAGGAGGGTCTGGATACCATTATGGGTGGTTCCATCATCACAGGGAACTTGTGACCTCAGCAAGCTCAGAATCTGCAAGCCCACAGCAGCCTCCATGCTGGGGCACAGAAAATAATCCACATTATATATATATATATATATATATATATATGTGTGTGTGTGTGTGTGTGTGTGTATATATATATACACATATATATAAATTTTTAAATTTTATTTATTTAGTTTGTCATGTTATGTTTTTTATTTCTATTCCTGTTTTTTTCTTTTTTTCTCTTATTTCTTTTTCTTCTTTTTCTCCCTCTTTTCTCCTTTTTCTCTTTTTTCCTCTTTTTATATTTTTCTCTTCTCACAATTTTCTCTTTTATTATTATTATTTTCTTCTAACTGTAAAAATCAAACAAACAAATGGCATAAAAGAGTTACCAGCAGGTGTGCCTGGGTGGCTCAGCCTGTTGAATGTCTGACTTCAGCTCAAGTCATGATCTCAGCATCCTGGGATCAAGCCAACGTCCAGGTCTTTGCTCAGCAGCAAGTCTGCTTCTCCCTTTCCTTCTCCTCCTGCCCCTCCCTCTGCTTGTGCACTCTCTCTCTCTCTCAAATAAATAATATCTTAAAAAATAAGGAGAAACTAGATACCCACAATTCCGGCCAACCAGCAAAAGTCACCAAGCACACACAGTCTTACATAGGACACACTATATACAACACCACTCCTTCAAGTTTAGGAGAAGGAGCTGTTCCACCCATCCATGGAAACAAAGTGAAGCAAAATGGGGAGAGAAAGGAATATGTTCCTAAAGAAAGAACAAGGACAAATGTCAGAAAAAGAAATACATGAAACAAGAATAAGCAATATGTCTGGTAAAGCAGTTAAAATAATGATTATAAAGGTACTCATTGAAATGATAATAAGAGTACAATAATTCAGAGAACATTTCAATAAACAGAAAATATTAGAAAGAATCAATCAGAATTGAATAATACAATAAGAGAAATAAAAAAAACACACTAAAGAAATTTAACAGTAGATTAGAGGATGTAAAAGAACATAGTGATCTGGAAAATAGGACAATGGAAATGACGGGAATGGCCAGCAACCCCTGAACCGACCAATGAAAGATTACTCCAAACTTTGCTGTGAAAGAGCGAAGAAGGCAAGGGGGTCAATGCTCAGAGATGAAGACACTTTGCTCTTCTTTTCTCCTGTTTTTTTATTGGTCCATTAAGATAATCACAAATCCTTATCACTGTTTCTTATGCTGGTGATATGTGACAAGGGATCTTGCTAATCTGCATGTTCTAATAGTTCTGCTAAATATAGCCCAAAGGGC
The DNA here is from genome assembly GCF_024610735.1 of Ursus americanus. NCBI lineage: Eukaryota > Metazoa > Chordata > Mammalia > Carnivora > Ursidae > Ursus > Ursus americanus. The sequence continues at coordinate 82,213,464 of NC_142131.1, read as the reverse complement.
AATGTATACATCTTAGATCACAGGGCAGCTGTTTGGGCTAAGAAAGCTTTGGGGAAGGCAACTCCTGAGGTATTCCAACAGCAGAGTAGTCACCACAGGCATTGGCATTCCGAAGGCCTATGTCCTTCTCCAAAACCTTCCCTCCCCTCAGTGGCTGCCATGTTATATTTTAGCAAGCCAGGTATTATGGCTGATTTCATGCTCTACCTTAACCCCAACAAGGAAACATAAATTGAACAGCATAAAGGGAAAATGATTTTTTTAAATGAGGATAGATTAAGAGATCTTTTGGAAAATATTAAGCAAAGAATCACATTATAGGGATCTCAAAAGCAGAAGACAGAGAGAAAGGGGTACAAAACTTATTTGAATTAATAATATATGGAAACACCCATAATCTAAGGAAGTAAATAAACATCCAAGTCCAAGAAGCACAGAGCATATTCCAAACAAGATGAATTCAAGGTGATCCATATTATAACACATAATAATTAAAATATAAAATATTATAAAGTTACATTTTTAAAAGTAGTAAGAGAGAAATGAAAAGGAGTCTATAGGGGAAGACCTATAAGGCTAGGAGCTGATTTTTCAGTAGAAATTTGTAGGCCAGATGAAAGTGGCATGATATATTCAAAGTACTAAAGAAAAAAAAAGCTACAAACAGAAATACTCTTTTTTAATAATATTTTTATTATATTATGTTAATCATCATACAGAACATCTCTAGTTTTTGATGTAAAGTTCTATGATTCATTACTTGCGTATAACACCCAGTGCACCGTGCAATACATGCCCTCCTTAATACCCATCACCAGCCTATCCCGATCCCCCACCCCTTCCCCTCAGAAGCCCTCAGTTTGTTTCCCAGATTCCATAGTCTCTCATGGTTCATTCCCCCTCTGTTTACACCCCCCTTTCTTCTCCTCTTTCTTCGCCTACCAACCTTCCTATTTCTTATGTTCCATAAATGGGTGAAACCATATGATAATTGTCTTTCTCTGCTTGACTTATTTTGCTTAGCATTATCTCCTCCAGCTCTGTCCATGTTGTTGCAAATGTTGTGCAATAGTTCTTTTTGATGGCTGAGTAATATTCCATTGTATATATGGACCACATCTTCTTAATCTAGTCATCTGTTGAAAGGGCATCTCAGTTCCTTCCACAATTTAGCTATTGTGGACAATGCTGCTTTGAACATTGGGGTGCATATGGCCCTTCTCTTTGCTACTTCTGTATCTTTGGGGTAAATACCCAGTAGTGCAATGGCTGGGTCATAAGGTAGCTCAATTTTTAAATTTTAAGGGACCTCCACACTGTTTTCCAATGTGGCTGTCTCCAAAGGCAAGGGAAACAAAAGAAAAAATTAACTTGTGGGACTTCATCAAGATAAAAAGCTTCTGCACAGCCAAGGAAACAGTCAAAAAAAACTAAAAGGCAGCCCACAGAATGGGAGAAGATATTTGCAAATGATACCCCAGATAAAAGACTGGTATCCAAGATCTACAAAGAACTTCTCAAACTCAATACACAAGAAACAAATAAACAAATCAAAAAATGGGCAGAAGATATGAACAGACACTTTTCCAATGAAGACATAGAAATGGCTAACAGACACATGAAAAAATGTTCAAAATCATTAGCCATCAGGGAAATTCAAACAGAAATACTCTAACCATTAATATAATCATTCAGCTATGAAGGAGAGATAAAGAGTTTCACAAATGAAACATGAGTTTATTACCACTAAACCAGCCTTACGAGAAATATTAAAGGGACTTCTTTAAATGGAAAAGCAGAAGGAGATAAGATGAAGGAAGATTAGGGGACGAACCTTGTTTCATCTGGTCTCTTGAATTTAACTGGATATCTATCAAACCAATCTGAATACCCACACATTCAGCCTAAGATGTAAGAATATATATCTGGAGCTCTACAAGTAGAAAAGGATTGCTTTTTGCAAGGTAGGATGTGCGAGATCATGAATTTGCAGGGAGCTATCAGAAGATGAAAGGAGGAAGGTGAGAGCCTCCATAAGCTGGCTGCAGGAACGTGATTTAGCCCCAGAGGACAAAATGAGAACCCTTAGGAATCTGCTCCACTGAGAAGCATCCTTTTCTTAAAACAGCTTAAGGGATGAAAAGGGCAGAATTCTAAGTGGATCATTGTGGTGTCAGGATCCCAGGAGACACAGAATGAATGGGGGTGCCTGAAACAGTAGAGTGCCCAACCATGGGAGAGGGGAAACTGGTTATGGTCAGTGAGTCAAGGAAGGGATTCTCAGCTTAGGTCGCCATAAGCCACGAGCTGGGCCAAGATGGTGAGTGCTCTCCACCAGAGCACCCAGAAAAGGACTGGAACTTGCAGGCCTTTTACAATCCCCTGGGAGGGGCGAAAATGGCTGCACCCAGCACCAGGCAACAGCTCTCAGGGTGGCAGCCCCAGAAAGGAGAATAGGGTGACACCCAGCAGTCCCTTGAAAGCAGCAAAGCAGTTACACACAGGAGCCTGCAACCATGCTCAGTTCCTGGGAACACAAAAGGCAGTGACACGGTCCCATGGACTTCCCCTGGGAGAATTGCAGTGGGCATGCACCACAAGAGTCTGCAGAGTTTGGCACACACAAAAGTGAAGACTGTTTGTCCCAGAGGGTTTATGGAAGAGGGGGCAACCTTGATCTTTCAGCACTGGGGATGGAGAACAGGACATAGCCATTTTTATTCTAATCCTCTAAAGAGACACAGAAAGCCTCCAGGGAACAAAGGCCACACAGAGGACCAGCTGCTACTGAGCCCAGCCCCCTGGCAAGGGGTGGGGCAACTCTGTCCAGGTAAAGGCATCTGAGAAGCAGCATAATAGATGCCTCCCCCAGAAGGCTGACTGGAAGAACAGGAGGACACTGATTTATGGATCCCACAAGACTGTAAAACTCCAGTGCCAAGGGAAAATAGTATATTGAGCTTGAGGTTTTTTCTCACAATTCATTTCTCTTTCAATCTAAAACTTTCCATTTCTTTTTTCTTTCTTTTTTTTAACATTTCAACTAGTTTCTTACTTTACCAACTTATGTTTTTAAGTTGCTTCTTAACTTTTATTTTTTACATCTACATTTTATAGATGTATGCTTCATTTTAGTTATTTTTTTCACTATTCAATTTTATTTTTGTATATAGATAAATTTTGCTTTCTTTGCAGTTAAGGAAGATAGTATCTTCTAACACAGAGACCAAAACTCAGGAACAAGGGGATCACCCTGCTTTGTCTGCCCTGAGAAATTATAGTCTCTTCCCCCCACCACCAAACACATTCTTTCCCCCCCTTTTTCTTGTTTGTTCTGTTTTGCTTTTTGTTTGCTTTTCTGTTTTGGCTTATGACCACTTCGAATTTCTCTAAGGTGTATTTTGCTTGTGTTGCAATTGATATTTTTGACTCTGCTCACTTGCTTACCCATTTTTCTCTGGGAAAAAAATGACTAGAAGGAAGAATTAACAACAAAAGAGAGAACCAGAAGCAGTGTTCTCTGCCACAGAGATAATCAATATGGTTGCAAGTAAGCTGTCAGGGATGGAATTCAGGATAGCACTTAAAAAGTTAATAGCTGGGCTTGAAAAAAGCATAAATGACAGTAGAGAACCTCTAAGGGCAGAAATGAGATCTAACAGGCCAAACTTGAAAATTCTGAGATACTGTATAAATTGGATGTGCTAACAGCTAGGGTTAATGAGACAGAAGAAAGAAAAAGCGATCTAAAAGACAGGCTGATAGAAAGGAAGGAGGTTGAGGAAAAGAGAAAAGGACAACTAATAGCCCATGAAGAAAAGCTTCAAGAATTTAATGATGCCCTGAAAAGAAAAGAGAAAAGTCAAAGATATTGGGGTGCCTAAAGGAGAAGAAAGAGAGAGGGCCAGAAAGTATATTTGAGCAAATTGTAGTTGAGAACTTCCCTAATCTGGGGAAGTAAAGAAGCATTAATGTCCAAGAGGCCGCAAGGACCACTCCCAATATCAATAAAAATAGATCAACAATCTGACATATAATAACAAACCCTGCAAATTTTAGAGAAAATGAAACTATCCTGAGAGCAGTTTGAGACAGGAGTTTCAATACCTACAGAGGGAGGAACATCAGAATAACATCAGACCTATCCACAGAAAACTGGCAGGCCAGAAAAGGCTGGCAAAATATATTCAGTGTACTAAATGAGAAGAACATGCACCCAAGAATTGTTTATCAAGCAAGGTGGTCATTTAGAGTGGACGGAGAGAAAAAAAGATTCCAGGACAGACAGAAAGAAAAAGAATATGTGATCACTAAGCCAAACCTACAAGAAATATGAAGGGGGATACTGTAAGCAAGGAGAGATTCCAAAAGTAGCATAGACCAGAAACAGAGACAATCTACAGAAACATGGACTTTACAGACAATACAATGGCACCAAATTAATATCTTTCAATAGTTACTCTGAATGTAAATGGGCAAAATGCTCCAATCAAAAGACACAGGGTATCAGACTGGATAAAAAAGCAGGACCCATCCATATGCTGTCTTCAAGAGACTTGCTGTAGACCTAGAATCACCTCCAGACTGAAACTGAGGGCATGGAGAATGATTTACCACACTAATGGATGTAAAAAAAAAAAAAAGCTGGGGTAACAATCCTCATATCAGACACATTAGATTTTAAATTAAAGACTGTAGTAAGAGATGTAGAGGGGGACCGTATCATACTTAAAGGGTCAATCCAACAAAGTAGGTCTAAAAATTGTAAATATTTATGCCCTCAACATGACAGCACTCAATTCTAAAAATCAACTAATAACCAAAGTAAAGAAACACGTTGAAAATAATCCATTAATGATACGGGACTTCAAAACCCCACCCACAGCAATGAAGAGACCATCTAATCAGAAGATCAACAAAGAAATGAAGACTCTGAATGACACACTGATTCTGATGGATTTCACAGATATATACACAGCATTCCATCCTAAATCAACAGAATACTCATTCTTCTCAAAGCACATGGAATTTTCTGAAGAATAGATCACATACTTTGTCACAAATCAGGTCTTAACTGACACCAAAAGATTGAGATTATTCCCAGCAATATTTTCAGGCCACAGTGCTTTGGAATTGGAACTCAATCACAAGAGGCAATTTGGAAGGAACTCAGACCCTTGGAGGTTAAAGAGCTTCCTGCTATAGAATGAATGAGTCAACCAGAAAATTAAAGATTTTTTTTAAACCATGGAAACTAAAGAGAATGAAAACACATCAGTTCAAAAACTATGGGATACAGCAAAGGCAGTCCTAATAGGGAAGTGCATTGCAATACAAGCCTCTCAAAAAAAAATCCAAATACACAAGCTAAACTTAAATCTGAAGGGCCTGAAGAAAGAACAACAAATAAAGCCTCAAGCAAGCAGGAGAAGATACATAAAAATGATTAGAGCAGAAATTAATGAAATAGAAACCAGAACAGTAAAATGGATCGATGAAACCAGAACCTGGTTCTTTGAAATAATTAATAAGATTGATAAACCTCTGGCCAGATTTATCCAAAAGAAAAACGAAAGGACCCACAGTAATAAGATCATGAATGAAAGGGGAGAAATCACAACCAACAGCAAGGGAATATAAACAATTCTAAGAACATATTATGAGCAACTATATGCCAACAAATTAGGCAACCTGGAAGAAATGGATCCATTCCTTGAAAGTTATAAACTATCAAAACTGAAACAGGAAGAAAGAGACACTCTGAATAGACAAATAACCAGCAAGGAAATAGAAGAAAAAAAAAAAACTCTCAAAAAACAATAGTCCAAGGTCAGATGGCTTCCCAGGGGAATTCTACCAAACACTTAAAGAAGAAATAATATTTATTCTACTGAAGCTGTTCCAAAAAATAGAAATGCAAGGAAAATTTCCAAACTCATTCTATACTGCCAACATTACTTTGATCCCACAATCAGTCAAAGACCCCATCAAAAAGGAGAATTACAGACCATTATTTGTGGTGAACATGGATGCCAAAATACTCACCAAGATCCTAGCCAATAAGATCCAAAAATACATTAGAAGAATTATTCACAACAAAGTGGGACTTATTCCTGGGCTGCAAGGGTGGTTCAACATTTACAAATCAATCAATGTGATATATTACATTACTAAAAGAAAGGACAAGAACCATATAATCTCAATTGATGCAGAAAAAGCATTTGGCAAAATACAGCATCCTTTCTTGATTAACACTCTTCAAAATGTATGGATAGAGGGAACATACCCTAATGTCATAAAAGTCATCTGTGATAAGCCCACACCCAATATCATTCTCAATGGGGGAAAAGCTGAGAGCTTTTTCCTTAAGGTCAGGAACATGACAGGGATCCCCACTCTCACCACTATTGTTCAACATAGTACTAGAATTCTTAGCTTCAGCAATCAGTCAACAAAAATAAATGAAAAGCATTCAAATTGTCAAAGAAGAAGTCAAATTCTCTCTCTTCGCAGATGACATGGTACTTTATGTGGAAAACCCAACAGACTCCACCCCAAAACGGCTAGAACTCAGACAATAATTCAGCCAAATGGCAGGATACAAAATTAATACACAGAAAACAGTTGCACTTCTATACACTAACAATGTGACTGAAGAAAGGAAAATTAAAGGTATCGATCCCATTTGCAATTGCACCAACAACCATTAGACTGTTGTTGCAACAACCTAGGAATAAACCTAACCAAAGGGGTAAAGGATTTGCACTCTAGTAACTGGAGGACACTTATGAAAGAAATTGAGGAAGACACAAAGGGATGAAAACTTTCCATGATCATGGATTAGAAGAATAAACATTGTTAAAATGTCTATGCTGCCCAGAGCAACCTACACGTTCAATGTAATCCCTGTCAAAATACCATTGATATTTTTCACAGAGCTGGAACAAACAATCCTAAAATGTGTATGGAACCAGAAAAAGACCCTGAATAGCTAGGGGAATGTTGAAAAACAAACAAACAAAAACAAATGAGAACAAAAACAACAAAATACAAAGTTGGTGACAACATAATGCCTGACTTCAAGCTATATTAAAAGCTGTGATCATCAAGACAGCATGGTACTAGCACAAAAACAGACACATAGATGAATGGAACAGAATAGAGAGTCCAGAAATGGACCTTCAACTTTGTGGTCAAATAATCTTAGACAAAGCAGGAAAGAATTTTCATTGGAAAAAAGACAGTCTCTTCAATAAATGGTGTTGGAAAATTGGAGAGCTATATGCAGAATAATGAAACTCTTCTTACACCATACAGAAAGATAAACTCAAAATGGATGAAAGACTTAAATGTTGAATGAATCCACCAAAATCCTAAAGGGGTACACAAGCAATAACAACATCCATCTCGGCTGCACCAACATCTTGCAAGACACATCTCCAAAGGCAATGGAAACAAAAGCAAAAATGAACTTTTGGAACTTCATCAAGATAAAAAGCTTCTGCCAGAAAAGGAAATAGTCAACAAAACTAAAAGGCAAGCTATGGAATTGGAAAAGATGTTTACAAATGACATTACAATAAAGGGCTGGTATCCAAGATCTGTAAAGAATTTTCCAAACTCAACACCTGAGAAACAAACAATCCAGTCAAGAAATGGGCAGAAGACATGAACAGACTCTTCTCCAAAGAAGACATACAAATGGCCAACAGACTCATGAAAAAATGCTCCATATCACTTACCATCAGGGAAATTCAAATCCAAACTACAATGAGATACCACCTTATACCAGTTAGAATGGTTAAAATTAACAAGACAGGGAACACCAAATGTTGGTGAGGATGTGGAGAAAAGGGTACCTTCTTACACTGTTGGTGGGAATGCAAGCTGGTGCAGCCACTTTGGAAAACTTCATGGAGGTTCCTCAAGATGTTAAAGATAGAGCTACCCTATGACCCAGAAATTGCACTATTAGGCATTTACCCCAAGGACAGAGATGTAGTGAAAAGAAGGAGCACATGCATCCTAATGTTCATAGCTGCAATGTGCACAATATCCAAACTGTGGAAGGAGTCAAGATGTCCTCCATCAGATGAATGGATAAAGAAGATGTGGTTAATATATACAATGGAATATTACTCAGTCATCAGAAAGGATAAATACACACCATTTCCATTGGCACAGGTGGAGCTGGAGGGTATTATATTAAGTGAAAAAAAAAAACAGAGAAAGACAATTATCATATGGTTTCACTCATACGTGGACCATGAGGAATAGTAGGGAGAACCATAGAGGAAGGGAGGGAAAACTGAATAATAAGAAATCAGAGAGGGAGACAAATGAAGAAAGACTCTTGACTCCAGGAAATAAACTGACGGCTTTGGTAAGGGAGGTAGTTAGGGGGATTGGTTAACTAGATGATTGGCATTAAGAAGGGCACATGATGTGATGAACACTGGGTGTTACACGCAACTAATGAACTATTGAACAGTACATCTGAAACTAATGATGCACTATATATTGGCTAATTGAATTTAAATTAAAAAAAGGTGAAAAAAAGTGGAAAACCAATGGGTATAATAGACATAAGAAAATTATTGAAAATATAATATACAACAGCTTTTACATAAAAGGTTCAGGAGAGAGTAAAAACAAATGAAGAGGAAAAAGAAAAGGAATGAAATGGAAAGAAGGTTTGTTTTTTTTAAAGAATATGTTTGAACTTAAAAGGCCATCAAATTTACATTGACTGTTCTTTCCTCATATATATTATGCTAATGGTAACCACATATCCAAAACCTATGATAGATATACAAAATATAAAGAGAAAGAATGTCAAAACCTAACAGTATAGAAACTCATTGATTATAACACAAGAGAGCAAGAGAAGAAGAAAGGATCAAAGATTTATAAAAACAACCAGAAAATATTTTAATGACAATAAGTGCATACCAATCAATAATTACTTCAAATGTGAAAAGCATAAATGCTCCAATCAAAACACACAGATAGAACAGATATAAAAACAAGTCCCATTCCAATGCTTCCTACAAAAGATGCACCTCAGACCAAAAGACACAGACATACTGAAATTGAAGGGATGGAAAAATATTCACCATACAAATAGAAGTGAAAAGAAAAATAAAAGATGAGGTAGCAATACTTATATCAGGGGGGAAAAAAGAAAGACTTTAAAACAAAGACTATAACAAGAGACAAAGAAAGACATTACATAAGGAAAGGGAGCAATCCAACACAAAGATTTAGCAATGGAAATATCTAGACATCCAACACTGGAACACCTAAAAATGTAAGGCAAACATAAATAGACAGACTTAGAGAAATTGATGGTGATGCAATAATAGTCGAGAGCATTACCACTCCACTTACATCAATTGGTAAATCATCCAGACAGAAAATCAATGAAGAACAATGTCCAAATGACATATTGTAGCAGAAGGACATAACAAATATACACTGAATATGCCATCCCAAAACAATAGAATATATGTCCTTTCAAGTGCATGTGGATATTCTCTGGAATAGATCATGCATTAGGTAAAAAAACAAACATCAATAAATTTAAATACATTGAAATCATACCATAGGAAGCTGGAAATAAATCAGGAGAAAAAGATGGAAAATACAAACACATGGAGACTAAACAACATGATACAAATGACTCAAAGAAGCAATCAGAAAAGAAATTTAAGATAGATGATAGGTGATAGATAGATAGATGATATATGGCTAGATAGATAGATAATGGCTAGATAGATGATAGATAGATAAATAGATGGATAGATGATAGATGATGATGAAGATAGATGATGATAGATAGATATAGATGATAGATAGATAGATAGATAGATAGATAGATAGATAGATAGATGATAGATAGATAGATAGATGATAGATAGATAGATGATAGATAGATGATAGATAGATGATAGATAGATGATAGATGATAGATAGATAGATAGATAGATAGATAGATAGATAGATAGATGATAGATAGATGATAGATAGATAGATGATAGATAGATGATAGATAGATGATAGATAGATAGATAGATAGATAGATAGATAGATAGATAGATAGATGATAAACAGATACAGAAGAAAATAAAACACAATGGTCCAAAATTTATGGGACACAGCAAAAGCAGTTCTAAGAGGAAAGTATGAATCAATGAAGGCCTATGTCAAGGGTCAAGAAAAAGCTCAATCTAGTCTTATACCTAAAGAAACAAGAAAAAGAACAAATATAGCCCAGGGTGAGTAAAAGAAAGGAAATACTAAAGATCAGAATGGAAATAAATTACATAGATTTTTTAAAAAAACACAATAGAGAAATCAAAGAAACCAAAAGCTGGTTCTTTGGAAATATAAAGAAAAAAAACTGCTAAATTCTTAACCTGACTCATCAAGAAAATAATAGAAAAGATCCACATAAATAAATTCAGAAATAAGAGAAGGAAAGTATCAATCGACACCATAGAAATAAAAGCATTATAAGAGAATACTACAGTTTCACTCATATGTGGAATATAAGAAACAGCACAGAAGGTCATAGGGAAAGGGAGGGAAAACTAAATGCTTTATCAGAGAGGGAGAAAAACTACGAAAGACTCTTAACTATAGGAAACAAACTGAGGGCTGTGGAAAGGGAGATGGGTGGGGGATGGGGTAACTGGGTGATGGGTATTAAGGAGGGCATGTGAGGTGATGAGCACTGGGTGCTATACACAACTGATGAATTATGGAACTCTAAATCTGAAACTAATGATATACTATATGTTGGCTAATTGAAGTTAAATTAAAAAAAGAATACTATGAAAAATTATATGCTAACAAACTGGACAACCTGGAAGAAATCAATAAATTACTAGAAATTGACAATCTTCCTAAACTAAACCGGTAATGAATACAAAATCTAAACAGACTGATTATAAGTAATAAAATTGAGCCAGTAAACAACAACAACAAACACAAAAACAAACACAACAACAACAACCATGAAGTGTGAGAAAGAGGAAGACGGTGGCAAAGTCGCAGGATCCTAGGCTCATCTTGTTCACAAACAAAACTAGATAACTATCAAATTATCCTAAATACCCTAGAAGTAGGCCTGAAGACACACAAAACAAGCTCCATAATTAAAGTGAGAGAAGAGCCCATATCAAAGAAGGTAGGAAACACAGAAACATGGTTTAGGGGGGAAGGGATCATGGGTACAACAAAGGGGATGGAACCATGGTTGCATAGTATCATGATACAGAGAGGACACAGAACACACAAGGAAAGCAGTTCCCTGAAGCCGTAGGCTTGGAAAATGAGAGGGGCTGAATTCCTTGAGTTTGTACTACCAGCCTTGCCTGAAGCCTGGAGTTTTAAATTTCAGCATCTTGACTGGGGTAGAGCCAGAGTACACTGCATTAGTCCTGGAGAAAAGGAAGGCAAAGTCCTGGGGACAGAAAGCATGGAAACAGCAATTTAAAGAGTGTCTGGGGGGAAAAAGTGAGGTGATCATTTGCTCTTCTTGGAATGGGTCCCTAAAGGCAGCATTCTAGGAGGCACCTCTTTGGAAACAAAGGAGCTTGTGGGCTCCATTTCCCTCCCCTGTCCCTCAGTATAAACACAGAAGCACTTAGTGAAGCAGCACCACCCCTATACTGGTTGCCTAACTTGCTTACACCAAGCCCCACTCCCTTGTGCTATGTCACAACTGCCCTTCTCAGTCAAACATGCCTCAGTTACTGTGCAGTGGGTCCCTCCACAAGAGAACCAGCACTAACAACTGCCTATACCACATCTCCCAACCAGAGAGTCCTGCAGTGCCTCAGTTCACAAAGAAGTAGTATCAGGTCTTATTTTACATGCGGACCAGAGCATGCCTAGTTAAAACATACCACATTCTGATAAAGGACCAAACACAGCCCACAGTTGGCAAGGAGAGACTCTACAAAAAACTGGCCTGAACAACAGAGCAGCCAAAACATGACATCAAAGGGTAAGCCTTACACACCAGAGAAACTCCCTGAAGCATCAGGCTCTACACACTACATAACCTCTTTGTCATAGTGCCATTACTTTCAATGCAGGAAACATAAGTGGCTTTTCTAACCTAATGAAGAAGGCAGAAAATTAGACAAAATGATAAGATGGAGGAATTCATCCCAAATGAAAGAACAATACAAGGCAATGGCCAGAGTTCTAAGTGAAACTGATATAAGTAAGATACCTGAGGGACAGTTTAAAGCAACAATCATTGGGATACTCACTGGGCCAGAGAAAAGAATAGAAGAATATAAGACATCAGGGAGACTCATACACAGAAATAAAGGAGGTAAAAAAAAAAAAAGATCAATCAGAAGTGAAGAATGCAATAAATGAGATTAGAAGGAGGTTTGATGCAATGAAGAGGATGCTGGAAGAACCAGAGGAATGAATTATTGATATAAAAGACAAAATAATGAAAAATAATGAGGCCAAACAAAAGAGAGAAAGATGAATTATGTAAAATGAGAATAGACTTTAGGGAACTCAGTGACTCCAACAAATGTAATAATATTTGTATTATAGCAGTCCTAGAAGAAGAGGGAGAAAACAGGCAGAAGGTTTATTTGAGGAAATAATAGCTGAAAACTACCTTAATCTGGGAAAGAAACAGACATCCAGATCCAGGAGGCATGGAGAACTTCCATCAAAATCAACAAAAGCAGGCCAACACCAAGACATGTTGTAATTAAATGTTCAAAATATAATGATAAAGAAAAAAATCTTAAAAGTAGAAAAACAAAAGAAGTCCTTAACTTAGAAGAGAAGAAGACCCATAATGCTATCTGGAGATTTCTCAACAGATACTTGGCAAAACAAAAGAGAGTGGCATGATATATTTGAATTGTTGAATGGGAAAAATCAGCAGCCAAGAATACTCTATCCAGCAGGGCTATCATTCAGAATAGAAGGACAGATAAAGAGTTTACCATACAAAAACTAAAGGAATATTTGAACCCTAAACCAGCCCTGCAAAAAATATTAAAAGGGACTCTTTGAGATGAAAGAAGAGACCATAAGTGACAAAGACGATGTTATCAGAGAAAATCTTCAGAAGCTGTGACTAAGCAAGAAATAAAATAGCAAAAAATATATATCTATCAATAATTACTTTGAATATAAATGGACTAAACACTCCAAAGAAAAAAACAGGGTGTCAGAATGGAAAAAAATAAAAGGCTGCTTCCAAGAGACTTCCTTCAGACTTACAGGTACCTTCAGATTGAAAGTGAGGAGATGGAAAAAATATTTATCATGCAAATAGTTGTCAAAATAAAGCCAGAGTAGCAATACTTATATCATACAAATTAGACTTTAAAACAAAGACTGGCAGGAGCTAAAATGGTGGCAGAGTAAGAGGACCCTAGGCTTTTTTTGTCCCTTGAACACAGCTAGATAACTATCAAATCATTCTGAATACCCAATAAATTGACCTGAGTACTGACAGAACAAACTGTACCACTAGAGGGAGGGAAGATGTCATATTGAGGAAGGTAGGAAGTATGGAGTGTGGTTTGGAGGAGGGTAGTAAGTGGGTCCTGCAGAAGGGAGGTAGCCTTAGTCATGGAGAAAGATGAGAGTGAGTGGAGTACACAAGGATATGCACAAAGAGAACACTTCCCCAAAGCCATTGGCTGGGAAAATGGGAGGGGTTGATTTCCATGAGATTTTTAACCAGCAGGGCTCAAATATGAGAGGTTTCAAGGTCTCTTGGCTTGGCTGGATTAGAGACCTGAGGGCACTGCTTAGACCTGGAGTTAAGGCAGACAAGCAACCCCAGGGCAGAAGGCAAGATATGAGGATCACATAAGGTGCACAGGGAAAGACCATTATTCTTGGAGCACAACTGTGAGAGGCAGCATTACTTCTCATAGGAAAAAAAAAGAACTTATAGGTGGGTGCCTGGTTGGCTCAGTTGGGTAAGCAACTGCCTTTGGCTCAGGTCATGACCTCAGGTTCCTGGGATCAAGTTCTGCACTGGGATCTCTGCTCAGCAGGGAGTCTGCTTCTTACTGTCACATTCCCTGTGTACCCTTGCTCTCTCTCTCATAAATAAATAAAATCATTTAAAAAAAAAAGAGCTAGCAGGTGACATTTCCCTTCCCCACGCCTCGGCATATGCACAGACACACCTGCTGAAGTCTGCTATCCTGAATACTGGCTGTTCAACCTGCTTTACACCAAACCACATTCCCCTGAGCTCTGGTGCAACTGCTCTTCTGGGTCATATCTGCATTAGTCCCAGTGCAGCAAGGCCTTCCTCCAGAAGACCAGTTCAGGTCTGTGGAATAGCACATAACTAAACTTTGGAGTTTTAAAAGTCAACAGGCTTGGCTGTGATAGAGCCCAAAGAGAACCATGCTGTTCTACACAGGCAAGTAACACAGAGACTTACAGTGTGAAAACAGTGTCCTAAAAAATGCCTAGAGTGTTTGAGGAGAAATTATTCGTTATTCTGGGAGCACTGCCCTGAAAGCAGCAAGCATGGATTCCCCTCTCTGGGAACAAAGGACTGGCTGGTACCATTTTTCTCCAACTCCCCTCAGCATAAACCAAACTCCTTAAACAGCACAGCAACAACATTGCCTGCATGTCCCGCTTACACCAAGTCCCACCCCCCTGCACTCTGTTGGCACTACTTTTCTTGAACAAGTGTGCCTAAGGACCAGAGCAATGGGACCCTTCCCAAGAAAACCAGCACAAACCCCCTTATGCACTATATCTATTAACCAGAGAGTTCTGAAAATCTTGAGGTCTAGTGGAAGTAGCATCAGATATAATTTACCAAGTAGACCAAGAACACACCAAGTTAAAACTTACCACACTCTGGCCAAGGTCCAAATACTCCTCACTACAGGCAAGCACTACAGATGATTGACCTGAGGGATAGAGCAGCCAAAACACAGTAGCAGAGTGCAGGCAGCACATACCAGAGACACTTACCGAAGTGTCAGGCACTGGACATTGTAAAACATCTTTTTCACACAGCCATTACCCTCAGAAGCAGGAAACACAATATCCTTTCTTAAAACACACAGAAGACAGAAACTTAGACAAAATGGCAAAATGGAGGAATTCATCCAAAAAGAAAGAACAAGATAGGGTCGCAGCCAGGGATCAATTGAAACAGATATAAACAATATGCCTGATGGGGAATTTAAAGCAAAATCAGCAGGAAACTGTCTCAATGTGAGAAAAGTATAGGAGACATCAGTGAGACCCTTACCACAGAGATAAAAGAGCTAAAAAACCACCAGAGAGAAATGAGAAATATAGTGAAATATGAAACCAATTGGATGTAATGACAACAGGATGGAAGAAGCAGAGGAATGAATAAGTGATTCAGGACTAGAACTATGGAAAATAAGCTGAATAAATGAGAGAAAGAAGAATGATGGATCATGAGAGTAGACCTAGAGAATTCAGTGAGTTCATCTAATGTAATAATATTTGCATTGTAAGAGTCCCAGGGGAAAAGAGGGGAAAGAGTGCAAAAGGTTTATTTGAGGAAGTAGTAGGTGAAAACTTCCTTAAACTGGGGAAGGAAACAGATATCCAAATCCAGAAGCCATAGAGAACTCCAGTTAAAACTAACAAAAAGAGGCCAACAATGGTGCATATTGTAGTTCAATTTGAAATATACAGTGATAAAGAAAAATCCTAAAAGTGACAAGCGAAAAGAAGTCCCTAACTTATAAGGGAAGAGGAATAAGGTTAGCTGCAGATAACTCAATAGAAATATGGCAAGCCAGAAGGGAGTGTCATAATATTCAACGTACTGAGTAAGAAAAAAATTTGCAACCAAGTATACTCTATCCATCAAGGCTATCATTCAGGATAGAAGGAGAGGTAGTTACACACACACACACACACACACACACACACACACACACACACACACTAAAAAACAAAAGAAAACAAACAAACAAAAAACAACAACAAACAAACAAACAAAACTGAAGGAATTTGTGACCACTAAACCAGCACAGGAAAAAATTATGAAAGGGAATATTTTAAGGAAAAGCCAAAAGTGATGAAGACTAGAAAGGAACAGAGAAGATCTCCAAAAAACATGACAAACAAGAAATGAAATGGCACTAAATAGGTATCTATCAATAATTACTCTGAATGTAAATAAATTAAATGCTCCAATGAAAAGACACAGAGTGTAAGAAAGGATTAAAAACAACAACAACAACAACACACACACATGATAAAAGAACATCCATTTGGATGCTTCCTACAAGACACTCATTTTAGACCTAAAGACACCTGCAGATTGAAAGTAAGGGATTGGAGAAGTATCTATCAAGCAAAAGAACACCAAAAGAAAACCAAGGCAAGAATACTTATTTCAGACAAACTAGATTTTAAGCCAAAAACAAACAAACAAACAAAAAGGTGAAAAAGGGTACTATATCATAATAAAGGGGTCTATCATCCAACAAGAAGATCTAACAATTGAAAATATTTATGCCCTCAACTTGAGAGCAAAAAAATATATAAAACAATTAATAGCAAATGTAAAGGAACTCATTGATAATAATGCAATAATAGTAGGAAAATTTCATACCCCATTCAGCAACAGACAGATCATCTAAGCAGAAAGTCAACAAGGAAACAATGGCTTTGAATGACACACTGGACCAGATGAAGTTAAAAGATATATTCAAATTATTTCATCCTAAAGCAGTAGATGCACATTCTTTTTGAGTGCACATGGGTCATTCTCTAGAATAGATCACACACTGGGTCACAAAACAGGCAAACAGGCCTCAACAAGTACAAAATGATTTCAGTGATGCCATGCATAACTTCTGACCACACACAATGAAACTTCAAGTCAACCACAAGAAAAAAAAAATTGAAATGACCACAAATGCAACGAGGTTAACCAACATGCCACTAAAGAATGAATGGGTCATGACTTCGATTTATATTACAAAGCTGTGATCACCAAGACAGCATGGTATGGGCACAAAAACAAACATAGATCAATGGAACAGAACACAGTCTCCAGAAATGGCACCTCAACTCTATGGTTAACTAATCTTCCATAAAGCAGGAGAGAATATCTAATGGAAAAAAGACAGTCTCTTCAGTAAATGCTGCTGGGGAAATTGGACAGCTACATACAGAAGAATGAAACTGGAAAATTCTCTTACACTATACAAAAAGACAAACTCCAAATGGATGAAAGACCTCAATGTGAGACAGGAATCCATCAAAGTCCTAGAGGAAGACATAGGCAGTAACCTCTTTGACATCATCCACAGCAACTACTTTCAAGACACATCTCCAAAGGCAACGGAAACAAAAGCAAAAACAAACTTTTGGAACTTCATCAAGATAAAAAGCTTCTACACAGCAAAGGAAACAGCAAAACTAAGAGGCAGCCCACAGAATGGGAGAAGATATTTGCAAATGACATTACAGATAAAGGTCTGATATCCAAGATCTATAAAGAATTTCTCAACCTCCATACCCAAAACACAGATAATCCAGTCAAGAAATGGGCAGAAGACATGAACAGACATTTCTCCAAAGAAGACAAACACATGGTTAACAGACACATGCAAAAATTTCAACATCATTAGCCATCAGGGAAATTAAATCAAAACCAAATTGAGATACCAACTTACACCGGTTAAAATGGCTAAAAAGTAACAAGGCAGGAAAGAACAAATGTTGGCAAGGATGTGGAGAAAGGGAGACTCTCTTACACTGTTGGTGGGAATGCAAGCTGGTACATCCACTCTGGAAACATTATGGAGGTTTCTCAAGATGTTAAAAATAGAGCTACCCTATGACCCAGCAATTACACTACTAGGTATGTATCCCAAACATACAGATGCAGCAAAAAGAAGGGGCACATGCACCCCAATGTTCATAGCAGCAATGTCCACAATAGTCTAACTGTGGAAGGAACTGAGATGCCCTTCAACAGATGAATGGATAAAGAAGATATGGTACATATATACAATGGAATATTACTCAGCATCAGAAAGGATGAATACCCACCATTTGCATAGGGCATGGATGAAACTGGAGGGGAGTATGCTAAGTGAAATAAGTCAAGCAGAGAATGACAATTATCATATGGTTTCACTCATACCTGGAACATAAGAAATAGCACAGAGGGCAATAGGGGAAGGCAAGGAAAACTAAAGGGAGGAAATTCAGAGGGGGAAACAAACCATGAGAGACTATGGACTCCAGGAAACAAACTGAGGGTTTCAGAGGGGAGAGGTAGGGTATGGGGTAGCCAGATGGGTATTAGTTGTGATGTTGTGATGAGCAGTGGGTGTTATATGCAACTAATGAATCATGTAACACTACATCAAAAACTAATGATGTACTCTATGGTGGCTAAGTTAACATAATAAACAAAATTGGAGAAAGAAAAAAAAAGAAAAAGAGTGAATGAGTCAACCAGGAATCTAATGAAGAAATTTAAAAAACAAGAAAGGGGGGGTAATCAGAAGGGGGAATGAAACATAAGAGACTATGGACTATGAGAAACAAACTGAGGGCCTCAGAGGGGAGGGGGTGGGGGAATGGGATAGACTGGTGATGGGTAGTAAGGAGGGCACGTATTGCATGGTGCACTGGGTGTTATACGCAACTAATGAATCATCGAACTTTATATCGGAAACCGGAGTTGTACTGTGTGGTGACTAACATAATATAATAAAAATCATTTAAAAAATAAAAATAAATAAAGGATTTGGGTTCTGTAAAACAAAACAAAAAATAAAATAAAATAAAAAACAAACCAAAAATACACGGAAACAACTGAAAATGAAAACACAATGGTCCAATACCTTTGGGATGGAATGAAAGCAATCATAAGACAGAAGTAGATAGCAGTACAGGACTACCTCACAAAGTAAGAAAAATCCCAAATAAACTATCTAGCCTTACATGTAAAAGAGCTAGAAAAAGAGAAAGAAAACCCCAAAGCAAGAAGTAAATAAGAAAAATATTAGAACAGAAATAGATGATATAGAAACAAAAACAAAAACAAACAGTAGAACAAATCAATGAAATCAGTATTTGGTTCTTTGAAAAAAATAATTAAATTGAAAAATATCCAGCCAGACTTATGAAAAATAAAAGTGTGTAACCAAATAAATAAAGTAACAAATGAGAGAGGAGAAATAATAACCATCACTACAGAAATACAAACAATTATAAAAGAATATTATGAATAGATACATGCCAAAAAAATCAGACATTCTGGAATAAGGGAATAAATTCCTAGAATCATATAAACTATCATGACTGAAAACAGGAAGACATAGAAAACATGTACAGACCAAAAACCAGGAAAGAAATTGAAACGGTCATCAAAAATCTCCCAACAAACAAAAGTCCAGGGCTGCATGGCTTCACAGGTGCATTCTACCAAACTATTAAATAAGAGTTAATAACTATGATTCTCAAACTATTCCAAAACATAGAAATGGAAGGAAAACTTTCAAACTCATTCTATGAGGCCAGCATTACTCTGATTCCAAAACTAGACAAAAACTCCATTAAAAAAAAAGATTTATAGGCCAATATCCCAATAAACATGGATGCAAAAATTCTTAACAAAATACTAGCAAACCAAATCCAACAGTACATTAAAGGAATCACTCACCAAGATCAAGTGGATTTATTCCTGGGCTGCAAGGCTGGTTCAATATTCATAAATTATTCAACATGACACCACATTAATGAAAGAGAGGATAAGAATCATATGATCTGTTCCATATGTACAGAAAAATCATTTGACAAAGTGCAACATCCATTTTTGACAAAAATCTTCAACAAAGTAGAGATAGAAGAAACATACCTCCAGAAATAATGGCTACATACAAAAGACACACAGCTAATATCATCCTCAATGGGGAAAAACTGAGAGCTTTTCCTGTAGAATCAGAAACAAGGCAGCAGTGTCCACTCTCACGACTGCTATTTAACATAGTACTGGAAGTCCAATCAAACAAAAAAGAAATAAAAAAACATCTGAAATGGCAAGGAAGAAGTCAGACTTTCACTATTTGCAGACTTTCACTATTTGCACTATTTTCTACACTATGTAGAAAATCCAAAAGACTCCACGATAAATTGCTAAAACCTATACACAAATTCAGGAAAATCAAAGGATACAAAATTGATGTAAAGAAATCTGTTGTCTTTCTCTACACCAACAATGAAGCAGCAAAAAGAGAAATCAAGGGATCAATCCCATTTACAAGTCCACCAAAACCCATAAGATACTTTGGAACAAATCTAAACAAAGAGGTAAAAGATCTGTACTGTGAAAATTATAGAACACTTGTTTAAATAATTGAAGACGACACAGAAGGATTGAAAAACATTCCATGCTTAGGGATCAGAAGAACAGATATCATTAAAATGTCTATACTGTGCAATGTGATCTACACATTTAATGCAATCCCTATCAAAATACCACTAGCAATTTTCACAGAGCTAGAACAAACAATACTAACATTTGTATGAAACCACAAAAGTCCTGAAGAGCCAAAGTATTTTGAAAAAGAAAACCAAGGCTGTAGTCATCAAGACAGTAAGGTTCTGTCACAAAAATAGACACATAGATCAATGGAACAGAATAGAGAACCCAGAAATAGAGTCTCAACTCTATGGTCAACTAATCTTGGACAAAGCAGAAAAAAATATCCAATGGAGAAAACACAGTCTCTTCAATAAATATAAAAGTGTGTGTGTGTGTGTGTGTGTGTGTGTGTGTGCATGTGTGTGTGTGTGTGTGTGTGTGTAACTTTTATATATATAACTTTTATTTTTATAAATATATGTAATGGAATATTATTCAGCCACGAAAAAGAATGAACTCTTTCCATTAGCAATGACATGGATGGAGCTAGAGAGTTTTATGCTAAGTGAAACAAGTCAGAGAATGACATATACTATTTTATTTCACTCATATATGGAATTTCAGAAAGAAAACAAGTGAACAAAGGTGAAAAAAGGGAGGGAGGCAAACCAAGAAAGTGGCTGTCAACTATAGAGAACAAGCTGGTATTTATAACAGTGCAGTTTGGGGTGGGTTATCAAATTGGTGAGGGGGATTAAGGAGTGCAATTCTTGTGATGAGCACTTGGTGATGTTTGGAAGTGTTGAATCACTGTATTTTACACATGAAACTCATATTACACTGTATGTTAACTAACCAGAATTTAAGTAAAAACCTAAAAATAATAAAAATAAATCTAATTACATATTCTGAGAATTTGCTCAATGGGCAGAGAGTACAAATTATGAGTACACTTGAAAATAGACCCATTTCCCTTGGGAAGGTTCAGAATAGCAGTGGAAGAGGACAGAGTAAACGGAAACATGGTTGCATTTCTTCAAAAAACTGTTTCAATAAAGCCAACTCCAGAGCTCCAGAGGCCAGTTAAGTAAAATTTGGAAAACATGTTTATTCTGGAGATGTTCTAACCCTGTCGTTAGATATAACTCTAAACCATGTCCTATAGTCCATGCCTTCAACCTTGTACTTATTCCCTAACGTTCCTTTAGAGAATAAGACATCAAGGCACTGTCCCTAGGAGTATGTGAATATATCTATCACATTAATATTCATAAAGTATATATTTTTATCTCATATATGGACAGGGTTTCAACAATCATTGCACAGAATGAACTTAAAATGCACCCATGCTTCCAAAAGGCAGTAACAAATGAGCAGTCATTGGTCATTGTATAGTAGACATCAGAGAAGCTGCTTTTGGATTTTATCATGCACACATCTGTTTAAATCTTTCAAAGTGATAGAAAAAGTTTTGATGACCATTATTGATGTCAAGCTGCTCTTGTGAAGATTATGAGCATTTAATGAGGTAACATACAGAGAGACCTTAGCAGAGTGTCAAGAACTTAGAAAACCCTCCATGAATGTTAGTTATTATTATTAGTGTGATTCTATCCAAAACAAATAGAATGGGGTGTATGCAGAGGACAGCTGAAATTGATAGATCAACTCAGTCAAAACTAAAGACAAACCTAAGTGATATGATTGATTGTTAAGGATTGGAACTAAATCATTTCCTCCAAGTAGAAGAATATGCATTCCTTAAACTATCCATATGTGTCATATTTTCATTCATGCCAGCAAAATTTAAAATTTCATTAATGCCAGCAAAATTTAAAATAAAAATTACAATGCCTGGTTAACTCACCACTAGGTTTTCAGGGTTATCACTAATCCCTTGATTTTTTTTTTGAATGGGAATTAGTGTTAACCTAGTACCCATCTGAATGTGCTTCTAACTGAAAATATTTACAAAGTCAACTATATGTACCCTGATAATGTTTATACTTGCACATATGTGCACGTTCATTCACACACACACACACACACACACACACACACACACACACACACATCACTCCAACATGAATCTGGTGAAGTAAATCAACTATCTTTTTTTTTCCCCTTTGGTAAATGAACTATCTTTTAAGAAACTAATATTTTTCCATTTATTCTATCTCCTGGAGTTTAGGAAAGGTAGGTGAAAGGCACATAGGAATTTTCATTTTGCTACTGGTTATTTTGGAAATGGCACAAATCCACCAATAGGTCTTAGAAGGGTAAAACTGATGCCTTCTGGAGAAGAGGGAGTGGGTCACAACCCTGAATCTGAGTAACTGTATGATCTTAAAATACCATTTTCACTGGCCAATTGTTGAGATAAGAATGCATAAAGTCTTCATCTCACATTGTGCTTTGAGAATTATGTGACATAAAATAAGTGAAATCATTTTTTGTCAACTCTAAATTCCAGTATAAATAAGATTTGCTGTTTCAATCTTGAAGCAAAACCATGTAAATCTCAGTAATACACCCATCACAGTTTCTATACACAACTAACTTAGGGCAGAGCCCAGAATGGGAAGTCAGGATAATAGAAAGATCTACAGGGACCCAGGGAGGGTTTTGAATCTGCTTTCACTGAGCCCTTTGGGAAAAGGAAACATAGAAATAGCGGGTGATGATTCTTGTCATTGCAGAAAACTGAACAGAAAGGAGCACTCCCACTACCTGGTTGAAATCTAAAACAAGGGAGAACTTTTTAAGCATAAAAACCCACTTAAAAATTTCTGGATTTTCCTGTATCGATGGCAACAAAAACTGTCAGTTCTGTCCACTTGAATGGATTAGTAAAGAAAATGGACAAAAGCAAAGAAATACATAGGTTTTAACTTATTCATAGATTCAACTAGAAAACTAAGGTAAGAGAAAAAAAGTGAAAATTGTTTCCTTTATGGCATAACATTTACCTTGATTATATTTAACATATGTCATAAACAGTTTCATTTCAGTGATGTCAAAAGCTTATCCTTTTGACTAAAATAAATATCCTTTTGACTAAGATTATATATATATATAATATATAAATATAAAATATAATATATATATTTCAGAAACAAATCCAAAGATTATATATATATATAATATATAAATATAAAATATATATATATTTCAGAAACAAATCCAAAGATTATATATATATAATATATAAATATAAAATATTATTTATTTATTTATTTATTTATTTATTTATTTATTTATTTCAGAAACAAATCCAAAGGTTTGGATTGTTTAAGATGTGTTTATATTATGTTCATTTGCCTGGTAAAATGATTCCCTTTAAACCAGAGATATGAAGCAAAACATGCCTTCCTTTTCCTAGTGATGAATTAAGTTGAAAGTGATAAAAGGGCTTTTCCCCTAGAAGTGATAAAACTTAGATACTTAGTTATAAAAAAAATAAAGCCCCTCAGAAGTATCTGTGAATTGTGGGTTTCTGTATGTGGATTGTAATGTTTTGTAAAGGAAAGAAATGCTCTATCCAATATTGTTTGTCCATAATCCAGAAATAGCAAAATTCATCTCCTTGGATGCCACTAAAAAAATTTCTGTACAAATATATCTTCCTCTCCTTTTGGCAACCATTGGGGAAATTAGGTTTTCATTTTCCAGTGAAAGGGGAGAGACTGAATGCAAAAGGATTTGAGGGGTGGTCCCTTTAGGGAAGTACAGAAAAAAGATATAACAGAATTTATGGCTAACTAAGAAAAAAAAAGTAGACTGGCATGGTGAGTGGAAGATTAAATTTTTAAATGAGAGAAAGGAAGATAGAGATGTTTTGTGGAAACTAAACCTGTGACTTTATTTGCTGTATAAAATTGAAGTCAATGAGTGCATGGACAAAGAAGAATAAACAGATGAGTGAAGAGAGACAGGACAAAGACATGCTGATTTTGCTCTGTGTTTGGATGGGTACCAAGAATGTTTCCACACTTTGCTTCTCTCAGGTCAACAATGACTTCGTCAGATATCTGTGTCTTGACTTTATTTCCTGTCGAGCTCAGTTCCTCCTCATAGAGGATAGCCTGTTAGATCACAGGGCATGCATTTACCATATTCCTTGCTGGAAGAGGTTTAATAAGGGACAGAGTATCAGAGCAAGAGGGCACCAAGCCCTTACAGGATAAAAAAGAAAGTAATATACCAACTACACAATGTTGGAAATGGGGCAGACTCAGAATGAATGTTCCCTGTCACATCATCATCCAAAAAAATTCACTGTCACAAGAACACACCAGAGACTCTAAAGGTTATCACATTCTTCTCTGAGTAATAGACCTATTTACTACTTTGTTCTTGCCTGAGAGCTGTGGAAAGTGAGGGTCTGAGTCTACACATGTGGCAATACAAGGGGTAAGACCTGGAAAAAGAAAAGTTGCAGAGCAGGCCACTAACTCAGGTGTAAATCAAGTAACAGAATCTAACATAAAATGCAAACGCAATGACCAAATCTTCTAATCTGCCTGTGCTGGTCATTTCACGTTGGAGCCTAGCAGAAATGATTCATTTGCCTGACAGTTATAAATAGGATAGTTATCAAAACAATATATCAAGACATGGGAAAAAAAGGGAAATAATGACACATATATTTACAAATCTTCAAGACTTAATGGCTGCATGTGGGCATCATTTAAAGGGGTAGATATTTTAAAGTTTCATGCACATATGAAATTTATAAATAAATAAAATTGAAGTACATTCATATTCAAGGTATGGTCTACATGATCAATATCCACATATAAACTATAACAAGCTACTAATTTAAAAGTTAAAATTGATTATATGGATGGTTTTCTAAGCATTCAGTCACAGTCCTTATTCATGACAGCAAATTCTACATGATTTAGAGCATGTTTGGTTGTTCTCTGAGGGTTCTATAAGTAAAAGAATTATTGTGAAGGAGTTGAAAATAACTCAAGAAATAATTTATAGTAAAGTTCAGCTTGTAGTCAAGAAAATCCAAAGAATAGTGGACCTGGGTACAGTTTCTTCATTGCTAACTACCTGAATGATCTGAGATTAACCATTTAACTTTTCTAAACTGTAATTTCTTCATCCTTAAAATAACAGGGAGATAAAAATAACTGGGGATAAGAGTAAAGTAGATTTTTCTAAAGTACCTTCTAACTCTAAAATTCAAAGTTTTGACAGAAATACAATGAACTTGGAAAATCTTTGTGATAGGCAAACATCTGGCCCCAATGATCCTTGCCCACCAGCATTCATGACCTTGTGTATTCTCCCCTAGAGCAAGAGCTGATTCTTATCACTTATTATGTCTGATATTATGTTACAAAAAGACTGACTTCCATCTTGTTGTGACTCTCCACCTCTATCCTTTCCTCTTCCTCCCCTCTTTCTTGAAGGAAGCTAGCTACTTGCTATGAGATACCCCATGGAAAATAAAGGAAGTGAAGGAAGCTCCCAGTCAACAGCCAGCAAGAAATTGAAGGCTTCAGTCCAACAGCCCAGGAGGACTGAACTGAGTGCTGCTGACAAAACCTGAGTGAAAGTGGAAGTAGATCCTCTCCCAGTAGAAAATCCATGAAACTGTAGCACCAGTCAGCAGTTTGATCACAGTCTTGTTGGAAATCTTCAGGCAGAGGCACCCAGCCAAGCTTCACTCAGATTCCTTATGGGAAGAGCTGTGAGGTAATAAATGTTTGCTGTTCTATCTTGAGATAATTATTACACGGCGGTAGATAACTAATATGGTCTCCAAAGAAAGATCACTTCTATTTTGAAAGGGCCAAGAATCATATTCATGGAAGAGGAATGAGGAACTGCTGTCTTGAGTAGCACGTATGTTTAATTAAAAAAATTCTTATAGTACCACCACGTGTTCAAGTAAAGTGTTAAAGGAATGCAAAAGAGTAGCCCCACTGTGAACCAACTTAGAGGCTTTGTGCAAAGTAATTTAAATGTGACAGGATAGTTTACCAAATCTATTTCCTATTTTCCCCTTTTCACTGAGCTAAATATACTTCCCAGCCTCCCCTGCAGTACCTATTGCTATGTGACTGGACTCAAATTTGTTAGGGGAAGGCCAATGAAACACTTTCAGGGTGGCCCACTAACATATCCACATCCTGCCTGCTTCCTGCTTGATACAGATGAAAACAATGACCTTAGAAGTCAGTGTTGAAGATGGTGAGCAAAAAGATGTCAGGAGCTTAGGAACTTGAAATGTCACTCAAAAGAGAGCCATCTGCCTCTCAGCAGTCTATTTTTTACTTTCTCTGACAAAAAAATACAGTTCTTTTATCTTGATCCACTGCGATTTTGAAGATTACCTATTAAAGCAACTAGCATTATCCTAATAAAGCAGAGAACAACACAAGGCTTTATTTAATGGGAACGCTAATATGAATATATTTAATAAGGATCTGAAGGTGAACTGTAATTGGAAAAAATGCTGGGATGTGACATTTAGTCATTTCTCTTCAATATTCACTAATAGTATGAACATGGACAAGCCACATTACTCTTCTGGGCTAGGCAATCTCTGTCACACTTTTCCTTTCTAAATGCCTACAGAGTTGATGCCTCAGGTTTAGTTTTAGTTGTTGTTTTTGTTTTTTTACAGCTATGTGAGGTTAGACTTTCATCATGCAATTCCTCTAGATATTAAAATTGAAGAATACTCTCCATCTCCATTGTATAGTGTATCATCTACATTTTCCACTATTTTTTGTGGGAAATATGAATTACTTTTCTTTTCTTCTCTTTTTGTTTTATCATGAACATTTTTGATTATGTTCAGTTAGACAATATACAGTACATCCTTTGTTTTTGATGTAGTGTTCAGTGATTCATTGGTTGTTTATAACACCCAGTGCTCATTACATGTGCCCTCCTTAATACCCATCACCTGGCTACCCAATCTCCCCAGCCCCCTCCCTTCTGTAACCCTCAGTTTGTTTCCCAGAGTCCAGAGTCTCTCATGGTTTGTCTGCCTCACTCATTTCTTCCCATTCAGTTTTCCCTCCCTTCTCCTATGATCCTCTGTGCTATTCCTTATGTTCCACTTAGGAGTGACACTGTATGATAACTGTCTTTCTTCATTTGAATTATTTCACTTAGCATAATCCCCTCCAGTTCCATCCATGATGATGCAAATGGTGGGTACTCATCCCTTCTGATGGCTGAGTAATATTCCATTGTGTGTATGAAACACATCTTCTTTATCCATTTGTCTGTCGAAGGGTATCTTGGCTCCTTCCACCACTTGGCTATTGGGGACATTGCTTATATGAACATTGGGGTGCATATGCCTCTTCTTTTCAATATCTGTAAATTTGGGGTATATACCTAGTAGGGCAATTGTTGGCTGGAAGGGTAGTTCTATTTTTAACCTATTGAGGAAACTCCATACTGTTTTCCAGAGTGGCTGTACAAGCTTGCATTCCCACCAACAGTGTAAGAGGGTTCCCCTTTCTCCACATCCTCGCCAACACTTGTTGTTTCCTGTCTTGTTAATTTTAGCCATTCTAACTGGTGTAAGGTGGTATCTCATTGAGATTTTGATTTGTATTTCCCTGATGGCTAGTGATGTTGAGCATTTTTTCATGTGTCTGTTAGCCATGTGTATGTCTTCTTTGGAGAAGTGTCTGTTCATGCCTTCTGCCCATTTCTTGACTGGATTATTTGTGTTTTGGGTGTGGAGGTTGAGAAGTTCTTTATGGATCTTGGATACCAGCCCTTTATCTGTAATGTCATTTGCAAATATCTTCCCCCATTGCAATGTCATTTGCAAATATCTTCCCCCATTCCATGGATTGCTTCTTAGTTTTGTTGACTATTTCCTTTGCTGTGAAGAAGACTTTTTTTTCTTGATGAAGTCCCAAAAGTTCAGTTTTGCTTCTGTTTCTCTTGCCTTTAGAGACGTGTCTTGCAAGCAGTTGCTGTGACTGATGTCAAAGAGGTTATTGCCTATGTCTTCTTCTAGGATTTTGATGGATTCCTGTGTCACATTGAGGTCTTTCATCCATTTGGAGTGTATCTTTGTGTATGGTGTAAGAGAATGGTCTAGTTTCATTCTTCTGTATGTGGTTGTCCAATTTTCCCAGCACCATTTACTGAAGAGACTGTCTTTTTTCCATTGGATATTCTTTCCTGATTTGTCATAGATTAGTATTTTCTTCCATTATAACATCTTTCTTATTTTTTCATGTGTCCTGTCCCTGGTCATGTTCTTCAATAAGGTTAAAAGCCTTTATCATCAGAAATTATATTTTATTCATCTTTGTCTTGCTAAGAGTTAGCACAGTCTGTGGGAAAATGTATGATTGAGTGAGGATGAAATATATATCATATACTTATCCAAGGTTCAAGTAGGGCAGTGAGAGAACACAAGAAGGGGGAAGGGAATGGGGTCTCTGAGCAATGACATAGAAAGGAGGGGAGGTGGTAGTATTAGCTCTGAGCTACCACTAATAGATGCAATTTAGACATTAACTGTCCCACATGGTAGAGATTTGTTCTGTAAGTAAAGAGAATAGGTGGGGACATGAGATAGCCTACGTAGCCATGAAATTGGCTAAAATGTTGTCATTTGCAGAAATATCACAGCCTGCTGATGCTGGTAAGGGTAATAAAGGAAAGCGCTTGGGTAACCGAATCCAATAAATCTTTGTGATTTCTCAAAATCTGGCTTGTTCCTAGGATTGATTACTTCTGACAAGACAGAGAGATGGATAAAAGAAATGAGTCTTCAAATATGGATTTTATCCTCTTGGGCCTCTTCCCTGGCATAAAACATATCAACGTCCTTGTCTCTGCCATCCTTCTGATCTACACTGTGGCTCTAACCACAAATTTCTTCCTTATACTCCTGATCTGGGTGGATTATCACCTCCACACACCCATGTACTTTCTGCTCAGCCAACTGGCTGTCATGGACCTGACATTAATCTCTAGCACTGTACCCAAGATGGCAACTGATTTCTTCTCAGGAAAGAGAAATATATCACAGGTGGCTTGTGGAACTCAGATATTTTTCTTCCTGACTCTAGGAATTGCTGAGTGTATCCTCATCACCCTCATGGCCTTTGACCGGTATGTGGCCATTTGCAATCCTCTGAGATACACCCTAATCATGAGTCAGAAAGTATGTCTGCAGATGGCTACCATTTCCTGGGCTGGAGGTGCCCTTATATCACTTATGCACACAGCATATGCTATGCATTTCCCCATCTGTGGCTCTAGAGAGATTTCCCATTTCCTCTGTGAGGTCATGGCCATCCTAAAATTGGCCTGTGAGGACATCTCTGCTTATGAGAAGACTGTAGTGATGACAAGCATTGTAGTGCTCCTCATTCCTTTGTCCTTTATCCTGTCCTCTTATGCTCTCATCTTCCTTGCTGTGCTCCGCATGAACTCCCTGGAGGGCAGAAATAAAGCCCTGGCCACCTGTTCCTCCCACCTGACTGTGGTGAGCCTGTACTTTGGTCCAGCCATGCTGGTCTACATGAGGCCTACTTCTTACCACAGTCCCAAGCTGGACCAGGTTCTCTTTATGCTTGGTGCCATCCTCACCCCCATGATGAACCCCCTCATATATAGTCTGAGGAACAAGGAGGTGCTGGGAGCTCTGAAAAATGTGTTGGGACGCTGCCTAACCTCAAATTAGACTGCAATCATAAAAGGAATGTCAATTACTCTCTATCTCTATTTCAGTCTAAATCAGTCCTACTTAGATGTTCAGGTCTCAGTTCTGATCTTTCCATGCTTAAAATTGCAATGGGGCCACTACCTCTATGAATTCAGTCCATATATACAAATAATCTGATGAAAAATGCTTATATTCTTCATGTTTCTTTTAGAATGTTAGACCTACACTCTCATATTGTGAACCTTCAGGAGGTAGGCACTCCAGGGTTGATGATAATTGATGGTGATGGTGGTGATGATGGTGGTAGTAAATGTGATGATGGTGTAGTTGGAGTGCTGGTACTTAAGATGGTGGAGGTAGTGATGGTAATGATGATGAAGTTTCACCAAGAAAAAGAACTGAATTAATTATAATTATTTTCAACTACAAAGGGAAAGTATATCAATTTCAGTCCTTGAAAGAGGCTAATCACCACAGAAAGTCTGTGGATGTTCCATCTTCCAAAGATCCATAAGTGAAGATAAGAACAAAATGGAATTCTTGGTTTCTAATTTTTTAAATGAAGAGTCTAGATTATAGACCTAAACAAAAAGCCAATAAATTACTCTGTTTTTACTATTTTTCTTCTACATTAAATTTCAAATATTTATGAATTTGTTCCAATTATCAAAAAGAATCTACATTAAGATCAGACTTTTTTGTTTGTTTGTTTAGTTTCAACTCTTTATTTTTAAGAATATATAATTATAATAGATGATGGAAATAGTTATATTCAGGCTTATATTACTGGAATGAATTTTATCTTTTGTTGTTTTTTACATTTAGTGACTTTCTGCCATGTAATGTCAAAGGAATAAATATTCACATTTTAACAAAGAGGAAATAGAGTGAACATAGCTGAATCTATAAATTTGGAAGTATCCCTATCCTAACATCTGACAGTAAGAACAAAAATGGACTGCAATTGAACCTAATGGATTTAATAATTTACTAGTACATGCATCATATTTTAATTGTCCTGGTTCAGTGACTAAAGTAGCACAATATAAAATTATTTAGACACAGTTATCTAACATCTAAAAAGCAGAGTGAGGAATAAGAAATGTACCTGGCAAAATAATAAATAAATAAATAAATAAATAAATAAATAAATAAATAAATCTGAAAATTAGAAAGCATATCCATATGTCATCCCTAAATCTATGGGGAAAAATAACAATTATTTATTTTTAAATCTGAAATATGTTGAGGATTATATGAAAGAAATGTTTTGATCTACAAAATGAATAAGTAGCAAAATTTTAGGATATTCATATAAGTTATTAATATAAATTATTTGGGCAAGGAAGAAATATATGTACCAATTGAAATGTAGGCCAATCGAGGGAGAAGTATACACCAGAAATATTTATTTTTAAGATTTTTAAAGTAATCTCTACACCCAATGTGGGGTGACAGATTACAACCCTGATATCAGGAGTCACATGCTCCACACTACTGAGCCAGTCAGGCACCCCTAAACCAGAGATAATCTTGTAATGATTAAACTGACATACACAAGGATGTGTGCTTTAGCTCATAACCATTTACTCAGGTATTAGCTGTCAGGTTTGAGGATTTCTATTTCTAACAGTAAAGTGGAATACCTTGCACTTCAGTTTTGTTTCCAATATAAGCATCTATTACACTAAATAAAACAATAGAGGCAGGGTTTATAAATGTCCTACCCAGAAGGTTAAAAATCTACTCAAAGAGCCATTGTGCTTCAGTTTGCTCCAGTGAAGTGGCACACATTTTGGGAAAAGCCTTATGTTTTATTGAAAATACCTATTATGTCTCATTAACTACCTAAAGTACTTTGTCCCATCCCAACAATGATTATGGCAGATAGGAATGAAGGAATAGGAATATGAAGGAATAGGAATCCTCTTGGATGGGACTTGAGCTAAAAGAGGAAGTGAGATCCATAGTTCTTATTTACTTTAAGGGTCTGGTGGTTTCGCACAAAGCTGTATAACTACCCTCTTCTTCCATGCAGGAATAAAATGGGGTTTTAATGCATTGATTCTTTTTAAGATAAATGAGAAAGGTTGGAAAGAGAAAATCTTCATGTAAAGTTCTCATTCATTTACTCTCTGTTGCAGATGCCACACTACTTGTCAACAGAGTTCTGGTAAATGCAAAGCATAATCAACTGAACTCAGCAGTTAGGAAAAAGACAAGGAAGCCCATAAAAAGTCCATTGCCTTGTCAAAATCTCTCCTCATGGAGAACAAAGCCACATGGCAGAAACCACTTCTTTCTTATATAATTGGAAATCTTTCACTAGAAATGCCTAAAAAGAGAACATAAAGTTATCTAGCACAACCACATTCCCTAAAGTTCTGAAAAGAAATGAAATGAGACACTTCAAAAGACAAAATATAAGACTAAGTAAAGACTTGTGACAGAGTGGGGTAAGGCAGAATGGGGAAACAAATGTTTTTTCTTCCTAGACTGGAATTTCTTCGGTGGGGAAAGTCATAACATTCTTTAATATAAACTTAAGCCTCACTAAAACAAAAAATACTTTTTGTAGATGACTGAAATTGCCACTGGCCCCATATTGGCCTCTTCATTTGAAATGAGCAATTAGATAAACTGCATTCTCACTATCAAACAGCATCTCATCACTAAGTACAGTAAATTATTCCTAAATTCTAATTATTCTAACCTCACAGTTTCAGTTCCTTTACTTGATTTTTTTTTCTTCTCATGAATGAGTTAGATGCCACTTCTTTAACCATTTTATTATACTTTAGCCACCACCCATCCAACAGATAGTTTTGCCGTATTTTTTATGGTCTGATTACAGCAACTTGATTGCCTTGGTTTGGGCTCCCATTGTTATTCCTATAGGATATGAAGACTCTATAAATATTTTCATCCTGATTATTCCCCTTTGGCCTGTGAGATTTGTCCCTTTTCTCCCATGTGGGACCAGCCAGCTTACGCACAAATATCTAAAGTCAGACTGTAATAAGCCCACCTCAGTCTTTAAAAAAAATGCTGTGCAAATATCTAGTGTAGAGTTGTGAAAATCCTGGTCTCTATGTAGTTTTAACATTATTGCAATGAAGATTCTTGAGTATTTACAGCTAAAATAATTTGAAGAGTTAGAATCAGTGGCTATATGGCTTCTTCAATTTCAAAGTAAGAAAACCTATGTGAAGCCCAAAGTCGAAGAAAGCAGGAATATGCATTACACAGTCTCTGAATAACCCCTTATCCTCACCTATGTCCTCTCTTCTTCTGTCCCTCCCTTATATTTCTTCCTCTCTCTTTTTATCTATCTCTCAATATCTTTGTCTTTATCATGATTACTCATCCATTTCAGGTCTCCTGTGACTTTCAGTATACCTTTCATAAAGACCTTTCTGAATTCTTTGCTATTTATAGTCCTTTTCATTATCTTTTCCATTGTTTTCTCCAAATCTTTTTGCCATTTTTCCATCCCCACCCTAGATCTCTCTTTTTTGTTTTAAAGTTAGCAAACAGAACATTTTTATTTTTATTTTATTTCTTTTTATTTTATTATTTTTAAAGATTTTATTTATTTATTTGAGACAGAGAGAAAGAAAGGGAGAGAACAGAGGGAGAATCAGACTCCACGCTGAGCAGAAAGCCCAGTTTGTGGCTCCATCCCAGGACCCTGAGATCATGACCTGAACTGAAGGCAGATGCTTAACTGACTGAGCCACCCAGGAGCCCTGCAAACAGAATATTTTTAAATGTATGTTCATTGAATAAAATTTTATATTTTAATACACTTTATGAAATAATATAATTGAGTATTTTATATTTCTCACTGTAAGGAAAATAACAAAGTGGTTACATTTGGGAGCTCTTTATCATTTTAAAAATTTTATTATCTGTCATTAAGTGATTAGAAAATGATTTTTTTCATGCCTAAAATTAATCCATCCCCATATTAATAGTTAGGGATATAGACAAACAGTCCAAGAAATTTACCCTTTCACTGGAATCTCAGAACTGAAATGAGATTCCTTACCTCCAGAAAGCTTTTATGTCCTACCATACCTTCATTCTCACTAAGCAATATAAATTCTAAGAACTAATTTTCTAATGCTGCATATATATGGCACTACAAGCTGAATGATTCCAATTATGTCGATATTTGGCATTATACAAACAACATATCTAGTCAATTGAATGAATCTTTCTAACTTCTTCATTGCTTCCAAGCATTGTACAGCCAGACCTGTCCAGATATGTTTCCTCTTATTTTATGTAACACTAGATGACTTTCTTCTGAAGATTTGACACTGGAACTTCTTAGAAATACATATATGTACATATGTATATATGTATATATGTATATATATATATATTTGTGAATATATATATATATATACATATATTTGTGAGAGAGAGAATATGTACACAGTGGGAGAGTGGGAGGGGAAGAGGGAGAGAGAGAATCTTAAGCAGCCTCCAACTCCAGTGCAGAGCCCAATGTGGGGCTAGATCCTACAACCCTGAGATCATGAGCCAAAATCAAGCCACTGAGCCACACAGGTACCCCTGGAATTTTTTGAGTTACAGTGACACAGTCACCAATTTGTCACCATACTGATGCTTCTGCACACTCAATCACCCACCAAGTATGAACCCAAGTGTAGACTGGTATATCCAGTCTTCTGTAGTCTCTGTCTGTTGAGTCCATCCTCGTTGGAATTTAAGAGTACTTGACATTCCTGTGTCATATCTGGACCATTCTCACTAAGATCAAAACTATGTTATCATGTTCTTAGGGTGAGCCAGGCTTTTAATCCTAGATTTCTATGTTCACCAAACCAAGCAGCTACTTAGTAACAATAAATAAAATGGAATTTTCCACACATTCAAAATGTTGCACATATTTGAATATTGCTAATAGAGTCAGAAGTGAAAAGTTTATATTAACAAAATAAAAAGTTTTGCAAGGATTTACAAAAACACAGGCTGGCTTTCCTTCCCATAAACACAGACTTTTTCTTTTTCTTTTTTTCCATTCCATGAGTTTCCAGGTAAAATCAATTATGGCTGAGACATAAAACTGGAAAGTAAACTAGTCAATGCAGGCTTCATTTTCCTGAACTATTCTCTAAGGACTTCTTTGTTTCCTCACTTCTACTCATCTTTTTTTTTTTTTAAGATTTTTTATTTATTTATTTGACAGAGAGAGAGAGAGAGAGAGAGAGAGAGATAGCCAGCGAGAGAGGGGACACAAGCAGGGGGAGTGGGAGAGGAAAAAGCAAGCTCCCAGCAGAGAAGCCTGATGTGGGACTCGATCCCAGAACGCCCTGGGCTGAAGGCAGATGCTTAATGACTGAGCCACCCAGGCATCCCCTCACTTCTACTCATCTTCTATCCAAGTTGTTTTTGTCACTGAAAACACAGTCCTAATCACCTTCATACAAACGGAACTTCCTTCCCTGCCATAGTTTCATCCACCACCATCCCCAAGATAGCCTCCAATTTCTCAAAGTAGAGGAACCACTCAAAAATAGGCTGTAGAACTCATATTTTCTTTTATTTGACATCTTACTCAATAAATGTTTCCTCTTAATTCTTTTGTTGTCTGAATGATTCTTGACTGTCAGGTATTGGTGAAATTCTCACTGAGTTATAGGTTATAGTTGGTTTGTTTTCCTTAAAGTTCATGGCTTATGCCATATAGTCCACTACCAGTATTCTGGAGCTGGTTCATACTGAATCAAGAGCCCCAAGTGTTAAATTTCAAAAATTCTGGAAGTTGGTGCCATTAGTAGTTTAAGATTGGCCATGGTAGAAATATTTGAACCATGAGCACTTACAAACACTTCCAGTCAGGACTTTTGTTTGTTCAATTTAGGATTTTTTTTTGAGAGCTAATTTACCAGCATATCACTGTCTGTATCCGTGCCTTAAAAGAGATGCATTATGTCTTCTATGAAATAAATGTTCTTCTGAAATTCACTTCTGAAGATACCTCAATGGAAAATTTTAAAGTTTAAATTATTGTGTTTCTTTTATCCTTCTTCTTCCTCCAACCCCACAAGTACTCCCCTCCCCCCCCCCCCCCACACACAAGCACAGGAACATAATGTTGCCTAATTGTTTCTGGCCAGCAGTGTTCTGAGACCCACCTTTTGTCTAGCCTCTGTTAAAACTCTAACCACAGAGACCACCCATCTCCAGAGGGAAAACAACATAGTTTTGTCTTTAATAATATAATCACCCTGATGCCAATACCTCATGTATTATCAAAAAAGACAAAAAAAAAGCAAAAGGAAACAAGGAGCTGCTGATAGTTTTGAAAACAGTATTAAGCAATACATTTATTTTTAAAGTATTTATTTGAGAAAGAGAGAGAGCATGAGCATGAGCTGGGGGCAGGGGCAGAGGGAGAGGGAGAAGCAGACTCCCCACTGAGCTCAATCCCCATACCCTGAGATCACTGCCTGAGCTGAAGGTAGACACTTAACTAACTGAACCACCCAGGTACCCCTTAACAATACATTTAAACAAAACATTTGGTAAAAACTGAACCTACATACCCATGAGGCTCAGATAACACCAAGCATCAGGGGGAAAGATGAAGAAAACTGTAAGGGACATCATAACAAAATCGCTTAAAATAAGTGGTAAAAAGACAATCTTAAAATACTGAGAGAGAAGAAAACATATTATGTATAGAAACAAAGGAATAAGAATTGCAGGAGACATCAAAAACAATGCAAACCAGCAGGTAATGGACAGATATCTTCAGATTACATAAAGAAAAACTTGCCAACCTAGAATAATAAATGCAGCAAAAACATCCCAAAAATGAAGGTAACATAATGTTAACAAAAATGGCAGAGTGAGAACTCCTGAAAATAAATGTTACTTACATAAAAGCAATACAAACATTGATAAATTTTCCAGAATTGACTTTTTCAGAATTCTGGAAATTAAAGAAGTGCTTTCAGCAATCTGGAGACCATCTGTTCAATAAAAAAGACTGAATCTCAGTAAAATTAGTGAA
The DNA here is from genome assembly GCF_024610735.1 of Ursus americanus. Lineage (NCBI taxonomy): Eukaryota > Metazoa > Chordata > Mammalia > Carnivora > Ursidae > Ursus > Ursus americanus. Next base: position 82,176,333 of record NC_142131.1, on the reverse strand, counting down.
GATTGGGGATTTTTAATCTGTCTGTCCCTATCCTCCCTTCTCCTTGAAGACCAATACCCTTAATGATGGTGCAAAACAGGAACTGAACAGCCACTGGAGGGCCAAGACAAAGTTGGATTTCCTTCAAATTCCTATCTCCAGATAATTCTCATTATTGAATTGGTTTGTTGATTTCCTAGAAGACCTCACTAGCATGCTTGCCTTGGGTTTGTTTGTTTGTTTGTTTATCTGACACAGCACTCATCCAGTACAAATAAGCCTCAGGGCATTTGAGGGAAAAAAAGCAAATGCAATTGTTAACATCATGGCTTTCTTAAAAAAGTATATATAATAGTGGCAGGGGGGGTTGGCTATCCAAAATGGCTAAAAAGAAAACATGGGAAATGAGATATCCAGAGCATATTTTGAAAATCTCTAACATATTCCTGGGAATTATGAAAATATTGTGCATTTACAAGGCTATGCACATTCCCAGAGCTGTGTTCTTGCTGAGGAATGACATACGAAGGCCCTTAGCTAATACTGAGACTCAATACAAGCAGGAAGTGAAGACTGATGTGAATTTGTACACTCCCTGACTAAATGCTAAAAGCATGTTCCAAAATGCAAACTGAGGCCCATGACAAGGACTGGGAGACTTATTAGTTGCAGACACTTAAAGAAAACCCTATAAAACCTTAGCTGACCAATGATCTCACTGAGCGGAGACATCATTGGCCACATATGACAAAGAAAACCGACTTTACAAAATTAATTGAAAAAAGTCACTAAAACAAATGACAATAACAACTGCAACAACAAACCTTAGGGACAGGGAAAGATATGATGTCCAACTATACCACACTGTTTTTAAAATGTCCAGATTTCAACTAAAATTATTAATTATGGAAAGAAATAAGGAGGTATGAACCTTTCACAGGGGGAAAAAAGTCTACAGAACTATCTCTGAGAGACGTAAAGGACCTTTATTCTAGAAACTATAAATCACTCTTAAAAGACATTGAGGAAGACATAAAAAGATGGAAAGATATTCCATGCTCATGGATCGGAAGAATTAACATAGTTAAAATGTCCATGCTACCCAGAGCAATCTACACTTTCAATGCTATCCCGATCAAAATACCGAGAACGTTTTTCAAAGAACTGGAACAAATAGTCCTTAAATTTGTATGGAACCAGAAAAGACCCCGAATCTCCAAGGAACTGTTGAAAAGGAAAAACAAAGCTGGGGGCATCACAATGCCGGATTTCGAGCTGTACTACAAAGCTGTGATCACAAAGACAGCATGGTACTGGCACAAAAACAGACACATAGACCAATGGAACAGAATAGAGAGCCCAGAAATGGACCCTCAGCTCTTTGGGCAACTAATATTTGATAAAGCAGGAAAAAACATCCGGTGGGAAAAAGACAGTCTCTTCAATAAATGGTGCTGGGAAAATTGGACAGCTACGTGCAAAAGAATGAAACTTGACCACTATCTCACACCATACACAAAAATAAACTCCAAATGGATGAAAGACCTCGATGTGAGACAGGAATCCATCAAAATTCTAGAGGAGAACATAGGCAGCAACCTCTACGACATCAGCCTAAGCAACCTTTTTCATGACACATCCCCAAAGGCAAAAGAAACAAAAGATAAAATGAATTTATGGGACTTCATCAAGATTAAAAGTTTCTGCACATCCAAGGAAACAGTCAGAAAAACTAAGAGGCAGCCCACGGAATGGGAGAATATATTTGCAAATGACACTACAGATAAAGGACTGGTATCCAAGATCTACAAAGAACTTCTCAAACTCAATACACGAGAAACAAATAAACAAATCAAAAAATGGGCAGAAGATATGAACAGACACTTTTCCAATGAAGACATACAAATGGCTAACAGACACATGAAAAAATGTTCAAAATCATTAGCCATCAAGGAAATTCAAATCAAAACCACACTGAGATACCACCTTACGCCAGTTAGAATGGCAAAAATAGACAAGGCAAGAAACAACAATTGTTGGAGAGGATGTGGAGAAAGGGGATCCCTCCTACATTGTTGGTGGGAATGCAAGTTGGTACAGCCACTCTGGAAAACCGTGTGGAGGTCCCTTAAAAAGTTAAAAATTGAGCTACCCTATGATCCAGCCATTGCACTACTGGGTGTTTACCCCAAAGATACAGACGTAGTGAAGAGAAGGGCCATATGCACCCCAATGTTCATAGCAGCAATGTCCACAATAGCTAAATCGTGGAAGGAGCCGAGATGCCCTTCAACAGATGACTGGATTAAGAAGTTGTGGTCCATATATACAATGGAATATTACTCAGCAATCAGAAAGAATGAGTTCTCAACATTTGCTACAACATGGACGGCACTGGAGGAGATAATGCTTAGTGAAATAAGTCAAGCAGAGAAAGACAACTATCATATGATTTCTCTCATCTATGGAACATAAGAACTAGAATGATCAGTAGGGGAAGAAAGGGATAAAGAAAGGGGGGGTAATCAGAAGGGGGAATGAAACATGAGAGACTATGGACTATGAGAAACAAACTGAGGGCTACAGAGGGGAGGGGGGTGGGGGAATGGGATAGACCGGTGATGGGTAGTAAGGAGGGCACATATTGCATGGTGCACTGGGTGTTATACACAACTAATGAATCATCGAGCCTTACATCGAAAACCGGGGATGTACTGTATGGTGACTAACATAATATAATAAAAAATCATTATTAATAAAAAAAAAAAAAAATACAAACTAAAAAAAAAAAAAAAAAAAAAAAAAAAAAAAAAAAAAAAAAGAACTATCTCTGAGAAAGTCCTCCTTTTGGACTTACTAGACAAATATAACTTTAATAAGCTATCCTAAATATGTTCAAAGAACTAAAGGGCGTCACGTACCAAAAACTACATAACAGTATGAGAATGATATCTGACCAAAGAGAAAATATCAGCAAAGAGATAAGGGTAAATAAATAAATAAACAATAAATAAAAACAAACAAACAGAATAAAAAATTCTACAGACTAAAGTACAATAAATGAAAACTTTACTAGAGGGGATCAATTGTAGTTGATTAGGAAGAAGAGTGAACACACTTGAAGATTCTGTCCATTCTATGAACAAAAAGATAAAAAACTAAAGAAAAATAAACAGAGACCTGTAGGGTGACATCAAGTGTACTGATATAATAAAAGTCCTAGGAAAGGAGAGAGAAAGAGGCAGAAAGAATATTTGAAAAAAATAATAATAGTCAAACACTTCTCAAATTTGATGAAAGCCATTAATCAACACAACCAAGAAGTTCATTAAACTCCAATTTGGATATCCTCAATAAAATATACATGTAGACATACTTTACTTAAATTTTCAAAAGTCAAAGAGAGAATTTTGAAATCAGAAAGATAAAAGAAACTTGTCACATACCAGGGAGCTCCCTCCCCCAATAGTATCAGTGGCTATCTCAGCAGAAATCTTGCAGGTGTGGAGAAAATGGGGTAATATATTCAAATTATTGCAAGAAAAATGTGCCAACAAGAATATGTTACCTAGAAGAACAGTCCTTGAAGAATGAAGAAGAGATAGATTTTCCCAGACAAACAAAAACTGAAGGAATTGGTCACTGCTAGACTTGTCTTACAAGGAGTGCTAAAGATAGTTCTTAAAAGTTGAAACACATAGACACCAATCATATGAAAGTATAAATGCCATTGCTAAAAAGAAACAAAGACTATTCAAATACTATAATAGCAGCACATGAATACTTTTAACACTAGTATATACAATAGAAGACAAGAATAATTATAATAACAGAAATTTGTTAATGGAAACCTACTATAAAATAAGTAAATTTTTTTTAAAAAAGATTTTATGTATTTATTTGACAGAGATAGAGAGAGCCAGTGAGAGAGGGAACACAAGCAGGGAGAGTGGGAGAGGAAGAAGCAGGCTCATAGCGGAGGAACCTGATGGTGGGGCTCGATCCCATAATGCCAGGATCACGCCCTGAGCCAAAGGCAGATGCTTAACGATTGTGCCACCCAGGTGCCCCAAAAGAAGTAAAATTTGACATCAATTATAAAAAGTGTGGAGGTGATTGAATTGTAGAGTATCTGAATGTGACTGAAGTTAAGTTCTTACCAGCTTAAAGTAGATTGCTATAACTATAAAATATTCAGTACAAAACCCACGGTAACCAACCAGGCCAAAAAAAAAAAAAGTACAGTAGATACATAAAAACAAACATTGAAAAGTCAAAGCACTCCACCACACACACACACACACACACACACACACACACACACACACACGTGTGTGTGCGCACACACACACACAACTATCAAACCACAAAGTCAATAAGAAGGGGAAAATAGGACAGAAAAGTAGCCAGGAAACAACCTATAAAAGGTCAAGAGTAAGTACTTACTTTTCTTTAAATATAAGTGGGGCCAAACTCAATCAAAAGACAATGTGGCTGAATGGATAAAAACAAAAACAAACAATTGAAAAAAAATAATAAGTTTACTTCAATTGAATCTCTTGTACACTGTTGGAGGAAAGGTAAAATGGTGCAGCTCTTATGGAAAATAGTATGGGGATTCCTCAAAAACATTCTGGTGGCTGCTAAAGAAGAGTGGGGTTGAGGATGGGTGAAATTGGTGAAGGAGATTAAAAGGTACAAACTTCCAGTTATAAAATAAAGAAGTTACAGAGATGGAAAATACAGCATAGTAAGTAATATGGTCAATATAGTCAATAATATTTATTGTTGTGAGCATTTGATAATGTATGTAATTATTGAATCACTATATTGCACAACCAAAACTAATTTTATATGTCAACTAAACTTCAATTTAAAAAATATAAACAATCTGACATATGATCCCAAAATCCCACTTCTGGGTACATGTCCAAAATAGGGCAAAGCAGGATTTGGAAGAGATATTTACACACCCATGTTCATTGCAGCATTATTCACAATAGCCAAGAGATGGAAACAATCCAAGTGTTCATCAAAAGATGAATGGGTAAAGAAAATGTGTTATATACATACAATGATACATTATTCAGCCTTAACAAGAAAATTGAATCACATTCTACATGGATGAAACTTGAGGACATCATTCTAAATGAAAGAAATCTATCACAAAAGACAAGTTCAACCTATATGAGGTATCTGAAGCAAACTCATATAAACATAAAGTAGAATAGTGATTTTATGTAAGTATTGGTTTTTTGTTTTGTTTTGTTTTTACCTAATCCCCAGTCTTTCCTATTATTAATATTATGCACTAGTATGGTACCAGTGTTAAACCAATGACTTAATAATGATGCATTATTATTAACTAGAGTCCATAGTTTTCAGGATTCACTCTTTCTATTGTGTATTCTCATGGGTTTCAACAAATGTTTAGTGACATTTAGCTATAATTTCAGTAACATATGGCATAGTTTAACTGCCTTAAAATCTCCTGTGCCCTACCTATCAATGCTTATCTCCATCACTCAGACTCTTAGCAACTGCTGAACTTTTATTGTCTTCATAGTTTTGCCTTTTCTGGAATGTCTTAAAGTTGGATTCATACAACATGTACCTTTTACAGCTGGGCTTCTTTCAGTTAAGAAGATAAATTGTTTCCTCCCATGTATTTTAGCTTCTTGAGAGTTCATTTATTTTTTTATTTGTATTTAAATTCAATTTAATTAACACATGTGGTATTATTAGTTTCAGAAGTAGAATTCAATGGTTCATCAGTTGCATACAACACTCAGTGCTCATTACTTCAAGTGCCCTCCTTAATGCCCATCACTCAGTTCCCTAATCACCTACCCACCTCCCCTCGAGCAACCCTGTTTGTTTCCTATAGTTATGAGTTTCTTATGGTTTGCCTCCCTCTCTGTTTTCCTCTTATTTTATTTTTCCTTCCCTTACTCTATGTTCATCTGTTTTCTTTCTTAACTTCCACATGTGAGTGAAATCATATGGTTTTGTCTTTCACTGACTTATTTCACTTAGCATAATACCCTCTAGTTCTACCCACATCCTTGCAAATGACAAGATTTTATTCTTTTTTGATGGCTGAGTAATATTCCAATTATATATTTATATTTATAAATATATTTTATATATTAATAATTGATAATTACCAAATATATGTATATATATATAATCAAGAGGATAAGAGGGACACTATATAATAATAAAGGTTAGATCTTGTTCCAGCTCATAAGACATTTGAAAATATCTTCTCCCATTCTATAGGTTGCCTTTTAGTTTTGTTGACTGTTTCCCTTGCAGTGCAAAAACATTTTATCCTGATGAATTCCCAATAGTTCATTTTTTCCTTTTGTTTCCCTTGCCTTTGGAAACATGTCTAGCAAGCAGTTGCTATACTTTTATCTCCTTCATTATTTATAGTGCCCTTCTTTTACTCTTGTTACATTCTTTCTTAAAAATACATGTATACAATGGAATATTACTCAGCCATCAAAAAGAACGATTATCCAACATTTGCAGCAACATGGATGGCATTGGAGGAGATAATGCTAAGTGAAATAAGTCAAGCAGAGAAAGACAATTATCATATGGTTTCACTCATTTATGGAGCATAAGAAGTACGAAGAGTGGTAGGAGAAGGAAGGGAAGAATGAAGGGGGGGTAAACAGAAGGGGGAATGAACCATGAAAGACTATGGATTCTGGGAAGCAAACTGAGGGCTTTAGAGGGGAGGGGGGTGGGGGATTGTGATAGGCTGGTGATGGGTATTAAGGAGGGTACATATTGCATGGTGCACTGGGTTTTATATGTAAATAATGAATCATGGAACATTACATCAAAAACTAAGGATATACTGTATGGTGACTAGCATAACATTAAAAAATATTATTAAAAAATACATTTTGTCTGATAAAAGTATTGCTATTCTGGCTTTCTTTTGACATCCATTTGCATGATAGCTCTTTCTCCATCCTTTTACTTTCAATCTGCAGGTCCCTTTACATCTTAAATTAGTCTCTTGTAGGCAGCATATAATGGGCTTCCTTTTTTTTTTTCTTTTAATCCATTCTCTCACCCTACGTCTTTTGATTATAGTGTTTAGTCCATTTACATTCAAAGTAATTATTGACAGATATGTACTTATTTTCATTTTATTACTTTTTTCAAGATGTTCTCTGATCCCTTCATCTCTTTCTCTCATGGTTTTCTGATTTTCGTTATCAATATCTTTGGATTTATTTGTCTTTGTTATTTGAATATTTATCATTGGTTGTGATATATGGTTACCATTATGTTATATATAAATACATATAATATATAGCATATAGAATATATATTAATTTATATTTATATTTACATATCAATATAAATAGAATTACAGAGAGAAGTTTTAAGTTTGAGTATTTTAGGTTTCTGGTACTTTAAGTTTGAACTCTTTCTTTACTCCTCTCTTCCTCACCTTTTTGTATATGTTATTATATTGTGTATCCTTTTATTTTGTAAGTTCCTTGACTCACAAGGAATTGATTTTGTACAGAAATATTTATTTGCACTGCTTTTGTGTTTTCTACCTTTATATTCTCACTTTCAATCTCTCCTTTCCATACAAAGCATCCCCTTTAATATTTCCTGCACGGTTGGTTTAGTGGTCATGACCTCCTTTAGTCTTTGTCTGGTAAACTATCTCTTCCTCTGTTCTGCATGGTAGCTTGATAGATAGAGTAGTCTTGGCTGCAGATTTTTCCTAATCAGCACTTTGAATATATTACACCATGCCCTTCCTGTTTGTAAAGTTTCTGCTGAAAATCTGATAATGTTATTGGGGTTCCCTTGTATGTTATTGCCTTCTTTTGTCTTACTGCTTTCAAGATTTTTTATCACTATATTTTTCCAATTTAATTAGAATATGTCTTGGTGTGCATCTGTTTTGTTGATGTTTTAGGGGGTTCTTTATGCCTCATGGATCTCAACATCTGTTTCCTTCCCCAGATTAGGAAGTTTTCTGCCAACATTTCTTTAAATAATTTTTGCCCCCTTTTCTCTCTCTTTTTCTTCTGGGAATCCTATAGTATGAATGTTATTTCACTTGGCTGAGTCACTGAGTACTCTGTCTATGGTTGTTTCACATAATTCTCTCTCTCTCTCTCTCTCTCTCTCTCTCTCTCTCTCTCTCTCTCTCTCCCTCTCTCGTTCAGCTTGATTATGTTCCAGTACTCTATCTTCCAGGTCATTAATTCATTCCTCTGCTTCTTCCAGCCTGCTGTTCATTCCATCAAGCATGTTTCTCATTTCATTTATTGGTCTTTTCTCTCTGCTATGTTACTCCTTATCTCTGTGTTAAGGGTCTCACTCTTGTGTTCCACTCTTTTCTCAATCCAGTGAGTATACGTACAATCATTGCTTTAAATACTCCATCATGCATGTCACTTATATCTGTTTTGCTTAGCTCTCTGGCCATGGCTTTGTGTTCTTTTTTCATTTGGTATTGGTTTCTTTGTCTTTTCATTTTGTTTAAGTCTCTGAGCCTGTTTCTATGTATTAATAAAGTCAGCTATATCTCCTGTTCTTGAGGGTAATGACCTTATGGAGAAGAGGTTCAGTAGTGCCCTGTCATGTAGTGTCCTCTATTTCCCAGGGCCTGACACTTCTAGGAATGTCTCTGATGTGTGTTATCTGTACTCTATTTCTTCTGGCCACCTTATCCTTCAGGCCAGGCATTTGCAGAGGCTCTCTCCACCTGTTGTAGGCAGTGTTTGGTCCCTGGCCTGGATGTGGTGAGTTTTAAGTAGGTGCACTTTGGTCTGCTTGTGAAGTGAGACCTGCCACCACTACTGCTGGAACTGATACACTGCAAAACTCTGGGGTTGGGAGATGTGGTGTGTGTAGGGGTTTGGGCAAGTATTCTAGGGACTGGGGGATGTTGTGCTGGGGCTGAGGCAAGTGTGATGGGGAAAGGTAGCTCCACCAGAGAATGGGGGGCAGGGCTTGGTGGAAGCAAGTTAGGTTGCTAGTGTTGGCACTGTACTGGTTCCAATAGGTGGCCCTGTGCTTGTGTTGAGTGGTAAGGGAGGAAACTGATGCCTGCCATTTCCTTTGTTCCCAGAGGGGTCTCTCCATGAATGCTGTCTTTCTGGGACAGGCTCCAAGATGAGTGAATAACCTCCCTACTGTGTGACCCAGGCACTCTACAGATTGTTATTTCGATGTTGTGTGTCAGCAGGTTCTTTTCTTGCCTTTTCTCTAAGAGTAGCACCATTGCCATTCAGACTCTATTTGTTTTCCCTGTATGTTCCCCTTTGTGTTGGTCTGTCTTCTGCCTTTCTCCACATCTGTTGCTCTCTCTCAACTACTGCAAACATGATTAGTTTCTCTCCCAAACTGTATCTGCACACTTCCTACCTTCTTTGATGTAGCCTCTTCTTTAACTTTAGTTGTGGAGTTTGTTCTCCCAGGCTTCAAGTTGATTTCTGGGGTATTTAGGAAGATTTAAAAGTGATCTAGTTGTATTTGTGGGATGAGGCGAGCCTAGGGTCCTATCTCTACAACCATGTTCCAACCTCCTCGGAGGGTATTATTCTGAGTGAAATGTCAGAGAAAGACAAACACTATATAATTTCATTTATAGGGTGAATTTAAAACAGAATAGAGAGCCCAGAAATGGACCCTCAGCTCTTTGGGCAACTAATATTTGATAAAGCAGGAAAAAACATCCGGTGGGAAAAAGACAGTCTCTTCAATAAATGGTGCTGGGAAAATTGGACAGTTACATGCAAAAGAATGAAACTTGACCACTATCTCACACCATACACAAAAATAAACTCCAAATGGATGAAAGACCTCAATGTGAGACAGGAATCCATCAAAATTCTAGAGGAGAACATAGGCAGCAACCTCTACGACATTGGCCAAAGCAACCTTTTTCATGATACATCCCCAAAGGCAGGAGAAACAAAAGATAAAATGAATTTATGGGACTTCATCAAGATTAAAAGTTTCTGCACAGCCAAGGAAACAGTCAGAAAAACTAAGAGGCAGCCCACGGAATGGGAGACGATATTTGCAAATGACACTACAGATAAAGGACTGGTATCCAAGATCTACAAAGAACTTCTCAAACTCAATACACAAGAAACAAATAAACAAATCAAAAAATGGGCAGAAGATATGAACAGACACTTTTCCAATGAAGACATACAAATGGCTAACAGACACATGAAAAAATGTTCAAAATCATTAGCCATCAAGGAAATTCAAATCAAAACCACACTGAGATACCACCTTACGCCAGTTAGAATGGCAAAAATAGACAAGGCAAGAAACAACAATTGTTGGAGAGGATGTGGAGAAAGGGGATCCCTCCTACATTGTTGGTGGGAATGCAAGTTGGTACAGCCACTCTGGAAAACAGTGTGGAGGTCCCTTAAAAAGTTAAAAATTGAGCTACCCTATGACCCAGCCATTGCACTACTGGGTGTTTACCCCAAAGATACAGACGTAGTGAAGAGAAGGGCCATATGCACCCCAATGTTCATAGCAGCAATGTCCACAATAGCTAAATCATGGAAGGAGCCGAGATGCCCTTCAACAGATGACTGGATTAAGAAGTTGTGGTCCATATATACAATGGAATATTACTCAGCAATCAGAAAGAACGAGTTCTCAACATTTGCTACAACATGGACGGCACTGGAGGAGATAATGCTAAGTGAAATAAGTCAAGCAGAGAAAGAAAACTATCATATGATTTCTCTCATCTATGGAACATAAGAACTAGAATGATCAGTAGGGGAAGAAAGGGATAAAGAAAGGGGGGGTAATCAGAAGGGGGAATGAAACATGAGAGACTATGGACTATGAGAAACAAACTGAGGACTACAGACGGGAGGGGAGTGGGGGAATGGGATAGGCTGGTGATGGGTAGTAAGGAGGGCACATATTGCATGGTGCACTGGGTGTTATACACCACTAATGAATCATCGAGCCTTACATCGAAAACCGGGGATGTACTGTATGGTGACTAACATAATATAATAAAAATCATTATAAAAAAAAAACAGATAAAACAGAATCATACTCATTGATACAGAGAACAGATTGTTGGAATAGGGAGAGTGGAGAGAACAGGTTTCATGGGTGGAAAAAATGGGTGAATGGGGTAATTGTATGATGACACATGGTAACCAGTGTGTTTGTAGTGAACCCTTTGTAGTGTATACAAATATTGACTTATTATATTGTATACGTGAAACTACTATAATGTTATACTCTAATTTTAACTCAGTTATTAAAAAAATGTCAACAACTATAACAACAATGTGATTAGTTGACAGAATTAATTTGTATTTTGGAAAGTTTATGCTTTTGCTTGTCACAGATATTATTGCCAAACAACTTCAGCAGCCCCTAAATTTAACTGCTAGAATTATATTTTCTATATCTAATGCATGGCATAATGACTATAGTAATCACTTAGAATCACTATAGTATATACCTGAAAGGTGTAATGAAAGTAAAGAGTTAATGTTACCACTATAATAACAAAAACAAAAATGGCAATTATGTGAAGAGGCAGGATGTGTTAACTAACCTTTTTGTGTTAACCATATGGGAATTTATACATGTATCAAGTTATGACATCATGCACCTTCATCTTATGAAGCATCATATGACAATTATATATCAATAAAATTATTTTTTTATTTTTAAAATTATTTTTTAAAACAGCTTTACTTGTGAATAAAAAATAACTGGGTATGATAGTTGAGGTATAAAGGTAACAATCAAAGTAACCAACCAAGTACCTACATTAGTTAAGATGATGATACCTGAATGACTATGGCTGACTGTTGAGTAAGGGATTAAAAAGCAAAAGGCATAGGATACATTGACACTTATTATGTATTGCCAGCTGACCATGATCCCCAGGAGAGCCCAGAGTGTTATGGAATGCACTGGAAATACCAAAAGCATCATGAATTTCATAAGAAGGTGTACATTTTAGACAAAATTAATGGTCAAATATACTGTTGTGTGTCTGAAGCTACACACATAAGTGGGAATGAAAGGACCCAGGAATAACATGGACCATGTGGTGCCACAAACACTTCAGAGGCATGGTGAACAAAATGGACATGAATGCTGACACTCTTAAACTGAGATATATGTGCAGCTACCAGTAGTATTACTTAACTTATAAAACTAGGATAAAGACTTGAGGAGAGAAAGTCTGATTACAGTTGTCATCAGGAAAAAAAGAATACATTCTTGTGTCTTATTTTGAGTCAATTTTTAGTCCTAAAATTCATCCAATGTAAAAACCATGAGGTCACCATGAAGAAAGTCGCAACAATGCCACAATATTTGCATGAGGGTCCTAGATATCAATGCTTCTCCAAAGAAACTTGTATCTATAACCCAGAATGGATTTGCCAGCTCAGTCTTGCATGAAAATGTACCATAGATTGGGTAGATTAAACATCAGCTATTTGCTCATGTTCTGGAGGCTAGGAAGTCTAAGATCAAACTACAGGCCAATTTCGTTTCCAGTGAGACCTTTCTTCTTAGTTTGCAGAAGGCTGCCTCACATGGCATTTCATCATTAAGAGGAGAAAGAGGATGAGCTCTGGTCTCTCTCACAAGCACACTAATCCTTAAATCAAGACCATGCCCATATGACACAATTTAGTCTAACTATCTTGTTAGCAGTCTTATCCCTAAATCCCTCCACATTCACAGTTAGGTATCCAACATAGAAATTTGGGAGGGTGCAATTTAGACCAGAGTACAAAGCAAGGACACCCTAGGGAAAGCAAAATCCTGAAATCTTTAGAGAGCCCTTGACTACAGAGTCTGTCTGAGATAACACTAGAAGACATTGTTTTATAATGGAGTGCCCTTCTCACTACAATTGACTCATATGGGAAATATATGCAACCCTCACATCTACTTTTGCTCTGTTGGATAGAATTCCAGGTTCCTAGTTCAGCACTGAGGGTTTTATCAGGAACATATTAACAGTTCTTCTAAATCGAAAAAAAATTGGCCTGCCTGAAGATGTTTAGAACTCCTCATACCAGCATGCTCTTTGGGGGCAAATTCCAAACTACCTTGTATCTTATACTGGAAGAAAATCATATTTTTTACTGAACTGATCATTCTTGCTAGATGTCTTCTGTGCACACAAATTACATGATTTACCTGCTCTGTGCTACAGGAACCAAACTGTGTGAATGACATCCCAAGGACCCCCTTCATTTTGACTTCTGATTGAGTGTAACTCATGGATTGTACCCATAATTATTCTGTGCTTCCATACTTCCCTTTCCCTTTCAAGAATGCATTATTTGTTCCCAATTGTTAGGAGTGCTATTATCAGACACTCTCTGGCAAGTCCTTCTCAGGGAATTGTTTTTGGTCAAGGAAAACTACCTAGTCCAAGGTCATGTTCCCTTCCTGTAGGCAGGCCACATCCTATTAATGCTCCTGTTGGGGAACAAAGGGAACCACTTTCCCCACAGCAGGACAACTTGGAAGGAACATGTCAGAACTCCTCCTGGGGCAGCTGAGACCTTTGTTGCAATTGAAACACAGTTCATCATCTCCCTGTGTTCAATTCTGCTTCCTTCATTTTTAGAAACTTTTTTTTCTAAGGGCACTCCACAATAAACTTCCTGCATACCTATCTCTGTCTCAAAGTCTGTGTCCCAAGAATCAGGAAGCATCTCCTATGAATGGGTAGCATAACAAAAGAATGATATTTATTTTGTTTGCTTCTCTCCTTCTGGTCTGTGGCTTCTTGGCTCTGTATTCTGGCCGGGTCTGAGCACTGGTTAGATGGACTTTTCTACACAGTCTGTCTTTGTGATGTCTGGAAAGTAGTCCATCCTCACATTTCTTCAGGAGGAGGGGTGGAAAAAATATCCCATTCTTGTTAAAATGAAGATCTGGTGAAACATTTCTTTGGTTTCTTTATATAATTTTCATCATCATCATCATTATTTTATTTTTATTTTATTTTTTACAACAATTTTATTTGGGTATAGTTGACATACAATGTTACATTAGTTTCAGGTGTACAACATAGTGATTCAGCTTCTCTGTTATGATATGCTCACCACAAGTGCAGTACCATCTGTCACTACACAATGCTATTACAATATCATTGACTATATATTTGCCATTGACTATATATCACCGACTATATATTTGCCATTGACATATATATACATATGCATATATATATATATATATATATATATATATATATATATATATATGTATATATAATGTCTTTTATTTCTATGAATTATTTATTCCATAACTGAAAGTATGTATCCCCCACTCCCTTTCACCAATTTTGTCCATCCTCCCACCCCCTGCCCTATGCAATCATCAGTTTGTGATGAGCACTGGGTTTTACAAACAACTAATGAATCATGGATTCATTGAACACTACATCACAAACTTATGATGTACTATATGCTGGCTAACTAAACATAATGATAAAAAAAAAACCTTACAAATAGAAATACCATATCATCCAATAATTCCACTACTGGGTATTGACTGAAAGAAAATGAGAACACAAATTTGAAAGGATACATGAACCCTTAATGTTTATTTCATCATTATTTACAATAGCCAAGATAGGGAAACAGTCTAAGTCTCTTTCAATAGACAAATGGATACGGAAGATGTGGTTTCTTTACATTATGCCCACATATTTAAAAATAATCCTAAATTGATCCCCATTCAGACACCCAGGTCCACTGTAATTTCAATTTCCTGATAGAGTTTGCAGTGGCATGTCCACTTTCTTTTTGATATGGAGCTTCTCTGACTTTCATCCTCATGTCCTCTGAGAAACTACAAAGTATTTGAACTCCATTGCACAAAGCCTATTCAACATCAAAAGGGAGAAGCAAATCTAAAACCTATCATGTACTCTCTTTTTTATGTTTTTTTTATTATATTATGTTAGTCACCATACAGTACATCCCCAGTTTCCGATGTAAAATTCGATGATTCATTAGATGCGTATAACACCCAGTGCATGCAATACGTGCCCTCCTTACTACCCATCACCGGTCTATCCCATTCCCCTACCCCCCTCCCCTCTGAGGCCCTCAGTTTGTTTCTCATAGTCCATAGTCTCTCATGTTTCATTACCCTTCTGATTACCCCCCCTTTCTTTATCCCTTTCTTCCCCGACCGATCTTCCTAGTTCTTATTTATGTTCCATAGATGAGAGAAATCATATAATTGTCTTTCTCTGCTTGACTTATTTCACTTAGCATTATCTCCTTCAGTGCTGTCCATGTTGCAACAAATGTTGAGAACTCGTTCTTTCTGATAGCCGAGTAATATTCCATTGTATATATGGACCACAGCTTCTTAATCCAGTCATCTGTTGAAGGGCATCTCAGCTCCTTCCATGATTTAGCTAATGTGGACATTGCTGCTATGAACATTGGGGTGCATATGGCCCTTCTCTTCACTACGTCTGTATCTTTGGGGTAAATACCCAGTAGTGCAATGGCTGGGTCATAGGGTAGCTCAATTTTTAACTTTTTAAGGGACCTCCACACTGTTTTCCAGAGTGGCTGTACCAACTTGCATTCCCACCAACAATGTAGGAGGGATCCCCTTCCTCTACATCCTCTCCAACAATTGTTGTTTCTTGCCTTGTCAATTTTTGCCATTCTAACTGGCATAAGGTGGTATCTCAGTGTGGTTTTGATTTGAATTTCCCTGATGGTTAATGATTTTGAACATTTTTTCATGTGTCTGTTAGCCATTTGTATGTCTTCATTGGAAAAGTGTCTGTTCATATCTTCTGCCCATTTTTTGATTTGTTTATTTGTTTCTTGTGTATTGAGTTTGAGAAGTTCTTTGTAGATCTTGGATACCAGTCTTTTATCTGTAGTGTCATTTGCAAATATCTTCTCCCATTCCGTGGGCTGCCTCTTAGTTTTTTTGACTGTTTCCTTGGCTGTGCAGAAGCTTTTTATCTTTTTAAATAAATAAAATAATAATTATTACAGCTCACCTGGATTAAGCAATTAAAACATCTTATACTTGAACAAAGGTAGCTTATCCCATCAACTATTCCATATTATATATATTTTATATGTATATAGAATTTAACAAATGTAGAATGTGACATGTATGCTTAATAGTAGAAAAGTCAAGGTGGCAGAATTGGTAAAAACCAACCCCTAAACCAAGGTTTGTCTGGAAACTGAAAATATAAACTCCAAGCTATAAAATCATGAAAAAGCAGCCCAGATAGAATCAAATTACGAAGTGATTGGCACAACAAATACCATCTGCTGTAGCTGTTGTTTCTATTATATATTTTTATAAATATAAATACTTTATAAATAAATATATATTTTATTATTTAGATACAAAGAAACATATAAGCCATAAAATAAAATAACATAAAATAGGTATAAACAAATTGAAACTTATGACACACAGTAATTCTGTCAAATTAAGTTCAGAAAGAAAAAAAAGAACGTAACTGAATTTTCTATACATTTCATCACTTTTTTTTTCTTTTTCATGTTTTTATTTAAATTCCGGTTAGTTAACATTCATTCTAATATTAGTTTCAGGTATAGAATTTAGTGATGCGTCATTTATATAAAACATCCAGTGCTTATTACAACAAGGGTCCTTTTGTTTTAATAATATTTATTTTGTTATATTAGTCACCATACAGTACATCCCCAGTTCTTGATGCAATGTTCCATGATTCATTACTTGCATATAACACCCAGTGCACCATGCAATATGTGCCCTCCTTAATACCCATCACTGGCCTATCTCAATCCCCCACTCCCCTCCCCTCTGAAGCCCTCAGTTTGTTTCCCAGAGTCCACAGTCTCTCATGGTTCATTCCCCCTTCTGTTTACCCCCTTCATTCTTCCCTTCCTTAGGAAGATCAGTAGGAGAAACAAGGGTCCTTCTTAATACTCATTACCTGTTTAGCCCATCACCCCACCAACCTCCCTTCAAGCTACCCTCATCTTGTTCTTTATAGCTAAAAGTCTTTTTTATGGCTTCCTTCTCTCCCCTCCCAGGTTTGCCCATTTTGTTTCATAAATTCCACATATGCATGTCATCATTTTTAAACTTAAAGTGATTTAAAACTTTTTTATTATTATGTTGTTGTTGTTGCTGTTGTTGTTATCCAACATATAGTACATCATTAGCATTTCATCATTTAAATTATCTTTTTGACAAAGCTTGTCTCTTAACAACAAACTCTTTAATCTTTCCTCTTTATCAAAATCTAAACAAGTAATGCCAGAATCAGATAAATCTACTCCTCATTGTATTTTTAAATCATCATCCCTTTCCCAGATCACTTGTGTCCATTCTACTTTTCCTTGTAAATGATTCTCTCTTATTTTAATGAATCACAGCTTTCTGAAAGGGGAAAGGATATTTAAGTTTTCAAAATCTCTAAGATCCTTTAAAATTAAGTACTGTTGGCATCCAAAAAGTCAGACTAATGCAACACTAGCATATTTGTAAGAAAGTATTTTTAGCAAAAAATGTCAAGAGGCCACTCCCTTTAATAGGTCATTGTAGACACCGATATGAGCAAATTTGATGTTGCCAGACTAGAAGAGGTGTTTCAGGATGATGTTGCTCAAAGGGGATGCAGATGCAGCCTGTTGAAAGCCATCATTTTTATGTAAGTAGGTCAAACTAATCTCTTAATATTTGGTAATTTATATACAAATTTTGAACTCCAGAAAATCTTCAATAATACTACACGCTGTACAGTTTTACATATAAAATTTACTCTGTTATCTATCCTACAATATGAAGAACTAAAATAAATACTAGCCAGATCAGAGTAAAACTCTTATACTAGCCTGTGAATTTAATCAAATAAATGATCTAGCTGTTACTATTTTATTTTGTACAGAAAATGATTGATTAATCTTCTCAGTATCCTGGAGAAGATTTATAATTTTAATACTAAGTGACAGCAATGGGGATCAGAAAAATATAGAAGGGAAAATTATAGACAGCCTCTTAAATATTCTATAATTACTCTATGAGAAAAAGGAGAGGGTATATTTTTGTCTTCTAATAGTATTGCAAAAGAGATGACTTTGTGATTTTAAGTAAAGATCTAACAATTTCGGCAGCATTCTAAATGGAACCCTATGGAAAGAGAAGAAAAGACAAACAATTTCTAATATTCTCAAGCCATAGTGAAGGTAAACAAGAAATATTTATTTTTCAAAATATTAAATTTTCATATTGCCACACTAGTCAGTGTTGAGTTCTCATTAATCTATTTAATAACATCATAGATATTTTATTGGCAAGATAAGTTGTTTCCTTGTTTTAAGTTTCCACCACACTTTGTATCCATAGTAAATCTTGATAGAGATTATCCTTTAGGATCTTGTTTGTGCAAGTTAAAAACATTTTAATTAGTTGCAAATTATCTTACCTGGGCAGTATGAAAAGATAGGATTTTCAATTAAACAAATAATTATGTATTATCACATCTTAGGAAAATATAAATATTTCCACTCATTTTATTTGACACATTTAGTTGATTTTTCCATTAGATAATCTAATTCCTATGAGCACTCTAGTCAATAAGATTATGATGGCTGCTTTTGTACCTTTATTTCACCTAAAAAGAAATTGCATAGTTATCTCTGATATCCCTTGAAAAGTTAAGAGTTAATTACTTTTTATTTAATAATATACTTAATAACCGCAAGTAGAAACATCATAATAAGAAAATGCATTTTTAACCTGGAAATTCGTATAAGTCGTAATTACTCTCTAAAACCACATACACTTATCTTGTATGAGGTAAACTAAAATTTAGTGCAAATTACTCTATTTAATGCTATTATATATGCTTACCTAATCAAAATAACTAATAATGAGCATCTGTTACCAGAAAATCCCATTAAATAGTTATTTAAGTATACAATTGGAGTGGAAGAAACAGAAAAATGTCCATAGATGGAAAGAGTTAATAGGTAAAATGTAGTAAATATATACAAAGGAGTATTATTCAACCTTAAAATGGAAGAATATTCTGACACATGTTGCAGTATGGATGAATATTGAGGATATTAAGTTGTATGACATAAGCCAATCACAGACTCACACACATACACACACATGCACTACTGTATGACTCTACTTATCTGATGTACTTATATTAATCATATATAAAAAGACTAGAAAATAGAATGGTGCTGGCCAGGGGCTGGGGGAAAAAGGATAGGAAGTTATTATAATGGATACAAGAATTTCAGTTTGAGAATACGAAAAGTGTCCTGGTGATTAATATTGTAATGATTGGATAACAATGTAAAAATACTTAATGCCAACATACACTCAAAATAGATAAGATGGTAGCAAAAAAAAATTAAGAAACTTGTCCGACACCCTACAGGTACTAAGTTACCTATTGATTTTTAAATAGGTTTAAAGTTCTGTCAGTCTTCAACAATAGGGGGATGGAAACTCAAGGGTCAAAGAAATAATGTAGGAGGGTTTTGAGGTTCTTCAGGAAAGTGATACTGAACTCTATAATTAGATATTTCATTTAGGTACTAAGGGTACAGCCTGCATGTTAGAGTTATGAGGACGTTTACATCACAGATTTTTGGCAAATGCAAAACACATTTGGCAAGGAGTAAGTGTATTTTCACCATGTCTAATTTTGAAATAAACAACTAAAACTGTCAGGTAGAAAACTATCAGTGCAGTAATGATGCTCAAGGAATGGAGTTAGAGATTGCACAGCATTTTCCATCCTGAATGGCATTTGAGTAAGGGATGCCTGTGTAAAGTGAGGGTAAAGGGAATGCCGTGGACAAGGTGGACTCCTTCTGCTATGTAACTTCATTGAATTATACCATATCTTTGAGAAAAAATGAGTATTCCCATGTCTGCAGCTATGATTTTATTTATTCAATAAGCTAGAACAGAGGAGAGATGAAAATGCTTTTCTTTTTATTATGTTCAGTTAGGCACTGTATAGTAGATGTAGTGTTTAATAGTTCATTATTTACATATACCACCCAGTGCACATCACAACATGTGCTCTCCTTAATACCCATCACCTGGCTTCCCGATCTCCCCAGTCCCCTCCCTTCTGTAACCCTCAGTTTGTTTCCCAGAGCCTAGAGTCTCTCATGGTTTGTCTCCCTCTCTGATTTCTTCCCATTCAGTTTCCCTCCCTTCCCTATGATCCTCTATGCTATTCCTTATGTTCCACATATGAGTGAAACCATATGATAATTGCCTTTCTCTGCTTGACTTATTTCACTTAGCATAATCCCTTCCAGTTCCATCCATGTCGATGCAAATGGTGGGTATTCATTCTTTCTAATGGCTGAGTAATATACCATTGTATGTATGAAACACATCTTCTTTATCCATTAATCTGTTGAAGGGCATCTCGTCTCCTTCCACACCTTGGCTGTTGTAGATGTTACTGATATGAACATTGGGGTGCATGTGCTTCTTCTTTTCACTACATTTGTAATTTTGGGGTATATCCCTGGTAGGGCAATTGCTGGCTGGTAGGGTAGTACTATTTTTAACCTATTGAGGAAACTCCATACTGTTTTCCAGAGTGGCTGTACAAGCTTGCATTCCCACGAAGAGTGAAAGAGGGTTCCCCTTTCTCCACAACCTCACAAACATTTGTTCTTTCCTGCCTTGTTAATTTTTGCCTCTAACTGGTGAAAGGTGGTATTTCATTGAGATTTTGATTTGTATTTCCCTGATGGCTAGTAATGTTTAACATGTTTATATGTGTCTGTTAGCCATGTGTATGTCTTCTTTGGAGAAGTGTCTGTTCATGCCTTCTGCCCATTTCTTGACTGGATCATTTGCGGTTTGGGTATAGAGGATTAGAAGTTCTTTATAGATCTTGGATACCAGCCCTTTGTCTGTAATGTCATTTGCAAATATCTTCTACCATTCCATGGGCTGCCTCTTAGTTTTGCTGACTGTTTCCTTTGCTGTGTAGAAACTTTTTATCTCGATGAAGCCCCAAAAGTTCATTTTTGCTCGTTTCCATTGCCTTTGGAGATTTGTCTTAAAAGAAGTTACTGTGGCCGATGTCAAAGAGGTTACTGCCTATGTCCTCCTCTAGGATTTTGATGGATTCCTGTCTCACATTGAGATCTTTCATCCCTTTGGAGTTTATCTTTGTGTATGGTGTAAGAGAATGGTCCAGTTTTATTCTTCTGTATGTAGCTGTCCAATTTTCCCAACACCACTATTGAAGAGAATGTCTTTTTTCAATTGGATTTTTCCCCCTGATTTGTAAAAGATTAGTTGACCATAGAAATGACAGTCCATTTCTGGAGACCCAATTCTGTTCCATTGGTCTGTGTGTCTGTTTTTGTGCCTATACCATGATGTCTTGATGATCACAGCTTTGTTTTTCTTTTTCATCACTCCCTTGGTGATTTGGGTTTTTTTCTGGTTCCATACAAATTCTAGGATTGTTTGTTCCAGCTGTGTAAAAAATGCCAATGGTATTTTAATAAAGATGGCATTGAAAGTGTAAATTGCTTGGAGAAGGATAGGCATTTTAACAATGTTTATTCTTCCAATCCATGAGCATGGGATGTTTTGCCATATTTTTTTGTGTCTTCCTCCATTTCTTTCATAAGCATCCTGTAGTTTCTAGAGTATAGATCTTTTACCTCTTTTGTTATGTTTTCTCCTAGGTATCTTATGGTTTTGATGCTATTGTGAATGGAATCAATTCCTTAATTTCTCTTTCTATAGTTACACTGTTAGTGCATAGGAAAACAACTGATTTCTGTGCATTGATTTCACATCCTGCCACACTGCTGAATTGCTGTATGAGTTCTAGTAATTATGGGGTGGAGTCTTTTGGGTTTCCCGCATAAAGTATCATTTCATCTGCAAGGAGAGAGAGTTTGACTTCTTTGCAAATTTGGATGACTTTTATTTCTCTTTGTTTTCTGATTGCTGAGGCTAGGACTTCTAGCACTATGTTGAAAAATGTTGGTAAGAGTGGAGACCTCTGTCGTGGTTCTAGATAATGGTATTCCCTGTGGGCTTTTCATAGATGGTTTTGTGATATTGAGGAATGTTCCCTCTATCCATATACTCTGAAGAGTTTTAGTCAGGAACAGATGTTGTATTTTGTCAAATGCTATATCTGCATAAATTGAGAGAATCATATGGTTCTTGTCTTTTCTTTTGTTAACGTGCTCTATCACATTGATTTATTTGTGAATGTTGAACCATCTTTGCATCCCAGGAATAAATCCCACTTGGTCATGGTGAATACACTTTTTAATGTACTGTTGGATCCTTTTGGTGTTAGGTTAGCTTGTGCATTTGGGGTTTTTCTAATTTTTTGAGAGAGGTTTGGATAGCTATGTATTTCCCTCTTACCACCTTTGCAGTATCCCATAGGTTTTGGACCAATGTGTTTTCATTCTCATTAGTTTCCATGAATTGTTTAAGTTATTCTTTAATTTCCTTGTTGACCCAATCGTTCTTTAGCAGGATGCTATTTAACTTCCAGGTGTTTGAATTCCTTCCAAATTTTTTTCTTGTGATTGTGTTCCAGTTTCAAAGCATTGTGGCCTGATAACATGCAGGTGATAATCTCAATCTTGTGGTATTCACTGAGAATTGATTTGTGACCGTATGTGGTCTGTTCTGGAGAAAGTTCTGTGTGCACTCGAGAAGAATGAGTATTCTGTTGTTTTATGGTGGAATGTTTTGTATATACCTACAAAGTCCATTTGGTCCAATGTGTTATTCAAAGTTCTTGTTTCTTTTTTGATATTCTGCTTAGGTGATCTTTCCATTGATGCGAGTGGAGTATTGAGTTCTCTTAATATTAAAGTATTATTATCAATATGATTCTTTTTTTAAGATTTTATTTATTTATTTTACAGAGAAAGAGCAAGCAGAAGCAGTAGGAGAAGCAGACAGAGGGAGAAGGAGCAGCAGGCTCCTCGTCAAGCAGGGAGCCCGATGTGGGACTCGATCCCAGGACCTGGGATCATGACCTGAGCCAAAAGCAGATGCTTAACTAACTGAGCCACTCAGGCACCCCTATCAATATGATTCTTTATTTTCATTATCAGTTGGTTTGTGTAGTTGGTTGCTCCCAAGATGGGGGCATAGATATTTACAATTGTTGGATTTTCTTGTTGGATAGACCCCTTAAGTATGATAGAGTGTACCTCTACAACTCTTACTACAGTCTTTGATATAAAATCTAATTTGTCTGATATGAGAATTGCTACCTAAGCTTTCTTTTTAGGTCCATTAGTGTGCTAAATGGTTCTCCATCCCCTCACTTTCAATCTGGAGGTGTCTTTAGGTTCAAAATGAATCTCTTGTAGACAGCGTATGGATGGGCCCTGTCTTTTTATCCAATATGAAACCCTGTGCTGTTTCATGAGAGCATTTAGCCCATTTACATTGAGAGTAACTATTGAAAGATATTAATTTAGCACCATTATATTGCATATAAAGTCCCTGTTTCTATAGATTGTCTCTGAAAATTTCTGGTCTATATTACTCCTGGGGTCTTTCTTCTTTTATAGAATTCCCCTTAGTATTTCTTGCAGGGCTCACTTGGTGGTCACATATTCTTTCAGTTTCTGCTGGTCCTGGAAACTCCTTGTCTCTCCATCTGTTCTTAATGATAGCATTGCTAAATAAAGTATTCTTGGCTACATGTTCTTCTCATTTAGTGCCAGGTCTCTGTGGACAGGTCTGACGTTATTCTGGTGTTCCTCTCTCTATATGTAAGAAATCTCTGTCCCATATCTGCTCTCAGGACAGCTTCCCTGTCTCTATGATTTGCAAGTTTTACTACTATATGTTTGGTGTTG
This sequence comes from Ursus americanus, assembly GCF_024610735.1. NCBI lineage: Eukaryota > Metazoa > Chordata > Mammalia > Carnivora > Ursidae > Ursus > Ursus americanus. Next base: position 82,152,430 of record NC_142131.1, on the reverse strand, counting down.
GTCTATTTTTATTGATCTTGGGATAAGTCCACTCTGCCTTTTGGACATGAATGCCTGTTTCCTTCCCCAGATTAGGGAAGTTCTCAGCTATGATTTTCTGAAATATACCTTCTTGTTCTCTCTGTCTTTCCACCCCCTCAGGGATCTGAATAATTCTGACATTAGTACATTTCATGGCGTCATTGATCTAAGTCTGTTCTCATGGGCATCTAGCTGCCTATCCTTATCCTCCTTGGCTTCCTTCTTTTCTATCAGCATATCTTCTGGATCCCAATTCATTCTTCTGCCTCATTTACCCTGCCTGTTAGAATATACTGTTTAGACTGCATACCATTCATAACATTTTTAAGTTCAACCTGATTAGATCTCATTTCTGCCCTTAGAGATTCTATATTGTCATTAATGCTTTTCTCAAGCCTAACTATTGACTTCATAATTGCTATCCTGAAGTCTATTTCTGATATTTTGCTTATAGCCATATACATTAGGTCTGCAAGAGGGCCATTGTCTCTGGCTCTTTTCATTGTTGGGAGTTCCTCCTCCTAGTCATTCTGTTGAGAGACGGTTGAGGGAATATACAGAGTCCAAAATATCAACCATGACCCAAGCAAGATGCACCCTGGAAAATCTGGAGCAGTCAGAAGCCACAACTGAAAAAAACAAAGCCAAAATGTAACACAAGAATAAACTTTATAAAATTTAAATTAAATAAAAATTAAAAGAATAGAGGTGAGGTGAAAGGGGTCTATAATCTCTCAGTGTGGACAAAGTAGGGGGTTTCAGTTTCTCCTGTGTGTATTTCAGTCTGTTTGTTAGAGGACACTACTTCCCAAAATTACAGGGAAAGTAAAACTTATATACATATGAAGGTAATATTGAATAATGGAGGGGGGAGACTACAATGAAGCATGTGTCTGTAAAAAAAAATATGTGTGAAAAGGTACAAGTTAAAAAGCTACTATGAAACATAAGTTGATAATTAAACATCTAGTTGAAATGAGAAGAAGGTAAAAAGGAAAAAAAGAAACAGAGAAGAAGCATAAGAGAAAGAATAAAAAGAAAAAGAGAGTTGTATAGCTCTGTGAGGCAACACCTGGAGCTGAATATACTATTTTTCTCTGGTGTTGGGATTTTACTGTCTTATGGGGTCCATAGCATTGTCATCCTCAAGGATCTACTTTTTATATAGTTAAACACATTTCTGTAACTCAGCTTCTAAGAACATTAACTATGCATGATACAAGGCAAGGCACTAACATAAATTACAAATTATGTGAATAATGTCCTCCTGCTCACCTATGTTGGTGTCAGGTGCTGCAAAGACACATTATCATATTCTTTCAATTGATCACAAATGTTTATTATGCCTATCAATCAATAATGAAGATGGAGGTATTTATTTTGAAAACTTTGAAAATGACAATAAGTTGGAAAAAGTTGAAATTAACTTTATGTCCAAGTTAATTTTTTTTTTGCAAATGGCAGATGAAAGATTTGAAAAAAGGTTTTATCATTATCAGTCATGTACTTATCAATAACTATATAATTGAAATAGAGCATTGTAAATGATGAAAGCTCTGTCATCTGTTTCTTCATTTGCAGTGTCACTCGTGCTTGAAATCATGAACATCTGGAACACCACCTCAGATTTCATTCTCCTAGGACTCTTTAACCACACAGGAGCCAATCTATTTCTCTTTGTGATGGTTCTGATGATTGCCTTCACCTCTCTAGTAGGCAATGCCTTCATGATCTTCCTGATTCACCAGGATGCCCGGCTCCACACGCCCATGTACTTCCTACTGAGCCAACTCTCCCTCATGGACATGATGCTCATCTCCACCATTGTGCCCAAAATGGCAGCTGACTATTTGACAGGCAAGAAGTCTATCTCCCCTGCTGGCTGTGGGTTGCAGATCTTCTTCCTCCTCACTTTGGGAGGGGGTGAGTGCTTCCTCTTAGCAGCCATGTCCTATGACCGTTATGTGGCTGTGTGCCACCCACTGAGATACCCCATTCTCATGAGCTGGCAATTATGCCTGAGAATGACTATGGGGTCTTGGTTCCTAGGGGCAGCTGATGGGCTCATGCAGGCAGCTGCTACGATGAGCTTCCCATTTTGCAATGCACATGAGATCAATCATTTCTTCTGTGAGGCCCCTACTCTGGTGCGTTTGGCTTGTGCTGACACATTTGTTTTTGAGTATGTGATGTACATTTGCTGTGTGTTAATGCTCCTGGTCCCATTTTCTCTCATCCTGATTTCCTATAGTCTCATCCTTGCAGCAGTTCTCCAGATGCGTTCTAGAGAAGCCCGCAAGAAGACATTTGCCACCTGCTCTTCACATCTCTGTGTGGTGGGACTCTTTTATGGAGCTGCCATTTTTACTTATATGCAACCTAAATCCTACAGGTCAGCTAACAATGATAAAGTGGTGTCAGCCTTCTATACTATCTTCACTCCTTTGTTGAACCCCCTCATCTACAGTATGAGAAACAGTGAAGTTAAGGAAGCCCTGAGAAAATATATGCATCAGCGTGCTGCCTTAAGTCATGACTAAGAGTACATTGATTTGCCCCCAATTTAAAGGCTGTATAAAGTGACTGTGTGGGATTTACTAGAGAAAAGTTATATATCTGTTACATCTATATTTGTTACAATTTTACATTGAAAGGCAGATAGACTTTCATAGTCTGGATCTTTTCCTAGGTTGTCATCAACACATCAAATTGTGGATTGTTAAAAATCTGTTAATCACAAATCATTAAAATATTTTCACATCACACCATACAATAAGTATTTGTTCAAAGAATGAACTAAGTAATCAAACAATTTTGAACAGCAATTGTAATTTCTTTTTAATGGTGGTATAGCTTACAAACATTGGAATGCTCAAAACTGATTGCTCAACCAATTTTAATAACTTGGGCTTGTAACTTACCCACTAACTAGTAGGAAACAATTCTCACCAGACCAGAAGTGTGTTTCATGACCTTTTCCAGTAAAACGACTCAACCAGGATGGAATTACTGGTCAGATTTGTATCTCTATTCTGTTTGGCATATTGTAGAATTTTGCTTCCATGAAAACAAAATGTGTATTTTTTATATCATGTGTCTTTTTCTCAGTATGTTTTTAAAGATTCTGCCATGATTTTACATTTCTCTTTTGTGTTCCTAGATAGTATTCCCATCTCTGAAATTAATACTTTTTGTTTTCTTACCCCTTTGATGATGAACATTGGGCTATTTTCAGTCTAGAACTATTATGACAAAAATAACTTTAGCTTCCTTTTTGGGATCACATGTTTTTATTTCATTTAATAGAGGCATGACTAATTTTTTAGTAAACAGTGCAACAAAATGTTTGTTCAATTTTACATGCCTACCAGCAAGTCACAGGATTACCACTTGCTCCAATTGGCAGCAATCGTGGGTAATGTCAACCTTTTTCATTTTAGCTATACTAGTATGGATATACTAACTCATTTTCTTTTTATTTTTCATTTCCCTAATGATTAAGGTTTCCAAGGACTTTTTCATTACCTCATCATCTATGTGCATATCTTCCTTTGTGAATGATCAGTTTTCATTTTGAGGGGAAAAAAAAACCAAACATGTAGATGCTTCCAATGCAAAAACAACTTGGTGGTTTTGTAGTAAACAGTATATGATATTCATAGGATTATTTGGAATTTTTAAAAATAAAATTATATTTGGGTAATTGTTACTGCATTTTTCTGAGAAATATGCTTTTATTTTATTTTCAAAGATTACTTATTTTCAGTAAAATTAATATTTATGGAATACATCTCTTCCTCAATGTCCATTGGGCTAGAATTATAAGTTTATTATTTGTTTTATTTATGCATCATAATATATTTCAGTTCCATTTGGTGGTATCATTCTTTAAAAATCTGATACATTTTTCTCTAGTAGGTAATTTTTCCTTAAAGGAAAAGGATTTAAAAAAAAATAGGTTACAGAATTTAAGGATCTGGTGTTCTTTTCAGGGTATATATATGTTTTTTTTAACTTTTACTGGTAAATGATTATATACCTACAATGATTTTCAGCCAAGAAATTTGGCACCTTTAAAGAGGTTGCTTGTGCAAAGAAAATAATTATAAATAAATAGCTATTTATTAATACATCTCTATATTTACAAATCCATATTTATGCATGCTCCAAAGTTTTGAGTAAAATACAAAATGTACTTTAAGACAATAGTTTAAAATGAGCGGTTTAGAAATTAATTTTGTACTTTTTTTTTTACTTTTGCCATTTTAGCTTTATCTGAATCCTGTCTTTCAGAACTTTCTTTTTCTTAACAGCATTTTAGTCAGGATTTTATTCTCTATCTCACATAAACAAGAAAAAGGAATAATCAACATAAAATAATATCAGGTAGCATTGAAAGTTCCAGTTTTGCAGGTTTCTGCAATATTTTGGAAATGAAACCTACAGACTTAAGAAGAAGATCTAGTTGAGGAATTTGTTTCAAACCTAAATACCTAAATACTACCCTTGTATCAAAGTAGACCACGTTTAGAGGTCTACAGTCAAGGTTTAAAATACAATCAGTTGTTGAGTTCAATTAGAAATGCTGATGTGTGGGGGCGCCTGGGTGGCACAGCAGTTAAGCGTCTGCCTTCGGCTCAGGGCGTGGTCCCGGCGTTATGGGATCGAGCCCCACATCAGGCTCCTCCACTATGAGCCTGCTTCTTCCTCTCCCACTCCCCCTGCTTGTGTTCCCTCTCTCGCTGGCTGTCTCTGTCTCTATCGAATAAATAAATAAAATCTTAAAAAAAAAAAGAAATGCTGACGTGTGGTATTTAGGTATTTTTGTAGGTATTTTGTGGTATTTAGGTATTTAGGTATTTTTTGAAAAAATGTCTTTCATTCTTTAATCACACTGTGCATTTTGCTTAACATTTCACGTTCATATTCTCATTTTAATAGTTACCATAGACCTGATGTACATTCAGTGCTCTCACTTTTGAAAAACAGAGGCAAGTGCATTGGCACAAAATTCATGGTCCCCCTTCACACAGATCTGAATTCAGTTGTCTGATTTTAAACAGCTTGCATTAGGAAAGGGTGGTTATGAAAGTAGGGCTAGACACTCAAAACACCCCTCATACACACACAACACAGAAACCCATGTGACTTAACTATCCTTTCCCTTCCTAAAGAACAAGATGTTGTCAGTGAAGCCCCTATGTTGGGTTAAATAGGTAAAAATTTCTGGGTAAAATGGTCTTTAAAATAGAATCTGAATTCTGACACCAGAACTTCAGGACTTGAACCATTGGATAAGCCAGATAACCTGGGCATGTTGTCTAATCTTGTGGGAACCACACAGATCTTCAATGATAAATAATAACAACTGTAAGATGTTAATCAATGTTAGATGCTTAAAATCTTGTCTGATATTCAAAAATATTCATTAATGTATAGCTGTTATAATAATTATGTGTAAGACCAGTAAGTTAACTGAATGTTTTGTTATATTTACTCTCATATTTAGTTTATTTGGTTATCATTTATTTGACTTATGATCCTATCAAGAATAAAAATAGCATAATCACATAGATAAAACAAATCCATCTTTTTATGTATCTCTCTGTAGTAGGTGGTCTGTGTGAGAGTAAGGCTCACTCATTGACTCCACAAACACCCAGGAGACCCTCAGTGCTGCAGCAAGTGAGGTCAGCCTAGTGACCTTCACTAAAGCTGGTATCTAATGTAAGAAACAGGCCATACACAGTTCCTTTAACAGACAGTGTGCTCTTAGGCCTTGAAGAATGGGAATAAAATATGCTAAGAAGAGAGGGTACAATGGGAATGGGTTCAGAAGGGTAGGATTTTTTTTTTTGCTTTAACAAATGCGTCATCTCACTTTATTTAATCAATCTGAAATAGACATTTTCCCTCTCTGACATCAGGATTTTTTCTGCTGTACCCTGAGGAATTTCTGTCTGTCTCAGTGTCCCCACCCCACTGCACACAATTTCATCATGTTCCCTTCACTTCCCTCCCCAACTGTGCTCTGGGGACATGGCAGCCCATGTCACCCATCAAAGGGTGGCTATTTTCTTCTCCAGATGCCACATGACACAGTTGATTGATGTCCTACCTACTTTTTCTTGGTCTTCCCAAACCATTTATTCCAATTCCCTCGCAAACTCTCAGCTGCTTTGAAGCAAATTCCTGGATTGGGGCATCACCCCATGGCTCTCAGTCACTCTGGATGAAGTGACATAGAAGTAGACACCTGGATGTTCTCAGCCATTGCTAGGCACCAATGAGGAGGAGCTGATTGGTCTGGGGAGCTGATTAGTCTGGGGAGCCAGCGAGCCCAGTGTGTTAGATGTGAAATAAGTCAACAATGTTGTCTTGGGTGGTGTGAAATTTGTAAAGTTTAATAAGGGGAGAGAAGTGGGCCCTGGGGAGACATTAGGGGCTAAGTCAGGGAGAGATGAGTACGTCACATACAGGTGCAGAGGACAAATATGAACTGAGACAGTGAAGCTGTAGGTCAAATAGGATGCACTGACAGAGCTGTCCAGTTCAGAGCAAGAAATAAAAGCAAGTAAGGATGGTCTAAAGAGAGCAAGGAAGTGTCCAGGGAAGGATATTTTTACACGAACCCTTAGATATTGGAAGGTCTTTTGCTTACCAAAATACACTCTAGAGCCATATATGTCTTTGCAAATGGCTGAGTAATATTCCATTGTATATATGTGTACCACATCTTCTTTATCCATTCATTAGTTGGTGAACATTTGAGCTCTTTTCATAATTTGGCTGTGTTAATGCTGCTATTAATACTGTGGTTCATGTGCCCAAGCCAAATTAAATCAGTCAGAGAAAGACAAATACCATATGATTTCATTCATATGCGGACTTTAAGAAACAAAACAGGTGAACATAGGAGAAGGGGGAAAAAAGAGGGAGGCAATCCATAAGAGACTCCTAAGTATAGAGAAGAAACTGAGCATTGATGGAAGGAGGTGGGCAGGGGATGGGCCAAATGGGTCATGGGTATTAAGGAGGGCACTTACTGTGATGAGCACTGGGTGTTGCATGTAAGCGATAAATCACTAAATTATATTCCTGAAACTAATATTACATTATATGTTAACTAATTAGAATTTAAATAAAAACTTGAAAAATAAAAAGACATTTAAAAAAGCATTGGAAGACATCTAAAGCCTTAGAAATAGTGGGAAAGATTGTTTATGAGGAAGAAAGAATTTGGACATAGGAAAACTGCAAGAAAGACTAGATTATATATTTGCCAAATCATGAATTCTGGGTAAAAGTTCCATCTGGAGAATATGTTATTAAAATCAGCATCTGGGATTTCGTGGCCCTAAACTCAGAGAGTCAATAAACTCCTACAGTTTTTCTACTGAGAGGGGCCAGATAGTGTCCCAAATAGTGTGGGAACTCAGAAGGAATCCATAGACATCTGACAGCATAAAAGAATTACTGATACGCCCAATGAGCTCAAACTTTTAAATTTAATACTAATCATCATCATCATCATAAAATGGCTTGATGATTTTAAATTGAGATAGAATTTTACATTCACTCTTCCCTTCCATATTCATTCCGTGGTGGTGGTAGCTTCAGTCAATATCCAGAGAACAGATATTTTAATACTTAGCAACTTTAGCATCTAGTCATGATTATTCTTCCTCTTGATAGTGAGGTAGTTGCATTAAGAGCACTAACTGTAACACATTGCTTGTGGGCTGAAAGTAGTATAGAATGTATCTAAAGCTCTCTCATGTCGTCCATTGTTCTAAAGTTTGATTGGCAAAGATGAAGTACATTGTGGGTTCCCCATTTTCTCCAAATCTCCCTTCATTTTCTGAATATGAACAAGTAAGATTTTTTTTCCCTCAAAGTCTTAGGGATGTAGTGGAAATTAAATAGCTGAAACTATTGCATCCATTAATATTATATTCTTATTATTAATTTTGTTAGTTATTATGAAAGCTAGCAAAACACATAATGGTACAAGTACTACAATTAATTATACTGTTCTGCTACTCATTATCATTTAATCATTTATAAACATTTGCTCAAGAAAAAAAAAACTGTAGGTTTCATCCATAGTTATCACTTTTGTATTAACCATCAATTTATTCCCTTGGTTTTTATTTATTTGAACTTTATTGGTTTTATTTAGTTGGCCACATTCACAATAATTATTAAATAGGAAAATAATTTATTCCTTTATAAAATTATGCATTTACATTTCAAATGACTGAGAATTTCAACCAATAGTGCCCACAAGAAGATACTCACTGCACTGTTATTTAGCATATCACCTGTGTTTGATGATGACTTTTAGAAGCAACCAGTAATTTGAAATACAGTCCTGACCCATGGCACCATCACTGACCTATCATTGACTATGACCTACCATTGTCACCGTCACTGGTGAGATGTGACAGTAACCACATGTTCACATATTGGCAGGTCAGACCAACAGTGAGAAGGTCAAAAATGACCTAGAGAAAAGTTCTTAGTACTAACAGGGTCTTTGTAAGCTTCTGTCTGTGTGTACATGGCACAGAAATTTCCTAAAATAATTCTCATCCTTAGTACCGGAGATGAATGTAGTTATAGTTTTCTCTATTGTTAATTGTTCTATATTTTTAAATTAGTTTCAGAGGTGGAATTTAATGATTCATCAGTTGCATATAACACCCAGTGCTCATTCCATCACGTGCCCTCTTTAATGCCCATCACTCAGTTACCCCATCTCCCCACCCACCTCCCCTTTCAGCAATTCTGTTTGTTCTCCACAGTTAAGAGTCTCCTATGGTTTGCCTCCCTCTCTGTTTTTATCTTATTTTATTTTTCCTTCCCTTCCCCTATATTCATCTGTTTTGTTTCTTAAATTACACATATGAGATAAATCATATGGTAATTATCTTTCTCTGACTGACTTCTTTTGCTTAGCATAATAACCTCTAGTTCCATACAGGTTGTTCTATAGATTTTTTTAAACAGTCCTCGGTCTCATTTAACTTTAACCAACCATTCCCATCCCCACTCCCATTTCCACTCTTACTAATAATGGGTCCCAGGGCATCATCCCTTTCTGGTGCCTCTTCAGCCCCTGATGGCTATGGAGTAGACATGGACTTCACCCAGCTCAGGTGCCACAGGCCAGGCTCAGGTTTGGGTCCTGGGTGAGGGCAGTGCAGCCATAAAGGGCCCTACCATTCAGCAACAACTCCTCAAATGTGGTGATTAGTTCTGATCAATCAGAGCTGCTGTGTGGATCAAGATGACCCATGTAAAGGACAAGGTTTGCTAGTGCAGGGTTATCTTATCCCCTCATTTGTTCAGGCATAGTATTGTTATCTCAGTTCCACCAGGTATAACCAATCAAACATCTGATATTGTATTAGACATGTATGACTTTCATAGTTCCTTTTCCCATTTATTTCAAACTTTATTAGCAGAACTAGTGATTCTGTGAAAACAGGATTCCTGTCCCTGAGGGGAAGTATGGGTCATGGTCTTGTGCTTTTGTGTTTGTTTGGAAACCAAGAGCTTAGGTTCTGGGTCTCCATCCTATGTCCAGATGAGGAGGCTGCAAGAGTTGCTTTGCTCTCAGTACTGTGTGACTGGGAAAGGGGGAAATCTGAGCCTGCAATCTGGCAGCACAGCAAAGGAACTTGACTACCTTGTACTGCAAATTGTGGGTCCTAGGTAGGGGAGGGTTGCCAGGAACTCTTAGGTCAGTGCCAGTTTCTAGGTGGCCATTCCTCATGCAGTTTCCCTGGGATCTGGTGGCAGGGAGGAATCTGGCCCCTCAAGGTGGGGCTTCATCAGGATCCTAAGTGTGCAGATTTGGCTGGAATCACTGGAAGGCTGTGCCCAGGGTTCCTCTCCTCCATCCTGAGAAATCAGTGAGGAACTTGTATGCTCAGTCCAGGGTCCTGTGCCCTTCCCTGTCCTTCCCAATGGACCCTCCAGGCTAGGTGGTCCCTGTGACTCCCTGGGCATTTCCCTGACACCTGGAGGGTCCTCTCTGAGCCCCATCCTTCTTTCAGAATAGACCCAATGTGGTGACCACAGTTCACCTGTGTGTGTGGTCATCAGGATGAGTTCTGAAGCCAGGAAGGTGTTTTAGGTGACAAGGGACAAAGGACATGTTCTCCACCACCATGGAGGCATGGATACAGGCTATCCTGGTGACAGGACTGTGATGCTGAGAGCAGGGTCTGCTGATACTGGAAATGCCATGGCAGCCTTATGGACTCAGCAGGGAATGAACCAGTATTTAGAGATGACCACATTAGTTTTTTTTTTCTTTTTAAAAATTAATTTGTAGGGGCGCCTGGGTGGCTCAGTCATTAAGCATCTGCCTTAGGCTCAGGGCATGATCCCAGGGTCCTGGGATCGAGCCCCATGTTGGGCTCCCTCCTCTGCTGGGAGCCTGCTTCTTCCTTTCCCACTCCCCCTGCTTGCATATTCTCTCTTGCTGAATGTCTCCCTTTCTGTCAAATAAATAAATAAAATCTTTAAAAAAATTAATTTGTAGGGGTGCCTGGGTGGGTCAGTTAAGTGGCTGCCTTTGGTTCACATCATGATCCCAGGGTCCTGAGATCAAGCCTGGAATTGGGCTCCTGGCTCATCCAGGAGCCTGCTTCTCCCTCTCCTTCTGCTGCTCCCCCTGCCTTCTCTCCGTCTCACTCTCTGTCTAATAAATAAATAAAATCTTAAAATAAAATAAAATAAAATAAAATAAAATAAAATAAAATAAAATAAAATTGTATATTTGTGTGTGTAGGTGTTAGAAATAATGTTAAACTTTAGATCTCAAAAGGTTCACAGTCTTTTAATTTGTAGAAACAGGTGACTCATTTGCTGTTTACTTAACTTTATATTCATACATCTGTATATTAATTTTTACATTACAACTCTTCAATAAACATTTTACCACAAAGAAAGGAAGAAAGAAAGAAAGAAAGAAAGAAAGAAAGAAAGAAAGAAAGAGAAAGAAAGAAAGAAAGACAAGGCTATGTCAATACACATACTTTAGTTTCAATGAAAATGGAAACTACACATAGGGAAATTTTACATTTTATTTGTTTGGTTGGTTGGTAATGCATTAATACTATTTAGGTTTTTATGTTAATTCCAACTAGTTATCATTCAATGTTATATTAGTTTCAGGTGCACAAAATAGTAACTTAACACTTCTGTATATCACTCTGTGCTCATCTTAGTGCATTCCTTAATACCCATCACTTGTTTAAGCCATCTCCCAACAACCTCCACTCTGGTATCCATCAATTTATTCTCCTTAGTTAAGAATCTGTTTCATGGTTTGCCTCCCTCTCTTTTTTCCCCCTTTGCTCCTTTGTTTCATTACTTAAATACCACATACGAGTGAACTCCTATGATAATTGTATTTCTGTGACTTATTTCACTTAGCATAATACTTTCCAGCTTCATCCACATCCTTACAAATGGAAAGATTTCATTCTTTTTCATGGTTGAGTAATACACCTTTGTATAATAATGTCACTTGCTTATCCAATCATCAATTGATGAAAACCTGGGCTATGTTCATAGGTTGGCTTGTAAATAAGACTGCTATAATAATCAGGGCACGTGTATCCTTTTAAATTATTATTTTTCTATTTTTTGAGTAAATAGCTAGTTAATAGTGTAATTGCTGGATCATAGGGCAGTTTTGCTTTTAACTTTTTGAGGACCCTCCATACTGTTTTTCAGGGTGACTGCACCAGTTTGTAGTCCCAGCAGCAGTGTAGAAGTGCTACCCTTTCTCCACAACCTCACCAACATCTGTTGTTTCTTGTGTTGTTGGCTTTCACCACTCTGACAGGTGTGAGGTGGCATGTCAGTGTAGTTTTCATTTGTATTTTCCTGATTATGAGCATCTTTTCCTCTCTGTTGGCTATCTGAATATCTTCTTTGGAAAAATGTCCATTTGTGTCCTCTGCACAATTTGAATTGGATTGTTTGTTTTTTGGGGGGGTGTTGTAAAAGTTGTTTATATATTTTGCATTGTATAAGTTGTTTATATATTTTGCATACTAACCCTTTATCATATTTTTTTGCATACTAACCCTTTATCATATATGTCATTTGCAAATATTTTGCATTCTGTAGGATGGCTTTTAGTTTTGTTGATTATTTCCTTCATTGTGCAGAGTTATTTATTTTTTGTTTTTCTGTTTGTTTCCCTTGCCTCATGAGAGAGAAATTGCTATGGCTGATGTCAAAGAGGTTACAGTCTGTTCTCTGGGATTTTAATGGTTTTCTGTCTCACATTTACATCTTTAACCTATTTTTACCTTATTTTTGTATATGGTGTAAAAAAGTGGTGGAGTTTCATTCCCTTGCATGTTACTGTCCAGTTTCCCCAACACCATTTGTTGCAGAGACTGTCTTTTTACTATTCAATATTATTTCCTGCTTTGTCAAAGATTAATTGACCATATAGTTGTGGGCTCATTTCTGGGTTTTCTATTCTTTTCTATTCATCTATGTGTCTATTATTGTGCCACTACCATACTCTTTTGATCACTACAGCTTTGTAATATAAATTGAAGTCCAGAATCCTGATGCTTCCAGCTTTACATTTTTCAAGATTGCTTCAGCTATTCAGGGTGTTTTGTGATTCCATACAGATTTTAGGATTATTTGTTCTGACTCTGGAAGATGCTACTTGTATTTTGATAGGGATTGCATTAAACGAGTAGATTGCTTTGGGCAGTAAAGACATTTTAACAAAATTTTTTTCCTTCTGATCCACAGTTACGGAATGTCTTTCTATTTCTATGTGTCATCTTCAATTTCTTTCATCAGTGTTTTATAGTTTTAAGAGTACAGATCTTTCATCTCTCTGGCTTGGTTTAGTCATAGGTATCTTATGGTTTTTGTACTATTGTAAATGGGATTAATTCCTTGAATTCTTTTTCTGCCACTTCATTATTGGTGTATAGAAATGCAACATATCTCTGTACATTGATTTTGTATCCCCTGACTTTCCTAAATCTGTGTATCAGTTCAAGCAGTTTTTTGGTGGAGTTTTTGAGCTTTTCATATCATTTGCAATTAGTGAAATTTTTAAGTCTTCTTGCTGATTTGGATCTTTTTATTTATTTTTTCTTGTCTGATTGCTGTGGCTAGGACTTGAGTACTGTGTTAAAAAACAGTGGTGAGAGTGGACATCCCTGTCTTAATCTTGACTAAAGAAAAAGCTCTCAGTTTATAACAATTGAGGGTATATTAGCTGTAGGTTTTTCATATATGGCTTTCATTATGTTCAGGTATGGTCCCTCTAAACCTACTTTGTTGAGGGCTTTTATTATGCATGGTAGTTGTAATTGGTCAATTTTTTGTTGCTGTTCATTCCTTTGTTTGTTTGTTTTGTTTTATTTTGTTTTCTGAGTGTATTGTACTGACTATAGGCTTCTTATCCTTATCCACCTCAATTGATTTATAAATATTGAACCACCATTGCAACCAAGGAATAAATCCCACTAGATCATGATGATTTTTTTAATGTACTGTTGGATTCATCCTGCTAGTATTTTATTGATTTTTTTCATCCATGTTCATCAGGAATATTGAAGTATACTTCTCTCTTTTAGTGGAGACTTTATCCGATTTTAGTATTAGGATAATACTGGCCTCATAGAGTGAGTTTGCAAGTTTTCTTTCCTTTTCTATTTTTTGAATAGTTTGAGAAAAAATAGGTAAGAATTCTTCATTAAATGAATGGTAAAATTCTATGAAACCATCTGGCCTTGGACTTTTGTTTGTTGGGAGATTTTAGATTACTGATTCAATTTCTTTGCTGGTTAGCAGTCTGTTCATGTTTTCTATTACTTCCTGTTTCAGTTTTGGTATTTATATATTTCTGGAATTTATCCATTTTTCCAGGTTGTACAATATATTAGCATATACTTTTTCATAATATTCTCTTATAGTCATTCCTACTGCTGTAGTCATTTTCCCCCTCTCTCATTTGTGATTGTATTTATTTGAGTCCTTCCTTTTTTTTTTTTACCAATCTGACTAGAAGTTTATCAATTTTATTAATATCTTCAAATTCCCAGTTTCATTGATCTGTTCTGTGTTTTTTTTTTTTTTAGTTTCTATATCATTTTGTCTCCTCCAATCTTTACTATTTCCTTCCTTTCTTTTAGCTTTAGATTTCATGTGTTGTTAATTTTTCTAACTCCATTCTGTGTAAGAACAGGTTGTTTACTTGAATTTTTCCTTGTTTCTTGGGGTAGGTCTGTTTTGCCATATAGATCACTCTCAGGACCACTTTGCTGCATCCCAAAGGTTTTGGACTGTTGTGTTTTCTTTCTCATTTTTCCATTTTTTAACAATTTCTTCTTTGATTTCCTTGTTGACCTATTCAGTGCTTACGAGCATGTTGTTTAACCACCATGTATTTGTGGTCTTTCCTCATTTTTTTCTTGTGGTTGACTTCAAGTTTCATAGTGTTGTGGTCAGAAAATATACATGGTACGATCTTAATCTTTTTATACTTGTTGAGATCTGATTTGTGACTTAGCATGTGATCTATTCTGAAGAATATCTCATGGGCACTTGAAAAGAATATGTATTCTGTTGCTATAGGATGGAATGTTCTTACTATCTGTTAAGACCATCTGGTCCTCTGTGTCATTCAAAGATATCATTTCTGTGTTGATTTTCTATTTAGATGATCTGCCTAATGATGTAAGTGGGATGTTAAAGGCTCCTACTATTTTTGTATTATTACCAGTGAGTTCCTTTATGTTTGTTATTAATTGTATTATATATTTGGTTGCTCCCATGTGGGTTGCCTAAATTGTTAGTTTTTGTTGAAATGACCCCATTATTATCATATAGTGCCCTTCTTTTTTTTTAAATTTTTTATTATATTTTGTTAGTCACCATACAGTAAATCCCTGGTTTCTGATGTAAAGTTCGATGATTCATTAGTTGCATATAACACCCAGTGCCCTTCTTATCCTCTTATTACACACTTTGTTTTAAAGTCTAGTTTGTCCATTGTAAGTTTTTCTACCCTGCATTCTTGTGACATCCATTGGCATGGAAAATGGTCCCCTTGCTTTCAATTTTCAGGCATCAGGTATAAAATGAGCTCTCGTAGGCTGCATATAAATGGGTCTTGTTTTATATCCGTTCTGACACTCTATGTCTTTTTTATTGGAATATTTAGTCCATTTAGGTTCAAAGTAATTATTGATAATTATGTATTTATTGTCATTTTACTTCTTGTTTTGTCATTGCTTCTGGAGATTTTCTCTGACCCTTTTTTGTCTTTGTACTGTTGGTCCTTTCTTTGCACTGAATGAATCCTCTTTAATATTTCCTGTAGGGCGGTTTAGTGGACATGAACTCCTTTAGTTTCTGTTTCTCTGGGAAACTCTATCCCTCCTTCTATTCTAAATGATAACCTTACTGGATAGAATATTCTTTTTTTTTAAGATTTTATTTATTTATTTGACAGAGATAGGGACAGCCAGCAAGAGAGGGAACACAAGCAGGGGGAGTGGGAGAGGAAGAAGCGGGCTCACAGTGGAGGAGCCTGATGTGGGGCTCAATCCCATAATGCCGGGATCACGCCCTGAGCCAAAGGCAGATGTTTAACGACTGTGCCACCCAGGCACTCCTGGATAGAATACTCTTGACTACAGATTATTACCATTCAGCACTTTGCATATATCATGCCACTCTCGTCTGGCTTCTCAAGTTGCTGTTGAGAAATCTCCAGCTAGCCTTATGGATCTTCAGTTGTGAGTTAAGGATTTCTTTTGTCTTGCTGTTTTTAAGGTTTTTCTTTTAATCACTGTATTTTCAAATTTAATAACACTATGTCTCTCTGCTTGCCTGCTGTTTTTGTTTCTTTGTTTGCTTTTTTTGTTTGTTTAGTTTTCTTTTGTTTTTGTTTGTTTGGTTTGGGTTGGTTTGGGTTTTTTTAGGTGTACACAGCAGATTTTTTTTTTTAATTTAAATTCAATTAGCCAAGGCATAGTACATCATTAGTTTTTGGTGTAATGTTCAATGATTCATTGGGTGATATACTCAACTAATACTTTGTTTTTTCATGAGAATCTCTGTGCTTCCTGGATCTTGATGTCTATTCTTTCCCCATATTAGGAAGTTTTCAGCTATTTCCTCAAATAAAAGTTCTGCCCACTTTTCTCTCTCTTCTTCTGGGATTCCTATAATACAAATATTATTACATTTGATGGAGTTACTGAGTTCCCTAGGTCTATTCTCCTGTTCCATAATTCTTCTTCTTTCTTGTTTAGCTTTGTTATTTTCCAATATTTTGTCTTCTAGTCACTAATTCATTACTTAGTTTCTCCAAGCCTGTTCTTCATTGCATCAAGCCTATTTCCAATCTTGTTTATTGCATTCTTCATCTCAGAGGGATTCTTATTTACTCTTTTATCTCTGTGGTAATGGTCTCACTGATGTCTTCTATTCTTATCTCAAGCCCAGTGAGTATCCTTAAAATTGTTGCTTTAAATTGTCCATCAGGCATGTTAATTTTATTTGTTTTGCTTAGATATCTGGACTTGGTCTTACCTTGTCCATTCATTTGGGATAAATTCCTCCATCTTGGCATTTTGTCTAAGTCTCTGCTTTTGTTTGTGTTAGAAAATCAGTTAAGTTTCCTGCTCCTGAAAGTAATTGTTTTATGAACAAGAGGTCATGTATTGTCTAGGGCCTGGTGCTTCAGGGAGTGTTTCTGCTGTGTGCTCTCTGCTGTTGTGTTTTTGCTGCTCTGCCCTTCAGTCCAGTTGTCTGCTCAGTCTCTCCTTGCCTTCTGTGGGCAGTTTATAGCCTTTGGCCTGAATGTGGTGAGTTTTAACTAGTTGTGCTCTTCTCTGTTTGTGAAATGAGACCTTATACTACTTCTACAAGAACTAATGCACTGCAGAACTCTCCAGTCCAAAGACATGATGTGGGCGGGGGTTTGTGCTGGTGTTCTTGGAGAGGGGGCCATCACTCTGGGACTAAGGCAAGCTTGACTAAGGACTGTCCTGTGAGACTGCGGGGGTGTGGGCTTGTAAACAAATTAGGCAGCCAGTATTGTCACTGAGCTTCTTCTGACAGGTATCTCTGTTTATGCTGGGAGTGGGAGGGAAACGGTGCCAGCTATCTCCTTTGTTCATGAAGAGGTGTTTCCTTGAATGCTTCCTCTAAGGAAAGTCCTCTGAGAAGAGTGAATCTGTGCATCTCAAGCTTTCTTCAGATTGCTGTTTCACACTGTCTGCTCTGGGATTTTTGACTGTCTTCTTTCCAGGAGCAGGGCAGTGTCCTCCAGGCTGTATCCCAGTCAAGCATGCTGACCTTTAAAACTCCAGGGTTTAAGCTCAGCTGCAAGAACTCATGAAATTCAGCCCTTCTCATTTCCAAAGTAAATAGCTCGGGGGAAATATTCTTCTTGTGCATTCTCCTATGTGTTCTTATCTCTCCCACCTCTCTCCATGACCATGGTTTCCTCCCCTCTGCAGTACCCATGATCTGTTTCTCCCCTAAACTGTATCTTCCCTGTTCCAACCATCTTTGATGTGGCCTCTTCTTTCCCTTCAGTTGCAAAGTTTGTTCCACCAATCTTCAAGTAGATTTCTGGGCCATTTAGGATGATTTGATAGTTATCTAGTTGTGTTCCTCAAGTGAGAGAGCATAGAGTCCTCTTATTCAACCACTGTCTTCCCTCTCCCCTTTTCATTATTTTTCTGATGTAAATGGAATGGGATGTGCATGGATTGTAGCCCAACTCATTATCTGCATATTCAAAACCATGTTCCAGAATGAATAAATGAGAGTGGACAAAAGGTATATTTCTAGGAGAGAATTTGGAGGTAGATATTTACTTGAATTATCATTAAAATATTATAATTCATTGAGCTCCTATGTCATAGAAACAAGTGTTATACATTTGATTTTTTTATTATTATGTTCAGTTAGCCAACATATAGTGCATCATTAGTTTTTGATGTAGTTTTATGCTCTTTAAATAAAACATACTGAACCTAGAGTCATTACTTCTAAAATGTCTGATCCAATAAGAGTGTTAAAGATAGCAAAAATGAACAGACACTTTTCCAGTGAAGACATACAAATGGCTAACAGACACATGAAAAAATGTTCAAAATCATTAGCCATCAGAGAAATTCAAATCAAAACCACATTGAGATAACACCTTATGCCAGTTAGAATGGCAAAAATTGACAAAGCAAGAAACAACAATTGCTGGAGAGGATGTGGAGAAAGGGGATCCCTCCTACATTGTTGGTGGGAATTCAAGTTGGTACAACCACTCTGGAAAACAGTGTGGAGGTCCCTTAAAAAGTTAAAAATTGAGCTACCCTATGATCCAGCCATTCACTACTGGGTATTTACCCCAAAGATACGGATGTAGTGAAGAGAAGGGCCATATGCACCCCAGTGTTCATAGCAGCTTTGTCCACAATAGCTAAATCGTGGAAGGAGCTGAGATGCCCTTCAACAGATGACTGGATTAAGAAGTTGTGGTCCATATATACAATGGAATATTACTTAGCTATCAAAAAGAACGATTTCTCAACATTTGCTGCCACATGGACGGCACTGGAGGAGATAATGCTAAGTGAAATAAGTCAAGCAGAGAAAGACAATTATCATATGGTTTCTCTCATCTATGGAACATAAGAACTAGGAAGATCGGTAGGAGAAGAAAGGGATAAAAAAAGGAGGGGTAATCAGAAGGGGGAATGAAACATGAGAGACTGTGGACTCTGAGAAACAAACTGAGGGCTTCAGAGGGGAGGGGGGTGGGGGAATGGGATAGGCTGGTGATGGGTAGTAGGGAGGGCACATATTGCATGGTGTACTGGGTGTTATACGCAACTAATGAATCATCAAACTCTACATAAATAACTAGGGATGTACTGTATGGTGACTAACATAATAAAAAAACATTAAAGATAGCAAAATGTATATTTAAAAAGGCAACTTTTTGCCTTTTCCCTTCCCAAATTATCATTTTTTTAGCAATTTGGTGAGTTATTTTTCATTAATATTCACATGTTATCATGATGAGTAGTAAATTGCCTGTTGGCTTTCAGGTTTCTGCTCTGAAGTCCTGGGTTTTGTTTCCTGTACTACTCTTCCAGGGTGAATATAGGACCACACATCATCACATGCAGATGTAACTAGCAGAACAAAGATATAAGAAGGCTTTGTGCTTCCAGTCCCAAAACTCTTCCCTTGTCATTATCTGAAATTACTTGATTGGCCACAATCCACTCACTTCAATTAGAGCTATGAAGCTCGCGATCATGTATGGATGGTAATGAACTCATGCAGGTTTGTTGAATTGAAAAAAAAAAGATAAAATAGATGCTTCAGGCCATCAGGAGCACACATGGTATGTAGCACCATGAAAAAAAATAACTCATGAGAGGCATTTATGTAGGTAGAGTAAGTAGGAGATATTGATATTTATTGGAACAGTGTAGAGATAAAGAAAAGTTGGGATCTTTTTCTGATTTCTAGCTTGAGCTATTGTAAAGGATGTTACCAATGGTGACATATGCATCAAGGGACTTTGGCAGTTCAATGTTGGGCATGATTGATTTGATGTCAGTGTGAAACAATAGTCACAATACTGCATTGAACTGGCTTGACAACAAAACAAAACATTGTAAGATCACTTTGAAATTATTCTTTGGTGTATGATTCTGTGCTCCAAAAAGTTAAGAGGGCAAAAAAATAGTTAATAATAACATCAAATGACTAGCATAAAATGAATCTGTGAACAGCTCAGCTGATTGATTGATTGATTTCATAACAAAGAACATTGATTTGCTCTCCCACACACCTATATGTATATGTGAGTGGGAAAGCGAACTCACACAGTCTCATTCAACATACTGCATTTCTTTTTACCCCAAAGAGCCTCATGGACCAACTTCACCTCGTGTGAGTACACAATATGCTCTGGTTAATCACATTGAATTGTATTTCACTTTACTTGGTTATATTGTCTCACATCCTGAATATTACTCTCTCTTTCTAGTATAAAATAGCTCAAATATAAAGACATAATAAAGTATAAAGACAATATATAATGACATAAAAAGATATATAGACATAATAAAAACAGTAATAATAAAGTAACGATAGAAATACTAATTATGTTAGAAATAATAAAAAAAAACAACAGTAATAATCATTTTCTCTGTGTAACTACTGTGTTAAGCTCTGTTCTATGTGTGTGTGTGTGCATGTGCACGTGTGTGTGCATGTGTGTGTGTATGTTATGTAATGCATTGTCTCATTTAATCTCAAAACAACTCTTTGAACAAGTACCATTATTGTCCTGATATTATAAAAATGTATTTCACATACAATTTCATGTCTGATTGATGTGTTGTATTAAAGTAAGACATAATGTGAAATATTTTAAAGATACTGTATTTGAATTAAATTTTCTTATTTCTCTTTTCAAATCATGGAAATGTTTAGCTTATATTGCAACTTTATTAATATAATTATTTGAATCAGTAGTATTCCCATTCCTAGGCAAAGTCATGTCTACCATATATTTATGGTGTGCATTTTCCACATCAACTCCTTTATTATTACTTTAATTTTTTTTCCTGGGGAAAAATTCATTTATTTATATATTTTTCTTTTTCAAGTGTTTATGTATATTCTAGTTAGTTAACAGAAACTCTAATATTGATATCAGGAGTAGAATTTATTGTTGCTTTTTTTCCTTCCCCTATTTTCATCTGTTTTGTTTCTTAAATTTCACATGAGTGAAATCATAGGATATTTGTCTTTCTCTGACTGATTTATTTCACTTAGTATAATACATTCTAGCTCCATCCACATTGTTACAAATGGTAAGATTTCACTTTTTTTGATGGTGAGTGATATTCCATTGTATATACACAGCACATCTTCTTTATCCATTCATCAGTTGATGGACATATGGGCTGCTTCCATAATTTGGTTATTGTGATAATACTTTTATAAACATCAGGGTGCATGTATCCCTTCGAATCAGTACTTTTGTATCCTTTGGGTAAATACCTAGTAGAGCAATTGCTGGGTTGAAAGGTAGTCCTATTTTTAACATTTTGAGGAAACTCCAGTGTGTTTTCCAGACTGGTTGTACCAGTTGGCATTCCCAGCAATAGTGCAAGAGGGTAATCCTCACTACTTTTTGAGGTGTTCCACTTCAAATCCTTTAAATAAGCAATGATTTTATTCCATTCATATTTAGGTAAATTCACTGTCTGATTTCTGCATCTTCTATGAAATTCCATTACCTTTGAGTTATTATCATTAACAACCACTTAATTTGAATCAGTTGCACACCAAATGTAAGTCTTATACTTGAAATTGTATGATAAAATTTATAATTACTATATCAAGTGGGTCATCAAAATTGCAAGTTTTTAAGAATACATCCAAAAAATAAAAGCAGCATTGTCTTTTAGTATAAAATATGTGTGTACATCTTACTTAACATTCCTCAGGATTTCTATATCAAACATTTTTCAAAATAAATATTTTTCAGGAGGAAATTATCTGTTGTTTTTGTCTTTCATTTGTTTATATTCAAAACTTTAGTGTAAAGACATAGCTTCAGAGCATATAAATAAATGAATAAATATGTAGTCTTATGAATATTATTGAACATTTTTCTATTTACTTATTTTTATTTTTAAGGATTTTATTTATTTATTTGAGAGAGACCTCATGTAAACAAAACTACAAATGAGAGCGTAGAAATAACAGCCAACACCACAGAAATATGGACAATTCTAAGAGAATATTATGAAAAAATATACGCCAACAAATTAAACAACCTAGAGAATATTATGAAGAGTTTTATGCCAACATTGGACAACCTGAAAGAAACAGAACAATTAATATAAACATGTAACTTACCTAAATTGAAACAGGAATAAATAGAAAATTTGAATAGAGCAATTATGAGCAATGAAATAGAAACTAATAAAAAACTCCCAATAAACAAAGGTCTCAAATCAGACAGCTTCACATGCTAATTCTCCAAAAATTTAATGAAGAGTTAATACATTATCTTCTGAAACTATTCCAAACAATAGAAGACAAAGGATAACTTCCAAGTTCATTCTATAAGGCCAGCATTATCCTGATACCAAAACCAAATAAAGATATCACAAAAATGAGAACTATGGCCCCATAGCATTAACATACATTCAAAAATCCTCAACAAAATACTGGCAAACAGCATCCAATGATACATTAAGAAATCATTCACAATGATCAAGTGGGGTTTATGACCATGATACTTGATTCAATATTCACAAATCATGTAATGTGTTACATCACATCAATAAGAGAATGGATAAAAAACATAGAGTCATTTTAATAGATACAGAAAATCATTAAATAAATCACATCAATTCATAATAAAAACCCTTAGCAAGTAGGTTTAGAGGTAACATATCCCTACATAAGAAGGCCACACATAAAAACCCACAGTGAACATCATACTTAATGGGGAATAACTGAGGTTTTCCCTTATGGTCAGGAGCAAGACAAGGATGCCCACTCTCACCACTTTTATTCAACATAGTACTAGAAGTCTTAGCCATAGCATTCAGACAACAAAAAATAAAATCTATCGAAATTGGTAAGGAAGAAATAAAGTCTTCACTATTTGCAGATCACAAGATATTATATACAAAAAACCTGAAAGACACCACCAAACAAAACAAAACAAAACAAAACAAGACAAAAACAAAACAAAACTACTAGAACTGAAAGACTTCAGTAAATTTGCAGGATACAAAATCAAAGTACAGAAATCTGTTGCACCTCTGTATAGTAATAATGAAGCAATAAAGATAAATTAAGAGAACAATCCCATTTACAATAGCACCAATAATAATGAAATACCTAGGAATAAGCTTAACCACGGAGGTGAAAGATATATCCTCTGAAAACTATAAAACACTGATGAAAGAAATTGAAAAGCACACAAAGAAATGGAAAGGATGTTACTTGTTCAAGAATTGAACAAGGATTGAGACATTTTATTGATAAAATATCTGTACTATCAAAAGCAATCTACACATTTAATGCTATCCCTATCAAAATACCCAGAGTATTTTTTCACAGAAGTAGAACAAACAATCCTAAAATTTGTATCGAACTATGAAAGAACCGAAATAGGTGAAGTCATCCCAAAAGTGAAACAAAAAAACAAAACAAAACAAAACAAACAAACAAACAAACAAAACCTAGAGGTCTCACAATTCTAATTTTCAAGTTATATTACAAAGCTGTAGTAATCAAAAGGCAAAAATAGACACATGGACCAATAGAACAGAATGGAAAACTTGGAAATAAACAACTATATGGGCAATTAATCTCTATCAACTAGGAAATAATACCCAGTGGGGAAAAGACAGTCTTTTCAACAAATGGTGTTGGTAAAACTAGACAGCTGCATTCAAAGGATGAAACCGGACCACTTTATTATACCATATCCAAAAATAAACTAAAAACAGATTAAAAACCTAAATGTGAGACCTGAAAACATAAAAATCCTACTTTAGAATGCAGAAAGTAATCTCTCTGACATCGACCATAGCAACATTTTTCTACATGTTTCCTGAAGCAACAGAAATAAAAGGAAAACAAACTGTTGGCACAACATTAAAAAAATGCTTCTGCACAGTGAAGGAAATAATCAACAAAACCAAAAGGCAATCTATGGAATGGGAGAAGACATTTGCAAATTACATAACCAATAAAGGGTTAGTATCCAAAATATATAAAGAACTTATAAAGCTCAACACTCAGAATACAGATAATTCATTTTAAAATGGGAAGATGACATGAACAGCCATTTCTCTAAAGAAGAAATCCAGTTGTCCAACAGACACATATGAAGGTACTGAAAATCACTCATTGTCAGACACTTGCAAATCAAAATTACACTGATACATCACCTTGCTCCTGTCAGAATTACTACAATCAAAAACACAAGAAAAGTGTTGGTCAGGAAGTGGATAAAAGAAACCTTTGTGCACTGTTGGTGGGAATGCAAACCGGTGCAACCACTGTGGAGAACAGTATGGAGGTTCCTCAAAAAGTTAAAAATAGAACTATGCTATGATCCAGTAATCACATGACTGTCTATATAACCGGAGAACATAAAAACGCTAATTCAAAGGGATACATGCACCCCTGTGTTTATTGCAGCATTATTTACAATAGCCAAGGTATGGAAGCAATCCAAATGTTCACTGACAGAGAAATAGATAAAGAAGAAGTGGTATATAAATACAGTAGAATATTATTCAGCCATAAAAAAAGAATGAAATTTTGCCATTTGCAAGGAAATGGATGGAGCTAAGGAGTATAATGTTAAGGGAAATATGTCAGTCAGGGGAAGACAAATTCCATATGATTTCACTCATATGTGGATTTTAAGATCAAAGCAAATTATTAAAGGAAGGAAAAAAAGAGAGAAAGAAATGGACAAACTGAGAAACAGACTCTTAAATACAGAGAACAAATGGATTGTTACCAGAGCGAAGATGGGTGCAGGGATGGATGAAATATGTGTTGGAGACTAAGAACACACTAATCATGGTGATCACTGAGTAATATACAGAGTTGTTGAATAACTATAATGTATATGTGGAATTAATATAACACTGTATGTTAACTATACTGGAATAAAAATTAAAAAAAAACAAAAATGCACTGAAAAAGTACTATAAAAGTATAGAAAACTAAGGGGTTTAAGTAATGATATTATCAATACACTGAGTGAAGTCATATGTTATATCTAGAAGACCAAAAAACAATGTTTTATGATTATGCAAAGTTAGATTGAGTGTTTTAATTTTTCACAAAAGAAAGAAAATTTAACTTATAAGTTAAATAATGAGATTATATGCTGCTGCTGGTGGTGGTAATTATATACACCCATTCCAATACACTGGTACTTAATATAAAGTTATACATAAAGGTACCTAGATAAAATATTGATTTACCTTGTAGGGTATGACACTATAACAAAGATAAAAATAGATGTGTCTTATAAATAACAGGCATATTTCTTTTGCAAAACTCTTCAAATATCTATTACCTATTTATAGTCCATGAAATTATATATATAATTGCTTGTATTAAGTATTTATTCTCTTTAAGTAAACAGATGTATGGGGTGTCTAGGACATTTATATACTTAGATTTAGATCTTATTGATGATAGCATAAAGGAACATGGATATATTTTTAAATTATGTCTTCAATAATTGTTTACCACCTTATAAATACTACATTATTATTCTGGATGAATCACAGTTGGCACAATATTTCAAATTGCCTTTACTGACTTTTTATCAATGTTTTTGAAATGATCCAACTAAGTGATTTTTTAAAATAACTTTCCTATAGAGCTTCCATTAACCTAATTGCACAATGAAATTGGTTAAACTTTATTTAATGCTATTTAGTCCCACCTCATTTCTCAAAAAAAGTTTCAGTTGATATGAAACAAAATTACAAATAACTTTGTTGATACTTGTAACATATTACATTATCTCATGTTTTACCTAAATCATAGTAAACTCTTGGCATTCTTCTTTTTCCCCTGGGAAACATGAGAGTGTTGAGGGACTTGGTAACATTTCACAGTTGTTCCAATTAGTCATTCCTTTTACCTGACTCATTTCTCTATGATGAAAAACCCGCTGGAGATGATTCAGGACAAGTAATCAGAAGGGAATAAAATTCCCATGTTTACACATCCTCAGGTTTAAATTACTTTATTTAGTGTTTATTTCTGGTGCCATATGAAAACAAACACACAGAACATATTTAGTTAAAGATCTTTCTATTTATTTAGCTTAAATATTTAACCTGTGACCCAGTAACAGGTACAAGATTGAATTCGCTTGGTTTCCTAGTCTTTGTGAACAGACCATTAATCACCTAGAAGGTAAGCAGCTATAAAAATGGATATTTCTGCACACGTGATTTCAAATTCATAACTATGAACATCTCAATGCTTAATTTTAGGCATATATCACTAACTCAAATGTAAGAGGATCTTCTGCTACTGTACAAATATTGTGTTAAATGGACAAAGAATCGCCCTAACTTGGCTCCATATACATAAGCCTTTGCCCACAGGGTGTTTACCTGAATTTTAAAAAATAAGCGGAAATAATAACTCGTTAGAAAGTACAGACTAAGGTCAAAATGGAAGTAGTTAAAGTCCTCTTTCATTAATATTTTTTCATTTACACTTATAGGGGCCAACTGTTTATGCTTACAGTGAAAACATTTCTAAACAGTACAGAACATATATTATATTCCTATGATGAAAATGATGGGGTATTTAAAATAGTGATAAACTCTACAAAGACTCTGCTTTTACAGTAAATAATATGAAGCTACCAGGCTTTGGTCCCAAGAAATAAAAAGTATTAGAAAGAAAAAAAATATTTAAGTCTATTAGCTAAAATTGTTTGCAAAGTACTACCATTCACTCTTGATAATCTAGTAAATCAACATCATAATAGCTTTTCAGAAGGAGAAACAGGGGTGTCTGGGTGGCTCAGTCGGTTAAGCATCTGCCTTTGGCTCAGGTCATGATCTCAGTGTCCTAGAATCAAGCCCCGCATTGGGTTCCCTACTTTACAGGGAGTCTGCTTCTCCCTCTGTATGCCATTCCCCCTGCTCGTGCTCTTTCTCTCTCTCTCTCAAATAAAAAAAAAAATCTTTTAAAAAAGGTACAACTATAGAATTTGTAAAATGTGGAGAAGGCTTTCAAAGCAACTTAATTTCCCCAGTTAGATATGGAATTGATCAATTTACCTGACTTATTCTTTAAAAAAAGGAATTTAAACACATGGTTTAATCAATTTAGTATTTAACAATTTTAAGAGCATTTATGATCTTTAAGATATTTTGTGTGAAAAAAAATGAGATAGGTCAATTAGAATCCCAATTTTGCAAACAATGAGAGTGAAGTTTAGAGTGAATTAAATATTTATTATCAGGACATGCAGCTAATAAATATAGGAAACAATATCTAGGTACTGATTCTTGATTTTAAATCCTGGTTTTTCTTCACAAAAGCACAACTACCAATATGTTTAATCATGCCAATTTAGGTAAAAAATAATATATTTTATAAGATTTTGTTTAATAATACTTTTTAAGAGAAGGAATGAGATAATGACTTGAAGGAATGTTCTTGTGAGGTTAAATAATTTGGAACTTAGTAGAGGTGAGGAGCAGCTGTGTATTTGAACAAAACCTTTCCTATATTGATATAAAGACGCACATGACTATGTGAGCCTTCATCAGGCAGGGGATTTCTAAAGCGATTATTTCCCATTTGAATCCAGTGCATAATTTCTTCATCATCAGGATTAAATAGCCATATGAATATTTTTCATATCTCCATTTATTCTTGAAAGTTGGATGAATGGTCCATAGAAGGAATAATAACATTTGTAGGAAAACCATGTGGGAAATGCTCATTATATCTAGAAAAAACCTAAGTATCTGAAGTGAGAAACATATCTACAAAATACCAAATATGAGATACCACCTCATACCAGTCAGAATGGCTAAAATTAGCAACTCAAGTAACAACAGATGTTGACAAAGATGTGGAGAAAGGGGAACTCTCTTACACTGTTGTTGGGAATGCAAATGTCACAGCCACTCTGGAAAACAGTACAGAAGTTCCTTAAAAAGTTAAGAATAGAATTACCCCATGACCCAGCAATTGAACTACTAGGTATTAATACAAAGGATACAAAGTGATTTGAAGGCACACATGCTACCCAATATTTATAGCAGCAATGTCTACAACAGCCAAAATATGGAAAGAGCCCAGATGTCCATCAACAGATGAATGAATAAAGAAGTTGTCACACACACACACACACACACACACACACACACACACACACCCATAGATATATAGATATATACACAATGAACTATTACTCAGCCATCAAAAATAATGAAATCTTGCCATGTACAAGGACATGGAGGGACCTCAAGGGTATTATGCAAAGCAAAATAAGTCAGCCAGAGAAAGACAAATACCATATGATTTCACTCATATGTGGAATTTAAGAAACAAAACAGATGAACATAGGGGAAGGGAAGGAAAAATAAAATAAGTTTAAACTATAGAGGGAGGGAAACCATGAGATGCTTAACTCTTGGAAACAAACTGAGGGTTGCTGGAGTGGTGGTGGGTGGGGTGATGGGTTAATTGGGTGGTGGGCATTAAGGAGGGCACTTGATGTAATGAACGCTAGTATTATATGCAACTGATCAATCACTAACCTCTAACCCTGAAACTAAAAATACAGTATATGTTAACTAAGTTGAATTTAAATAATTTTAAATAAATAATTTTTTAAAAAGTTAAAAAATCAAAGTAAAATAAATTTAAAAATACCAAATATATTTAGGAGAATTAGATTTTAGTAACCAACTCAGAACGTGTATGTCCTTAGGTCTATAACATTTGATATCTCTACCTTCAATGCTTATGTTTAACAGACTAGCTCACAGAACTTTGCTTTGTTCTAGGGATCAGTTTTGAAATGAAGAGGAACCCCCAGAAGTGGAACAAAATCAATCTGATTAGTTGTATTCCACCAGAAACCTTCAACAAAATTGCTTGTAAACCACTAATAAAGCAAACTTTTTATTCAACCTATTTTGGACTGAAAGAACCTGTATCCAAAATATATTAAAAAAGGGGAAATACCCATATAGCTAACTTTTCCACATCATGTTGTGTAACTGAACCGACATAGTTCACTTTTTGGTGAGTCACAGAAACTACACCAGGTGAGTCGTTGCACAAAGTAAATTTTGTTTGTAACAGATGAGAACATTATTGGGAATAGCTTCCAAAGCTATAACTCCTCAAGCAAGGGTGAATGGGTTTCTTTTATTTAGGGTTAGGATGAATATTTAGATAGGGAAGTAGTGTCATTGTATGTATATGTGGGCATAAGGCCACACATGCCCACATGTCTATACATACCTTGTATGTTATGCAAATGAGGTTTGTGCTTCTCCCTGGGTGGAGATTTTAGTATTATAATGAGTTTATGGTAGTTGTTGGTCATTCTACAGATCATTCCATGGTCCATCTGTGCATATGCAGGTTGGGGGTTACACCCAAAGTGGTCTGGGTGGTCTGCTGGCTACAGGTCTTGTCAAGGCAGTTGCTAGAGCTTGAGAGATAGTTTTGGTTTCCAGTTGCCTGAGTTAAGAGAAAAGATTGAAAAGAAAAAGAGCTCAATGAAAAATGTGGGACAAAGATAGGTGGGTACAAGTGAGTGAGCCGTTAAGATCTGGTCTTGGGGTCTAGCTGGTGACAGTAGCACAAATCAAACCAGACCAATATCATTTGACCAATTTACATCTACTGGTTTCACTATTTTTTCCAGAATTCATTAGGAAATACAAACATTTTCTCATTGGTTAACTTCTATGTAGTACCCTATTAATACTTAAATATTTTTCCTACAATATGCTTTTCCTTTTATCTCTACAAAGATTGCAAGAATGAAACATTTGGATAATGACACTATCATTGAATTTATTCTTCTGGGTCTGCTCCAATACACGCCAACTCACTTCTGCATCTTCATGCTTATCACCATGATGTTCTTTTTCACACTAACTGGAAACAGCCTCTTAATTCTGCTTATCTTGGTAGATTGTCATCTCCATACCCCTATGTACTTCTTCCTTTGGCAACTCTCTCTCATTGACATCCTCTTCACACTTGCCATTGTCCCCAAGATGATGACAAACTACCTTCTACATAAGGAGGTCATCTCCACATTCCACTGTGGTGCCCAGATCTTCCTGGGGTTGGCCCTGGGTGGGACTGAGTGTATCCTCTTGGGACTCATGTCCTATGACCGATATGTTGCCATCTGCAAACCTTTACACTATCCACTTCTCATGAACTGGCCCCTCTGTAAGCAGATGGCTGTTAGCTCATGGGCCAGTGGCCTTTTCAATGCCTTGATACATACAGTCTACACCATGAGACTGCCCTTTTGTGGATCCAGAGAAATCAATCATTTCTACTGTGAACTTCCTGGTGTCTTGCGTCTCTCCTGTGAGGATACCTTGACCTATGAGACTGGGATTTTGATCAGCACCACCATTCTGCTTCTGATTCCATTCTCAGTCATCCTTGCCTCCTACACACTCATCCTGGTCACCGTCATTCAAATGTCTTCTGCTGAGGGCCGGAAAAAAGCATTCTCAACCTGCTCATCTCACCTGACAGTGGTCAGTTTATATTACGGTGCCATCATTTTCATGTACATGAGGCCAATCTCTTCCCATACTTCAGGCCAAGATAAAGTTGCATCTGTCTTCTACACTATTCTGACACCCATGCTCAACCCCATGATTTATAGTCTTCGGAATAAAGATGTGATGGGAGCCCTGAAAAAAGTTCTATGCAAGTGTTCACTATATTTTAAAATGTGAGTATAAAGGCTTAGTGGATATTGTTTTATTGACTGTAAATATTGTTTATACTATATGATGCACTTTGGTCTATCTGATAACAATCATGTATTAGTCTAGGAGATGAAGTGTTTCATTCAATTTCTTACCATCAACCAAAATTATCACCAAAAAGATCTCAATACAGAGACATGGCATAAAATAGCTCTGCCTTGCTAATTGCACTGAGAATATAATTCAAAATAATAAATTGTAAAATTAGAGCAACAATTAGTAAGAAATCTGGAAGCCACATAAACTCATCAGGCAATAATCAGAAGCATGAATCCTGGACTCTTGTGTGAAGGAGCAGAAAACAAGGTAGATAGGATAGAAGGCTAAGCCCACTGCCTTAAGCTTCAGCTTGGTATCATCTAGAAGCATATTATGCCATTACAAACTAACACTTTGGGGATTCTACGTTAGAAGTCAGTTGCTTCTCAGCAATTTCTTTGTGTTGGCTTAGAAATCAGTCTTTGAGTATCTACTAACAGGAATAGAATCCATGAGACTTGATGTTTCTTCCTTAAGTGAATCAGAGCCCTGTGTAACTTTCCCATTATTGGTAGCATTGATAGTTGTTGTTTTCTTCCTTGTTAACAATGGAATGAATTAATACTATGAATTGGAAAATGGCCACCAGTTGACCTATAATTGCTTGATTGAAAATTTTGGGAAAACCCAACACTCATCAGCTTTCTGTCTTAGTTTAATGCCATTTTAGTATATAAAAGTGAATAATAAAATTCTGAAGAGCCATGGTATTTAAGGGAACCAAGATACTTATATGAATTACCACCTTAATTCTCTGAGCTACAAGCTGGGAATGCAAGGCCTAAAATATGTATTAACTAGTCTCAAGAATTTTCTGACTGTAGAGCAGTCAGCTATTTTAAATAGAAAGACTATCTTGATAGCCATGCCTTTAACCCTGCATTCCTTATCTGAGACTTTACAGTTCATGACAGGAAGCCTTCCCCATAGCAAGTCAAACAGGGCCTGGAATACTAATGTCAGTGTTTTTAAACTTCTGCTGTCACTGATTATAACATCTGCTAGAGGTTCTATTAAAATATACAGGCCATGAAGTAGCAAGTTCAAAGAGTAATAAGGTTAGTAGTATAAAACCTTCTGACTGGGTCATAATGCTATTATCAAGAGTTGGTAATCAATAAAGCTGTCCATCTATGATCTATCTAGATTACCTTAGTGATAAAGTATGCCATAGATCAATTTGTTATTTTACCACCATCTAATCCAATTAGATTGAACAATTTGTTTAATCTTAGTATGTTATTTCCCCTATTTGTAGTTTGTTACAAAACAATGCTATTCTCACAGTTATAATTTATGAGTACTTAAAAACAGCTTCCTCTAAAAGTGGTCACTTGTGACTTTCTCTATCTCTTGACTCTTTTTATGTACAAGTGTTCATCTGTTCTATCACATTTATAAATATGTTTTAAAATCTCACTTGGAGACAAATCATTCTATACCTGTAAAAAGGATCAACGTTGAATAAAAGAAATACCCAGATTTATCACCTCTCTCATTTAATGAGATATAATATCATTCTTTATTAATAGTAACTCTGTTCATTTAATTCATTTATTTTATATTATACACTGCATATGTACAAATACATTGCTTAACAAATACTGAGATGATCTTCCATATTTCCCAGCTTTTCTGTGAAATTTAAGTCATAGCCATGTGAGTACTTCTGTGCAAAAGAGATTGAGCATGAGTAAAATGTATCATTTCCAGTCATCCATTTCTGACTTCTCCATGGAGACATTGGCGATCACATGATCCAGAAGGACACAGCTGCAAGAGACAGAGAACAATCTCATTCATGTCACAATGCCTCATTGTGACAAGAAAACTTTGCTATCTTTAAACACTGAAGTTGCTTATTGTAATAGCTAGCATTGAATGCCTTAATACAGAATAGCATACTATCAGGATTTCTCCTAATATTTTTGCTAACTTGTGATAGGAATGATTCACCAAAATGTCAAGTGTTGTGATATGCTTAAGGAAAATACATGGTGATGTTAATGATTGATTTTTTTCTCCTTGTAAAAATTAAATGTGTAGCATCCTCTGTATATTTTAGAAGAGTGTAAAAAAGTAGATTGAATCAAGTTATTTCAAAAATATACATAAATTACTGAGTAATATTAATTTTCTTCACAATTAATATTTTGAAATTATCTGTCCAGATGTTCCTATAACAATATAAATTGGAATTTAAAGATTATATAATAATGGCTAAAATCACCCATATGTGAAGAAATACAGGATTTTTGTATTTAAGTCTACTATTTGGAAAAAAAAACACACAGCTAATTATAGCTTTAGTGGATGTGTTAAGATTACCCAGGTGTCAATTTGCATTTTGTTCATTCTAATTTCACTTATATTTTTCTTCCTGTATTTTACCATTTTCATATACTGAAATACTAGTTTAGCTCTCTGAATTGAATCCATCTTATTTTATGAGACTCTACTTATATTCACAGAAGAAAAACATACAACAATAAAATTGTCCCTTCAAAGGACTGAAGCTTGCCTGTATTTATAATTTGTCAGTCCAAGGTTTTTAATCTGCTAAATCAAGAATCTTCTTCTTTCCTTTTCTCCCTTTCTTCCTGGAATTCATTGAAGATAGAAGAGTGTTTGTGTGAAGGGTCTTATGATTATAACTGCAATTGGAGAATTTTCTGGTTTGAGGTAATTCCCTGGTTCTCACTAGCTTCTTTGGGTGTATTGATCCTAACTGTGATCATGAGTCTGACTCTGATGCATCCCTGTCTGTCTTCCTCTCTGTGGACTCTGCAAGCACAGGCCATGCACATGGGGAATAAGGAGGAGGGTCTTTGCATTTCCTCCCTCCTGCTGGCTTAGCCTTCACTGGCACCAGTGTCCTCCAAGCTCTGCCTTATCCTCCATCCACTGGCTGTTTCAGCTGCCAGTCAGGCCTGTGCCATAGTCTCATGCCATTCTCCAGGCTGTACTGGCATCTGAGAACACACAGCCATTCTGACTGTCCACTCTCCTATAGCCACCCCATGCACTGGCAGCTGTGGTTCTCTGGGGATGATTTTGCCTCAGATGCAGACCACAGGCATCCCCTGTTTGGCATTCTCAATTCATCCAAACGGTGCTGCTTATTCGATCTTCCATACTTATGGTTATGACAACCAGGGGCCATGTTAAAGCAGAGTATAAAATGTTTTACTTCTTTGTAGAATTTTTTTCTAACTTCCTTCCATAGGTCAAATGAAAGTTCTTGAAAACTGTCATTATAGACACATTTTTGTCCTCTAAAGAAGAGAAAATAAAAACTATCTCACTATCTTTGGGGCACCATGGTGCCTCAGTCAGTTAAGTGTCTGAATTTGACTCAGGTCATGATATCAGGGTCCTGAAATCAATCCCCGTATCGTTGGGCTCCAGGCTCAGGAAGGAGTCTGCTTGTCTCTTTCTCTCTCTGTACCTCCCCTCACTAGTTCCCTCTCTCTCATAAATAAATAAATAAATAAATAAATAAATTAATTAATAAAAAACACTGTCTTCAAAACTTTGTGGCTTTTTAATTTTTTAATGTGAAAAATAAACTGTTTAATCTTCACAAAATAACACATTGTCCAAGTAGCTTGGATTGCAAATTCAATGCACTTTGACTTTGAGATAATTTTCTTTACCAAAAATAAATTAACAAATAAATAAATAAGTAAACATTTTCTTTTTTAAACTTTTGCACTGGATCAA
Organism: Ursus americanus; assembly: GCF_024610735.1. Classification (NCBI taxonomy): domain Eukaryota; kingdom Metazoa; phylum Chordata; class Mammalia; order Carnivora; family Ursidae; genus Ursus; species Ursus americanus. The sequence goes on along the minus strand of NC_142131.1, from coordinate 82,118,027 downwards.
CATTATAATTGATGTTATTATTGAAAACATGTAAGCAATAAGAACAAGTAGGTACCATTTAGAGTAAAACTGTATTAAAATATACTTTCAGGGGCGCCTGGGTGGCTCAGTTGGTGAAGCATTTGCCTTTGGCTCAGGTCATGATCCCAGAGTCCTGGAATTGGGTCCTGCATCAGGCTCCTTGCTCAGCTGGGAGTCTGCTTCTCTCTCTGCCTGCTGCTCCCCCTGCTTGTGCTCTCTCTGACAGATAAATAAATAACGCCTTTAAAAAAATATATAGTTTCAAAATATAACAAACCACAGTGGACAACTCTTCCTCTGTGGTAATAATACACATTATTTTATGTTATCAGACATTTATAACAGAAAAAAATAAACTTAATAATATATAATCGTTTCACATATAACTAGAAGTTTATACTTTTTGACCACATTAACTTTTGCTATTTTTTAAAATATCATGCAAATTGTGTGAAAGATTAAAAATTAAAATATAATGTAAGTTAATTTGATAAATTTAAAGAATTTAGGTATATAAATATACATCTATATATTTATATATTTAGGTATATATATCTATATATGTTTTGGTATATATTTATATATCATATAAATAAACATTTACATAAATTATATATATGATACATATACATATATAATATAATTGTATGTAATTATATAAAAATAAATATATATACATAAATTATATATAATAAATATGTATTATGTATAATTATACATAATACATATAATTAATATATAATCCCATATATAGAATACATATAATTATATATACATATATGTACATGCATATTATATACATCATATACACATATAATTATATGAAAATTATTATATATTATTAAATAAATCTATACATATATCTCAAATTAATCCATTTTAATTTACTAGATGTGCTGATCAATATAATAAAACTAACAAAATAATTAATATGTGTGAGTATAGTATAACTATATACTTGCCGGATGTAAAACAGAAATGCAGAACACCTGAATAAAATTATTTTTCAATAATAAGAAATGTTAAAATAAACATATTGATTTTTATCCAAGGAGCTGGCAGAAACAAAAATCTGTGAAAACATCTGGGAAGTTGTCATTACCCCTCACACCAGGCTGGCCTGAGGCCATCCTGCATTATTAGTAACTCTGCCTCCATCCTGCTCTCAGGGGGCATTGCCACATGAACCTGACCAAAACAACAAATAGTAAGATCGACCTCCAAATATAGAAGCCTATAGTCCTGGTTGTAGATGTGTCTGCATGGATGTATGTGAAATGCCTAGTACACATTAACAGGTAAGTTGAACCTTTTTGCAGAATGTACTCCAGGAAGTTTATGCAGGAAATGCATGTGGCATGCCCAGAAGTAAGAAAGACAGTGACCTATTGGTTCTAATTTGTGTTTTTATGGAGAAACATGCAAATGCTATAGGACACTTTGAATACAATTAATAAAGAATTTTTCTTTGCTAAGCAATGCGATAAGCCAGTAATAAGTCCACAGCTCATTAAGTAGAGGACTTCAAAAAGAAAATTATATTTAGGTCATAATGCGTATAAAATTACTATAAAAAGATCTTTAAGAAATAAAGTAAAATTCAAAGAATCAGATGGATACTTGTGAACTTTTTAAAAACAAAATGATATTTATGCCTAAAACTTACATTGTCTTCAATTCTGGGAAGAACTTTTTTTTTAAAGATTTTATTTATTTATTGGACAGAGAGAGAGGCAGCGAGAGAGGGAACACCAGCAGGGGGAGTGGGAGAGGGAGAAGCAGGCCTCCCGCTGAGTGGGGAGCCCCTTGTGGAGCTCGATCCCAGGACCCTGGGATCGTGACCTGAGCCAAAGGCAGACACTTAACGACTGAGCCACCCAGGCGTCCCTGGGAAGAACTTTTGTGATCACAAATAATCCATCATAGAAGTAAGGTGAAAATAGTGAAGTACTTGATATTATGTATGACCTTCTTACCTGAATCATGGGGAATGAGACACGGCCCTACCCTCAAGGCTGCCACATTCATGAAATAGAGACACTTGAAACTTGATGATATGGGTACCAGATGCTAAAATAAAAGTATAGGTGAACTATAATAGATTGACAAATAACAGAAAAACTTATTTATCCTGAGCTGACCAAATAAATCTATATAACAGGGTTTATTTAAGAGATAGTTAAAATATGAGTAAGATTGAACGCATTGGACAACTCAGGGAAGGGAACTCCAGGTATTGTTGGATGGTGTGATGTTTTTAGAGTCTGTGGCAGAATCTCTGACATGGAGCAGACGAAGGTGACAGCAAAAGTGGGAATGTCTGTAATGTGACTTTTTCTTATGGATTTTATACTCTAGGCAATGTAGCTGGTCACATATGTGCACCTGATATGATTATATACATTTTAGTTCCATTTTTAAATATCCTTTCCTCATTGTGATCAAATATCTCTAAGGAGATGATGCTTCCATTCAGGGGGTCAATTAAGAGACAGACAGAGTTCAAAATAAGATTACAGGTGGTGTCAGCACTGATGGCTTTTTATATGACAACATTAAGCAGAGTGCCTGGAGAACAAGCACAGACAACAGTATTGTGTTTGTTTTCTTTGTCTTCAGAGTCAATTTGCAGACACAATACCCAAATTGGAAAAAAGATCAGGATCAGACTGAGACTTACTGAAATGGGTTTATGCAGTGTCCACTTGTATGAGAACTGAATTCAGCTGGGATGCACAGATGACCCCGGGAATCAAGATAACACCCAGAGTCAAGTCCTCAACAAATGTACTGAGGTGTGTTGCTTCCTCTATGTAATTTTGTCAGTGAGGGGGAAGTGGTTACATGGTGCCTTGTGCACTCACCTTTAGTGAAATTAGCACAACAGGAATGTATGGACAGCCTGGTTTTGTGTTTGTGAGAATTGAATAAGAGTATAAAGAAAAAGGGGCTCCTGGGTGGCACAGCGGTTAAGCGTCTACCTTCGGCTCAGAGCGTGATCCCGGCGTTATGGGATCGAGCCCCACGTCAGGCTCCTCCGCTATGAGCCTGCTTCTTCCTCTCCCACTCCCCCTGCTTGTGTTCCCTCTCTCGCTGGCTGTCTCTCTCTCTGTCGAATAAATAAAATCTTTAAAAAAAAAAAAGAAAAAAAAGAGTATAAAGAAAAAAAAATGAAAAAAAAATCCTTGTGTAATCTTGGATGATGAGTGTCCAAATGAAGAAAAGGTAGAAATGATCAAAGCTACGATTACTTTAGAGTTTCTCAGCCTCAGCAAATGTGGTATGTTGTGCGAGATAATTCTTTGTTCTGTAGTGTCCTCTCTATTGTATATTGCATTATCTACTAGATGCCAGGAGCACCAGTATGCCAACATCTCTAGACATTGCAGGATGCCCCTGGGCAGAGGGCAGTTCCAACTCCAGTTAGGAACCAGCATGTTAACTGATAACTTACATGTCACATGTGCTAAGCAGTAACTATATATCCTTGTTTAAATTTTATGCCTGCAGGCTACAAGCTGACAGAGGTAAATTCACCAGATCAGTGTCACATTTTTAATAAATGGCAATACCAGAAGTAAATTGAAGGTTTAACACCAAATTCTGAGCAATTTACTTGTGAAATGTAGAAGTATCAACCCAGCCTGAAACAACAAAAAAGCATACATTTTAGTGATCTGTGTGCATGTGCACATGTATGTATATAACTTTGATTCTAATTGATTTCAATTTATGCAGCTTTATGGAAATACATACACAAATATAAATTAACAATTTGTACACTTGTTATTGAAAAATAAGTTTGTGTAAATATTAAATGAGATACTTAAATGTTTAAAACATTGAAGGAATACACAGTATTAAAGCATTAAGTTCTCTTTGCATCTCCTATTTTGGGATTGGTTGAGTTAGGCTTTAGTGGAAAGAGGGAGCTCACACAGGATTCCATGTACGGATGCAGAATTAGATATTGTAACATAGGTAGGGTATTGAACTTTGCCCAGGTTGGTTCCTTAAAGGATTTCCTAAACCAAAAATGATTTCTACAGAAAACACATCTTTCTATAGCAGGCTAACTTCTGGTAAGTATTATTGCCATTCTGAAAAGTCACTACAGAAAAGAAGGAAAGCAGAATTTTGAAATAGTTTTGACATGGGGATAAATCCCTGAATAGAGAATCAGAAAGCCTAAATTGTAGACCTCGCTCTACATTGGTTGGTGTGTTCTTAAATAAATGACTGTGAATATTTATGTCTTAGTTTTCTAGTCTATTTAACAGTGAAAGCACATTTTAAGTATCTGTACCAATAATAAATACCTGAATTCTAAAATTGAGTCACATTTTTCTCAATATTTTACTTCCAAACTTCTGAAGAAAAGGATAGGAAAAAAAAAAAACTAATGCAAGGAGAGTAGTTACAGAAATGTAGTATGTGAATCTTTCAAACTTGCAAAAGCAACTGGAGGATAGATTCTGTGTATCTGCAACCTGACTTACAGAGATGATACGAGTGCTCTTTGATAAACATATCATTCTAGATAGTGATACCTTTTGATTGAAAGCAACTATGATTTTGGCTTCATTTAGAGGACCTGGTATATTACATGTTGGTAAATGATATCACCAGGCCTCCCTTCTTCCATTTACTAGAGGACAGTTGTGAGCAATTAGGACATTGTAGGGAGCCAGTAAGAACACAGGAAAAGCAGGACTGAGGAAATATGTCTCTAAGGAGAAGATGTAAAATATGTAACTTTAATATCTAAGACAATTTAAGTAAATTCATTAATAAAATGAAATTTATTTAAATAAAATTATTTAAATCATTTATCTTGTTGTCAAGTGGACGTAATTTCTGACCCTTGTCCAGGATGCTAGTGAGATGGCCAACAAAGTTCACATCTGTGTCTTCCCTTCCACATATGGAAGTGGCCCAGGAGCAAAACATGTGTCTCATCCATTATGTCACTTCAGACAGATGCTATCAATTCTCACCTGTGTGCAGTGAAATTAATGCTAATGCTTAAATGTCAAAGTTTTCACGGGATTGAAAGTAATCAGTACAGGTGAGAGTTTTTGTAAATAGACTATGCATAAGCTAGTTATTTTTATTTCAGTGTCTAGAAGCAGAAGATATTGGTAAAAATAATCTGATAGAAGTTTATTTATGTATTTGAAAATTAATGTGTAAACATTAAAATAAACAGTGGGCATGATAGAAAAATTGCTAGGAAGATCTTTTATTTTAATGATGTCATAGTCTTACTGGTATAAAAAATACACATTGGGATCAAGTACAAGGTTTGATGGCCATCTATAAGTTTCTATTACCCTCTTAAAATACCTTTACCCTCCTCTTTTTAATTATCTATAAAACTAGACAAAATCATTTTTAGAAAAGAAATGAGAAGCAGTAAGAGTAAAAGTGATTTCAAATATTACCATATTATATATTTTGATATCAACATAATATGATGCGTCTTAGACTGAAAACCTAAGGACATTTTAAGAAACAAAACATGTGCTTTTTCTCAATTAGCATATCAGAAGTTATCAGAGTGGTTCTCATTCATTTTGCTGGACTCTGAATTCTGTCTTGATGGTGGCTCATGTTCAGTCTAGAAATGCTTTGACAATTTTATCTCATTTAATTTTTCTATACATTTGCACAGAAATCATACATAAGTATTCTTGCATAGATTTTTAAATTTCCTTTTTCTTATTTCTTAGTGTCTCTCCCTTTTCCCTTTAGTTATATTTTTTTATTGCTTATTCACCTTTTGGCTAAGATTGAACGTATTATATTTACTGTAAGATTTTCTGATACTTGTCTTTCAAAATTTTGAATAAGTCAGTTATATTGGCCAAATTTTATTTTAATTTTCAAGAATACTTCTTAATTTTATGTATTTAATATATTGTAGAACTTTCAGGTATTACTTTTTATTAAAAATATTGTCTGCCATAACTTCTTTTTATCTTAATTTGCTGTGTGTATATTTTAATCTTCCCCTCTTCTATGGCAACATCCCCAAAAATCTAGTAATCTCTAGCTCTATAATTTTATATAAGTCATAGTGTAACTAGTTGGTCCAAGTTTGCTCAGGACATTTCTCAGGTTAAAAGTGAAAGCCCCATGTTCCAAGAATCTCCCTATTTTAAGCAAAGTAGAATGACTGACAGCCCACTCATATCACATGGGGTCAAATTTTGTCAACTGATACTTTCCTTTGGAATACAATTTCTTCCCAATCCAATGGTTTCTTGCGATGTCAAAATGTTTTCCTCATTAATTGAATAATCATATCTCTATTCAAATCTTATCATATAAAATGTCCTGAATTTCTCCCTCTGACATGCCTTATTTTAGGTCTTTTTAAAATGTACATAATTTAAAAAATCTTGTGATAACTAATATTTTTAATCCATTCCCATTAGTTTAGCTGCATTTCAGAGGGAGAGGTGATAAATATTTGAGATAAAAATATAATTTTTACTTCTGTTAAAACAAGTTTTAAATATAAGGTATTATTTAATGAAAATGGGCAGGAGATGATCAAGATCAAGACCTTTTAAATATTTTATTTTATTTTTTATTAAGTTTTTAATTTTAATTACAGTACAGCTAAAATACAAAGTTATATGTTTCAGGTATACAATATAGTGATTCAACTATTCTATACATTACTAAATGCTCATCATGATAAGTGTACTCTTTAAGCCCCATCACCTAGTTTGCCCATCATCCCACCCACTTCCCCCACTGGTAACCATCACTTTGTTCTCTATAGTTAAGAATCTGTTTCTTGGTCTATCTATCTATCTATCTATCTATCTATCTATCTATCTATCTATCTATCATCATCATCATCTATCTATCTATCTATCATCTATCTATCATCTATCTATCTATCTATCTATCTATCTATCTATCTATCTATCTATCATCTATCTATCATCTATCATCATCTATCATCTCTCTCTCTCTCCTTTTCTTTTCCTCATCTGTTTTGTTTCTTAAATTCCATGCATGAGTGAAATCATATGGTATTTATCTTTCTCTGACTAACTTGTTTGGCTTAACATTGTACTCTCCAGCTCCATTAATGTCATTGTAAATGGCAGGGTTTCATTCTCTGTTATGGCTGAATGCTATCTCTATCTCTATATCTATTCGTCATCTATCTATCATCTATCTATCTATCATCTATCTATCTATATCTATCTATCATTTATCATCTATCATCTATCTATATCTATCTATCATCTATCTATATCTATCTTTTATCATCTATCATCTATCTATATCTATCATCTATCTACCTGTCATCTATCATCTATCTATCTATCTATCTATCATCTATCTATCTATCTATCTATCTATCTATCTATCTATCTATCATCATCTATCATCTATCTATCATCTATCTATCTATCTATCTATCTATCTATCTATCTATCTATCATCTATCTATCTATATATCATCTATCTATATCTATCTATCTATCTATCATCTATCTATCTATCTATCATCTATCTATCATCTATCTATCATCTATCTATCATCTATCTATCTATCTATCTATCTATCTATCTATCTATCATCTATATATCATCTATCTCTTTACCAAATATTCTTCATCCATTCACCTATTCATCAGTTGATGGACAATTAGGCTGCTTTCATAATTTGGCCATTGCAAATAATACTACAATAAACACAGGGGTTCATGTATTCCTTTGAATTAGTGGTTTTGTATTCTTTGGGTAAATACCCAGTAGCATGATTACTGGATCATATGGTATTTTTATTTTGAACTTTTTTTGTTTGTTTGTTTAGGGCTTAAAACATTTTATTGTTTTTTGTTTTTGTTTTTCTTTTTTTTTTTTATAATCCATTGCAGTCAAATTTTAATATCTGCAAGAATAAGTCTAAAACAATAAATGGAAGATCTACACACAGGAATCTGTAAAACATTACTGGATAAGTTAGAAGAAAATTTAATAAGTGAGAAAAAATTGCCATAGTTCATTTCTAAATTCAATGAGTAACAATCAAAATCTCAACTATTTTTTTCATGGAAATTAACCCCCTGACATTTTTATTTTATTTTATTTTATTTATTTTATTTTATTTATTTTATTATTTTGACATCTGTGTATTTTGCTACTTGGTATAAATCAACAAAGGTGCATATGAAGAGCTCAGATTTACAGAAAAAAAATTCTGTTTAAGATAGCATCCGTGTTATCCTATCTGAATACATGCGCAGCCATATGGAAATTCTTTCACTAAATCCCATTTTGCAGGGTGGAGAGCTGCACACATTTACTTATATGAGCATTCATTTGGAATATTTCTATTTTATTTTATTTTTTCCCTTTTTTTCATAATAATATTTTTTATTATGTTAGTCACCATACAGTACATCCCTGGTTTTTGATATAAAGTTCGATGATTCATTAGTTGCGTATAACACCCAGTGCACCATGCAATACATGCCCTCCTTACTACCCGTCACCAGCCTATCCCATTCCCCACCCCCCTCCCCTCTGAAGCCCTCAGTTTGTTTGTCATAGTCCATAGTCTCTCATGCTTCATTCCCCCTTCTGATTACCCCCTTTCTTTATCCCTTCTTCTTCTACCGAGCTTCTTAGTTCTTATGTTCCATAAATGAGAGAAACCGTATGATAATTGTCTTTCTCTCCTTGACTTATTTCACTTAGCATTATCTCCTCCAGTGCCGTCCATGTTGCAGCAAATCTTGAGAAATCATTCTTTTTGATAGCTGAGTAATATTCCATCATATATATGGACCACATCTTCTTAATCCAGTCATCTATTGAAGGGCATCTTGTCTCATTCCATGATTTAGCTACTGTGGAAAATGCTGCTATGAACATTGGGGTGCATATGGCCCTTCTCTTCACTACGTCTGTATCTTTGGGGTAAATACCCAGTAGTGAATGGCTGGATCATAGGGTAGCTCAATTTTTAACTTTTTAGGGGACCTCCACAGTGTTTTCCAGAGTGGCTGTACCAACTTGCATTCCCACCAACAATGTAGGAGGGATCCCCTTTCTCCACATCCTCTCCAACATTTGTTGTTTCATGCCTTGTCAATTTTTGCCATTCTAACTGGTGTAAAGTGGTATCTTAATGTGGTTTTGATTTGAATTTCCCTGATGGCTAATGTTTTCGAACATTTTTTCATGTGTCTGTTAGCCATTTGTGTGTCTTCATTGAAAAAGTGTCTGTTCATATCTTCTGCCCATTTTATGATTTGTTTATTTGTTTCTCGTGTATTGAGTTTGAGAAGTTCTTTGTAGATCTTGCATACCAGTCTTTTATCTGTAGCATCATTTGCAAATATATTCTCCCATTCCGTGGGCTGCCTCTTAGTTTTTTTCACTGTTTCCTTGGCTGTGCAAAGGCTTTTTTATCTTGATGAAGTCCCACAAGTTCATTTCATCTTTTCTCTTCAAAGACACATCTATTTCGAACTTTTTGAGGAATGTCCATACTGTTCTCCAAAGTGTCTACACCAGTTTGCATTCCCACCAACAGTGCAAGAGGGTTCCTTTTTCTCCACATCCTCTCCAACACATTGTTTCTTGGTTTCTGATTTTAGCCACTCTGACAAGTTTTGACCTGCATTTCTCTGCTGATGAATGATGTTGCATGTTTTCATGTGTCTGTTGTCCTGGATATCATCTTTGGAGAAATGTTTGTTCATGCCTTCTGCCCATTTTTAATTAGATTATTTGTTTTCTGGGTGTGAGTTTTATAAGTTCTTTATATGTTTTGGATACTAAGCCTCTATCAGATATGTAATTTTCAATTATTTTCACCCATTCAGTATGTTGGCTTTTGGTTTTGCTGAACATTTCCTTTGTTGTGCAGAAGTTTTTAATTTTGATATAGTCCCAATAGTTTATTTTTCCTTTTATTGCCCTTGCCTCAGGAGAAACATCTAGAAAAATGTCACTATGACTAATGTCTGATAAATCAATGCCTGAACTTTCTTACAGGATTTTTATGGTTTCAGGTCTCACAGACAGGTCTTTAATCTATTTTGACTTTATTTTGTATATGGTGTTAGAACATGGTCCAATGCCATTGGTTTGAATGTTGCTGTCAGTTTTCCCACCACCATTTGTTGGAGAGACTTTTTCTTTTCCATTGTATACCCTTTCCTCCTTTGTAGAAGATTAATTGACCATATAATTGTGGGTTTATTTCTAGGTTTTCCATTCTGTTCCATTCATTTCTGTGTCCATTTTTGTGCCAGCACCATACTCTCTTGATTACTACAGCTTTGTAATATAACTTTAAGTCTAAAATTGTGATAGCTACTGTTTCTTTCTTTTTTCTTTTGTAATATTTCTATGCCTATTCCAAGTCTTGTGTGGTTCCATACAAATTTTATTCTGGTTTTTACATAAGGGTCGTATTGAACTCATAAAATTAATTTGGAATACCTTCCTCCTCTTCGATTGTTTGGAATAGTTAGAAAATAGGTATTAACTTTTACTTGAATGTTTGGTAGAGCTCACCTGTGAAGATATATGGTCCTGGACTTTGTTGGACTTTTCTGTTTCAATTTCCTTGCTGGTAATCAGTCTGTTCAAATTTTCTATTTCTTCCGGCTCCAATTTTGCTGGATTTTATGTTCCTAGAAATTTATGAATTTCCTCTAGGTTGTCTAATTTCTTGGCATCTAATTTTTCATAATATTCTCTTGTGTTGGCTCTTATTTCTTCTCTTTCAGTTGTAATTTTATTTGAACTCTTTCTCTGCCTCGCTATCTCTCTCTCTCTTTTTTAATGAGCCTGGCCAGAGTTTTATTAATTTTGTTGATCTTTTCAAACAACTATCTCCTGTTTTCATTGATCTGTTTTATTATTATTGTTTGTATTTTTTTAGGTTATATATCATTTTTTTCTGCACAAATGCTTATTATTTCTTTCATTCTCCTGGTGTTAGGTTTTGTTTATCATACTATTTTCTAGCTCACTTAGGTGTAATGTTAGGGTGTTTATTTGAGATTTTTCTTGCTTCTTAAGTTAAACCTGGATTACCGTGAACTTCCATCTTAGAACTTCTATTGCTGCATCCCAAAGATTCTAGGACTGTTGTGTTCATTTTCAATTCTTCCCTTGTAATATTTTTATTTCTTCTTTGATTTTTTGGTTGATGCATTCATTGTTTAATAGCATATTATTTAACCTTCATGTACTTGTGATCCTTCCATATTCTTTTTTTTTTCTTTTGGTTGATTTCTATTTCTAATTTTGTGGTCAGAAAAGAAGAATGATATGACTTAGATTTTTTAGTTTGTTGAGACTTGTTTCATGGCCTAATAGATGATGTAATCTGGAGAATGTGACTTGAAAAGATTGTGTATTCTGCTGTTTTAGGGTGGATTGTTCTGAATATATGTGTTAAATCCATCTGGTCCAGTGTGTCATTCAAAGCCAATCCTTCCTTCTTGATTTTCTATATGGATGATCTGTCCATTGATGTAAGTCAGAAATTAAAGTCCCCTGCTACTATTGTGTTATTAGGAATTAATTCCTGTATGTGTTTTTTATTAATTGTTGTATGTATTTGGATGGTCCGATAGTGGGTGCATATACATTCACAATTATTGTGTCACCTTATTGAATTGCTCCCTCTATGGTTATATAGTATACTTGTCTCCTGTTATAGTCTTTGCTTTACAGGAAATTTTGTTAAATATAGTGGCATCTTGGTGGCTCGGTTGGTTGAATGTTGCACTCTTGATTTCAGCTCAGGCCACAATCTCAGGGTCTTATGATCAAGTCCTGCATCAGGCTCAGTGATCAGTAAGGAGTCTACTTGTCCCTCTCCTATTGCCCCTCCCCCACACTGTGTGTGCACATGTGTGCATCCTCTCTCTCTCTCTTTCTTAAATAAATAAATAAATAAATATCCTAAAAAATAAAAAAAAAAAACCTGTTTTGCTCAATAGAAGTATTGCTACACCGGCTTTCTTTTGACATATACTTGCATGATTAATGTTTCTCCATCCCCTCACATTTAATCCACAGGCAAATTTGGGTGTGGCATGTGTCTCTTGTATGCAGCATATAGATGTGTCATTTTTTTTTTAAATCCACTCTGTGACCCTATGTGTTTTGATTGGAGCATTTCTTCTATTTATATTCAAAGTAATTATTGATAGATATGTATTTATTCCCACTTATTACTTGTTTTGTGGTTGTATTTGTAGTTTTTATCTGATTCTTTCTTGTCTTTCTGTTTTTCATGGTTTGTAATTTTTATTTTTTTATTTTTTATTTTGTAATGATAAGCTGGGATGGTATTCTCTTTGTTCTTTGCATATCTATTACTGGCTTTTTTATTTGTGGTTACCATTAGGCTTGTATATAGAATTTTCTGTATTTAGCTGTCTATATTAAGTTGATGATCACTTAAGTTTGAACACATTCTTTACTCCTATCCTTGGTATACTTAGGCATAGGGTGTCATATTTTACAACCTTTTATTTTCTGAAACCCTTAACTGATTTTTACAGAAATACTTATTTTTTACTGTTTTTTTGTTTCCTACTCTCATACTGTCATGTATGGTCTCTTCTTTCCACTCAAAGGTTTCCCTTTAATATATTACTAGGGTTGGTTTAGTGGTCATGAACTTTTTTAGTATTCATTTCTCTGAGGAGCTCTTTATCTCTCCTTCTATTCTGAATGCTGGCTTTGCTGGTTAGAGTATACCTGGCTGCAGATTTTTACATTTTAGCACTTTGAATATGTCACAACACTCTCTTCTGACTTGGAAAGCTTCTGCTGAAAAATCCTGACAGTCTTGTAGGGTTTACCTTGCATGTAATGGTATTATTTTCTCTTGTTGCTTTATTTTTTGCTTTCTTTATTGCTCTTTTTTTTCTATTTTAATTACTATGTGTTTTGGTGTGGCTATCTTAGGTTGATTTTTTGGGGGGATCTCCTTGCCTTCTGGATCTGGATATCTGTTTCTTTCACCAGATTAAGAATTATTTCTTCAGATAATTTGTCAACCCTCTTTTCTTTCTTCCTTTGGGGTTCCTATCATGTGAAAGTTACTACACTTGACAGAGCAACAGGGTTATCTTTTTCTATTCCCATTTTGCATAATTGTTACCTCTTATTTGCTCAACTTGATTATTTTCCATTAGTCTGTTTTCCAGGTCATTAATTCATTCGCATGATTTCTCTAGCCTGATATTTGTTCCATCAAGTATATTTTTAATTTCATTTGTTGTGTTCTTCATTTCTGCTTGGTTCCTTTTTATCTCTTCATTAAGGTTCTCATTGATGCCCCCCCCTTTTCTCAAATCCAGTGAGTGTCTTTATAATCATCACTCTAAATTATCTAGTAGTCATTTTACTTATATCCATTTTGCTTTGGTGTTTTGCTGTGGTTTTGTCCTTTTATTTCACTTGGAACATATTCTTCTTTCTCATTTTTTTTTTAAAGGTTTTATTTATTTATGTGACAGAGAGACAGCCAGCGAGAGAGGGAACACAAGCAGGGGGAGTGGGAGAGGAAGAAGCAGGCTCCCAGCGGAGGAGCCGGATGTGGGACTCGATCCCGGAGCGCCGGGATCACGCCCCGAGCCAAAGGCAGCCGCCCAACGACTGCGCTACCCAGGCGCCCCCTTTCTCGTCATTTTGTATAACTCTCAGAGTCTATCTCTTTGTGTTAGACAAGTCAGCTATATCTCCTGCTCTCCTAGGTAATGGATTTATGAAGAAGAGTTCCTGTAGTATCCTGTAGTGTGGTGTCCCCTGTTATCCAGGGCCTGACACTTCAGAAAGTGTCTCTTATGAGTGTTGTGTGTGCTTTGCCATTGTGTCCTGGCCATTTTTTCTTTTAGTCCACTTGTCTGTAGAAGCTCTCTTTTCCTGTCATGGGTCGCGTTTTGTCCCTCTTCAGGATAAAGTTTACTTTTTCCATGTGTGCACTGGTCTGCTTGCAAAATGAGACCTGCTACCACTGCCACCAGAAGTGAGGCCATGCAAAACTCATAGGTCTAGAGACTCAGTGTAGGCAGGGATTTGTGCTGGCCTTCTGGAGGGTGCCAGTAAATGCAGACTGAGGAAAGCTTGACTGGAAAAGGTGGAACCATGAAAATGTAAGAAGGGGTGAGGTTTGCTGTAATCAGGTAGTGAGTGTCTGCACAGTTCTCATTCCTACAGGTGGCCCTATGTTTATACTGGGGAAGGGCAGGAAAGGGAAATGTTACCTATCATCTCCTTTGCTCATGGAGGGATCTTCCTGCAACCCCTGCCTCTCTGGGAAACACTATGAGGTGAGTAAATAATTCACTCCCATATGTCCAGGTATTTTTCAAACTTCTGCTTCTATGCTGTATCTGCATGGGCTATTTGTCACGCTATCTATTTAAGGGCAGGACCTCCACTTACTAATGACTTTGGGGTTCTCACAGAGCTGAGTCTGCTGATTTTTAAAATTCCAGGCTTTAATTTCTGGTAGTTATAAGAACTCATGAAGGTTGGCTCCTCTTTCTTTCAAAGTCTAAAGTTATGGGAAGTTGTCTTCCCCATGTGGGACCTCTGTGTGATAGTCTTTACTCACTCTTCCCCATGATTGTGGTATCCTCCCTATTATGATGGTCATGGTCTGTTTTCTCATTAAACTCCTCCCTGGAATTGCTACATTCTTCAAAGTGGCTTCTTCTCTCCCTTTATTTGTGTAGTTTCCTCTGTCGGTCTTTGGGTCATTCTCTGGGTTATTTATGCTGTCATGAGTGTTATCTAGTTGTATTCATGGGATGAAGTGAGTTAATGGCTCTTTTACTTTGTCATCTTCCCAGCCTCCCTAAGACATTTTAAAATTTTACTTTTCTGTTTGGGGATGCTTGAGCGAAATAGTGAAGGTTGCAGTATGCATGATTTATAGAATATCTGAAGAAAGGTTTGCTCTATAGTCAGAAATGAAAATGAAAGGTTGAAAGTAATGATTATGGAGGAATGTAATAATTAAGACTGTTTATTTGTACCTGATGTTATTAGGCAATAAACTCTTGTATTTTTCTGAGTCCACACTATGAACTGATAACTGATAAGGTAGGACACAGTGACAAGAAGCAAATCTAGCTTATCAACATGAGAAAAAAAAAGTTACAGTTATTCATATATGCCTGAAAGGGTGAGTAATATAACCTTGAATGAAAACATAAACACCTTCCGTGTGTCACTAAATTTATTCATATTATGAGCCAAAGGAATATTTGAACTGATATAAACTTGTGTTCAGTCTTGGCCAAAGAATTATGTTTATATTTAATTAAAATATTTGATATTTTTGATATGTGAATTTATGAAGGGCATAGAATTATCCATATCCTATTCAGGTAGATACAGATATTTTCTTTTTATTATTTCATTAATTCTTTACAGAAAATTTTGAACATAAATGCTTACCACCTTAACCTGTAACTTTGTGAAACAACATAGAACGTCTCTCAAAATAGGAAACTTTATTTATTTAAGGACCTAGGTATTGCATGAAAATTTCACAATTAGACTAATTTTTTTAAAAGTAAAAAAAAAAAAAAACAAAACATATCTCTTTATGTACTGCATGTGTTTTTCTCTTCTTTCAGGGGAACCAAAGAATAGAATATGGAAAGTTACAACCAAACATTAACTGATTTCTTTTTAATGGGATTGTTTCCACCAACAAGTATTGGCCTCTTTCTTTTCATTTTCATTGCACTTATTTTCTTAATGGCTCTTTTTGGCAATCTATCCATGATCATCCTTATCCTCTTGGATACCCAACTCCACACACCCATGTATTTTCTACTTAGTCAGCTCTCCCTAATGGATCTGAACTACATCTCCACCATTGTCCCCAAGATGGCTTTCAATTATCTCTTTGGAAACAAGTCTATCTCACTTATTGGTTGTGGGGTTCAGAGCTTCTTCTTCTTGACTTTAGCAGTTGCAGAAGCACTACTCTTGACATCTATGGCCTATGATCGTTATGTGGCTATTTGTTTTCCTCTTCACTATCCCATTCGCATGAACAAAAAAGTGTGTGTGCTAATGATCATAGGATCATGGACAATAGGGTCTATCAACTCCTGTGCCCACACTGTATATGCCCTCCATATCCCTTATTGCCAATCCAGAGCCATCAACCATTTCTTCTGTGATGTCCCTGCCATGTTGACTCTGGCCTGCATGGACACCTGGGTCTATGAGTACACAGTGTTTGTAAGCACCACACTCTTGATTGTGTTTCCTTTCATTGGCATTGCAAGTTCCTATGGCCGGGTTCTCTTTGCCATCTGCCACATGCAGTCAACAGAGGGGATGAAGAAGGCCTATTCGACCTGCAGCACACATCTCACTGTGGTGACTTTCTATTATGCACCTTTTGCTTACACTTATCTACGCCCAAGATCCCTCCGTTCTCCAACAGAGGACAAGGCTCTGGCTGTCTTCTACACCATCCTGACCCCAATGCTCAACCCCATCATCTACAGCCTGAGAAACAAGGAGGTGATAGGGGCCCTGAGAAGAGTGATTCAGAGGATGTGCTCTATAAAAATATAGAGTAAGCTCTCATTAGTCCTGCAGCCTCAGAAGTAGATTACTTTCACCTTGTATGCTCCTTAAGAACACTATTATTCCAGGATTGAAGGCAGGGACTAAAATAATTTAGAATATTAAAATAATTGAGATTTGACAAAGTAGTTATATATTTCCAAACACTTGTTCTGTTTGCATTGTGGTAACTTTTAGTAAATAGAAAGGACATAGTATTTCCTCAATCTTGTTTGCAGGAGATTTTACTGATATGTAGAAATTATAACGGAAATTGCCCAACTTGATGGTATCATTCAGTATAATAGTTCTACTGTACTGAATATATATCCCCAAATGATTAAATAATACAAAGAACAATACATGTCATAACCTTGGTCATTCTATTGATAACCAAAACAATTATTTGTTTTAATTCCATTATAGTGTATTCTTAACTGGTGCATATCGGTTCTTCTCTTTCTCAGTTTTCAGGACAGGTGATAGATATAGAGTTTTGTCAGAGAGCTCTGCATGAATTAGAATTTCTTGCATCACTAGAGAGGAAAAATAAAAAGTTTGCATCTTTCTGGGGCACCTGGGTGACTCAGTAATTTAAATATCTGCCTTCATCTCAGGTCATGATCCCAGGGTCCTGCTCAACAGGAAGCCTGCTTCTCCCTCTTCCTCTGCTGCTCCCCCTGCTTGTGTTCTCTATTAGAAAAATAAATAAATAAATAAATAAATAAATAAATAAATAAAATATTTTTGGGAAAAAAAGTTCGTATCTTTTATGAGAGGAGCCCTGGGATAATCTGAGTGATTCTTTTTTAAGATTTATTTATTTTAGAAAGAGAATGAGAGAAAAAAAAAAACAAGAGAACAAATGGGGTGAGGGGCAAAAGGAGAGGGGGGAGAAACATAAGCAGGCTCCATACTGATTGTGGAGCCCAACATAGGGCTGGATCTTACTACCCTGAGATCTTGACTTGAGCCCAAACCAGGAGTCAGACATTTAAACAAATGTGCCACCCCAGGCACTCCAATCTAGGTGATTCTTTTTTTAAAAAGTTGAATTTATTTGAAAGTGAGAATAAGCAAGAAAGATATGGCACAGGTGGGAGGTGGAGAGGGAAAATCAGACCTCCCAGTTGAGCAGGAAGCCTGTTGCCAGGTTTGATCCCACGACTCCAGGGTCAGGACCTGAGCTGAAGGCAGATGCTTAACCAACTGAGACACTCAGGCACACCTAATTTGATTCTTATGGAAGAAATCTTAGGGATATATAATTAGAGTTGCAAAACGGGCTATTGAAGAATGAGAGCAACTTTAAAATTATTTTAAAAACTAATCTGTGCAAATTAATCAATCTGAAAAACTACTGAATGAGTCCTTAATATATGTTAAAATTGTATATCTCATGTAACCACTCTTATAAACTTATAATACCTGCAATGAAAATTTTATGTTCCATTTACTAGTCTCATAATTCTAGAGGACTAGCTTTGGGGGTCTATTTGGCATCAACATTTCCACTTCAGTATTTTGAATAGCTATACCTGCTTGGTCATTTCCCTACAAAGTTCCTAACTTTAATCCCAGTTTAACTTTACAAAGGATGAAGATCCATTACTATCAAGAGAGAATTCTACTATACTCTTTATTTTCTGAGGACGTGTGGGAAGAAGGAAGAATTATCATCTGAGAAGCCATGGATTATTCAAATGAAAACAGTGATGGATGAGTAATATATTAGACTTGAAAATTATCATTTTTCCCCAAATAGAAGATCCATATTTTAGAAGACATGATATTAATTGGTTGTTTTTATACTAAAACTAATTTAGCATTTCGAGAGCTCTTGACTATTAACTGATTAAAAGCTTTATTTTGAAATGGCATGAATATGACTGTTTATCTTCTAATATATCATAGAAAATTTTCTCATTACAAGGAATTGCATGATATTATAGCAATACTTCTAAAAAGAAATGGTTTCATGCTTTTGAAATTGCCTTCTACTACAAAATTTAAGTCTCAAATATGGAGAAAAGAAGACATTTACTACTTAGTATCAATAACCAAATACTTGTAAGCATTTACTATTTTCCAAGGTTTTCCAACTTACTTAAAATATGATTCAGAATATGATTAGCTCAAGTTTTAAACTGAAGTATATTTATTTATTAACAAAAAATTTTAATTAGAAACTACTATAGATAGGCCAGTGATGGGTATTAAGGAGGGCACATATTGCATGGTGCAGTGGGTGTTATATGCAAATAATGAATCATGGAACATTTCATCAAAAACTAAGGATATACTGTATGTTGACTAACATAACATAATACAAAATTATTATTAAAAAAACTACTATGATTAAAAAAGAGTGAGAGGTGTGTAGATTCTTCAGAATTGCTGGCCAATCAGATCTTAATAGTCAACAATTATCAGCAATTTCCAACACTTAGCTGACAATGATTCCTGTGAAAACCTCATTGTCACCCCTTCTGGCACCATTCCCAGCCCCACAACCATATGATGATCTTTTCTGGAAACTTGGTGAATGTACTGCTCTTGCACATTCTCTACCTTGAGTAAGTCACACCAAGGTAAAGTTTGTAATAAAATAATCTAATGCAAAGTATTTGCCCTGGACAGAAGTTAAGAGTTAGACAAGGGAGTGAGTACATAGGTACTAACAGAGATATCAGTAATTTTGCTCTCTAAAATATGTCAAGAGAAAAGTCAGATACAAAACAAAATAAAAAAAAAAAAAAAAACCCTCTAGACTAGACTTTAGACTTCTGCTAAAACAGTGGTTCTGTGGCTCCTCAGTTATGTTCTTACATGGCCCATTATGTGTGAGAACTATGGGAAATTCATAATTTTCAAAATAATTTTCAAAATATGATTATTCATTTAAAAATGTCACAATGAAAAAGTTTACTTAGAACACACACAAAGTTTTAAAAAGTACATAATGAGCTCATTGTTATTATTTAGGTTCCTTACTCTTATCTTGTCCTTTGGGTTACACTAAATGTCATTGTCCTATGCCAAGAAAATAATTTTTAAAATTCCATAATATCCAAGAATTGCATAACACTACAAAAGGTGCAAAAAAGCAAAATGGGAACATTCAGAAATAAAAGAAAGGACCAGAGGAAATATTTGAAATCAAATCACAAATCTAGGAAACTCAAAGGACACTGAGCAGTTTAAATGCCAAAGACAAATAAACAAACACTATACCTAGGCACAACATTTTCTGGTTTCAGAAAATCAAGGTAAAGAAAAAATCCTGAAGAAGCCAGAAGAAAATAATGCTTTACCTATAGAGAATCAAAGTTAAGAATTATATCTGGCTTCTCAGAAACCATGTAAGTAAGAAGAGAGTTGAGTGAAATATGTAAAGTGTAGAGAGAGAAAAAGAAAAAAAAATCATTGTAGAATACTGTGCCCTGTGAAATTATTCTTCAAAAGTGAAGGAGAAAGAAAGATTTTCACAGGAAAAGAAAAACAATTGAAGGAATGTATTGCTAATAAACTTGTCTTGGAAAAAAATATGAAAAGTTATTTAAAGGGAATGAAACTTAGATCTGCAAAAAGAAAGATATTGAAAAAGGAATAAGGGAAAGTAAAATTTAAAAATAATGTATTTTTTCTTATTCTTAATTGATCTAACAAAGAACAATTTGTTCAAAATAACAATAGCACCAATGTGTCTAATTGTGTATAATTATATATACCATATTAATGCATATGCAAGTTGTATACAAGTAAAATTAATGACAACAAATGTACAAAGGATGGAAGAAAGGACTTACAATTACTTTTTATTATAAGTGTCTCACACTATATTGAAATGGTATTATTTATTCAAAAGTGGTCCAGGATTAGTTAAAAACATATATTGCGAACTATAGGGCAATGGAAATTAAAAAAAATAAAATTAAAAAGATGTATGG
The DNA here is from genome assembly GCF_024610735.1 of Ursus americanus. Lineage (NCBI taxonomy): Eukaryota > Metazoa > Chordata > Mammalia > Carnivora > Ursidae > Ursus > Ursus americanus. Next base: position 82,097,448 of record NC_142131.1, on the reverse strand, counting down.
TAAAAAAGAAAAGAAAAATCCTCAATTAAAATCACTAAAAGGCAGAGAAAGTGTGGAATACAAATACAGGTACAATTAACAAGGACAGATAATGGGAAACAGGAGTGAATATGGTAGATATTCTAACAAAAATTAGTTTGAATCTCAATGATCTAAAACCTCAATTAGGGGCACCTTGGGGGCTCATTCAATTGAGTGTCTGCCTTCTGCTCAGGTCATGATCCCAGCATCCTGAGATCAAGCCCTGTGTCAGGCTCCCTGCTCAGCAGAGAGTCTGCTTCTCCCTCTTCCTTTGCCCCTCCACCCTGCTCAGGCTTGCTTGCTCTCTCTTTCAAATAAATAAAAATCTTTAAAAAAATAAAGAATTAAAAATATGAAAAAGAGAAGATAAAAAAAAGAATCAAATACATGTTGTCTCCAAAAGGCCCACTGTAAATATAAAGACAAACAATATAATGTTCCTCAAAAATGTAAAAATTAATTACCTTATGATCCAATAATTCCCCTGCTGGTCATTTACACAGAGAAAATGAAAACACCAATTTAAAAAGATATATGCACCCCATGTTTATTGTAGCATTATTTACAATAGTCAAGATATGGAAGCACCCCAAGTATTCATAGATAGGTGAATGAATAAAGAAGATGTGTTATATATTTACAATATAATATTACGTGGCCATTAAAAAGGATTGAACCTTGTCATTTGTGACAACATGGATTGATCTCTAGAGTATCATGCAAAGTAAAATAAGTCAGACTGAGAAAGACAAACACAATATGACTTCACTTATATGTGGACTCTAAAAAAATGAACAAAAATAATAAAAATAATAAAAAATGAATAAAGAAACAACAAAAAAAGCAGAATCAGACTTATAAATGGAGAGAAAAAAACTGATGGTTGCCAGAGGGTGGTGGGATGAGCAAAATGAGTGAAGGGACATGGCAGATATAAGGTTCCAGTTATGGAATAAACCAGTGACAGCAACAAAATATACACCATAGGAATATGATCAGTAATATTTTAATAGTAACAGATAGTAGCTGCAATTGTTGTGAATATAGCATAATGTATACAGATGTTGAATCACTATGTTGTACACCTGAAACGAATGTAATATTTGGCAATTATACTTTAAGGAAATGTAGTTAATTTTTAAAAAATTAATGAAAGACACAGAGATTAAACATGGATGGAACTGGAAGGAATTATGCTAAATGAAATAAGTCAAGCAGAGAAAGAGAATTATCATATGGTTTCACTCATATGTGAAACATAAGGAATACTGCAGGGGACCACAGGGAAGGGAGGGAAAACTGAATGGGAGGAAATCATAAAAGGAGACAAACCACAAGAGACTCTGGACTCTGGGAAACAAACTAAGGGTTACAGAAGGGTCAGGCACGGGGGGAAGGGGTAACCGGGTGATAGGTATTAAGGAGGGCATGTGTTGGGATGAGCCCTGGGTGTTACATGCAACTAATGAGTTGTTGAACACTACATCAAAAGCTAATGATGTACTATATGTTGCTAACCGAACATAATAATAATAATAATAAGGTAAATGGAAAGATAAATATATTGATAATACTCTAATTGAAGAGAAGAAGAGTAGCTATATTAATTTCAGACAGTACAGACTTCTTTTTCACTAATAAGTGAAAAAGAAGGATATTATATAAGGATAAATGGTCATTTCTCCAAAAACACATAATAATTGTTTTTTTTAAAAGATTTTGTTTATTTATGTGACAGAGAGACAGCCAGCGAGAGAGGGAACACAGCAGGGGAGAGGGAGAGGAAGCAGGCTCCCAGCCGAGGAGCCCGATGTGGGACTCGATCCCGGAATGCCAGGATCACGCCCTGAGCCGAAGGCAGACGCTTAACAACTGCGCTACCCAGGCGCCCCCAACATAATAATTGTTAATGTGCATGTGCCTAATGTAGCACCAGATTACATAATGCAAAAACTAAAAGAAATACAAGGGAAATCGATGAACTCATACTCAAAATTGTAGAGAGTTCAACAATGCCCATATTATGAATGGGCAAATGAAGCAGGCAGAAAATCTGTAAAGACATTGTTGAATTCTAAAATACCACCAATCAATAGTACATAATCAACATGCACAGACTTATTCCAAGAGGCATACTTATTATTTTAAGCTTACATGGACTATACACCAGATAGACCACATTCTGGGCCACAAAGCACACCTTCACAAATTTAATAGAATGGAAATCATACCATATCTGTTCTCAGATCACAGTGGAATTAAACTGGAAATCAATATCTGAAGGATAAGCAAAAAAATCCAATATATGTAAAGATAAAACAGCACACTTAAAAAAAAACACATGGGAAAATAGGTAAATATTAACAAAAGTTTTTAAATATTTTTAAATAGCTCAAAATAAAACACACATTATCAAAATTTATGAGATGCAGATAAAGTAGTGCTTACAAGGGAAACTTACTGTCTTGAATGCACATATTAAGATAGAAGGACTTAAAATCAATAATTTATATTCCCCTCTCAGGGAACTATAAAAATAAGAACAAATTAGATCCAAAGTAAAAAAGGAATGAAAGAAGAAAGGAAATAATAAAAATTAGAGCAGGAAGTGGTGTAATTGAAAACAGGAAATGAATAGAAAAAAATCAATAATATGAAAAGATTGTTCTTTGCAAAGATTAATAGAATTGATAGAACTATAGCCAGGCTATGAGAGAGAGAGAGAGAGAGAGAGAGAAGGAAAGAACATAAATTAATAATATCGGAGATAAAAAAAAGGGATATCACTACAGATCCCATAGAAAATAAAAGATAGAAAAGGAGTATCTTGAATAATTCTGTGCCCACAAATTTGATAACTAAGTGGAAATGGACCAATTCTTTGAAAGACACAAGTTACCAAAAATCACCAAGGAAGAAACGGATAATATGAATAGGCCTATATCTATTTAATAAATTGAATAAATAACTAATAACCTTCCAAAACAGAAACCACAGAAGTAGAAGTATTCAATGGTGAATTCTACCACATATTTGAGAAGGAATTAAACTAATTTTCTACAGTTCTGCTGAGAACATACAAGGAATTGGGATACTTCTGTCTCCTTCTATGATGTCATTATTACCCTAATATAAAATCAGGCAGACATAAAATAAACCTACTAGAGTTCATGATTTCTTACAAACACAGATGCAAAAATTCTCAATTAGGACAAATTGAATACCACAATGTGTGTGTGTATAAGTATATATATATATATGATAGATGATTGATAGAAAGAAAGAAATAGAGAGATATTCCATGTTCATGGATTGGAAGACAATATAGGTGACACGTTTTTTCCTCTTTTGATCTACAGATTAAATGTTATCCTAAAGAAAACCTATAAAACCATTTTGTGGGTATTGATATAGTGATTATAAAGCTCATGTGGAAGTGGAAAATAGGAAACCAGGCATAGCCAACACAACACTGAAAAAGAACAAAGTTGGAGGTTTAATACTATCTAATTTGAAGAATTACTATAAAGTTGCAGCAGTCATGACTAGTGTTTTGGTGAAATAACAGTTGAAGAAATCAACTTAACCAAATAGATAACCCAGAAATAACCCCACATAAGAAAGTCAACTGATCTTTGACAAAGAAAAAAGTCAACACACTAGAACACATATAGTCTTTTCAATAAGTGATGCTGGAAAAACAGGACATCCTCAAATTAATTAATTAATTAATTAATTAATTAATTAAATCTATGCACAAACTTCATAGAAAATCTTTACTAAAGATACATCAGATAAATAATTATTTTATAAATATAAAATGAACTAAAAATCAACACTGAAGATAATAACCTAATTATGAAAATAGACCAAGAACCAAAGAAGATAAGCAGATGGCAAACAAACATAAAATGAAGCTTCACATCATATGTAAGGGAAATGCAAATTAAAATAGTAATAAGGTATCACTACATACTTACTTGAATATCAAAATCCAGAACACTGAAAAGACCAAATATTGGTGAGGATGTGACACAACAGAAATTATTTTTTTGCTGTTGGCAGGATTGTAAAATGGCACAACTTCTTAGGAAGATAGTTTGACAGATTCTTATAAAACTAAGCTTATCTTACCACACAATCCAGCAGTCATTAATTTGAAAGAATTAAAATCTACACAAAAGAACAAAAATCTACACATGGATGTTTGTCACACTTGTATTTATAATTGCAAAATTTGGAAGCAAACAAGATGTTCTTCATTTGGTGAACTGATAAACTTCTAAACAATGGAATATTAGTCAGTTATAAAAACATATATGTAGTCAAGTCCTTAAAAGACACAGAACACCCTTAAATGAATTTTTTAAGTGAAAGAAACCAGTCTGAGAAGAACATACACTGTTTAATTCCAACTATATAATATCCTGGAAACAGCAAAACTATGGCTAATTTAGAAGTTCAGTATGTGTCATGGTCATGAGTGGGGGAGGAATGAATTGGAAGAGCACAGAAAATGTAAAGGTAGTAAAACTATTTGCATGATACTATAATGATTGATATAAAAGCTAGTTTGTATAACCCAGGAGAGATATCTGTTTTTTTCAAATGCCTGGTTTTCAAAAATAAGAACAAAAAATTACAAGACTTAGAAAGAAGTAGGAAAACATGGTCTGTACACAAAAGCAACCAATATTGACAGAAACTATCTGTGAGGAAACAGAAATTGGAATTACTAGACAAAAACTTATGGAGTTCAGATAAAGCAGTTCTAAGTGGGGGATTTATGGCTTTAACATTTACATTAAAAAAGGAAGAAAGGTCTCAAATCAAAAACTGAATGTTATACCTTAAGAAACTAGAAAAAGAAAAAAAAAAGCAAATTAAACCTAAAGCCAATGAAAGGGAAGAAATAATAAAGATTAGAGAAGAGATAAATAACATATGGGGTATAAGGGGGAAAAAAGAAAAAAACATCAAAATTGAAACAGTTTTTTGAAAATTGACAAATTTTATTAACAAAGAAGAAAGAAAGCTCAAAATATCAATGTCAGACATGAGAATGGGCACATTACTACAAATTTTATAGAAATTAAGAAATTATGAATGGGTTATGAATAATAACATATTTTAAAATTTGGATAACCATTGTTAAGTGGACATATTTCTAGATACAAACTACCAAGACTGAGTCATGAAAAAGTATAAAATTTGAATAGACCTATAATTAGTAAGGACATTAAATAAGTATTTAAAACCTTTTGGCAAAGAAAACTCTTGGACCAAATGACTTCATAGCTAATTTTTCCAAAAGCATAAAAATGAATTAACTCCTATTCTTCTCAAACTCTTCTAAAAACCTGAAAAGAAGGGAACACTTACTCACTCTGAGTCCCACATTGCCCTAATACCAAAGCCAGGAAAGGAGAGTAGAAAAAAGCAAACAAAACAAAAACAAACAAAAAACTAAAAATAAAGTATTGATCTGGATATAACATACCTCATAACTATCCTTATAAATCACATATATATTTATTATATATATTCATATAATTTATTATATATTTATTATAAGTTATATGTTATATTATTATATATTATATATTTGTTATATATTTTTAATTTTATTATATATTTATTATATTATAAATATAATATATTATAAATATTATGTTATATTATAAATATAATATATTTTAAATATTATGTTATATTATATTATAAATATAATATATATTATATTATATATGTATATATATATAATGGGGCTCAATCTGAGGACCTTGGGATCATGACTTGAGCCGGAGGCAGGCTCTTAACCAACTGAGCCATTCAGCCAACCCAAGAACCTCTTTTCAATAAATGGTGCTGGGAAAACTGGATAGCTACATGGTGAAAGAATGAACCTGGACCACTTTCTTACACAATACACAAATATAAAATCAAAATGGCTTAAAGGCCTAAATGTGTGTTCTGAAATCATAAGTCTCTTGAAGAAAACTTAGGCAGTAATTCCTCTGACATCAGCCATAGAAACATTTTTTTAGATATGTCTCTTCTGGCAAGGAAAACAATAAAAATTAAACTACTGGCACTATAAAGAAATACAGGGAAAGAAACCATCAACAAAACAAAAAGACAACTTCCTGGGTGGCTCAGTCAGTTAAGCATCCAACTCTTGATTTTGGCTCAGGTCATGATCTCAGGGTTGTGGGATTAAGCGTCCCACTGGGCACCATGCTCAGTGGGGAGTTTGCTTGAGTGAGTTTGCTCCCTCTCTCTTAAAATAAATAAATCTAGAAAACAACAACAACAAAACATTATACAGCTCAGCAACAAAAAAGCTAATAATCTAATTAAAAAATCAGCAGAGTACCTGAATGGCAGTTTTCCAGAGGATGTACAAATGGCAAACAGACAGATTAAAAAAAAATTGATCAACATTATTAATCATCAGAGAAATGCAAATCAAAGCTACAATGAGATATTACCTTACACTTGTCAAAGTGGCAAAACTGAAAAAGAATAAATAACAAGTGTTGGCAAGAATGTAGAGAAAAATATACTTTTGTTCACTGCTGGTGGGAATGCAAATTAGTACAGCCACTGTGAAAAATATTATGGAGTTTCCTCAAAACATTAAATATAGAATTACTATATGATCCAATAATTCTAGGATTAATCCAAGAAAACAAAACACTAACTCAAGAAGATACATTAAGCCATATGTTTATTACAGCATTATTTACAATAGCCAAGATAAGGAAACTACCCAGGTGTCCATCCATAGATGAATGAATGAAGATATGGTGTGTGTGTATATATGTATGGATGGATATAGGTATGTTTATATGTGTATATATACACACACACACACACACACACAATGGTATATTCTTCATCAATAACAAAAAAAAATGAGATCTTGCTATTGACAACAATATGGGTGAATCTAGAGGATATAATGCTAAGTGAAATAAGTCAGTCAGAGAAAGAAAAATGCCATATGATTTCACTCATATGTGGAATTTAAGAAATAAAAAAATAAGCAAACAAAAGGAAAAAAAAGACAAGAAAAAAATAGAATTTTAAATACAGAGAATGCACTGATAGATGCCAGAGGGGAGGCAGGTAAGATGATAACTGAAACAGATAAAAGGGATTGATAGCAAACTTATCTTGATGAGCATTGAGTTATGTGTAGATTTGTTGAATTATTGCATTGTGCACCTGAAAATGATATAACACCATAGAAAATTACATTCCAATTGATAAATAAATAAATAAATAAATAAAAATGAAATAAGAATTTTAAAATGTGGTAATTACAAAAAGAAAAAGAGACTAAATAAATGGGATGGAAAAGTGAGATTCAAACTCTCACATGGATAATTAAATGATTTTCAACAAGGATCCCCATGCCATTCAGTGAGGAAAGGAAAACAAATTGTACTGAGAACAGCGATTATCCACACCAAAAGTATAAAGGTGAACCATTACCTATATAATATACAAATAAGTCAAAATTGATGAAACAAGTAAAATAAGAGCTAAAACTTGAAAACTGTTTGAGGAAACATGGTGGAAAATCTTCATTACATTGAGTTCAGCAATAATTTCTGGGATAGAACACCAAAAGCATATGTAACAAAAGAAAAAGTAGGAAAAAATGGATTTCATTAAAACAAAAGCAACTTTTGTGAATTAAAAGGACACACTAAATAGAGTGAAAAGACAACACACACAATTGTAGAAAATATATAAGGGCTAAATATATAGAATACATAAATAACACCTAAAGCTCAACAGGTACAGTAGCAAGCAACAAAATTAAAACATAGGTAAAGAATTTAAATACACATTTCTCCAAGAAAGATACACTAATGGCCAACAAGCAAATGATAAGATGGTTAATATCACTAGTCATGACAGAAATGAAAGTCAAAACCACAAAGAAATAAACTTTAAAATCCATTAGGAAAACTGTTATTAAAATTCATAAAATCAAGAAAGGAAAGAAAGAAAACTATCAAGCATTAGAAAGGATGTGGGGAAGTTGGAATTACTGTGCATTCCTGCTAGGAAGGTAAAATGGTGAGACTCTGTGAAAAATAGTATGGAAATTCCTCTAAATGTTTAACATAATTTTACCATGTGATCCAGCAATTTCACTTCTAGGTGTATACATACAAGAATTGAAATCAGGAACTTGAACAGATATCTATACACCAATGTTCATAGCAGTGTTATTCACAATAACAAAAAAATGAAATCTATCCAAATTCTTATAGAAGTATGAATGGATAAGCGCAATGTGATATACAGGTACAATGGAATATTATTTGGTCTTATAAAATGAAATCTTTCCATTTGCGAAGACATGGATGGAGATAGAATGCATTATCCTATATGAAATAAGTCAGTTAGAGAAAGGCAGATGTCATAAGATTCCACTCATATGCAGAATTTGAGAAACAAAACAAATAAACATAGGAGAAAGGGAAAAGAGAGAAAGAGAGAGAGAGAAGCAAATCATAAGAGACTCAACTATAAAGAACACACTGGGTGGGGGATGGGTTGGATTGGTGATGGGCATTAAGGAGGACACTTGTGATGAGCACTGGGTGTTACAGGTAAGTGATGAATCACTAAACTCTACACCTGAAATCAATAATGCACTATATGTAAATTAACTGGAATTTAAAAAACTGAAAAATAAAAAAAATGAATGGCATTCTAATACAACCTACACATTGATGAACCTTGACAATATTTTTCTTTTGTTTTAAGATTGTATTTATTTTATTTGACAGAGAGAAAGACAATGAGAGAGAGAACACAAGCAGGGGAAGTGGGAGAGGGAGAAGCAGGTTCCCTGCTGAGCAGGGAGCAGGATGGTGGGCTTGATGGGGGGTTTGATCCCATGACCATGGGATCACGACCTGAGCTGTAGGCAAACACTTAATGACTAAGCCATCCAGGCACCCCAATTATTCTAACTTAAATAATACGGACAGAAAATGACAGATGTTGTGATTTTATTTTTATGAGGTACTTAAAATAGGCAAGGTCATTGAGACAGAAAGTAGAATCATGGTTAGCAGGACTGTGAATAAGGTAGAACAAAAATTTGTTGTTTATAGGATGAAAAGGTACAGTCTAGAATGATGAAAATCTCCTAGAGATGGTTGTTGTTGATGGTTCCACAAAAATGTGAATGTACTTAATGTGCAGAATTGTACAGTTGAAAAGAGTACGTTTGATGTTACATATATTTTTATCACAGGAAGAAGTTTTTTTTTTTTTTAAAAAAAGCATTTAAACTAGACTGAAGAGTACCCTGTCCTTAAAAAGAAAACAAACAAAAAACCCCATGTAGTCAAAGCAAATACTGGAGAGTATAGGATATCTAAAAATAATGGGGCGCCTGGGTGGCACAGCGGTTAAGCGTCTGCCCTCGGCTCAGGGCGTGATCCCAGCGTTCTGGGATCGAGCCCCACATCAGGCTCCTCTGCTAGGAGCCTGCTTCTTCCTCTCCCACTCCCCCTGCTTGTGTTCCCTCTCTCGCTGGCTGTCTCTATCTCTGTATAATAAATAAATAAAATCTTTAAAAAAAATAAAAATAAAAATAAAAATATTTATGCATCAAAATCCTAGAGAAGAACATAGGTAGCAACCTCTATGACATCAGCCAAAGCAACCTTTTTCATGACACATCACCAAAGGCAAGAGAAACAAACAAACAAACAAACAAAATGAACTTGTGGGACTTCATCAAGATAAAAAGCTTCTGCACAGCCAAGGAAACAGTCAAAAAAACTAAGAGGCAGCCCACAGAATGGGAGAAGACATTTGCAAATGACACTACAGATAAAAGACTGGTATCCAAGATGTACAAAGAACTTCTCAAACTCAATACACAAGACACAAATAAATCAAAAAATGGGCAGAAGATATGAACAGACACTTTTCCAATGAAGACATACAAATGGCTAACAGACACATGAAAAAATGTTCAAAATCATTAACCATCAGGAAAATTCAAATCAAGACCACACTAAGATGACACCTTATGCCAGTTAGAATGGCAAAACTTGACAAAGCAAGAAACAACACATGTTGGAGAGAATATGGAGAAAGGGGATCCCTCCTACATTGTTGGTGGGAATGCAAGTTGGTACAGCCACTCTGGAAAACAGTCTGGAGGTCCCTTAAAAAGTTAAAAATTGATCTACCCTATGACCCAGCCATTGCACTACTGGCTATTTACCCCAAAGATACAGACGTAGGGAAGAGAAGGGCCATATGCACTCCAATGTTCATAGCAGCAATGTCCACAATAGCTAAATCACAGAAGGAGCCGAGATGTCCTTCAACAGATGACTGGATCAAGAAGATGTGGTCCATATAGACAATGGAATATTACTCAGCCATCAAAAAGAGTGATTTCTCAACATTTGCTGCAACATGGACGGGACTGGAGGAGATAATGCTAAGCGAAATAAGTCAAGCAGAGAAAGACAATTATCATATGGCTTCACTCTTTATGGAACATAAGAAGTAGGAAGATCAGTAGGAGAAGAAAGGGAAGAAGAAAGGGGGATAAACAGAAGGCGGAATGAACCATGAGAGACTATGAACTCTGGGAAACAACCTGAGGGCTTCAGAGGGGAGGTGGGGGAAATGGGATAGGCCAGTGATGGGTATTAAGGAGGGCATGTATTGCATGGTGCACTGGGTGTTATACGCAAGTAATGAATCATGGAACTTTACATCAAAAATTAAGGATTACTGTATGGTGACTAACATAATATAATAAAAATATTATTAATAAAAATATTTATGCATTATCTGTATAAAGATATCATTGTTTAATATTATCTAAGTAGTACACAACAAAGAGAGTAATAATGTAATAATAACATCAATATAATAAGAATACTTATGTAAAATTTTAAAAATGTTTTATAATTTGATAGTAATTTCTAGCATAGTGGCAATAATTAAAAATATATATATTAAAACAAATTAAAGATCACATGCTAATTGTTTGATATTATAAAAATTTCTTTTTATGTGTTTATATTGCATATATCACATCCCATTTTAGTGTATGAAATATTGTAGCAATATACCCCAAACTTCAAAATAAATTAACATGTAGACTCATTACTTTTATGTACTTACTGTATAACAAGACATAAAAATATATGGCTCCATGAAACTTTAGAGATACAATAATCAAAAAGTGTGAATAAATATATTTGTTTCCCCACTGAATTGACCTTTAACAAATCTGTGAAAACGTCTAAACAAATCATCATAATTTATTTCCCAACATTGGCCTAAGGCCATGCTCAGCTATTGGTGATTTAACCTGCATTATTCATGTCTCAGAGGACATTCCCAAGTGAACACACTCAAAAAACATCAAGTGTTATCCTTAATCTCCAAAGATATCCTGAAATCATGATTGCTGTTTAGTCTTTATGGAGTTCTCTAAAATGTCAACTGCAGGGATGAGAAATGAGTATATACATTGGTGTGAAAAATACTGAAAGAAGTCTGCCCAGAAAAATGACTCTGTTCATATGATAAGTGGAGGACCAATGTCAGCTATCCAAACCAGTAAGTTTGTAAAAATGGGAGATAATAAAAGATACGTGTCCTGACTGTATTTTTAGTTCTCATTTAAGAGTGGAGATACTTCTGCAAGTGTTTTAAGATAATTTTGTTTAGAATTAATTAAGAAATACCTTTAATAAACTATTAGAAAAAAAATTGCTATAACCAGGCATCTCATTAATGACAGAACTTTAAAACAAAACTGTATGTGACAAAAGTGGGTTTAGAAGATATTAAATATAGGGGCGCCTGGGTGGCACGGCAGTTAAGCGTCTGCCTTCGGCTCAGGGCGTGATCCCAGCGTTATGGGATCGAGCCCCACATCAGGCTCCTCCGCTAGGAGCCTGCTTCTTCCTCTCCCACTCCCCCTGCTTGTGTTCCCTCTCTCGCTGGCTGTCTCTCTCTCTGTCGAATAAATAAATAAAATCTTAAAAAAAGAAGATATTAAATATATAAAAAATAAAAGATGTGATATGTTATACATATATAATTAAATAATTAAAATTAAAAAAATAATGGGTTGCTTAAACTCTTGTATACTTAAAAAATAAAGTTCTCTTGAAACCTAGAATATTAATCATTTTACAATTCTGGAAAGAAATGGTGTTATTCTTAATAATATATATTTTAATAATATTTTTATTATATTGTGTTAGTCATCATACAGTACATCCCTAGTTTTTGGTGTAAAGTTCCATGATTCATTACTTGCGTGTAACACGCAGTACACCAAATAATATATTTTGAAAATAGCAATGAAACAAAGTGAATTTGAGAATATAATCAATGGTGATATTATTTATGACCATCTATGAAATTCTTTCCCAGATTTCTGTTGAATAAAAAATAAGGGGGCGCCTGGGTGGCACAGCGGTTAAGCGTCTGCCTTCGGCTCAGGGCATGATCCCAGCGTTATGGGATCGAGCCCCACATCAGGCTCCTCCGCTAGGAGCCTGCTTCTTCCTCTCCCACTCTCCCTGCTTGTGTTCCCTCTCTCGCTGGCTGTCTCTATCTCTGTCAAATAAATAAATAAAATCTTAAAAAAAAAAAAGGTCTACACTAAATGATGCTATAGTCATGCCAATATAGTCAATTTTAAAGTAGTAAATCTGTGACAAAATATATATTAAATATTTATATGAATGCAAATGGAACTTCAAATGTGAAAATTTATTTGTCTGAGTCAAGACATTTTTTTAGAAAATTAACTGAATTTGAGAGATACATATTATCCATTGAAAAGGGAAAATAGTGTATAGTGTGCCAAGCTTGTAATGGATCCTTTACAGGTGGAGGAGATGCAGCTAAATAAAGAATGCTTTAGTATGGCATGCATAGCATATATTTTGCTCTACAGGAGTACAGCTCTTTTTTATGCAAGCATGTGATGTGATCACATAGCTGTTGATCTTATGGAGTTAATTATTTGTGCACTGTAGACTAATGACTGGATTAAAATCATTCCAGATTTAAGATGAGCAGTTTAGGAAATGAGTGACATAATCTATATAAGAATTGGTCGAGTTAGGAATCAGAAGATTTTAAGTGGAGTTTGAGTGGGAATAACTACATTTTTTACAACAAAAAAGGTGATTTTGAACCTATTTCATAACTGTGCTCTCTGGATGGGAAGGAAATGAGGGTCTTTGTGGGAGACAGGGTGGAGTAATATTATGACTATCCCAATATGATGACCATCGAGATGGTCTCACATGAAATTCAATGAATAAAGCTAGCAGCGTAAACTTATTGCTCTTTCACATTTCATATGAATCTGCTCTTTCTAATGAAAGGATTCCTTGCCTAGATTTTATTCAAAAGTATAAAAGGGAATTTATAATAAATGTCAAATACAAATGACTAAATTATTCTAACTATGGAGACAGTAATATATTTTCTCGATGTAAATGACACCTTCTGGAAATAATTCAGGCATTCTCAGAAATAGTGAATATGTTATGATTATTTTTTCACCATAAAATTCACCCAATTGTACCACATTCTGTGTTTAACTTTTGCATTGTATTTTTAACATTTTCTGTATCATTAACCTTCTACAGAAATATTAATTACATTTGTGCTAGCAATCTAGGATGCTTTATGAAAATCAAATAGTGCATTGAAACAATTTGAGAACAATGTCACTGATAAAACTAAGGATGACAGGTGTGTGGATAAAAATGATACAATGTTAAATATGTTGATTTTAGTGGCAATGAAGATGATGAAAATGGTAAAAAAATATCCCAGCTACTGTTCACTGGTCACTCATATAACTCACATCTGAAATATCCAGTATAAATTATCACATTCAATCTTGTAATAACTCTTGTTTATTTTTTTCAGATTTATTGAGGAATAACTGACAAAATTATATATATTTAAGTTGCACAACTTGATGATTTAATATACTTATACATTAAAATAATCACTGCTAGGTAATATATTCACCAGCTCACATAGTTTCTTTTTAAAAAAAAAATTGCTTGTGAGAATACCACCAAATGGTGAGACTTACTCTCCTAGCAAATTTCAAATACACACTGTAAACTATGTTTACATAGCTGTACATTATTAGGTCTACAGAACTTACTTATCTTGTATAATGTAAACTGTGGCCTTTGAGCTACATCTTCCCACCCCTTCCTCCCTTTATCGACTGACAACCACCATTTTACTCTCTAAAGTTTGACTATTTTAGATTCCACATGCCAATGTAATTAAGCACCACATGACTTTCTGTATCTGATTTATTTTATATAGCTTTACATAGCTTAACGTTCTCTAGGTTCATCCGTGTTGTTGTGATGCATTTCATTTATCCATTCATTTGTCAATGGACATGTCAGGTTATTTCCATATTTTAGCTATTATGCAATAATGAATATAGGAGTGCAAGTGTCTCTTCAAGTAACTGATTTCATTTTATTTGGGTGCATTTCCAGAAGTGGAATTGTTGGATCATATGGTAGTTTTATTTTTTCACTTCTTGAGGAACCACTATACTATTTTCATTATGGCTGTACAATTTACATTCCTATCAATGATGCTCAAGTGTTTCTTTTTCTTCACATACTCTCCAACACTTGTTTTTGTTTGTTTTGTTTTGTTTTGATAATAGCCATTCTAACAGCTGTAAGGTCATATTTCACTGTAACTTTGATTTGCTCTACTTATTACACACAGGGCCAGAGAGTGGAATTCACTAATCCAAGTTTACATTTCTAGTCTATCTATCAATTCTAGACATAACTAGAATTAGATCTAGTTTGACTCCAAATTATCTACAACATGCTTGTATAATAAAGCAAAATAGAAATATCTTCAGTCTGAATCCAAACTCAAAGTATATACTGATAAACCAGATATATCTCAAAATATCTGTCTGACTATTGTCCTATTTATCTATCAATGCTGATTCACATTGTGGAATTTAATAAAGGCATATTAAGAAGCATATGGATATATGCACATGAAAATACTGTGCATTTTTATCTCTTTTCACAATAAAATCATGGTTCACAAGCTCTATAACCTGCTAAACAACTAAAAACATACATTGCTCAAATATTTAATAATATTTTAAATTCTTTTTAAATAATATTTTTATTGTATTATGTTAGTCACCATACAGTACATCCCAAGTTTTGATGTAAAGTTCCATGATTCATTACTTGTGTATAACACCCAGTGCACCATGCAATATGTCCCCTCCTTAATACCCATCACCAGCCTATCCCATTCTTAAGTCACTAGTATTATGAACTTTATACTATTTGTCCCTTTATAGAAGAATCTGTTGTGGAAACATGTGAAAGGAGAAAAAATTCATATGACTCCATGCAATTACTGTAGAGAACTATGCTTAGCTAGAGGATTCTCCTCACAATCATCTGATTCAGAGACTATGAAAGCCGTTTCACAATGACGTAGATTCTAGATAACTAATAGCAATGTGAAACAATTATTATCTATGGACATGGAGATACAAGTATGACCAAATATTTCAAAAACTAAGATAGACTGTGTGGAGACAATAGGGTCAAATTTGTCCTGGAAAATCTGATCTGATAGATCTTTTATAGGATTCCTTCTTCAAAATGAGTAAAAAATTCACTTTTGGTAAAATTCAGCACTCTAAACTATGGCAGGATTCTTGAAAAGAGAGGAAGCAATAAAAATGTATATGAAAACTAGTAGAGATTTTTGTTTTGTTTTGTATTTTAAGGAATCAATCATGACTTTATTTTATATACTGTTTCATAACTTTCACTCAAAAGAGAATTCATTCATCTTTTTTTTTATTATATGTTATTCGCCATACAGTACATTGGTAGTTTTTGATGTAGTGTTCCATGATTCATTGTTTTTGTCTAACATTCAGTGCTCCATGCAATACATGCCCTCCTTAATACCCGTTACCAGGCTAGCTCATCCCCCCCAACTTTCCTCTCCTCTAAAACACTCATTTTGTTTCCTAGAGTCATAGTCTCTTGTGGTTCATTTTCTCATCTGTTTACCCCCCCTTCATTTTCCCTTTCTTTCTCCTACCAATCTCCCTGCTATTTCTTATTTCCACAAATGAGTGAAACTATATGATAATGGTCTTTCTCTGCTTGACTAGTATCAATTAGTATAATCTCCTCCAGTACTGTCCATGTTGATACAAATGTTGGGTGATCCTTCTTTCTGATGGCTGAGTAATATTCTATTGTATATATGGACCACATCTTCCTTATCCAGTCATCTGTTGAAGGGCATCTTGGCTCCTTCCATGATTTAGCTATTGTGGACAATGCTGCTATGAACATTGGGGTGCATATGACCCTTCTCTTCAATACGTCTGTATCTTTGAGATAAATACCCAGTAGTACAATTGCTGGATCATAGGGTAGCTCAATTTTTAACTTTTTGAGGGACTTCCACCTGTTTTCCAAAGTGGCTGTACCAACTTGCATTCCCACCAACAGTGAAAGAGGGTTCCCCTTTCTCCACATTATCTCCTACACTTGTTTCTTGCCTTGTCAATTCTTACCATTCTAACTGGTGTAAGGTGGTATCTCAATGTGGTTTTGATTTGAATTTCCCTGATGGCTAATGATGTTGAACATTTTTTCATGTGTCTGTTAGACATTCATATGTCTTCATTGGAAAAGTGTCTGTTCATATCTTCTGTCTATTTTTTGATTTGGTTATTTCTTTCTTGGGTATTGAGTTTGAAAAGTTCTTTATAGATTCTGGATACCAGCCTTTTATCTGTAGTGTCATTTGCAAATATCTTCTCCCATTCTGTGGATTGCCTTTTTGTTTTGTTGGTTGTTTCCTTTGCTGTGCAGAAGCTTTCTATCTTGATGATGTCCCAAAAGTTCATTTTTGCTTTTGTTTCCATTGGCTTTGGAGATGTGTCATGAAGGAAGTTGTTGTGGCCGATGTTGACGAGGTTACTGCCTATGTTTTCCTCTATGATTTTGATGGATTCCTGTCT
This sequence comes from Ursus americanus, assembly GCF_024610735.1. Lineage (NCBI taxonomy): Eukaryota > Metazoa > Chordata > Mammalia > Carnivora > Ursidae > Ursus > Ursus americanus. The sequence goes on along the minus strand of NC_142131.1, from coordinate 82,080,317 downwards.
CACACCGAGGTCTTTCATCCATTTGGAGTTTATCTTTCTGTATGGTGTGGGAGAGTGGTCAAGTCTCATTCTTCCATATATAGCTGTCCAATTTTCCCAGAACCATTTATTGAAGAGACTGTCCTTTTTCCTCCTGCTTTGTTGAAGATTAGTTGACCATAGAGTCGAGAGTCCATTTCTGGAGTCTGTATTCTGTTCCATTGTCTGTTTTTATGCCAGTACCATGCTTTGCGATCACAGCTTTGTAGTATAGCTTGAAATCCAGCAACGTGATGCCTCCAGCTTTGTTTTTCATTTTTGACAATTCCTTGGAGATTCGGGCCTTTTCTGGTTCCACACTAATTTAAGGGCTGTTTGTTCCAGCACTTTGAAAAATGGCATTGGTATTTTGATTGGGATGGCATTGAAAGTGTATGGTTTTGTTTTTTGTTTTTTGTTTTTTTTTTTACATTCAGATTCTTTTTTTTATAATAATATTTTTTATGATGTTAGTCTCCATACATTACATCCCCAGTTTTTGATGTAAAGTTCCATGATTCATTACTTGCATATAATACCCAGTGCACCATGCGATACCTGCCGTCCTTAATACCCATCACCAGCCTATCCCATTCCCCCACCCCCTCCCCTCTGAAGCCCTCAGTTTGTTTCCTAGAGTCCATAGTCTCTCATGGTTTATCCCCCTTTCTGTTTACCCCCCCTTTCTTCTTCCCTTTCTTCTACTGATCTTCCTATTTCTTATGTTCCATAAATGAGTAAAACCATTTGATAATTGTCTTTCTCTGCTTGACTTATTTCACATTCAGATTCTGTTAAAATGTTTGATGATATTGCTTATAAAACTTCCAAGAAGCAATGTAAGGTTTCTTTGGTAAATGTACATTTTGATGGATTTGTCTGTGTTTCTGTAACTTTTATTTATGGAAATTTCAATTTGAACTTTTTTTATTTTCATGTATCATGAATCATTATTTTTTAAATTTTTTAAATTATTATGATGTTCAATTAGCCAACATATTAGCCAACATTATTAGTTTCTGATGTAGTGTTGAATAACTCATTAGTTGCATATAACCCAATTCTCATCACAACATGTGCCTTCCTTAGTAACCACGACCTACCCCTTCCCCCACCCCCCTCCCTTCTGTAACTCTCAGTTTGTTTCCCAGAGTACAAAGTTTCTCATGGTTTGCAAATGCACATTCTTGCTGCAACTATGCAAATCTCAGACCAAATCTAATGTGACCAGACTTATTCAGTGATCAGAAAGATATATATTTGAGATTGGTTTGCCTCAGAAGGAATTTCTATATTGTCTAGTATCTAGTGGATACCTCTCTAGATCTGCTACTAGATCACTATATAGTTTTAAATAATTTACTTCAAATCACTGGGAATCAGTTTTTCATCCTTATAATAATGAGCCTATATATGAAAAATCCATTTCTTCTGTATGCAAATGAATCCCTAATGTGAGATTTTTTTTCAATTTTTGTTCGCAATTGAATAGTAACATGGATACATAGGAAAATAACATATTAAGAAAAATAATGCTAATTAAATGCATGTGATTGTAACATGCAATTTATTCTTAAACTGGTCATCAGTTAATGGCTTTTCCTCATTATGATGTAGGAATGAACTGAATATGTTCTGAATATATATATTTACAACCTACTTTACAGAGAGGATAATACAGAGAAGAGTGTTTCTTTCTAAACAAAATCACTTAGGGACACATTGGTATTGGGGCAAAACATGAATTAGAGTTCATTTAGAGGATCTGGGAGTTGTTCGTGTATTCTCTAAACCATTTATTAAAGTTGCAGTGAAGAAGTGACAATACGATTAAGACATCAAATAAGAGAAAACAGAAAAGAATCCTGGAGTGAGCAACATATAAACATTCTTGACTCTCATCTATATTGAATGTTTAATAGCTTCTATATTTTTTTGTTTTCTTTATTTTCTTTTAAATTTTTGAGCAGTTAAAAATAATTACTTTTATTTTAGAATTGTTACCTAATTTTTTGGGGAATAAAATAAAATGAGAGTATCTGTATCTCTGTCATCTAGCATCCATCCAATTTACTAGCAGAAAAACAGGGAAAGTAACTTACATCTCTGAATCTTGATCTATCATTCGCACACATCTGTAAACCATATGGGAGGTTATACGAACCTCAAAAGCCATTGATAAGAATTAAATAAAACTTATTCCTGGCAAAAATCTTGACACATGTCAGGTTCCACCCAGTGGAGATGGTCAGTAAAAGCATATAGTTCTATCTTCTCTGCCATGAATGGATTTTGTTCAGGCTCCAGACTTATTGTCCAACTCACTAAAGAAACCATCTCTTTCCTTTATTTTCCACTGTATATTGTCAATAATGCTGATTCCAAAACCAAAAAGTTTTAGTGAAATTTAAAAGATCAAGACGGGTAAAAATCTTTTGTAAATGGTTTGTAAATAGATTACTATTTCATTGGTTAAAATCAAAATAAAAGGGAAATAATCTAATTTATTTTTACATACAAAAAATGTTCTGTTTACTTTAGACCTTGAAACAGGTATTCAATACCATAGTGGTTTCCATGTCAGGTGCAGTACTTCTTTAATTATATCACATGGCAAGTTATTAGCATGTGAGAACAAAGGAACATGGATCAACAAAATGATGCTGCATTAGCAGTCATGTGACATCAAAGAAGGAATTTTTTTGACATCCATGATTTCTATTCTGTTTTTTTCCATGATTAAACAGAGATAACACCAGCTACCCCTTGTAATCTTTTTTTTTTAAATTAAATTCAATTAGCCAAAGTATAGTACATCATTAGTTTTTGATATAATGATCAATGAATGATTCATTAGTTGTACCTCATAAAATCTTTGCCATAGCTGGTCCTGTAGAAAATACAATTGGTAGAAATACTACCAATGTTAATTTCATTGGTAACTACAAATAATACATTTTTAGTCCTGTCAATAGTTGAAACTAATAATAGAAATTATGTCTTATGATATCAGTCCAATATGCTGGTCTCATTCTTATCCAAATGCCAACTTATAAACAGAAATGGCTCTCCCAGTTTTCCTCTGAAAGTTGGCTGTGACTGCATAGTAATTGAAAATTAATTCCTCCATATACAACCAGGAAAATGCTGTAGGTTTTTCATAATAGATTTGGAGATTCACATATGCAGTAATCTGAATGCATGCAAGTTATTAACTGAAATAACTTTAATATCACTTTAATATTTTATTCAAATAATGCATGGACAGGGCATTAACAACTACAGGTAAAATGATGGTCCCATAGCCAACTTCTCCAGATCCTCAAGACAAGTACTTTAAATTATTTTATAATTTTTCCAATGTTTTGGATATTTTAAGCAATAATGCTTACCTCCTAATGGTTGATTCTTAACTCCAAATACAAAACCATGATTTGTACCTCAGGCCGCTGTGGATTGTGTGTTGCCACCTCCCTATGTTACCACTCTTTCCCTCTCCTTCCCCTCCCCTCATTCAACATAGTTACAATCCCATTTTATATTCAGGGACATGCATTGACAGCATTGTCTCATCTTTAGAACTTATTGGTTGCATATGTAATATATAACTACAGTAATTATGATGCTAGCTTATTTACATTATTGTATATATTTCTTCTCATATTACTATAATTTCCCTCAAGAAGACTTTAAGATCTCTTTTTAGGAGATACTGAGAATTATGAAGACATTTTTTCAAGAAGATAATTGTATTTTCCATAAAATATTATTTAGTAGATTACTTCTCATTTATTTATTGTATTCATTGCTTTCCTTTTTTTTTTTGGCAAAGGTGGCTTTAATTTTTTCTTTCGATTTTTTTTTCTTTAAATTTTTTATCCATGCAATTTATTTATTTATTTATTTATTTATTTATTTAATTTATTTATTTATAATTTTTATTTTGTTATATTAGTCACCATACAGTACATCCCCAGTTTTTGATGCAATGTTCCAGGATTCATTATTTGCGTATAACACTCAGTGCACCATGCAATATGTGCCCTCCTTAATACCCATCACTGGCCTATCCCAGTCCCCCACCCCCCTCCCCTCTGAAGCCCTCAGTTTGTTTCCCAGAGTCCATAGTCTCTCATAGTTCATTCCCCTTCTGTTTACCACCCCCCCCCGCAATCGTTTTAAATTCTAGATCAGTTAAGACCTGGTTTTAAGACTTAGCTTAAGTGACTCCATTTTTTAATGATTTTTTTATTATATTATGTTAGTCAAGTCACCAAACCAGGTCTTAACAGTAGCCTAATTGTGCTAACCAGGATGCAATGGATGTTACTCAAATAAGAAGGCTGAAAGCTATCAGCAGAAGGGAGGAGGGGAAGGGACAAAAGCCGGGTATGAACTATTTTGTTTTGCAGAACCTACAGTTGAAGCCAAGGAGACGCCCAACTAGGTGTTTCACCTGATAGCCCCTAGCTAAGTGTGTCTGGCCTGGTATCTCCTTACTGAGCCAGTTTGAGCCTGACTGGAGCTCAGGACCTGTGCAGAAACCCCCCTGAGTTGTCCTGAAGTTACCTGCAGTTCATGCTTTTGCCGTTTGCTGGACTATCTCAGGAAAGTGGTCACGGGTCCTGTATTGCTTTGCAGTTTATGACAAAACAAAGCAGAAACCCAGCACTAACACCCGCTGGTCTCAGCTGGCTTCCACTCTCCTATGTCTGGCAACATTTCAGCACTTAGGAGCCACCCGTTCTTCTTGCAACCCGGGGGATCCTCAGACCATGGTGTCACACCTGTGATTCCACCCCACTTTGACACCTGAGCACCTTTAAGCAGGGCACATCCCCCACTGTAGCAGACTTCTAAAAGTTCAGATTTTCTGCTCCACTGCTTATAATATTTTTCTGTAGCCTCCATAATCAGGTTCCCTCCCCACTGCCTTATCCACAGCTGTATCTCTGGTCATTTTTCTGCTTGTAGACTTGCAGTTTTTGTTCTCTCAGACCTCAAATTGATTTATTCGGTGTTCGGAATGATTTGACAACTATATAGCTGTGTTCAAGGAATGAGACAAATTTAAGGTCCCCTTAATTCTCCATCATCTTAACTTCTCCTTCTACTTGTTTATTATTATGCTGACTGAGTTTTATGACAAAGGGGTGATACATATATTTGCTGAACTCACACTTATCTAGAATGAAAAGAGCTTTAAATAAACAAAAACAAACAAAAAAATGATTAAGAAAATATGCTGTAACACAGTGCATAATGTCATGTAACTATTGGGAAGCAGAGGAACAGAATGCACATCTTTTTTCAAGGAACTTGAACAGAGTCATGGAAGATACAACAAACAAAAATGAGGACTAAGTTCTCAGAAAAGTATTTACTTAAACTAGTGCTTTTGGAAGTTGTGTGAGAAGGGAGAATAAAATTGCTTTGTGAAAATTGTATTTGGCAAAAATTCATTGTATATTTCTGGAGGAAAAGCAGGAAAATGATACTTGCTAAAAAGATTGATTTGGCAGGCTTTTTGAGAATAAATCAAAACATATGAATATACACCTGCAATATGACCTGATAGGCTACTGTAATTTCAGAAATATTGGACTTAATGATAAAAAAAGCATACCCTAAGAGTCATAAAAACGTATCCAAATACGATTCTGTAATTTAATTTGTTTATAGTGATTTATAATGCCTACATATAAGATATAACTTCTGACTTTGTTAATAGTTAAACTTATGTAGGAAAATAAAAAATATATATCTTAATAAAATCATTACAAAAATAAATAATTCTCACAAATTTACAGATTTCTGTAAAGTATTTTTAAAATACTTTGCACATAGATGCTTGCCTCGTAAAATTTTTTCTGTGAGGAAGAAATGTGAGTTTTTTTTCAAAATAATTATTTTTTTTAGATTTTTAAAAATTTATTCATTTGAGAGAGAGAGAGAGGGTGCAAGAGCCGGGGGAGGGTCAAAAGGAGAGGGAGAAGCAGACTCCCCACTGAGCAGGAACCCCAATGTGGAGCTTGATCTCAGGACCCTGGGATCACAACCTGACCCAAAGGCAGACTCAACTGAGCCACCTAGGCACCCTGATTATTATTATTATTTTAAAGTTGCAGTGTCTCCTGAATAAGTCACAGTGTAATTGTAATGAATTAATAAGAATTTATTTTTTATACTTAATGTGTGTCTGTCTTTAAGGAAAACTAAATTAATGCCCCATGGAAAATAATAACCAAACTTCTACAGATTTCTTCTTATCGGGGTTGTTTCCACCATCAAGAATTGGCCTGTTCTTCTTCATTCTCATTGTTCTCATTTTCCTAATGGCTCTTTTTGGCAACTTGTCCATGATCATCCTCATCCTCCTGGATACCCATCTCCACACACCCATGTATTTTCTACTTAGTCAGCTGTCCCTCATGGACCTGAACTACATCTCCACCATTGTCCCCAAGATGGCTTTTGATTATCTCTTTGGGAACAAGACTATTTCTTTCATCGGGTGTGGTGTTCAGAGCTTCTTCTTCTTGACTTTAGCGGGTGGAGAGGGATTATTATTGGCCTCGATGGCCTATGATCGTTATGTGGCTATTTGCTCTCCTCTCCACTATCCCATTCGTATGAGTAAGAGAATATGTGCTTTGATGATAATAGGATCTTGGCTAATGGGCTCAATCAACTCCTGTGCCCACACTGTATATGCCCTCCATATACCTTACTGTCAATCCAGGACCATCAACCATTTCTTCTGTGATGTCCCTGCCATGTTGACTCTGGCCTGCATGGACACCTGGGTCTATGAGTACACAGTATTTGTAAGCACCACACTCTTGATTGTTTTTCCTTTCATTGGCATTGCAAGTTCCTACAGCCGGGTTCTCTTTGCCATCTGCCACATGCAGTCAACAGAGGGGAGGAAGAAGGCCTATTCAACCTGCAGCACACATCTCACTGTGGTGACTTTCTACTATGCACCTTTTGCTTATACTTATCTACGCCCAAGATCCCTCCGTTCTCCAACAGAGGACAAGGTTCTGGCTGTCTTCTACACCATCTTGACCCCAATGCTCAACCCCATCATCTACAGCCTGAGAAACAAGGAGGTGATAGGGGCCCTGAGAAGAGTGATTCAGAGGATGTGCTCTGTAAAAATGTAGAGGAAGTTCTTATTAGTCCTGCAGCCTCAGAAGTAGATTACTTTCACCTTGTATACTCCTTAAGAACACTATTATTCCAGGATTGAAGGCAGGGACTAAAATAATTTAGAAGATTAAAATCATTGAGATTTGACAAAATGTATATTCCTCATCACTCTTTTTGTTTTCTTTGTGATAATTTTTCAATAAAGGAAAAGGTCATTTTTTCTTCCTAACTTGTGGGCAGTAAGGTTTTACTAATATGTAGAAATGATAATAGAAACAATCCAGGCTGATGGTATTATTCAGTATAATACATCTAATATACCTAGTATATATCCTCAAAATGGTTAAAAGAGGACAAAAGAACAATAAATGTTATACTATTGCCAGATTTATATAAAGAACAATAATCTTATCTATTTATCAATATTAATAGATTTATATTTGTTTTATTTATATTATAGTTAACTCTTAAATAGTGAACACTGTTTTTTTCTGATTCCCAATGTTCAGGGAAAGTGTTAGATATAGAGATTAAGGATAAAATTCTTCATGAACTTAGAAGTCCTCCCGCCTTTACAGAGGAAATTAAGTTTATATATTTTATGAGAGGGACCCTGGGGGAATCTAGATAAATCATAAGAAAGCAACTTATTACAAGTCTTCCTCGGGATAAATAGTTATGATTGGGGAGAAGCAAAATGAACTATTAAAGAAGACCCATTGTATAAAAGGATCGATGGGAATTACATACTATATAGTCCTGAGTAATCAGTCTGAGCCACTTCTAAATCATTCCTCTAAACACTGAAATATTACATCCCCCAAAGCCATTGCTAGCCTTTCATAAGATAATTTCTGTTATGGACATTTCATTATACACTTAGTATTCTCATAATTCTCATAATTCTACTCAACCAGAATTGGGGTTTGGTTTGGTTTAGCTCTTCCGTACCACAATTTTATATATATTCAATTACTAGTCTCGCCATCACTTCCAGCTTAGATCTACACATGAACACTATGGGTGAATGACCATCACTGTTTATGGGATAATTCTGTTATATTCTCTATTTTCTGAGGGAAGATGTAAAATTAGGAAGCTTGAATAAAAATGTAAGAAGCCCTGTATTATTCCAAGCATGGCAGTGATTTATGAATGATGCATTTGAATTGGAAATACATATTTGTCTTCCAAAATAGAGATCCACATTCTAGAAGGTATATACCAATATGGACATTTTTATAGTAAATCTAAGTGAGCCTTTAGAGATTTATAGACTATTAACTGATTATGAACTAGATTTGGGAATGGCATAAGTGTGAATTCTCCTAAAATATATAATGGGGAATATTTTCATCACAAGAAACTATATGACAATATATTAATATTTTCAAAAAGTTAGCATTTGCTTGAGATGGAAGGCTTACCTCATATCACATAATTTTCAAATCTTCAAAAAAGAAGACATTCACTGCTTAATATCAGTGACAATAAGCTCATTAAGCATTGCTCATTACAAGCAAGCTACTCAATTAAATTAATTTTGGATTTGAAATATGATTATCTAAGATTCTCAACTAAAGTAAATTCATTTTTTAACAAAAATAAATTCAGTCCAACTTACAAATAAAATACTATATTAAAAAAGAGTGAGGGGTAGGGAGCTAAGATGGCACAATAGTAGGAGGACCCTAGGGTCATCTCATTGTTTGAACACAACTGTATATCTATCAAATCATTCTGAATACCCTAGAAATTGTCTTGAGGACTGACAGAACAAATTCAACAAATAGAAGGATAGAAGAGGCCACATTGAGGAAGGTAGGGCATACAGAGTTGTGGTTTGGGGGAGAAATGGATCATAAGTGCTGTGGAAGAGAGGAAGCCCTGGTCGTAGAAAAGGAGGGAGGGTAGAAAGGGGAATGCTCAAGGAGAAGACTTACTCAAAGCCATTGGCTGGGAAAAGGAGGGGGCTGATTTCTCATGAGTTTTTGCAACCAGCTGGGGTTTGAAGACTAGAGTTCTAAAGGTCTGCAAGCTTGGCTGAGATAGAGCCATGCAGGTGTTACCCTACTCATGGAAAGAAGGCAGGCAAGCAACCAAAGGCAGAGAAAAAAAAATCTGAGGACAACCTGGAGCACTAAGGGTGGGGGAGATTATTCATTGTTCTTGGAGAATGTCCATGAGAGGTAACTTTCATGGAGACACCACCCTGGGGACAAAGGATCCAGCAGGCACGATTTTCCTCCCCTGACCCTCAGCATAAATGCAGAATCACCTGACTAGAGCAGCTCCACCGCAACACTGGCTGCTGAGCCTGCTAGCTCCAAACCCATGCCTCTGCACTCTAGCACAACTGTGCTTTTAAGTCAAACCTGACTCAATCCCAGCACAGGGAAACCCTCTCCCAGAAAACCACTGCAGGTACCTGCTTGCATCACTTTTCTAAAGTCTGGAATTGTGTTTGTTGGTTTGTTTTGTTTGTTCTTTTAAAAGATTTATTTTATTTAGAGAGGGAGAGAGAAAGAGATAATGCAAGGGGATGCAGCACAGGGAGAGGGAGAGGGAAAAGCAGCCTCCCCACTGAGTGGGGAGCCTGATGCAGAGCTCAGTCTCAAGACCCTTATATCATGACCCAAGCTAAAATCAGGAGTCAGAGGCTTAATTGACTGATGCACCCAGATACCCCAAAAGCCTGGAGTTTTAAAAGTCAGCAAGCTTGATGAAAGGATAAAGAATATATATATATATATATATATATATATATATATATATATATATATAATAGAATACTATTCAGCCATCAAAAATGAAATTTTTCCATTTGCAATGGTGTGGATGGAACTAGAGAGTGTTACACTACATGAAATAAATCAATCAGGGAAAGACAATTATCATATGATCTCACTGATATGTGGAATTTAAGAAACAGAGCAGAGGATCATAGGGGGAGAGAGGAAAAGTAAAATATGACAAAATCAGAGAGAGAGAGAAAGACAAAGTATGAAACTCTTAAACACAGGAAATGAACAGAGGGCTGCTGGAAGAGAGGGGAGTGGAGGGATAGGGTACCTGCGTGATGGACATTAAGGAGGGTACATGATGTAATGAACACTGGGTATTATATAAGACTGATGAATGACCCCTACCTCTTAACTTAATAATACATTATATGTTAATTAATTGAATTTAAATTTTAAAAATCAGCAAGTTTGGCTGAGATAGAGTCCCGAGGGCACTGTGTTGATCATGGAGAGAAGGGAGATAAACAACCCGGAGTGAAGGAGGATGAAAACAGTGACTGACAAAGGCCTGGGACACACAAGGGAGAGATTATTCACTCTTCTAGGAGTGCTTCCATGACAGCAGGAAGCACAGAGACCCCTCTCCCAAAGAAAAGGAGATGACCAGAGCAATTTCCGTGCCCCAGGCCTGGGGTAGACCACCTGAGGTAAACAACACGGGGCCTACATTGGTTGCCTAACCTGTTTACATTGGGCCCCACTCCTCTGCATTCTGGCAGTACTGCCCTTCCTGGTCAAAATTGCATTGGTCCCAGCATGGCAGGCCCCTTCCACATAAAACCAGCAGAAGACCCTGTCCATACCAAGTTTACTCACCATAGAGCTCTCCTAGGCTTCAGTTCTTATAAGTACCGCACGCTAACCGATTGCACCACTGGAGCTGCACTCCTAGGCTTCAGTTCTAATTGAAATAATATCAGGTCTCATTTAACAAGAAGACCATATCATACCTAATTAAAGTCCCACACTCTGGCCAAGGACCAAACTGCCCACTGAAGGCAAGGACAGCCCCTGCAGATGACTGGCCCAAAGGATGGAGCAGCCAAAAGACACCAACAGAGTGCATGCAGCACACACCAGAGACAACCCCTGAAGCACCCAGCCATGGACACTATACAACTTCTTCATAAAGCCATTACTCTCAGGGGCAGGAAACAGAACAGACTTTTCTAACACAGAGATGAAGACAGAGACATATGCAAAATGCCAAGATAGTGGAATTCATCACATATGAAACAACACAAGGTCACCGCCAGAGACCTGAGTGAAACTGATATAAGTAATATGCCTAATGGAGAATTTAAAGCAATGATCATAAGGATACTCACTGGGCTTGAGAAAATAATGGAAAGGAGGCCCTTACCACAGAGATAAAAGAGGTAAACAAAACAAAACAAACAACAACAAAAACAATCAGAAATGAAAGCTAGAGCACCTGGGTGTCTCAGTTGGTTAAATGTCCAACTCGATTTCATCTCATGTCACCATCCCAGGGTCCTGAGATCAAGTCCCATGTAGGTCTCCACACTCAGTGAGGAATTTGCTTCTCTGTCTCCCTCTAACTCTCTCCCTGCTTGTGCTCTTCCTCTCTAAAATAAATAAATAATTCTTAAAAAAAAAAAAAGAAATGAAAACTGCAATAAGTGAGATTCAAAACACATTGAATGCGTGAACACAAGGATGGAGGAAACAGAGGAATGTATAAGTGATATAAAAGATAAAATAATATAAAATAATGAAGCTTAATAAAAGAGAGAAAGAATTATGGAACTTGAGAACAGACTTAAGGAATTCAATGACTCCATCAAGCATAATAACATTCATATCATAGGAGTTTCACAGGAAAAGAGGAAAAAGGGGGCAGATATTTATTTAGGAAAGTATAGCTGAAAATTTTGCTAATTTAGGGAAGGAAGGAAACAGACATCCAGATCCAGAAGACACAAAGAACTCCCATCAAAAGCAAGAAAAGCAGGCAAAACCAACACATGCTGTAGTTAAATTTGTGAAATACAGTGAAAAAGAAAAAAAAAGTGCTGAAAACACTAAGAAAAACAAGTCCCTAACTTACAAGGAAAGCTCCATATCTCTGAACAGAAACTTGGCAAGCCAGAAGGGAGTGACATAATATATTCATCATGTTGAATGGGAAAAATCTGTAGCCAAGAATACTCTATCCAGGAAGGCTGGATAAATAGGAGTGATAAAGAGTTTCCCAGACACACAAAAACCAAAGGAGTCTGTAACCACTAAAACAGTCCTGCAAGAAATATTACAGGGAACTCTTTGAGTGGAAAAGCAAGACTGAAAGTGATAAATACTGGGAAAAAAAAACCCAACAGAGAAAACCTCCAGAAAAAATGACAAAACAAATAATAAAATGGCATTAAATACATATCTATCAATAACCACTGTAAAAGTAAATGGATTAAACACTCCAATCAAAAGACAGTGTGTCAGAATTGATTAAAAAATCCATAAAACAAAACAAACATATTCATCTATATGTTGCCTACAAAAGACTCATTTTAGGCCTAAAGACACCTGCAGATTGAAAGTGAAGGGATGAAAAAATATATGTCATGTAATAGATATCAAAGAAAGCCGGATTTGCAATTCTTATATCAGACAAGTTAGATTTTAAGCCAAGGACTGTAACAAGAGATGAAGAAGGGCACTATATCATAATAAAAGTAACTATTCAAGAAGAAGATCTAACAATTGTAAATGTTCCCAACATGGGAACGCCCAATGTATAAAACAATAACAAAAGTAAAGGAACACATTGATAATAATAAAATAATAGTAAGGGACAGTCACACCTCACTTACATCAATCAACAGATCAGATAAGCAGAAAATCAAGAAGGTAACAATGCCTTTGAAAGGCACACAGGACCAGATAGACTTAACAGATATATGCAGAACATTAGATACTCAATCAGGAGAATACACATTATTTTCAAGTGCACACAAGAAATTCTTCAGGAAAGATTACATACAAGGTCACAAATCAGGCCTCAACAAGTACAAAAAGATTAAGATCATACAATGCATATTTTCCAACCACAATGCAATGAAACTTGAAGGCAACCACAAGAAAAAATTTGGAAAGATTATAAATACATGATGGTTAAACAACATGCTACTAAACAATGAATGGGTCAACCAGGGAATCAAAGAAGGAATTTAAAAAACACCTAGAAACACATGGAAATGAAAACAACAGTCCAAAAACTTGGGATGCAGTCAACATGGCCAGAAGAGGGAATTGTATAGCAATACAGGTTTACTTTTAAAAGCAACAATAATCTCAAATGAACAACCTCTCTTTACACTTAAAGGAACTAGGATAAGTACAATAAACAAAGTCTAAAGCCAGCAGAAGATGGGAAAGAATAAAAATTATAGCAGGAATAAATAAGATAGAAACTTAAAAAAAATAAAAGAGTTCAATGAAACCAGGTTCTGGTTCTTTGAAAAATTAATAAAATTGATAAACCTCTGACCAGACATATTAAAGAGAGAGAAAGAGAGAGAGAGAGAAAGAAAAGACCCAATAAATTAAATCACAAATGAGACAGGAGAAACAACAATCAACACCACAGAAATACAAATCATTATAAAAGAATATTAGGAAAAGGTATACGACAAACAATTGGACAACCTGGAAGAAATGGATAAATTCCTACAATCATATTAACTACCAAAACTGAAACAGGAAGAAATCGAAAACTTGAACAGGCTGATAACCAGCAAAGAAAATGAAACAGTAATCAAAACTCCCCAAAAACAGAAATCCAGGGTCAGATGGCTTTACACAATTCTACCAAACATTTAAAGAAAAGTTAATACCTATTCTGAAATTATTCCAAAAAAATGAAATGGAAGGAAAACTTCCAAATTCATTCTGTGAGGTCAGTATTACCCTGATAACAAATCCACATAAAAACTCCACTAACAAAGATAACTATAGGCCAATATTTCTTATGAACATGGATGCAAAAATTCTCAAAAAAATACTAATAAATCTAATCCAGCAGTATGGTAAAAGAATCATTCACCATGATCAAGTGGGATTTATTCCTAGGTTGCAAAGGTGGTTCAATATTGACAAATAAATAAACAAACATAATGCACCACACTAATAAAAGAAAGCATAAGAAACATACGATCCTTTCAATAAATGCAGAAAAACCATTTGAAAAAGTACAGCACCCATTCCTGGTGTTGGGAAAATTGAACAACTATGTGTAGATGAATGAAATTGGACCATTTTCTTACACCATACACAAAGATAAACTCAAAATGGATGAAAGACCTCAAAGTGAGACAAGAATCCATCAAAATCCTAGAGGAGAACAGAGGCAGTAATCTCTTTGACCTCAGCCACAGCAGCTTCTTGCTAGACATATCTTCAAAGGCAAGGGAAACGAAAGCAACATTGAACTATTGGGACATCATCAAGATAAAAAGCTTTCACACAGCAAGGAAACAGTCAACAAAACTAAAAGGCAATCTATAGAATAGGAGAAGATATTTGCAAATGGCATATCAGATAAAGGGCTAGTATCCGAAATCTATAAAGACCTTCTCAAATTCAACACCCAAAAAAAAAAATAATCCAGTAAAGAAATGGGCAGAAGGCATGAACAGATATTTCTCCAAAGTAGATATACAAATGGCCAACAGAAACTTGGAAAAATGGTCCACATCACTTGGCATCAGGGAAATAAATCAAAATCACAATGAGATACCACCTCACATCAGTCAGAATGACTAAAATTGACTGCGAATGTTGGCAAGGATGTGGAGAAAGGGGAGCCCTCTTACAATGTTGATGGGAATGCAAACTGGTGCAGCCACTCTGGAAAGCAATATGGAGGTTCTTCCAAAAGTTAAAAAATAGAATTACTTTATGATCCACCAATTGAACTAGTAGGTATTTATGCAGAGGATACAAACTTAGTGATTCAATGGGGCACACACACTCCAATGCTTATGGCAGCACTGTCCACAATAGCCAAACTGTGGAAAGAGCCCAGATGTCCATCAATGGATGAATGAAGAAAGTAGGTGTTGTGTATATACAACGGAATATTACTCAACCATCAAAACTAATAAAATATTGCTGTTTGCAACAATGCTGATGGAAGTAGAGGACATTATGCCAAGCGAAATAAGTCAGTCAGGGAAAGACAAATACCATATGATTTCACTGGTATATGAAATTTAAGAAACAAAACTGATGAACATAGGGAAAGAGAAGTAAAAATAAACTAGGATAAAAAGCAAAGAGGGAGACAAACCATAATGACTCAACTATAGGGAACAAACTGAGGGCTGCTGGAGGGGACATGGGTAGGGTGATGGAGTAATTGGTTGATGTGCCCTGAGGAGGGCACTCTATATAATGAGCACTGGGTGTTATATGCAACTGATGAATCACCAAATTCTACCCCCAAATTAATAATACCTCTATGTTTACTAACTTGAATTTAAATAAAACCAAACAATAAAATAAGATAGGGGAATAAGGAATGCTCTTGTCATGATGACATCACTGGGTGATGTGTGGAATTGTTCAATCACTATATTGTACACCTGAAACTAATATAAAACTGTATGGTAACTATACTGGAATTAAAATAAAGCATAATAAAATAAAATAAAATAAGATTTAGGTTTGTACTCAAAGCCCAATGCAAAACTATTAGAGCCAGATTCAGATTGTTTTAAAATGAAGCTCTGGTCTTCTTTTAAACATTGAATCCACTGGGATAGCTTTTAACAGTGTGTTCATTAATGGGCTAAACTAGGATCAATCTTGTCTAATTAAAAGTAAAAGGATAGAATAAGAAACAATGTCCACTCCAGATTTAATTTGGCAAATCAACTCACCTGCATTCTGATTCAACTAAAACAAAAACACTAAAATTCTTAATATTCAACTCTAGCAAATTGATGCTGTTAACCAAAAGACCAAAGTGAATGGCTTCTGCTCTTATTGAAAGGGGCCAGTATATTGCAGGGGGCAAAGTGTTACAAAGTTGAGGGCTCCAGCCTCTCTTAGACCCTCTAGCCAGCTTTTCCAATGTTCTAATTACGAAAGATGAGGCTCCAAGAAACTGTAGGGACTTTTCTCAAGCCTCCCTTTTAATTGACTTAGAGAACTAAATTGGGAATGAATCTGTGTTCTTTTTTTTTAATTGAAAACAAATTTATTTTTTGGTGTTTTTATAATAATATTTTTATTATATTATGTTAGTCACCATACAGTACATCCCTGGTTTTTGATGTAAAGTTCGATGATTCATTAGCTGCGTATAACACCCAGTGCACCATGCAATACATGCCCTCATCTATGGAACATAAGAACTAGGAAGATCGGTAGGAGAAGAAAGGGATAATGATTCTGTGTTCTTATCGACACTGGGGCTACACTCTCAGTGCTCAATACCACTGCTATAAAGCAGCCCCTACCTGAGAGTACTAAAGAATTTTAAATACTGGGGTCACCAATGAACTTCAATAGGTCTTGTTTCTAAACATATTCCCTTATGTTTAGGCCTTTTTTAGAGATACCCATGTTTTTCTCCTTAGTTCCTTCTGGCCTATTCATTAATTGGGCCAAGAGTTCTTTAAAATATTATGTTGGATTTTCATTCTCTCATACAGGAAAAAAAAATCTAGAATTTGAAAGCAGTGTAAAATTAGCCAACCAAGTGAATTAAATAACCATACAGCAACTTTAAATTGCTCCATCTCTAACGGCACTATAGTTGAGTCAGGGAACAATGATCATTTGTTCCTCTTGGGTAAGCTACTATCCCCTTTATGGGAAAAGTCTTCACTTGATCTTGGCAAAATTCACAGTGCAGTTCCTGTCAATATTCAAATAGATTTCTCAAAACTTTTCCCAAGAATTAACAGCCTATAAATAAAGAAGCCCTTCACAGCATCAAGCCCATAATAGAAGACTATAAAGCTCAGCATATTATTATTCCCTGCACTGTTCCCTATAATATCCCTATTTTACCTTTGATCAAACCCAATGATTGAGGATGGAGGTTTATTTAGGACCTCTGAGCAAGAAATAACATTGCTATCCCTCAATACACTGTTGTTCCTAACTCCCATTTACCAGAGATTTCAGTTCTCACTACAAGCAAATTTTCCATGGCAAATGACCTATACAATGCATTTTTTAGTATTCCAGTTGGTAATAATAACCAAAACTAATTTGCTTTCACTTGGTAGAAAAAAAATACACCTGGATAGTAATGCCCCAGGATTTCACAGAGAATCCTCAATTTTCACAAACATTAAAGGTTAATATTGATGATAAAAAGTTTTCTGTAGGCTTTGCTTTGTTACATTACATAGATGATTTGCTTCTCTGTCGCCCTTCTCAGGTCTCTTCACAGGAAGGCAGCGCCTACCTATTAGAACTTTTAGCCTTAAAGGGATGAAAGTGTCCAAAGGAAACAAAAACCACTTTTATTAAACTGGCATTCAATGTTTGAAGACTCAAGGACACTTGATCCCAGAAAAGGGGGCACATTTAGATTCAGATAGGTTTTATGACATCTGAACCTTCTCAAAACCCAAAACTAAGTGCCAATTATGAGGTAATCTCAACTCAGCTAACTACTGTAACATTGGATTCCATACTTTGTTTTTATGGACCAACTTCTATATGCTTTACTAAACAAAGACAGACTTGACACTATTATTCGGAAAGATCAGGATGACGTGGCTTTTGGGACTTTAATGAAAAGTCTAAGGAAATCTTCTGCCCTTGGAATTCCTAGTCATCAATTTCCCTTTTTCCTCTTTGTGTGTGAGAAGGAAGAGGATTCCCCTGGATTATTCACCCACAAACATGGTGACTTTCATTGACCTGTAGAGTATTATAGCCAACAACTAGACCTTGTGGCATAGGGAAATACTCCTTGCCCCAGAGCCATTCCTACCACTGACCTTTAGTTAAGGTGACTGAAGATATACTCATGGAATCTCCTTTAACCATCCTTGTGCCCCATGTGATAGAAGGTCTCCTGAACACTTACCATACTCAAATTCTTTCAGTCAGTTTTCTCACTTCATTTGTGAGGATGCGAAACCCTTTGATATCCTTTTTTGTAACTATTCCTCATATAACTCTTGCTATAATCAAGTTAACCTTGCTGTTCTTCTTTTCCCCTTCACTTACAAAACTTTCACAACTGTTTAATGCTGACAGATCACCTTTTGATGCCCCATGACAATTCACAGAGAAATCCTCTAACCAATGCCAATTATCATGGTTTACTGATGGTTCTTATTTAAGGGATAAAAGTGGTAAATATAATGCTATGTATGTTATTGCAATTCCTTTTTAAGTTATTGAGGTAGCACCTTTACCTTTGGCTACTTTGGTCCCCAAACCTGAATCATATGTCCTTACTCAAGCTTGTACCTCAGTCAATGGTAAAATTGCAAACATTTATATTCTGATAGTCCACATGCTTTTGGGGGTAGCTTGTGACATTGGAATATTAGGGGAACAGCAAGTTTCCTTACCTCCAAAGTGGGTGAAATTAAAAAAGTCTCCTGTGTCCACAGTTTATTAAATGCCATAGTTTTGATGTTTGCTCTGGCTATTATTAAGTTTTCTGCACAGTCCAGATTTGACTTCCTAATATTTCCATCAAAGATGACAGTCTCAAGGAAACCAATTGATAAACATCTGTCATGGTCCAAAGGGATGTTCTCCCAACTGATAATTTAGAAAAAAATGACCAGACACACTTAATAATTGACCCCAGAAAAGATAATAAATAAATAAATAAATAAATAAATAAATAAATAAATAAATAAAATCTCATAATTGTTTGTATAAAAAGGGAGAGCTGTAATTTGAACCAAATAAAAATTGAGTCCTACCAGAATTCTAAAATCCCATTACTTACCACTGCATATGCATTCAACCATTGACATAATGGCAAAATGACAGCATTAACGAATCAATATCAGTATTTGGGAAACATTAATCAGTCCATAGGAAGTGTCCATCTTGCTTGTCGTACCTGCCCAAAATACAATATTGGGAAGCCTGTCCACACTACCCCTGTGCATTTTAAATTGCCCTAATTACCATTCAAGGTTTAGCAAATGGATTTCATACAACTTCCTCATCTTGTGGCTATAAATATGTTTTAATCATGGTTTGTATTTTTTCTCACTGGGCCAAAGCTTCCCCTTGTAAACAGGCTACTCCTTCTTCTCTGGATAAAATTCAGTTAGAGATTATTCCTACCCGAGGAACTCCTGTGGAACCTTATAGTGACCAGGAAACCTACTTCACTGGTAGCTAATCCCCATAACTGTGAATCCAAAATTAAGTAGATCTGTGCTGTTTGGCTGGTCCCACAACATTTTCACTGTGCTAAACACCCTCAATCCTTGGGTTTATTTGAATGCACTAATGGCACCATTAAGTCATTTGGCAAAATGTGTAGAAATCCTTCAAATACCCTGGTCAAAAGTATTGTTATTGCTCATTATAAATCTCAGATCCACTCCCTTTGGACTCATAAACTGTCATCTTTTGAGATAGTCACAGGGTGACCTATACACCTGGCTCCTACAACTTTTGATGTACAGTTTATAAAAAGAAATAGAACTTCAATATTGTAAAGGCCTAATTGATTCTGTTGAGAATAACCATGTTTTAGCAGAACAACCATTTTCACAACACACTCCCAGGAGACAAAGACCTTAACTATCACATCTTGCAACTCAGAGATTTTGTCTATTGGAAAAGCTACCTCCAAAAAGACAATGTTTAACCTTTAGAAATGTTCCATACAAAGTACTGCTAACCAACTCTTGTGTCACCAAACCTCAGGGAACAGATTTCTTAATTTAAGTTTTACATCTAAAGAAAGCACCAACCCCAAACTGGACTTGCACATCACCTGGTGACCTGAAAGTAAATATTGCCAAGAATTAAAGCAGATGATATCTGATAGAAACAGCTTTCTCAGCTGAAGTCTACAGCAGATCTGAAGTCTTCTGTACTTCAATTGGTTTCCTTTTCTTTTTCTGTGGTGAATTGCATTCCCATGGGTATATGAGTGTTTAGATAACAGGCAAATTGAATTTCAGTGCTTATTGGGATGTTTACCTGCCCCCATCAATGTGCATAATAAATTCGAAATCTCCAATTTCTCCATCTTAAATCCCCATAACTGTTTCATCCAGGAGGTGTACATGACTTTGAGTTTTCCTCCACAAAGAGAGACTTTATCCCCTAGGTCAAAATAAGTGTCAATTAATGTGTAATCAAAAATCTCTCCCTAACATTAAAGAGCAAGCCAATTCCCCAGGGAAAACTGCACCCCACCAATAATCACTTGACTCGTTGGCTAAAACAGTTTCAGATAATTGCACAGCCCTTGATTACCTACTTGCGGAACAAGAAGGTGCTTATGCAATAGTAAATACAACCCGTTACACGTGATTAAACTCCTCTAGAGGGGTAAAAATTCCATTACACTAGATCAGGGAACAAGCTCACTGGTTACAACAAATTTCATGTAATGACTCATGGTCATTTGACATATTGAGCTGGTTAGACTTCAGGTTTGGGGTCCTGGGTTAAATCATACAAACTGAATTTGTAATATATGTTATACATAATATATAATTATATAGATATATAAATTATATAAATATATAATTATATTTTAATATAATTAAATATAAATATAAATATAATCAAATATAATATAATATAATATAAATTATATAAATATATAATTATATATATATAATTTAAATTAAATTAGCCAACATATAGTACATTATTAGTTTTTGGTGTAGGGTTCAATGATTCATTAGTTGGAGGGCACGTGATGTGATGAGAACTGGGTGTTACATACAAGTACTACCACTTTTGATTCTGCTTTGCATAATTATTTGTAAGTATTGGATTTGCTGCATGTCCAAACTTTGTAGAAATGATATACCAATAAAGTGATGCTAGCTCAGTTTTGAGATGATTGTTGGGAATTTACAACATTGATAAAGCATAGGCTTTTTGTTTCTTTGTTTGACTTTATGTAAGGAATGTCTAAGAATTCTCCCTCCATTTATTTATTTATTTATTTGTTTATTTATTTATTTATTTATTTATTTATTTATTTTTTACTCAAATATGTCCTTAGATGGTTTTCAATTGCTATGTGTTTTCCCTCTAATGTGGAACATAACAACTAGAAAGGTCCTTTGTGACACCAAGGGACAAAAATCACTACATATGGAAAACCTGACTCTTTAACAGCTATATTGTCAGAGAAAGATAATGATCAAAAGGGGGAAATAAGAAAGTGAATACAGGAAACACCACTTAAAATTGAGTTGGGAGGGCAGGAAGGGGATCTCTCACATCTTATGACTCATCATTAATTGCAGACCTGAATAGGAACAGATGTACTTTGCATTGCCAACAGGAAGGAGATTACTTTACTACTGCAGCAGGGCAGAAGAATTTTTTCTTGCACAACGACAAACACAGCCAATAAGAATATACCACAATTTAAGCAATGAGAAACCATCACCACCTTGACCTCTCCCTTTCTTCTCATGGAGTTTTATTCAGCCATCTTCCTCCTTATCTCCTTTAAATTACATTCCTCTCCTTTGATCCTCAAGCTTGTCTGTGATGTTCCTTAGCAATTGCAATTTCTCTGCTATTCCTGACCAAACCCATTTTACTGGTAAAATTACTGGCAATTTCATCAGGATAAAAAGCTTCCACACAGCGGAGGAAACAGTCCAAAACTAAAAGGCAGCCCACAGAATGGGAGAAGACATTTGCAAATGACACTACAGATCAAAGACTGGTATCCAAGGTCTACAAAGACCTTCTCAAACTCAATACACAAGAAACAAATAAATTAAAAAAATGGGCAGAAGATATGAACAGACACTTTTCCAATGAAGACATACAAATGGCTAACAGACACATGACAAAATGTTCAACATCATTAGCCATCAGGGAAATTCAAATCAAAACCACATTGAGATACCACCTTATGCCAGTTAGAATGGCAAAAATTGACAAGGCAGAAAACAACAAATGTTGGAGGGGATATGAGAAAGGGGATCCCTCCTACATTGTTGGTGGGAATGCAAGTTGGTACAGCCACTCTGGAAAACAGTCTGGAGGTCCCTTAAAAAGTTAAAAATTGAGCTACCCTATGACCCAGCAATTCCACTACTGGGTATTTACCCCAAAGATACAGACGTGGTGAAGAAAAGGGCCATGTGCACCCCAATGTTCATAGCAGCACTATCTACAATAGCTAAATGGTGAAAGGAGCCAAGATGTCCTTCAACAGATGACTGGATTAAGAAGATGTGGTCCATATATACAATGGAATATTACTCAGCCATCAAAAAGAACGATTTCTCAACATTTGCTACCACATGGACGGGACTGGAGGAGATAATGCTAAGCGAAATAAGTCAAGCAGAGAAAGACAATTATCATATGGTTTCACTCATTTATGGAACATAAGAAGTAGGAAGATCGGTAGGAGAAGAAAGGGAAGAAGAAAGGGGGGTGTAAACAGAAGGGGGAATGAACCATGAGAGACTGTGGACTCTGGGATACAAACTGAGGGCTTCAGAGGGAAGGGGGTGGGGGAATGGGATAGGCTGGTGATGGGTATTAAGGAGGGCACATATTGCATGGTGCACTGGCTGTTATACGCAAGTATTGAATCATGGAACTTTACATCAAAAGCTAGGGATGTACTGTATGGTGACTAACATAATATAATAAAAATATTATTAATAAAAAAATTACTGGCAATTTTACGTTTAACATAGACAAAAGTAAGTATGGTACTAAATTTGTGGATTGAGCAGCAGAAACAGTTAAAAACAAACACACAAATGTATATTTTTAGAAGCTCTTGAATATTAATGAAAGGTTGGCAATTTTTGTAAAACCAATAGGAAATCAAAGATTGTGGAATGACAGCATCATATTTACATTTTATGAAAATAACATTGATGACGATATGTATGATACACTTTAGAGTTGTGGTAGACTGAAATCATGAGAATGCTTAAGAAGGAATTAGAAGAAGCCAAAGAAAGATAGTGGGAGATTGAATTTGGTCAATGAATAGATAATTGGGAAATGGACTCCTAAAACTTCACTTTTTTCTACAAAAAGTAAAACTCCTATATAAATCCCTTTATATATGGACTTGAAGTAACTTAAGTGTATTAGTAAACTGGCAGTAGTAAAACCTTTGTTAAGCACAATATGATGACATGATGACATATTAGCATATAATTTCAATCTCCGCAAGGTCATATTTATATTTTACATGTTGTAGCTAAAACCAGAAATTTCTGATTTCATTTTGTATGTTGCATGCTGCAGCTACATAATCATTTTTTAAAAAAATATTTTATTTATTTATTTGACAGAAAGAAAAACAGCCAGGGAGAGAGGGAACACAAGCAGGGGAAGTGGGAGAGGAAGAAGCAGGCTCCAGTGGAGCAGGGAGTCCAATGCGGGGCTCAATCCCAGGACCCTGGGATCACGTCCTGGGCCAAAAGCGGACACTTAATGACTGAGCCACCCAGGTGCTCCTACATAATCATTTTTGTCCATGCTTTTCAAGTAAGTAATTTCTTTTAGTATAAAGAAATTAAGTTAATTTAAATATATAATTTAATATCTGAATATAGAATAAATTGTCAATTATTCTCATGTTTCCATGCGGGTCACTTAATTTCAGTATTCTTATTTAAGTTTAAAAAAATCCTAAATCTGGGACACCTGAGTGGCTCAACTGCTTAAGTGTTTGCCTTCAGCTCAGGTCATGATCCCAGGGTTCTGGGATCAAGTCCCGCATCAGACTCCTTGCTCAGGAGGGAGCCTGCTTCTTTCTCAGCCTGCTGCTCCCCTGCTTGTGGTTGCTCTTTCTCTCTCTCTCTCTGACAAATATATAATAAAAAATAAAATCTTTTAAAAAATCCTAAATCAAATAACTCCCCTAAAAATAGTTTTATAAAAGGATGTTAGGATAAGATGGACTTCAGATGTCAACTGTAACTAAGATAAAGGAAGAGAACAGTAAATAAACTTATAAGCACCACATTTGCATGCTTATTTTGCTTATTACTTCATATACCATTACTTATATTCTATATATCACAAATATATTTCATATACCATATATATATATTTAAAACAATATATTAGATGTCTAAGTTTGTGCCATCAGTTAACAAATGGCCCCATCTGCTATTGGGCACTTGAAATGTGTATAGTCAAAATTACAATGTGCTCTAAGTGTAAAATACACACAAGATTATGAAGATTTAGACTGAAAAAAATAAAAGATCACATTAATAAACTTATTTTGATTAAATATAAAAATGATAATATGTCAATATAAGTAGGAATATTAATTTGTACCAACATTGTATGTAATATAGTACAGTGATATATTGACATCAGTGCTAATATCAGTATTAATTGTAATGTTTTGAATTAAATTGATATGTTATTTAAATCAATTTCATTTTTTTAATGTGGCTACTAGAAAATTTTAAATTACATGTGGTTCACATTAGATTTCTATCAGAGAGTGCTGCTCTAGGATGTTCTAATTAATATGAAAAAGGAAAATAAAGGAGAGTTAAGGGCAGCCTTGATTATTGTTTCTTGGCAGAGAAAATCCCAAACTCTTGTCATGGCCCCCAGCTGTAGATAGTGAGATTGAGCATGGGGGTGAGGATGGTGTAGAAGACTGCTGGAATCTAATCTTCTGCTGGTGAATGGAGATTCCTGGATCAAAGGTACGTGTACACAAAAGGTGCATTGTAAAAGTGACTACAGATAAATATATTGAGCAGGTGGTGAAGGCCTTTTTTCTATCCTCTTTAGAGCAAAAACATCCTAACCATAGGAAGCAGTGATTCCAAGGAAAGGTAGGGGGAGAAAGAGACTTGTACTCACAAAAACCTTTTTCTCATTGTCCCAGATATCTATACAGGCCAACGGCAACATGGTTGGCACATCACAGAAGTGATCAATGGCCCTGGACCAGCAGCAAAGAATATGAAGAGCACAGACTGTGTGTGCCATGGAGTTGATATACCCCCAAATCCAAGATCCTATGATCATTTTCACACACATCATTTTACTCATGCAGATAGAATAATTGAAGGGATGACAGATGGCACATAATGGTCACAGTCCATAAAGGACAGGAGTAAACCTTCAGAGCATGCCATGGTCAAGAAGAAGCTTTGCACACCACATCTCAGGAAGAAGATACCTTTCTGGCCAGAGAGGAAGTTGAATGCCATCTTTGCAACAGGGTTGGAGAGAGCGAGAGTGACCTAAGGAGAAAGTACATTGGTGCATTGAGCCAGGGATCTAAGCATACAAAGTGAATTGTGGCTGAGTTACCCACTAAGGCAAGAAAAAATATGAAGACAATACAGAACAAGAGAAGCAGGCCAGTTTGATTTGAGGGAAACAACCCCAATAAAATGAAATCAGTTGAAATATGATTCTATTTCCCCATGAAATCTTATTGTTTCAACTCCCTTGGAAGAAAAATAAAGACAAAATCAAAGCATAGAACAAGAACGAAAATAAAACAGGACCATGAAAAAGAACTCTTACTTTACTAATATTTGTTTACAATGGGTTACCTTTTTTTTTTTACTACTGAATCTTTCATAGAACCGATTTTAATATCTGAATTGAATGCTCCCCTCCCACAACAAGTGATCTTAAGTGTTAAGTCTAATATAAGCCAGAAACATAAACAAGATAACTAAAACATTATTGTCTTAATAACTCTTGGCTATGCATATCTTTCAGAATTTACAAAATGTCACAGGAATCTCTGTATTTTCCAGTGTCTGTCAAAATAACATAGCATATTTGCAGTAGTAACTGGATTATGTGACTCAAAAACTTTGCGTATGTTAAATTCTAAGTCCTCTATTACCTAGTCCTTTTCTACATCCTTAATTTCCGGTCTTTCTTCCTCAAATGGCACTATGGGAGCCAGGAAAATGTTCATACTCTACCTCTCATATTCTTTAACACTTTGGTGCCTTTCATAAAAATGTGCCCACTACCCAAATTTACTATCCTTGAACTGTAAAGATATTGTAAACTTTGTGAGATCCACACTAATTATAAAACATTATTTGAATATTCTCTCTTCCATTAATGATGGTTACATCTTTTGAGGCCTTACAGAATGCAAAGTCAAATGCACATGTTTTCATGCATAATTTTCTATTCTTGAGTAATTTTCACTCTTTTGCAAAAAAAAATCAGGCTTAATTCCATATTTTGGGCTGGGTCAAAGCATACTGAAATTGGAGAGGATTCCCTTTTCCTGTACTTTAGTTTCTAAATAGCCAAAGGCAGCAAAGACAATCAAATGAAAAGCTGTCCTAGAAAAGCAGATATATGTAGGAAAATGTTCTTCTTTTATAGCTTACATGTTTGTACTTAAGAAAAGTAGTAATATTACTATAATGTATTAATTACTTTAAACAATCTAGAAAAACTTCCTTTCTGAAAAATTTTCTATCATTTTAATCTCCACAACTTTCCAAGGGAATTTTAATGTGTACCTAAATTTTTTTTTCAGATTTTAATTTAAATTCTAGTTATTTGGGGAGCCCATGTGGCTCAGTCAGTTAAGCGACTGTCTTTGGCTCAGGTCATGATCCTGGAATCTCAGGATTGAGTCCCACACAGGCTTCCTGCTCAATGGGGAGCCTGCTTCTCCCTCTCCCATTCCCCCTGCTTGTGCTCACTCTCTCTCTCTCTTTCACTCAGTCTTTCTCTGTCCAATAAATAAACACAATCTTTAAAAAACTGAATTCCAGTTATTTAACACAGAATAATATTACTTTCAGTTGTAGAATTTAGTGATTCATCACTTACATACAGCATCCAGTGCTCATCACAACCAGTACCCTCCTTGATACCCATTACCTATTTGACCCATCTCCTTGACCACCTCTCCTCCAGGATTCCTCAGTTTGTTCTCTGTAGTGAAGAGTCTGTTTTCTGGTTTGCCTCTCCCCTCCCCATGTTCATCTGTTTTGTTTCTTAAATTCCATATGAGGGATTCCATATGATTTTATAAAATATGAATGAAATTGTATGGTATTTGTCTTTCTCTGGCTATTTTGCTTAGCATAATAGTATCTAGCTCCATCCATATTGTTGCACATATAGTGAAAAGAAGGGGCACTTGTACCCCAATATTCATAGCAGCAATGTCCACAATAGCCTAACTGTGGAAGGAGCCAAGATGTCCTTCATCAGATGAATGGATAAAGAATATGTGGTTCATATACACAATGAAATATTATTCAGCCATTGGAAGGGGTGAATACATACATCATTTGCATCAACATGGATGGAACTAGAGGGGATTATGCTAAGTGAAGCAAGTCAAGCAAGGAAAGACAATTATTACATGGTTTTACTCATATATGGAATATGAGGAATACCACAGAGGACAATAGGGGAAGGGAGGTAACACTGGTGAACAAATCAGAAAGGGAGACAAACCATGAGAGACTCTGGACTCCAGAAAAAAACTGTAGGTTACAGAAGGGAGAGGGGTGGTGGGGATGAGGTAACCATGTGACAGGTATTAAGGAGGGCATGTGTTGTGATGAACACTGGGTGTTATATGCAACTAATAAACCATTGAACACTACATCAAAAACTAATGATGTACTATATGTTGGCTAATTGAACATAATAAAAATAATCGATTAATTAATTAAAGTTAAGAAACCAGTCAAATACATATGAAAATATGAAGTCCCAAAATAATACTTGGATACGAGTAATATGGGAAAAACAAAACAAAACAAAACAAAACAAACAAGATTTTTTAAAGTTTTAATTTTAATTCAAGTTATTTTACATACAGT
This sequence comes from Ursus americanus, assembly GCF_024610735.1. Taxonomy (NCBI): domain Eukaryota; kingdom Metazoa; phylum Chordata; class Mammalia; order Carnivora; family Ursidae; genus Ursus; species Ursus americanus. The sequence goes on along the minus strand of NC_142131.1, from coordinate 82,052,338 downwards.
GTTATATTTATTTCAGGTGTACAATATAGTAATGCAACACTTCCATACTTCATCCTGTGCTAATTACAAGTGGAGTCCTTAATCTCCACCACCTATGTAACCCAGCCTCCCCTCCTCTGGTAATCATCAGTTTGTTCTCTATAATTAAGAGTCTAGTTCTTGATTTCTCTCTCTCTCTCTTTCTCTCTCTCTAGTTTTTCTCCTTTGCTTCAATACAAGAATGTTAACATAGCACACACACATAAGAAAGGGTTTCATAATCAATTGACATTCATCAAATAAATATATATTGCAATTTTTAGGAGGTCCCTATCACTTACTACTTCAATAAATAAAATTAAAAAATTATACATTTATTTGCTATGTTATAAATGTACATGATTCATCAAATTGATAAGAAAATAAATAAGAAAAATAATCATTTCCCAGGACCCATTATTTTCCTTCTGAAATTATATTAATAAATACATTTCATAGAAATGAGGAACACTACACAGAAAAAAATATGTATATATGTATAAATAAATATTATATATATATAATATATGAGTTGGATGAAACAGTGTGATAAATTAAAAATAGATAGATATCATAATCAATCAAGTCCAGCTACTGTAGTTAATTAGTTAAATACTACCAAAGCTATAATAGTGTGCTTCTAGGTGTTAGTAAAACAAAACAATAGTGTTATACACAACTAATGAGTCATTGAACATGACATCAAAAACTAATGATGTTGGCTAACTGAACATAAAAATAAATGAATAAATAAATGTATTAATTAATTTTAAAAAAGAAAATTATATTATCACTTCTAACATGAAGTGGTAAGAACAAGAAGAAAAATTTGTGTTTGTGGGCCACGCTTACAATCTGGTTTGCTTCTTAGCAGAGAAAAATAAATAAATAAATAAAAACTACAGATTAGCTCACTAGTATTTGTAGATAAAAAGGAGCCTGTGACAAATTTCAAAATTAAAATTTTAAGTATTCAAAATTAAATTTTTTTAAAGAATTGGAAAACTTAGGTTTGGAGCAATATATTATAAATATTTACTTCCAAAATGTTTATATATTACTGGTATTAAGGAACAATTATTATAAAATTTGGTATGGGGTCAATATTGCATAGGGTCCACATTTCTTCTCTTGTTTAATAAAAAAATAAAGACCATAAAGACTGCTGTGTTTTATATTGATTGCTGACTGGCAGGTTTCTGATGTATAGCATTTTTCTTAATACATTTGAAAGATCATATGAAGCACAAGAGAAAGGAGTGGTCTGCTCCACTAGCAGTGTGCCAAGGATAGGGTGACGTGGTTTGACCATGAGATGTCTGTAGAAAAGTAGCATCGCTTGCTCTATATTGCCTGTCTCTGTTACAATAATATCCTTCTGCAACCAAGATCCATCCTTTCATGTCCTATTATCAACATGTATCAATTTATTAAGGTAATTATCTTCCCAGCACTTTTCTGAGAGCTCCAGCCACGTCCTTGTACCATAGACTGTAGATGAGGGGGTTGAGCATAGGTGTAAGAATGGTGTAGAAGACAGAGACTACTTTGTCCTGCTCCTCAGTGTGATAGGCTTTGGGGAGAAAATACTTGATGATGGCACTTCCATAGAAGAGAGACACAACAATCATATGGGAAGAACAGGTTGCCAAAGCTTTTCTCATCCCCAAATTTGATCTTAATCTCAAAATAGTGGAAAGGATCTGCCCATATGAGGCCATGATGGCAGATATTGGAAAAAGGAGAAACAGAACACCACTGACAAAAAGACCATTTTCATAAAGAGAAGTATCTTCACAAACAAGTTTCAGTAGTGCTGGGATCTCACAAAAGAAATGATGGATTTCCCTGGAGGCACAGTAAGGAAGACTCAGAGTATAGATAACATGGATCAAAGCATTGAGAAGTGCACCCAGCCAAGTGCCAGTCACCATGAAAGCACAGACTACAGGACACATGAGGACTGAGTAATGGAGGGGATGGCATATAGCTACATAGCGGTCATAAGCCATTACTGCCAGAAGAAGACACTCTGCTCCCACAAGAGTCGTGAAGAGGAAAAGCTGAATTCCGCAACCTATATATGAAATGCTGTTTCTTCCAGACAAAAAGTCAATGGCTATCTTGGGAACAAAAGTAGAGCTATATAAAAGATCCATTAAGGAGAGTTGACTGAGAAGGAAATACATAGGAGTGTGGAGGTGAGAATCCAACCAAATAAGAATCATCATCATAACATTGCCACCAAGAGCTGTAAGAAAAACCAGGAAGATGAGAGTGAAGAGAACCTTGGGGGCTTGAATGTGAAGAAACAGCCCCAGAAGAACAAAGTCAGGTCCAGCGGTGCTATTGATCCATCTTTCCATTCTCTCCTGTATTCTTTACCCTGGGTAGAGTTTACAAATATATTGAGACCTACTCTATCCATTTTGGTACCATCCTCATTTTATAATGTGTCAATTTCATTTTATCCCTTAGTTTAGCAATATCAAATATATTAAGTTTTATATAAAACTTAATTTAAACACTGTCTTAACCCAGTTTTACTTCTCTTGTTATTGAGTATTTCTAAAGAATATATGGCATCAGACATGTGGTAAATACATAAATCTGGTATTTCAAAGTACTTCTCAATTTTACTAATATTTATACTGAATTAAATATGTAAATATGTTATTTTGTAACTTTACTTTTCATTGTGTTGCAAAGGCAAGGCTGATGATGTTGAATAAAGTAACTATTCACCTAAGCCAAACAATATTTTGGTCATCATAAAACCTAACATTCAATTACATTTTGGTATCAAGTAAATCTATTTTTGTCTGAAATACTATATAGAAATGATTACCTTTTATTACTTTTTTCCTCAAGACATCACCAGGAAACTATTTACATGAATAGAAGTATTATGCATAAATGTATCCAGATTGATTCATCTTCATCTTCACTTGATGTCAGGGCCATACATTGCCAACAAACTAAGGAGGTTAAAGAGTAATACAAATCTCCTTACAAAACAGACTTTTGACAAATTATAATTCTACCTGCACTGTCCTCAGAGTACATGTCCCTTGTTTGCCTCTCTTTTCCCTTAGGTACACAGTAGCACAATTATTCCATTGTCTTTCAAATGTCCTAATTAAACAAATATGTTCCCTTAAAAACAAGCAAACACAAATATAATTCTGCTGAGTATTTATTTATCTGCACCAGATTGATAATTTAGCAACTGATGTGGTGAAATCCCAGTTCAGAATTTAGTAATTGTCAATTATAGAAAAATTATCACTTAAGACCCACAGCAAGTGGACTTTTTTTTCCTGACTTTGCCATTTTTTAGTGATCTCAGATATTTTAATTAACATTTATTTCTTTTGACTCTTCATGTATAAAAAGAGATACATGTGTATAGTTTTGTGAGTATAAAGTTCATTGACTGTAGCAATTCTTTTTTTGTTTCTTTTTTTAATAATAATTTTTTATTAAGTTATGTTAGTCACCATATGGTATATCCTTAGCTTTTGATGTCGTGTTCCATGATTCATTATTTTCATGTAACACCCAGTGCAATTCTTTTGGATAGTGACAGATGCACAAGAAATACTAGAAGTTTCCATATGGAATTGAGTTTGAACTTTAAGAATAAATATTATTAGGAATATGAATTGATTTATCATATATAATTATGTTTTACCTTCTAGTAATATCAAATATACAAATTAGAGACATATAACAATCAACATCTTTATTTTTCACAGACCTAAAGCTTAATATAGTTTTTATTTTTATCGAGGTACCCATGTACAGAAATTGAACTTCAAATACTTCTAAAAGGTTTATAATAAAAATAACAATAATCTTGCTCCAATCTCTCCTCTTCCAGTCTTGATGGCCAAAACCAATCACTCAAAAAAATTTTTAGCTATTTATTCTGTGTTTATGACACAAGTTTAAATTAACGCTAGTGCTTTTATTTCTTCATTTCCCAACTTTAGATATTATCAGTTGAGATTATCAACCTGTCAATCTCCTGAATGAGGCCACCACTCATGGGATATCAGGCTTCACTTCATCTCATTTTGCTAAAGCACATCTTGGGTAAGGATAGAGAAACAAAAGATAAAATGAACTTGTGGGACTTCATCAAGATAAAAAGCTTCTGCACAGCCAAGGAAACAGTCAAAAAAACTAAGAGGCAGCCCACGGAATGGGAGAATATATTTGCAAATGACACTACAGATAAAGGACTGGTATCCAAGATCTACAAAGAACTTCTCAAACTCAATAAACAAGAAACAAATAAATCAAAAAATTTGCAGAAGATATGAATAGAATCTTTTCCAATGAAGACATACAAATGGCTAACAAACACATGAAAAAATGTTCAAAATCATTAGCCATTAGGGAAATTCAAATCAAAACCACATTGAGATACCACCTTATGCCAGTTAGAATGGCAAAAATTGACAAGGCAGGAAGCAACAAATGTTGGAGAGGATATGGAGAAAGGGGATCCCTCCTACATTGTTGGTGGGAATGCAAGTTAGTACAGCCACTCTGGAAAAGAGTGTGGAGGTCCCTTAAAAAGTTAAAAATTGAGCTACCCTATGACCCAGCCATTGCACTACTGGGTATCTACCCCAAAGATACAGACATACTGAAGAGGAGGGCCATATGCACCCCAATGTTCATAGCAGCACTGCCCACAGTAGCTAAATCATGGAAGGATCCGAGATGTCTTTCAACAGATGACTGGATTAAGAAGATGTGGTCCATATATACAATGGAATATTACTCAGTTATCAAAAAGAATGATTTCTCAACATTTGCTGCAACATGGACGACACTGGAGGAGATAATGCTAAGTGAAATAAGTCAAGCAGAGAAAGAGAATTATCATATGGTTTCACTCATCTCTGGAACATAAGAAATAGGAAGATCGGTAGGAGAAGAAAGGGATAAAAAGGGGGGTAATCAGAAGGGGGAATGAAGCATGAGAGACTATGAACTCTGAGAAACAAACTTAGGGCTTAAGAGGGGTGGGTGGTGGGGGAATGGGATAGCCTGGTGATGGGTATTAGGGAGGGCATGTATTGCATGGTGCACTGGGTGTTATATGCAAGTAATGAATCATGGAACTTTATATCAAAAGCTAGGGATGTACTGTATGGTGACTAACATAATATAATAAAGAATATTATTTAAAAAAAAGACATAGCGCCCCCCCCCCAGAAAATAAGGGTAGGAACTCACCTTCCTATTGCCCTCTGGCCTCCTAGAGCTATACTGCTGATTTTAAAGTATCTAGAGGTAAGCTCAGATGATCATAATATTCACAATGCTAAGCCTTACGATTTTTCAAAGCCAAATATGGGGACTCATCTTTCCAGTTCAGGTCCCATGTACCTGGGGTACCTGGTGTGGGATCAGCTTTTTTTCCTTCTCCATGTTTGTTGTGTTCCTCCCATTGGGTTTAGTCTTCTGGGAGCTTGGTTCCTGACTATATTTCAGTCCCTCCTACCATTTTTGATGTGGGCTCCACTCTAGGATTAATTGTGGACAGTCTGTTCTGCTGGTCTTAGTCATTTCTGAGTTGCATGGATGTGGCTGCTATCTAGATGTGTCTTTGAGACAAAGGGAGCTTTGTATCCTTATAACCATCTTCCATTCTTGATCTCTTATTGATGTAATTAAAGTGTTGTAATGTTTACTTTTATTTCACCTGTTTTTGCCTGTATATTCAAATAAATTTTGCAATGTATATTCAATAAAATACAATGTCTGCAATTCAATAATTAATATATTTTAAGGAAATAATTATTTGACAGATGATTTACTTAGTTTTATGTAGAAAATGGTGATTAAAATAGAATAAGTTCACAAATTATAAGATAGATGATCATAAATTAAACGCAGCTACTTGAAAGTAGTAGCATATTACAAGCACATGTGGATGCCCCCGTCTTTTCCTATTCTTTACCATTTTTTTCCTTCCAAAAGTACCACAATATTTACTTGTAACAGACTGATAATTTGCACACATTTTTTTTGCAGTTGAATATGTGGAGTCATATTGTATGTAATTCTTTGTGTCTGACTGCTTTCATGTAATATTATTTTCCTGAGATTCATCGATGGGGTTTTGTTTAGAAGCAGGTAATAGAATTGTATTGCTATGTGGTATGCTCTCATATAACTACATATAATCTATTTAAGCATTTTGTTTGCAATGGATATTTGGGTTGTGTCTGGTTGGGCTTTTGTGAATAACACTGTTGTGAACATTCTAGTAATTGCCTTCTGGAACATACATACATGTTTTTCTGATAGGAATTTACTTAAGAGTGGAATTGTTAAATGCTAAGCTCTCTGTAGAGGGTGAAAAGTTAATCTACAGCTAAATAAAACATGGGGAAATGTAGACATTACAATAAAATTGCAAACCTTTTAGAATAAATGATATGTAGATAGATTATTCTTAGCATGAAACTAATAAGCCTAAGTGATAATATCAGAGAAAAAAAAACAATGTAATTACACAAATTTAACAAGACTGTTACATATTTAAATCTTATATTATAGAATTTTATTTCTATACATATAAAGTTTATATAATTTCCATTAAAAAGGGATCAGTTTGTATGTATATATGTAAGTTTTCAAGTTAGCCATATAATTAATTAATTGATGGAAATACCTAGGTAGCTCAATTAAAATTTATAATTAATGAGAAAAAGTACTTTATGAAATATGAAAACCTATAATAAAACACAATAATTATTTGTCATATCAGTTCAAGAACAGGAGAATGCAACAAACTAGGAAGTGCAGATATAAATTTGTACTAATTTATGACAAAGGTGCCCATTTAGGTCAATGGGGGAAAAACTGTTTAGTGAAGCTTCTGAATAAACTGCACATTCAGTGTAAAAAAACAAGTGTGCTCATTCTTCTGATCATTTGCAAATTAAAAATAAATATAAATCTAGATAGCTATAGATCTAAAGTGTTAAAGATAAAACAATAAAACATCAAGAAAATAATTAAGGAAAATATTTTCATTACCTAGGAGGCAAAAAAACATTCTTAGGTATAATAAAAACATGTTAATCATAAAGAACAAGATTGATAAATCATACTGTAAGAAGCAAAGGTTGGTAACAGATTTCCTCAAACATAATTTTTTATTTCATTATTACCTGAGTATCTTGTAATAAACTCACATTTGACAATTTCCCTGCAAAAGGATAGCTGTTCTTCACAAGATCCAATTTTTACTTTATGTATTTGCATATACAGGGAAAATAGATACTTATTGACTGCTTGCAGCATGTTATGCAAGACTGTATGCTACTTTCCTGTATTAACTAATTTAATTCTTAAAAATCACCCTCAGGAGTAGGTGCTATCATGTGTCCCACTAGAAAGTTAGGAGTAAATCTCTGAGTAAATAAAGCAAATATGTTCCTGTTCTCCCATACGGACAGAGTAAGCCAGCCTTCCCCAGTTCACCTCCACCACAGCAATCTACTTCCAACACAGGGCCCAATGTATGAATTCCTAATGGCATACCTCCATTTTTATACCACAGGCACCATTTGAAATTTAATTTTCACATAAACATCCTAAGTAATTTACTTTTATTGTTACAGGATACATTTAAAGTATTTTCTAACAAAATATCAAATGCAAATAAAAACAATGAATGAGCACTATTAAAACATATTCGACTTTGGCTCAGTTAGTTAAGCATCCAACTTTTGGTTTTGGCTCAGGCCATGATCTCAGGGTCATGAGATCCAGCTCCACATCAGGCCCCACATTCAGTGTAGAGTTTGCTTGAGATTATCTCTCTCCTCCTCTGTCCCTCCCCCCACTTTCTCTCTCTCTCACTCTCTCTCTCTCAAGTAAGTAAATCTTAAAAAAAAAAAAACACCTCATTTGACTTAGATCAGAGACAGATTTGAAGCTAAAGAAACTGAACATTTGAAGCTTCTCACTTACATAGAGTTTTTCCAAGGGCAGATGTCAATTTTTTGCTTGTATTTGTTTTTGTTATATTTTCCTTAAGAGATCTCCCCAAACTGCAAGATTCAGGGTTCTCAAAATTAAATTTACCATTTGATATTCTAGAAATATTTCCTATTGCTTGGATTTAGGCAAGTGTTAACTATTAAAGGGACTTATTTTTCATTAAAATTAGATATATGAGAGGGTGTGGGGAGAAGGGTAAAATGGGTGATGGGGATTAAGAAGTGTAGTTGAGATGAGCACTGTGTGATATATGGAATTGTTGGATCACTCTATTGTACACCCAAAACTAACAAAACACTGTATGTTAACTAACTGTAATTAAAATAGAAACTCAAAAAGACAAAAATAAAGATGTTATTTGAAGGATACATTATAAAAATAAAATCAGATATTTGGACTTAAAAGTGCTGTTTCCATCTAAAACTGTCAATTACTCTTTGTCTCCTCACTGGAATTTCCTTTTTGAGGAAGTTTTATAAGGTATTTTACAAAAACTGATAGAACATATATTGAATTTTAAAAATTGTATGTTGTATTTGGGGAAAATAAAGGTAAGATATATGTACTTATTTAAAAGTACATATCCTATACTTTTAACAGGTACAGGATATGTTCTTAACAAAAGTTATATCCTGTTAAGAATAGGTTGAATTCAGTATGCATATGTTTCCTCAAAACTTTAACCTCCATCATTTTGCTTCTTGTTTTTGCATATACGTATAGATATATCAATATGATATAGATATACATATATATACATGCAAATAAAATAAATATTTATATAATACTATATATGTAAATATATAATAATATTAACAATTAAATATATAAAATATAATTTATAATAAACAAAATTTATAATATATAAACATATATTTGCTTTTTTTCCTGAGGAAAAAATGTTACTTATGTCATCTCATATAATTAATTATGGAGATTAGCTAAAATTCACTGTCTCTTTAGTTTTCCTGGATTAAATAAATCTTGCTTCAATAGAATAATATTAAGTGAGTGCCATGTCATTACTAACTTCCTGTCTATGATCATGGGCACAATGAACCTAATTGGTTACATTATTATTCAACCTGTGGGCACTCAGAATTGTGACTCTCCTACTTCTTCTTTTTTTTAATAATATTTTTTTATTATGTTAGTCACCATAGAGTATATCCTTAGTTTTTGATGTAGTGTTCAATGATTCATTATTTGCGTATAACACCCAGTGCTCCATGCAATATGTGCCCTCCTTAATAGCCATCACTGGCCTATCCCAATCACCCAATCCCCTCCCCTCTGAAGCCCTCAGTTTGTTTCCCAGAGTCCATAGTCTCTCATGGTTCATTCCCCCTTCTGTTTACTCCCCTTTCATTCTTCCCTTCCTTCTCCTACTGATCTCCCTGCTATTCCTTGTTCCATAAATGAGTGAAACCATATGAAAATTGTCTTTCTCTGCTTGACTGATTTTGCTTTGCATTATCTCCTCCAGTCCTGTCCATGTTGCAGCAAATGTTGTGAAATCGTTCTTTTCGATAGCTGAATAATATTCCATTATACATGGACCACATCTTCTTGATCCAGTCATCTGTTGAAGGGCATCTCGACTCCTTCCATAATTTAGCTATTGTGGACAATGCTGCTATGAACATTGGGGTGCATATGGCCCTTCTCTTCACCATGTCTGTATCTTTGGGGTAAATACCCAGTATTGCAATGGCTGGGTCATAGGGTAGCTCAATTTTTAACTTTTTAAGGGACCTCCACACTGTTTTCCACAGTGGCTGTACCAACTTTCATTCCCACCAACAATGTAGGAGGGATCCCCTTTCTCCACATCCTCTTCAACCTGGCTACGGAGACCTGGAAAGCCTGGAAATGTCAGCAATGCAAAATTCATAGCTCTAACTGAGAAGAACATGCAGTCAAGGATCCTTTATCCAGCAAGGCTGTCATTCAGAATGGATGGAGAGACAAGGACCTTCCAAGCCCAGCAGAAACTGAAAGAATATGTGACCACCAAGCCAGCCCTATCAGAAATATTAAGGGGGGCTCTATAAAAGTAAAAATACCCCAAGAGTGATACAGAACAGAAATTTACAATCTATAGAAACAAAGACTACACAGGCAACATGACATCATTAAAATTGTATCTCTCAATAATCACTCTCAATGTAAATGGTCAAAATGCTCCCATAAAACACCACAGGGTTGCACATTGGATAAAACAACATGACCCATACATATGCTGTCTACAACAGACTCATTTTGAACCTAGAGATACATCCAGACTGAAAGTGAAGGGATGGAGAACCATTTTTCATGCCAATGGACCTCAAAAGAAAGCTGGGGTAGCAATTCTCATTCAGACAGATTAGATTTTAAGCTAAAGACTGTAGTTAGAGGTACATAAGGACACTATATTATTCTTAAAGGATGTACCCAACAAGTGGATATGACAATTATAAATATATTTGCCCCCAACAGGGGAGCAGCTAGATACACAAGCCAACTCAGAATAAAGGGGCATATAGATAATAATATGTTAATAGTAGGGGACCTCAACACTCTGCTCTCAACAATAGACAGATCACCTAAGCAGAAAATCCACAAAGAAACAAGAGCTTTGTATGACATACCGGACCAGATGGACCGCATAGATATATACAGAACATTACATCTCAGAAGAACAGAATACTCATTCTTTTCAAATGCACATGGAAATTTCTCCAGATTAGACCATATACTAGGTCACAAAACAGGTCTCAACCAATAGCAAAAGACTGAGCTTATTCCCTGCATATTCTCAGACCACAATGTTTTGAAAGTGGAACTCAATCACAAGGAAAAAATTGAGGAAACTCAAACACTTGGACACTAAGAACCATCCTGCTCTAGAATAATTGGGTAAACCAGGGAATTAAAAATTAGATTAAGTAATTTTTGGTAACCAATGAGAATGATAACACATTGGTCCAAAACCTATGAGACACTGCAAAGGCAGTCCTAAGGGGAAAATACATAGCCATCCATGCCTCACTCAAAAGAATAGAAAAATCTAAAATGCAGTTTTTATATTCTCCTACTTCTATTACCATGCTAATCTTAATATATATACTTTTTAGGATAAGAATATTGCAATATTTAACACAAAACCTCTCTTGAGTCATTTAAATCTTCTGGTCTATATACATATTTTAAAGGTAAAATAGAGTTAAGTAATAATTTTATAAACCTATGAATTAAAGTAATCTGTTTTTCACTTGAAAAATTTATTTTCAGTTTTCACGCTGATCTCAAATTTTTTTTTTGTTCAGTGATGACAGCAGCTCCCACAAAAAATCATCAACAATGAAGAGAATACATTTAATTATGGACTAGAGACCAAGTTTTCCCTAAAGGGTTTATGCAAACAACATATGAGCGTCTGCCATGATTAGGCAGTGATCTCACTTAATTTGAGATGTTAAAAATTGTATACTATGGTTGAGAGATTGACTTTTGTGTTTGAATTCTACTTTCTACTGAATTGTTTGTGCTAATGATTGAAGGCTTATTGTCTCAGGTAATGAATAACTAATCTTTCAAATTTGTAGTGTATTAACAGTTCCTAAAATGTGCATAATCTTAAATTATAAAACTTTTCTTTTTAAATTTACTTCTCTGTTTCTTTGCAGCAATGCCACATTGCATTGCTCAATTATTAGGATGATGTTGTTCTTTCTATATAACTCTTTGATATATGTGATCCTCAAGTAATACAATTTTATTAAAAAAATATTATCAAATATGGGCATCTGGTTGGCTCAGTCAGTTACGTGTCTGACACTTGATTTCAGCTCAGGTCATTATTGCAGGGTCCTGAGATTGAGTCCCCTGTCTGGCTCCATGCTGAGCCGGGAGTCTGCTTGAGATTCTTCCCCTCCTGTCTTCCCCCTCGCTCTGCTCCTTCTGGGTTCATGCTCTCTCTCTCTCTGTCTCCCTCTCCCTCCCCCTCTCTCTCCTTCTTTCTCTCTCTTCATCTTCACAGAGTGACATGGAATCAGGGTTAGGTAGCTCAGCCGATCTTCACACTGAGAGAGAATGACCTGGAGGATCCTTGTATTCGTACTTGGAGTAGGAAGCATGCACATTTATTCCTCATTTTATCATTAAAATTTTACATTATATTTAGCAATAATCATATTCAATAATATTTTTGGAATGATGAATGTTTGTAAAATAGGTGGAGTATTTAAAAATTACAAATACATGGTAAGAAATTTATGAGGTTCTATTAAAATAAAATATTTTGTAAGTTGAACAACTCCATAACAGTGCTAGTTATTAACTAGCTTAATTAAAAACTTCATTTTTGCCTGATAATATTATGGATGTATCAGTTTTTTTACATCCATTGCTTTCAGTTCTACACATTTCTCTAATTTTCATCTCTACACATTTCTCTAATTTTCATTTCTTGAAATAAGTTACTTAATACCTTTAAATAAAATCTACAATATTTTCTAAATAAAACCAGAACTCAAAATTCAAGAGAAAATTGGAGGACAATAATACAAAAATATTTGTGGATGATGAAGATAAACAGAAGAAACTATATATGATATAATTACAAATGTAATTGTTTATTCAATAAAGTTGTTTAAGGAGAAATTTGTGACTTCCAGTTTATGGATCTAAGAATAGTAAGCTAGTTTTCAAATCTACCATTGTGTATAAAAAATATTATTGCTTCCTCTGTCTCTGATAAATGCTCTATAATACACTTTAAGTGGATGTGATTTTACTTTGTTTAACTCATATTGAAGGCCCTTATCACTAATATATCAGAACTACATTTAATTCAATTCCTTCAGGATTGGAATTTATTTAAATATATTGGTGAATATAGTATCATAAAAGCTGTTAGTCCTCAATATATTTATTTTATATTGATGTCAAATGAACTTTTCCTTTAGAATTTCATCTAAATCGGGGAAGTAAAAATAGATGTTGGAGAAGGAGTAGGGTGGAAGGTAGGAAATTTCTTATTTTTTGGATAAAGGAGATTCAAGATGACTTTTAGGTACTTCTCAACTTAGCATTCATTTTTGCACTTCTCCCTCACCTATGAGTGAAATATGTTTTCTTTTTTAATTTATTTATCATATATTATAGGTGGCATGACCTAACATGAGTTCTTTAACTATATGGAGAGTTTTTTACAGAATTTAATGTTGATACTTAACACACTATTGTCTTTTGGAATCAGAACCTGTAGAAAACCTGGTTAGATAGATTTGTATAAGCTTAACAAAAGGTCTAAGAATTATGTCCTTATTTAAAAAAAAAAGTCCCAATTGAAAAAAAAATGTCCTTATTGTGCATGTGATATATATATATATATAAATTTTAAATTCCAGTTAGTAAATATATATAAATTATATTCAATACTGTGAGGACTTTACGAGGACTCAAGTGTGCTTAATATATCTGATGATAAAAGACAGGTCAGAGGTAAAGGAAGGAAAGTGGCAAAATAACCACATTCTGAAAGTTGTGTTTAAAGAGAGAGATTATACCCAGAACATCCATTCACTACTCTCTGAAATAATAAAAGAACTGTATTGAGAATTTTTATCACTAAAATTTGAAAAGAATAAAAGTAGGGTGTAGTCTAGATGTTTTACTTGGCTTAGGGTAATGGTATGGGGGCATAGGTTCACTCAGCACATGTTGAGTATATTGAAAGCCAAGTTGAGATATACAACCACACAATATCCAACTGATGATGTTTCCATTTTAGATAGTCATTTTTGTTATTTTTCTAAGCATATAACATTTTGACTGTGCTATGATCAATAGGCATTATGATTGTGTATATGGATTTGTGTGTGCATGTATGTGGGCATAATATCTGTAACTGTCTAATTTTCATAATTTGCTTTTCAATATCTACACCTTATATCATCAAGATAATTATTTTTTTATTTTCTTTTTCACTGTTTATGATGTGCTCATAATTCCAAATTAACATGATAAAGGATTTTACTATTAACATATTTGTACCAAAGGTGTTTTATAGTTAGAATTATTTATTCAAAAAATTACCCACTATAAAATTATTAGTCCAAAAATATGAAAATGATTAAAGTTCATAATAAATAATTAGTGATTTTTTTTAGAAAATCTACCTGTGTCACCAAAAATGTGTTCATACACATTTAACTATGTTTTTTAAACTGTAATTTTATTGATAATTTAATATAATTGTTCTGTTTAAACAACAAAGATGTAGATACAGGTTAACCATTTCCCTATTTTAAACCTTTCATTTTCTCTATTATGTTTCTTTTTATTATTATTACTAGTAGTAGTATTGCTTTTGTTATTAAGCTTTTATTTAAATTCCAGTTAGTAAAAATACAGTGTAATATTAGCTTCAGGTGGAGTGCCTGGGTGGCTCAGTCGTTAAGCGTCTGCCTTCGGCTCAGGGAGTGATCCCAGCATTCTGGGATCGAGCCCCGCATCAGGTTCTTCCGCTGGGAGCCTGCTTCTTCCTCTCCCACTCCCCCTGCTTGTGTTTCTCTCTCTCACTGACTGTCTCTCTCTCTGTTCAAATGAATAAATAAAATATTTAAAAAATATATTAGCTTCAGGTGTACAATATAGTGATTCAACACTTCCATACAACACTCATCACAAGTGCACTCCTTAATTCCCATCAACTATTTTACCCATCTCCCCAACTACCTCACATTTGGGAACCATTAGGGTCTTCTCTATAGTTAAGAGTTTGTTTCTTGGTTTTCCTTTCTTTGTTGTATTTCTTAAATTCCACATATGAGTGAAATCTTGTGGTATTTGTCTTTTTCATATCTTTTTCTCACTTATTCAGACATATCTTTTTTTTTCCCATTTGGTGAAGTCTTTTTAAAATATCAATTTTCTCAATTGCTCTAAAAATATTTGCCAAAGTCCAATTAAAATTTATAATTTTCTGCGTGTGATTTTTGAAACTTAAGCACTAATAAATCAGAATAATATCAGCACATAGTAAAATAAACATTTCAATAGATTAGAAAATACTGCCATCTTTACTCCTATATTTTAAAAATAGTTTCCCTTCCATATATTGTTAGTGATATTATATTTTCCTGTAACAATTTATTATAAAATATAACATCTATTACCACCCATAACTTTATTTTTTTTAAAGATTTTATTTATTCGACAGAGATAGAGACAGCCAGTGAGAGAGGGAACACAAGCAGGGGGAGCGGGAGAGGAAGAAGCAGGCTCATACAGGAGGAGCTTGATGCGGGGCTCGATCCCATAACACCGGGATCACGCCCTGAGCTGAAGGCAGACACTTAACCGCTGTGCCACCCAGGCGCCCCCACCCATAACTTTATTATTCATTTATTGTTTTACCCCATCACATCATTTTTTCCCATCTATTTAAATGTATAAAGCTCATAGGTTGCATTTTTTCCTCTACACTCTCTTGTCAACATTTTCGCTTTTCTTTTTAACTTGATCCTTTAATGCTACATATTTATTCAAATAATTACCTCCTGCTCTGAAATATATAAACTTGAAATTTAGATTTGAATTTCATTAATTGATTTACTCAGAAGTATCTGATGATATTATTTAATCTATCCTATAAATCACAGGCTAGGTTGCCTGGATGGCTCAGTAGGTTAAGCATCTGACTTCTGCTCAGGTCATGATCTCAGGGTCCTGGGATCAAGGCCCACATTAGGCTGCCAACTCAGCTCAGAGTCTGCTTGCCCCTCTGCCTCTGCCTCTCCCCCTGTTGATGCTCTATGTCTCTCTCAATAAATAAGGAAAATCTTATCTGTGTGGGAGAGAGTGAGAGAGAGAGAGAGTACAAGCAGGGGAGAGTGGTAGAGGGAGAAGCTGAATCCCACTGAGCAGGTGGCCTGGCACAGATTCACTCCCAGGATTCTAGGATTATGACCTGAACCAAAGACAGATGCTTACCCAACTAAGCTTCCTAGCTGCCCAAAGAAAATCTTTAAAAAAACTAAAAATCAATCAATCAATCACAAATTATATTTGTCAGTGTATTTAATATTTTTAAAAAGAAAAACCAGTTTTTATGATAAATAATTTAAATTATGTATAATTCTCATTGAGTATTTATTAGGAATATGAAAATATTTTAAACCATTACAAAAAAGATAGCATATTACTTGTTTACTGTTTACATTACTAGATGATTATTATTAGTTATATTCATATTCAAAAAGAAGCATTACCTTTATTATTTGCTATTGTAATTTTTATTTTTGTTTCTATCTTATTTCATGGGCTACAACTTTCAAAATTGTAATTATAATGATCTTGAATGCATCTTTGATTTTGTTTTCTTTTTTTTAAAGATTTTATTTATTTATTTGACAGAGATAGAGATAGCCAGCAAGAGAGGGAACACAAGCAGGGGGAGTGGGAGAGGAAGAAGCAGGCTCATAGCAGAGGGGCCCGATGTGGGGTTCGATCCCATAACGTGGGGATCACGCCCTGAGCCGAAGGCAGACGCTTAACTACTGTGCCACCCGGGTGCCCCTGATTTTGTTTTCTAAATTGAACCAATAGTCATCATTATTTTATATTATTGTATTTACCATTTTAGATATAAATCCTTCCATTTTTGGAATAAGGATCTATAGTGATAGATACTTATTTTAAAAATCTTTTTCTTGAGAACTGGTTTTGATAGGATCAAATCATTTTCAGATAACATTAAATCTATAGTATCTTTCTTATTTAACTTACTAGTTTTTTTAATTGTAGTAGGATTTATCTTTGTGTAATATTACCTTGACAAATCATAGATAAGTATAACTTGATGATAACTTATGGAATTCTACTTGCATGTGGGATTTGCACATCTTTATTTATCAGTGATTTTGTCATTTCTCTTCATCATATTTTGAGATCAATATGGGCTAGATTTCTTTGAAAAAATTTTAAATTTCTTCTCTTTGTTTTACAATAAATTTGTAATAATTTAAATACTTCCAAATTTCAAATAAACTGTATTTTTTTTAATTCCCTAACTTGATTCAGGAGCAAGTAATAGCATTTCACTGTGTTGTTGTTGTTGTTGTTGTTGTTGTTGTTGTTAATGCATTGCTAAAATGAGCAATTCTACTATCAATATAAAATAACACAGTCAGGTTAAAACTAGAAAAAAGTTCAGATTCTTTTTTTTATAATAATATTTTTTATTATATTGTTAATCACCATACGGTACATCCCTGGTTTTTGATGTAAAGTTCGATGATTCATTAGTTGTGTAAAACACCCAGTGCACCATGCAATATGTGCCCTCCTTACTACCCATTTTGAGAGAGGGATAAGGGTGAATACCAATTGACTTTGATTTTTTTTAAAGATTTTATTTATTTATTTGACACAGAGAGAGACAGCCAGTGAGAGAGGGAACACAAGCAGGGGGAGTGGGAGAGGAAGAAGCAGGCTCCCAGAGTAGGAGCCTGACATGGGCCTCGATCCCACAACGCCGGGATCATGCCCTGAGCTGAAGTCAGACGCTTAATGACTGAGCCACCCAGGTGCCCCAGACTTTGATTTTTGTAATGATATATCAGTCACAATAGAGTATATCATTAGCTTTTAATGTAGTGTTCCATGATTCATTGTTTGCATTAATTTTATTTTTCTCTGCCATTTTGTGGGTAAAAAGCTTTCCACTTGAATTTTTTATCTTTCTTCTGCCCCATTCCCACATTAAGTGTGTGCTTTCAAATTTACAATGTGAGTGAGGCTTCCTCTAATACACGTATTTCCCTGTGGTTTGGACTATCAAGTTCACCTTGGAAGGCTACCTTATGATTTAAAATGTAGATCTATCTTGCAACTGCCTTTAAATAAATATGGGATTTGTTTATTTTTAATTTTTTAGTTATGATATGTTAGTCACCATACAGTATATCATTAGTTTTTGATGAAGTGTTCCATGATTCATTGTTTGCGTATAACACCCACTGCTCCATGCAATACATGCCCTCCTTAATACCCATCACTGAGCTAACCCATTCACCCAACTCCCTTCCCTCTAAACCCTCAGTTTGTTATCCCTACACTCTGAAGCATTTTAATCAGGAAAGGATGCTGTAGTTTGTCAAATGCTTTTTCTGCATCTATTGAGAGGATCAAATGGTTCTTGACTTTTTTCTTGTTGATATCATCTATCACACTGATAGATTTGCGAATGTTGAACCACCCTTGCATTCCAGGGATGAATCCCACTTGGTCATGATGGATAATTCTTTTAATGTACTGTTGGATCCTATTGGCCAGGATGTTGTTGAGAATTTTAGCATCAATTTTCATCAGGGATATTGACCTGTAATTATCTTTTTGATGGGGTCTTTGCCTGGTTTTAGGATCAAGGTAATGCTGGCCTCATAGAATGAGTTTGGAAGTTTTCCTTCTGTTTCTATTTTTTTTTTTTTTTTGAAACAGCTTCAGGAGAATAGGTCTTATTTCATCTTTGAATGTTTGGTAGAATTTCCCAGGGAATCCATCAGGCCCTGGACTCTTGTTTTTTGGGACATTTTTGATCACTGCTTCAATCTTGTTACTGATTATTGGCCTATTTAGGTTGTCAATTTCTCCTTGTTTCAGTCTTGGTAGTTTATAGGTTTCCAGGAGGGCATCCATTTCTTCCAGGTTGCTTAATTTATTGGAATATAGTTGTTGATAATAGTTTATAATAACTTTCTATTTCCTTGGTTTTAGTCATGATCTCTCCCTTTTCCTTCATAGTTTTCTTAATTTGGGTCCTTTCTCTTTTCTTTTGGCTAACTCTGGCCAGTGGTTTATCTATCTTATTAATTCTTTCAAAGAAACAGCTTCTAGTTTCATTGATCTGTTCTACTGTATTGCTGATTTCTTTTTCTTTTAATTTTATTTATTTATTTGACAGAGATAGAGACAGCCAGTGAGAGAGGGAACACAAGCAGGGGGAGTGGGAGAGGAAGAAGCAGGTTCATAGCAGAAGAGCCTGATGTGGGGCTCGATCCCATAACGCCGGGATCACACCCTGAGCCGAAGGCAGACGCTTAACTGCTGTGCCACCCAGGCGCCCCTGTATTGCTGATTTCTAATTCATTGATCTTTAATCTTAATTAGTTCTCCTTTAATGCATGGCTTAGGCCTATTTTTTGTTGTTGTTTTTGTTCCATCTCCAGTTGTTTAAGGTGTGAATATTGGGTCTGTATTTTAGATTTTCCTATTCCTTTGAGTGAGGCTTGGATGCTATGTATTTCCCCCTTCGGACCACCTTTGCAGTATCCCATAGGTATTTGAACCAATGTCTTTTCATTCTCAGTGGTTTTCATCTATTGTTTATGTTCTTCTTTGATTCCTGGTTGACCCTAACATTCTTAAGCAGGATGGTATTTAGCTGCCAAATGCTTGAATTTCTTCTAAATTGTTTCTTGTGATTGAGTTCCAGTTTCAAAGCATTGTGGTCTGAGACCATGCAGGGAATAATCTCAATCTTTTGTTGTCAGTTGAGAACTGATTTGTTACCCAGTAAATGGTCTATTCTGGAGATAATTCCATGTGCATTCGAGAAAAATGAGTATTCTGTTGTTTTAAGGTGGAATGTTCTGTGTGTATCTATGAGGTTCATTTGGCACAGTGTGTCATTCAAAGCTCTTGTTTCTTTGTTGATTTTCTGTCTATTGCTGACAGTGGAGTGTTGAGGTCCCCTACTCTTAACATATTATTATCAATATGTCTCTTTATTTTGGTTAACTATTGGCTTATGTAGTTGGCTGCTCCCATGTCGGGGTCATGCATATTTACAATTGTTAATTCCTCTTGTTGAATAGACCCTTTAAGAATGATATAGTGTCCTTCTGTATCTCCTACTACAGTATTTAGCTTGAAATCTAATTTGTCTGATATGAGAATTGCTACTTGAGCTTTCTTTTCAGGTCTGTTAGCATGAAAAATGGCTCTCCATCTCTTCACTTTCAGTCTAGATATATCTTTAGGTTCAAAATGAGTCTCTTGTAGACAGCATATGGATGGATCATGTCTTTTTATCCAATCTGCAACCATGTAGCATTTCATGGGAGCATTTAGGCCATTAACGTTGAGAGTGCTTATTGAAAGATATGATTTTATTGTCATCATGTTGCCTGTGAAGTCCTTGTTTCTATAGACTGTCTCTGTAAATTTCTCTTGTATCTCACTCTTGGGGTCTGTCTCCTTTTATAGAATCCCCCTTAATATTTCTTGCAGTGCCAGCTTGGTGGTCACATATTCTTTCAGTTTCTGCTGGTCTTGGAAGCTCCTTGTCTCTCCATCTATTCTCAAGGAAAGTCTTGCTGGATAAAGTATGCTTGGCTACATTTTCTTCTCATTTAGTATGCTTCATATGTCTTTCCAGCCCTTTCTGGCTTGCCAGGTCTCTGTGGACTGGTCGGACATTATTCTGATGTTACTCTGTCTGTACATAAGAAATCTCTTGCCCCTCACTGCTTTCAAGAATGGATTTAAGATTCGCAAATTGTACTATTATATGTTGTGGCATTTGTATGTTCTCATTGATCTTGGGAAGGGTCCTCTCTGCCTCTTGGACACAAATGCTTATTTCCTTCCCCAGATTACGGAAGTTCTCAGCTACAGGTTGCTCAAATATATCTTCTAGAACTCTCTCTCCATCCCCTAAGGGATCCCAATGATTCTGATATTGGGATTTTTCATCAAGTCACTAATTTCTCTCAGTTTGATTCCTTGGGTTTTAACTTTTTTCCCATGCAGTCTTGGTTTCCTTCTTTTCTATCATCTTATCCTCTAGCTCATTAACTCATTATTCTGCCCCATTTACCCTGGCAGTTAGAGTATCCAGTTTAGACTGCATTCCATCCATAGCATTTTTAAGCTCTGCCTAATTAGATGTCATTTCTGCTCTTAGAGATTGTATATTGTTACTAATATTTTTCTTAAGCCTAGATATTGATTTCATTTTTTTAAGATTTTATTTTTATTTATTTGACAGAGAGAGACAGCCAGCGAGAGAGGGAACACAGGCAGGGAGAGTGGGAGAGGAAGAAGCCGGCCCCCAGTGGTGGAGCCTGATGTGGGGCTCGATTCCAGGACTCTGGGATCATGCCCTGAGCCGAAGGCAGACGCTTAATGACTGAGCCACCAAGGTGCCCCTGATTTCATAATTGTTATTCTGATGTCTATTTCTGATGTCTTGCTTATATCCATATCTATTAGGTCTGTGGCAGAGGCCACAGTCTCTGAATCTTTTCTTTGTTGGGGTTGCTCCTCTTAGTCATTCTGATGAGGTGTGGTTGAGGGAATGTACAGAGTCCAAAGTATTAACCACGACTCAAGCAAAATGAACCTCTTTTGTAGAGACCTTAGGGTTGTCATCCTCTTATTCTTCTAGCCTGTCTTCTGAGGGAGGGGCCTGTTGCACTATTACTCAGGCAACCCTGTTTGGGCAGAGTTGTCCTGTCCCGTGTATGTGGTGGGGATGGGCTCAGTGAAAACTGGTTTTGGGGGGCTTTTGTTCTCTGGTGGCTTTCCCTGGTGGCTTTCCCCTTCTCTTCCAAGAGTCAGAGCAGCAGTGACCATATCCAAACCTCTGTCTCAGAACAGAGAGTTTGCAGCCTGTTCTTCACTGAGCTCTCCAGGCCACACTGTCTCTTTTTCTGTCTGTGCTGCTGAGAAAACCCAGCATTCTGTGTTGTGTGTCTCACAGCAGCACTCCCAGCCCTCACTCCCAGGGCCTGGCACATCTCTGCCCTATGTTTCTAAAACCACAAGCCATCCCCACCACCACCAGTTTGTGCATGCAGACCTGAAACCCCAGGTTTCAGTTTGGGGTGCTGCCCTAAAGTCCTTTTTCTGTTGCTACCAGTCTGCGAGTCTGTGCCTGGTCCCCAGTGTGGGAGGCTTTTGCCTTCTCAGGCAAGATCATGGCGGCTCCTTCCCCCTTCTGTTTATCTTCCAATATCTGTCTGCAGAATCATGGCTCCCCACTTCATACCTCAAGACCAACTGCCGGAGATATTCTGTTTGTAGAGATCCAGAAATATCTTCTTACATCTCAGGCTGATTTCATGAGTGTTCAGAATGGTCTCGTAGATATCCAGCTCAATTCACGGGACTGGTTGAAATAGGGTCTCCTACTCCTCTTCCATCTTTTCTCCCATACCTCAATAAAAGTGGGATTTTTAAATTATTTTATTATATGTGTGGGGCTTTTTTTGTATTATGCAGACTGATATCATTATTTGTGTTTCTTTTTTTGTGTTATAACATAGTTAATAGAAATTTCAGGAAGAAATTGGATTGCCTTATTTGAATTCTTGTATTTATTTTGAAATATACAAAAGCTCTTCCAGGCTTGTTTCATACTGTCTTGTGGATTCTCACTTACTCACTTTTTTTTACAAAGCTTAGTAATAACATTCTCAATATATCAGCCTTTTATTAACACATATATCTGTGTTATTCTTCCTACTGTGTTTCATTTTCCCCACACCCTTAAGTGGAAAGCCTGACACTACAAATACACATGACGGAGAATGGCTGCACACTTTTGAAGGAGGAAATTAGTCTGTTTCGTTTATAGCTTTTCAGAAACTATCATTGTGCTGTTCCCATAGTAGATATTAAATGCCAGCAGCATTTATTATTTAATTTAATCATTTAATTTTTAAAGATTTATTTATTTGAGAGAGAGAGAGGATGAGTGGGGGGGAACAGGGAGAGGGAGAGTGTATCTGAAACAGATTTCATGCTGAGCGTGGAGCCCCATGCGGGGCTCTATCTCACCACCCTGATATCATGACCTGAGCTGAAACCAAGAGTCAGACACTTAACTTACTGTGCTACTCAAGTGCCCCCCATTTTCTGTAATTTTATTAAATATTTGTAGAATCAGAGGCCTTTAGTATGCATGATATTATTGTTCTAGAAATATGGGCTTTTATAGGTCAGGTTTGCTTCAGAAAAATAAAAAAGAAAGAAAGAAAAATGATTTGTTATCTTTGACTTAATTTTTTTGAAGATTTTACTTATTTGACAGAGAGAGAGCAAGCTAGCACAAGCAGGAGGAGTGGCAGAGGTAGAAGGAGAAGCAGACTCTCTGCTGAACAGGGATCCCAAATTGGGGTTAGATCCCAGGACTCTGGGATCATGACTTGAGCTGAAGGCAGATGCTTAACTGAGGTACCCAGGTGCCCCCTGAATTAACATTTTTAACATGCTGCTTGAGTGGAACTTATTTTTTTTAACTTTTTATTATGTTATGTTAGTCAACATACAGTACATCCTTAGTTTTTGATGTAGTGTTCCATGATTCATTGTTTGCATATAACACCCAGTGCTCCATGCAATATGTGTCCTCCATAATACCCATCACCAGCCTAGCCCAATCCCCCAGCCCCCTCCCCTCTGAAGCCCTCAGTTTGTTTCCCAGAGTCCATAGCCTCTCGTGGTTCAGTGGAACTTAAATTAGGATGTTTTCTTTTATATTTGACTGATTCAGTATCAAGCTCTTTCAAGCATCTGTTATACTCTTTTCATCAATTGATTAAATCTCTTCTATATTCACAGGACAAAATCAATAATTTATTAGGGCTTTAATATTGCTTCCATACAAAAGTTAATATATTTTTTATACCAAATGATGGGCAATACAAATTAAAAATTGTGAAGTGCAGAAAAGAAACATTTAAAAAATTATACTTGACCAAATCTGTTGTGCCAAATTTATCACTTTTATGAGTGAATTAAACTAAATAATATTTAAAAATATTTTATTTAGTTTTTAGAGAAGTAGAAAGTGAGAGCACAAGCAGCGACATTGGCAGAGGAAGAAAGAGAAACAGCCTTCCCACCGAGCAGGAAGCCCAATGGTGAATTCAATCCCAGGATGCTAGGATCATGACCTGAGCTGAGAGCAGATGCTAAACTGACTAAGCCACCCAGGTGCCCTGCAAAATAATATTTTTATAAAAAGAGAATACTGGTTCAACTTATTGTACTGAAGACATTCACAAAAGAGGAAAATAATTCATGTGGGCAAGTCATCTTAATGTTTATTTTATTTTCAATTTCAAATTATAAATTGTACATTCAATAACAACCTTTATTTTTATTTTGTCTTTTGTAAAGTGTATCAATCAATAGACACAGATTCCATTATTTAAATGAACAGTGATATATCCACCTAAGTTTATTGAATAAATCCTTATTGAATTTAATAGCAATTATTTTGTTTTCTTTTAAAAGGCAGTGCTGTTACATGGAATTTGCAAATATTATCTGCTTTGACATTTTGATTTAAGTCATGAAGATAGGAAATCAAAGTATTGAAACATATTTTATACTTTTTGGTCTTTTCCAATATGGTCAAATGGACGCATTCCTCTTTGTTGCCATTGTATTCCTCTTTTCAGTGGCTCTGATGGGAAATATCATACTGATCCTTCTCATTCGACTGGACACCAGACTGCACACTCCAATGTACTTTCTACTCAGTCAGCTCTCCTTTATTGACATGATATACATCTCCACCACAGTGCCCAAGATGATAACTAACTTCTTGTCAAACAATAAGACCATTACATTTTTAGGTTGTGAGATTCAAACTTTTGTGTTCCTGGCCGTTGGTGGAACTGAAGCCCTTCTTCTTGGTTTCATGTCTTATGATCGATATGTGGCCATCTGTCATCCTTTACACTATCCTGTACTCATGAGCAAGAAGATCTGTTGGTTCATGGTCACATGTACATGGTTGAGTAGTTCTATCAATGCTTTAGTACATACATTGTATGTATTTCAACTTCCATTCTGTAGGTCTCGGATCATTAACCACTTTTTCTGTGAAATTCCATCCCTTTTGCCATTGGTGTGTCAGGACACTTCCCAGTATGAGTACACAGTCCTTCTGAGTGGGCTTATTATCCTCCTGCTACCATTCATGGCCATTCTAGCATCCTATGCCCGTGTGCTTACTGTCGTGTTCCAGATGAGCTCAGGTAAAGGACAGACGAAAGCTGTCTCCACTTGCTCCTCTCACCTGATTGTGGCAAGCCTATTTTATATGACTACTCTATACACCTACACAAGGCCACACTCCTTGCATTCTCCAGAACAGGATAAGGCAGTAGCTGTGTTTTACACCATCATCACACCTCTTCTGAACCCATTTATTTATAGCCTGAGGAATAAAGAGGTGATCAGGGCCATAAGGAGAATGCTGGGGGGGTATATGTTTGTACAGAAAATATGACTTTTGGAACCCTTTATTGATTAAGATTGAACAACATAAAAATTGTGCTAGAATACTGCCTAGAATGATATAACATTCAATGTAACATTCAATAAATGTTTATTACATAAATCGATAAATGCCTTGATTCCCTTTTAGTTTCAGAAATAACTAAAATACCATTATTGGAACTAGATGAATTTTTTATATAGACCTAGAGAACGTGATTGTCAAACTTGTTTAACTTTTAAAACTATATAATTCAATCCTGCTACACCAATGTTTCCATATCAAAAATGTTTTGAATTGTCCTTGTAACACCTGAAATGCAATTCATAGAGCATATAATCTATCCAAACATATGACATCAAGAGATTCTGTAAATGAGGGGCGCCTGGGTGGCACAGCGGTTAAGCGTCTGCCTTTGGCTCAGGGCGTGATCCTGGCGTTGTGGGATCAAGCCCCACATCAGGCTCCTCACTGTGAGCCTGCTTCTTCCTCTCCCGCTCCCCCTGCTTGTGTGTTCCCTCTCTCACTGGCTGTCTCTGTCTCTGTCAAATAAATAAATAAAATCTTTAAAAAAAAGAGAGATTCTGTAAATGAGCACACAGTAACATAGAGCAAAGTATTTAGTCCATTCATTTATTTTTTCACTTAACAACTATTTTAGTACTTTAACTGTGTGTGTTGCACTGTCACAGGAACTAGTGATATAAGAGTTTTCAAAAATATAAATTGACTGAGATCCCTGATCTCATGAGGTTTACATTTCAATGTAGGAAGACTACATATAGTGTATCAGAGTAATATTTGTCATAAAAGTGAGGCAAGACATTACAATAGGGGATTTCCAATTTTATATAATATTTCCTAAAAAGGCAAACTAAGGATGTGGTATTTGGTTAAAGATTTAAAGGCAGTTAGAAAGTATGTTGAATGGATATGTGGTAGAGGAAGAAGAGAACGAGAAAGTTCTGATCAAGGAACATGCCTGGAAGAGTCAAAGAAGATCAAGGAGGAAATTAACATATTGCGGGAAAGGAGTAGATATAATGGAGTCAGAACTTGAGAAGTAAAGTAAAGCACTGTAAGATTTTGGCATTTGATCTAAGACAATAGGCAACTATTTCAGGGTTTGCAGAGAGAATTGAAATGGGCCTTTGGGAAGCCATTGCAGCTGTCTAGTTCTGACAAGGAAATGTCTTGTGCCAGGATGGTAATGATAGACAAGTATGAAGTGACCAGATTCAGTAGGTTGATGTAAGGAAAACATCTGGACAAATGGAATATGAAGTGTGAGGGGATTAAATAAGTTCAGAATTAGGCTCAGATATGAGCATCTGCAGAATGGAATTACTGAAAATACAGCTGTGGAAAACCACAGCAAAAATATTTCCATTTTTGAGTCCCCTCTTCTCCTTTGATGTTGGCTCCTTTGTCCCAACTATGGTACTCATTGTTACTCATTGTGTTTGAGTAAAAGTATTCATTGACTGAACAAAGAATAACTTATTTTTTGTGTGTCCAGCTACATTTATTAAACATGTTCATAATATTGAACCATAGTTTTACATGCCCTGATAAGACAATCCTTTTATTGTATTGTGGCATTCTACCATATGAATATATCACAATAATTTTCATGTGTTGATGGATACTTTTGCTGTTGTGGATAAAACATCCATAAAACTTCCTGTACAACAATTTTTGGTGGGCATATAAAGTCAGTTTTTTGATCATATTGCTAAGAGTGAAATTGCTTGGTCATAGATTAAGTGTTTGTTTGATAGAAACAGTCAAATTGTTTTCCAAAGTGGTCTTGATAACTTGCACCTAAAGCTTCAATATGTGATGACTTCTTGGTTCCTAAATGTTCATGATAAATTAATGTATTTGTGTGCTAAAACATCTGGTGCTAAATTTAACGTTAATATAATTTGGTGGCTAATAAAATGAACACTGGTTTTCTGTCTAAGTGAGCAGTGATAGTGGCAAGAAAAATGTATTTTCTGTGAAACATTTTAGAGATTCTTTGATAATATCTTTATATCCATTGTCAATAGTCTGAATAGTAACAGTTTGCAATGGCGTGTAGAAGTATTTAGTCTTACTTCATGATACAGTGCATTCATTTGTCCATGAATGTCTCATTATAGTTAGCTTAATTGTTTATAATGTGCACTACCAAGCCAACCACTCATCCTGAGAACTAAAACAATAAAAAAGTTTGTTCTCTTTAATATTACTCCATATATTACCTCCCTACCACCCCAATTATTTTAAATACCGAGCTCGTTATTTTGTTATGTTTATAATATCTCCAAATCTATATGTAAATTTACAGAATGTTAACTTTTATTGTTTGGAGCTTTATAAAAAAATCATGCTGTGGGTCATTTTTCTGATCTCATTTTTGTCACTCAGTGGGGTTTTTTGTTTGTTTTCATTAATATAGTTGAATCTAACTCTGGACCACTTTAAACTACATACGTGTCCATTGTTTTGGTGAATATATGCTTGAGTTATTTCCAGTTTTCTGTTATTTACAAATATTGAAGTTTAAACATTGTGTTTAAATCTATCTCTAATGTTTTTCATTAAATAAGTTTTTATTAAATTTATAACTATGAGTGGAATCTCTGGTACATAGGATAAGAAAATGTTCATTATTATGGAATAATGTGAAGTGGTTTCCAAAATGGTTTCATACACAGAATATATATCTTAGTGATCAAAATATTTTTTTAAATTTCAATTGAATTTTCCTAAAATAATATTTAATTTTTAAATTGTCTTTCTTATGAGTGTAAATCATTTTTATTTTATATAAAACACATTGACATAAGTTTGCAAAACTAAATTGCAGTTATTATCAAGAAAAAATAAATCCCCATGAATCCCCACTATAATGAATGGATAATACATTTTAAAAACTTATGTTTTAAATAATTTCCACATTGATTGTGTCCAGATTTATATCTATAAACCATATTATTCTTTGAAGCAAATAACATTTTTAAGCTTGTAAATATTTTCCAACTTTTCTGAGACATTATTTAAATATGACATTATTTAAATTTAAGGTGTGTAATGTGTTGACTTTACACACATACATTGCAATATGATTTCCATAACAGCATTAGCTAACATTTCCATCGTGTCACATAACTACCATTTTTTAAGTTTTTAAATCAATTTTTTATATTTAAATTTTCTTTATTTGCATACAGTTGACACACAATATTATATTAGTTTCAGGTGTTCAATTTAGTAATTCAACTTCTTTTTTTTTTAAGATTTTATTTATTTGACAGAGAGAACACAAGCAAGGGGAGCTGCAGGCAGAGAGAGAGAGAGAGAGAGAGAGAGAGAGAGAGAAGCTGGCTCCCTGCTGAGCAAGGAGCCCAATATGGGGCTCGATCTCAGGACTCTGGTATCATGACCTGAGTGAAAGGCAGATATTTAACCAACTGAACCACACAGGCACCCCAGTATTTCAACTTCTCTATGCATTATGCTGCTATGCTCACCAGAAATGTAGCTACCATCTATCATCATATGGCACAATTACAGTATCATTGATTATAATCTTTGTGTGTACCTTTAGTCCCAAGACTTACTCATACCATAACCAAAAGACTGCATCTCTCACTCCCCTTCACCAATTATCACACAGTCATAAAAAAGGAAGAAATCTTGCCATTTGCAATAACATGAATGAACCTAGAGGGTTTTATGCTAACTGAAATAAGCCAGACTGAGAAAGACAAATACCGTATGATTTCAGTCATATGTGGGATCTAAAAAAACAAAACAAAATACAACAACAAAACCTACAGTTGAATGAGCAAACGAAGAAAATCAGACCTATAAATACAATTTCTTTGTTGAGGTGAGAAAACCTAAGATGCACACTCTTAGCAACTTCAACTATATAATACACTATTATTTTAATAATTTTATTATTTGTTGGTTGGTTTTTAAGTTTTACTTAAATTATAGTTAGCATATAGTGTAATATTGGTTTCAGGAGTAGAATTTAGTGATTTATCACTTACATGTAATACCCAGTGCTCCTCACAAGTGCCCTCCTTAATACCCATCCCCATCTAGGCCATCCCCCACTCACCTCCCCCCATCAACCCTCAGTTTGTTCTCATAGTTGAGTCTCTTATGGTCTGCCTCCCTCTTTTTTCCCCCTTCCCTATGTTCATCTGTTTCTTAAATTCCACATATGAGTGAAATCATATGGTATTTGTTTTTCTTTGACTGACTTATTTCACTTAGCATAATACCCTCTAGCTCCATCCATATTACTGCAAATAGCAAAATTTCATTCTTTTTGATGGCTGAATAATATCCCATTGCATGTATGTATCATGTCCTCTTTATTCATTCATCAGTTGATGGACATTTGGGCTCCATAATTTGGTTATTGTTGATAGTGTTTCCATAAACATTGGTGTGCATGTGCCACTTTGAATCAGCATTTTTATAGCTTTTGGGTAAATAACTTGCAGTGCAATTTCTTGGTTATAACACTATTATTAATTATGATTACCATGCTCTATATTAGATCCCAGATCTTACTCAACTTCTAATTGGAAGTTTGTACTCTTTGAACTATATCTTCCCTCTCCCCTCAATCCATGGTGTCCACCATTCTAATATCTGTTTTTGCAAATGTATCTTTTTTTAAATGAATGAAGTATATAATGAAAAAAAATATAAGGCAAATATTTTTTATATAATTGAGTTTGTTTTTAGAGAAATTTAATCACTACTAACAGCATTTTGTTTCTTTCTGGTTTTGATGATTAAAGCGTGACATAGTTATTTACTAGATATAATCAGAATATTTTTGAAAATAACTATTATGTGCTTACCATTTTACTAGGTATTGTCTTAAGTACTATGATTCACACAAAGGTAAACATTTACTGAGTAAACGGGTAACTAATATTGAATGAATTAATCCCAAACATGCAGTTACAAACACCAAGTTAATTGCAACTCCTGCATGGGAAAGATTTGGATCTCATTTTATTCTATATTGTTGCAGATGCCTTTAGGTCCCATTATCTTTCTAGGGTTTTGAGGGTACACAGAAATAACTCCTTAGACCATTGATTTTAAAAGCTGTGAGATACTCAGATATTTTGTTACTGCCATTTATGAGCTGCAGTGACAATAACACAATAACAAGGTTCCCTTGACCTTTGGCATCAAACAAGACTACTGAACTATACCACATATAAGTGATATCATGCAGTATTTCCCTTTTCTTGTCTGACTTATTTTATGTAGCATAATGCCCTCGAGGCCCATCCATATTGTTGCAAATGGCAGCATTTTTTTTATTCTTGAGGCTAAATAATATTCCTGTGTGTGTGTGTGTGTGTGTGTGCAAAAATTTGTTGATTTGCTGTTTTATTGAGTTGTAGTTGTTTATATATTTTGGATACTAACTTCTATCCAATGTATTATTTGCAAATATTTCTTCATTCTGTAGGTTTTTCTTTTTTAATTTTATTGATTATTTAATTTGCATAATTTTTTAATTTAATGTAGTCTCACTTGTTGATTTTTGCTTTTGTTGCTTTTGGTTTTGGTGTCATATCAAAAAAATACCTCATACTAATGTCAGGAAGATTTTTTCTTGCTATTTTCTAGGGTTTTTTAATGTTTTCAGATCATAAGATTTTAATCCATTTTGCTAATTTCTGTGAGTGGTGTAAGAGAGAAGTCCAAATTCATCTTTCTCCCTGTGGTTGCCCAGTTTTCCCAAAGTTCATTGATTAAATGATCCTTTCATCACTGAGTTTCCTTTAATTCAGTGTCAATTATGAATGGCTATATATGTGAGGGTTTATTTCTGAGCTCCCTATTCTGTTACATCAGTCTATATCTATTTTTATAGTAGTAGAATACTCTTGTGATTACTATAGCTTTGTCATTAGTTTCAAATCAGGAAATGTGATGCTTCTGTCTCTGTTATTCATTCTCATGATTTCTTTGGTCATTAGGAATCTTTTTTATTTCATACTAATTTTACTATTATTTTTCACATTTCTGTAAAAAATGTCATTGGAATTTTGATAGGAATTGCATTAAATTATTAGATGGCTTTGGTTAGTATGGACATTTTATTTTATTTTTATTTTTCTCAACTAACATTTTTTTTCTTTTTCTTTTTTTAAGTTTTTGGTGTAGCATTTAATGATTCATTAGGTGCATATAACACTCAGGGCTCATCACATCATGTGCCCTCCTTAATGCCCAGCACCCAGTTTCCCCATCCCCCATGGACCTCCCTTTCCACAACCCTCAGTTTGTTTCCCAGAGTCAAGAGTCTCTCATAGTTTGTCTCCCTCTCTGATTTCTTCCCCTTCAGTTTTCCATCCCTTCCCCTATTGTCCTTTGGACTATTCCTTATATTCCACATATGAGTGAAAACATCACTAGTATGGACATTTTAAAAACAATGATTTCTTCCAGGACATAAACGCAGGCTTTTTCCATTTGTTTATGTCTTCTTCTATTCTTGTTTCAGAGTCTTGTAGTTTGAACTGTCTTAAACTTATGCCTGAGTATTTTATCATTTTTGATGCTATGGTGAAGTTGTTTATTTCCTTTCCAGTTAGTCCATTGCTAGTGTATAGAAACACAACATATATTTTTATTGCTATCATATCCTGCAAATTTAATCAATTTGTTGACTAGTTCTAATATTTTTGAGTGTTTAGGATTTTCTGTATATAAGATCATATAATTTGCACATAAAGATTGATTTATTGCATACTTTCTAAATTAGATGATTTTTAAAAAATTAAAATATACTGTATCATTAGTTTCAGAGGTAGAATTTAGCTATTCATCAGTTGCATAAAAGTCCCAGTACCCATTACTTCAAGTGCCCTCTTCAATGTCCATCACCTGGTTACCCCATCCCCCACCCTCCTTCCCTTTGGCAACCCTCAGTTTGTTTCCTATGGTTAAGATGCCTTTTCTTTCTTTACGCTGTCTGATTATTCTAGCTAGAATTTCCAGTACTATGTTCAACAACAATAGTGAGAGTAGGGGCTCCTGGGTGGCTCAGTCAATTGAGCATCCAACTCTTGATTTCAGTTCAGGTCAGAACCTCAGGGTCCTGAGATTGAGCCCCCCATCAAACTCTGTGCTCAGCATGGAGTCTGCTTGAGATTTTCTCTCCCTTTCTTCTGCCTCTCCTGCTTGTGCACTCTCTCTCTCTCTAAAAATACATAAATCTTTTTAAAAATGTAAAGTTTACATATTCTATTGAAATTATCTTTTTTCTTTATTTTTTAAAGATTTTATTTATTTATTTATTTATTTATTTGAGAGAGAGAGAGAGCATGAGCAGGGGGAGGGGCAGAGGGAGAAGCAGAATCCCTGCTGAGCAGGAAGCTTGATGGGGTCTCAATCTCAGGACCCTGGGATCATAACCTGAGCCAAAGGCAGACGCTTAACTGACTGAGCCACTTAGGCACCACTTTTTTCTTTTTTTTTTTAATTGAAGTATAATTGACACACAATTTTACATTAGTCTCTGATATACAACATAGTGTTTCAACACCTTTATAATTTTATGCTATGCTCACCACAAGTGTAGCTACCATTTATCACCATACACCACTATCAAAATACCATTAACTATATTCTTTATGTTGTTCCTTTTACCTCTGTGACTTCTTTATTCTAGAAGTGGAATCCTGAACCTCCCACTCACATTCACCCATTTTGTGCATCCCTCCATTTCCCTCCTCACTGGCAACTATCAGTTTGTTCATTATACTTAGGGTCTCTTTCTGTTTTCTATTTGTTTTGTTTTGTTTTGTTTTGTTTTGTTTTAGACTCCACATATAAGTTAAATTATATGGTATTTGTCTTTGTCTGACTTATCCACTTAGCATAATGCCCTCTATATCTATCCATGTTATAATGGCTGGGTAATATTCCATTGTGTATATATACCGCGTCTTTTTTTTTTTTTTAACTTGTCCTCTCACCCACCTCCTCTCTGGTAACCACCAGTTTGTTCTCTATAGTTAAGAGTCTATTTCTTCGTTTGCATCTCTCTCTCTCTTACTTTCTCTGTTTGTTTTGTTTCTTAAATTATATACCACATTTTCTTTATCCATTCATCTATAAAGGGACACTTAGTTTGCTTCCATATCTTGGCTATTGTAAATAATGCTGCAATAAACATTGTGGTGTGTATATCTATTCTATTTTTTTCAGGTAAATTCCCAGTAGTGGAATTACTGGATGATATCGTATTTCTATTTTAATTTTCTAAGGAAACTCCATGTCTTCCACAGTGGCTGCACCAATTCACATTCTCACCAACATGAGGATTTATTTTTCTCCCCATCCTCATTAACACTTGTTATTTCTTGTCTTTTTGTTACTAGTAATTCTGACTTGTGTAAGGTAATATCTCATTGTGGTTTTGATTTACAATTGCCTGATAATTATTTATGTTGAGCAACTTTTCATGTGTATGTCTTTGGAAAAATGTTATTCGGGCCCTCTACCCATTTGAATCAGGTTATTTGTGAGGTTAATTTGGTAGTGAGTTGTAATGTTCTTTATTTATTTCAGATTTTATAAGCTGATCATTCTTAACATGTTCCTTAAATCAAAGTTAATAAACATTAAATTGTATTTAAATGATTCATATTCACATGTTGTGATGAGCACAGGGGCTTATACACAACTCATGAATCACTGAACACTACATCAAAAACTAAAGATGTACTGTGTGGTGGCTAACAACACAATAAAAATAAATTAGTTTATTAAAAAAAAAAAAAAAGAAGAGACTCGGCAATGTCCACAATCACCTCTCTGGGGAAATCATGAAGGAATCAATAAAAGAGTAACAAAAAATGTTATATGGAATTCTCAAATATTATCACTTTGATATTTCAATTTAAGCATGAAGACAAGGAATCAACATGTTGGGACAGATTTAACACTTCTTTGTCTTTTCCAATATGGTCAAAAGGACACTTTCTGTTTTCTTGCTGTCATCTTCCTCTTTTTAGTGCCTCTGATGGAGAATATCATACTGATATTTCTCATCTGATTAGATGTCAGACTCCACACTCCAGTGTATTTTCTACACGGTCATCAGCCTTCCTTCATCAACATGACATACTATTTTTTAAAGATTTATTTGTTTATTTGACACAGAGAGAGAGAGCACAAGCAAGAGAGCACAAGCAGGGGAAGTGGCAGAGGGAGAAGGAAGCTCCCTGTTGAGCAAGGAGCCCAATGCAGGGCTCAATCCCAGGACCCTGGGATCATAACTGAGCTGAAAGCAGACACTTAACCGAGTGAGCCACCCAGGAGCCCCAAAATGATATGCTTCTTCACCTATTGTGCCAATATGTTCACCAAATTTCCAAATTAATAAGACCATTAATTTTTAGGTTGTGAGATTGATATTTCTGTTTTTGTTTTGAACTGAAGCCCTCCTAGGTTTCATGTTTTATAATTGATGTGTAGCCATCTGTCATCCTTTATTTTATTATGTACTTATGAGTAAGAATATCTCTTGGTTCATGGTCACATGAACATGGATCAGGAGTTCTGTTAATGATTTAACACATGCAGCGTAGGTATTTCAACTTTGCATCTGTAGATCTTGGCTCATTGACTACTCTTTCTCTGAAATTCCATTTCTGTTATCAGTAGTATGTCAGGACACTTTCCAGTATGAGTATGTGGTGCCCCTGCGTGGCCTTATTGTTGTGTTGCTACTGCTCATGGTCATTCTTGCTACTTATGTCTGTGTGCTTACTGTGGTGTTACAGATGAGTGCAGGTGAAGGAAAGACAAAATGTATCTGCACTTCTTACCCCCAATGTCTCAAGGCTATACTATATGACAAGTGTCTTCACTACATGAGATCTCATACCTTGCATTCCCCTGCACAAGATAAGACAGTGACTGTGTTTTACACCATTTTGACACCTTTTCTAAATCCATTTATTTACAACCTGAGAAATAGGGATACCATGAAAGCCATTAGAAAACTGTCAGAATAATGTCTAGAATTATTCCTGTAAAAGTGTGAAATTTAAAACATGTTTATTAAATAATTAATTTGATAAATTACTTGATTTATTCTCATTTAAGAAATAATCAAAACACAACTCTCAGAAATATCACCATGGGTAGTATAGACATTTTAACAATATTTTTTTCCTTCCAATCCATAAACATGGAATGCCTTTCCATTGTTTTGTGTCACCTTCAGTTTCTTTCATCAATGTATTATAGTTTTCAGAGTACAAGTCTTTCACCTCTTTGGTTAGATTTATTCCTAGGTATCTTACTATTTTTGGTCCAATTTTAAATGGAATCGTTTTCTTAGTTTCTCTTCCTGCTGCTTCATTATTGGTTTATAGAAATGCGACAGATTTATCCACATTGATTTTGTGTCTTATGACTTTACTGAATTCATTTATCAGTTCTGTAGTGTTTTTGGTGAGGTCTTTTGGGTTTTCTGTATATGGTATCAAGCCATCTGAAAATAGTGAAAGTTTTACTTCTTCCTTACCAATTTGGATGGTTTTTTTTTTTTTATTTCTTTTTGTTGTCTAATTGCTGTGACTAGGTTTGCAGTACTATGTTGAATAAAGGTGGTAAGAGTGGATATTCTTGTTTTTCACCTTAGGGCAAGAGTTCTTAGTTTTGTTTTGTTTTTCCCATTGAGTATGATGATTGCTGTGGCTTTTTCATATATAGCCTTTATTATTTTGAGGTATAGTCCCTCTAAACCTACTTTGTTGAAGGTTTTTTTTATCATGAATGGATGCTGTACATTGTCAAATGATTTTTTTTTGCATCTATTGAAAAAATCATATGGCTTTTATCTTTTCTTTAATTGAGGTGATGTATCACGTTGGTCTATTTGTGAATATTGAACCACCCTTGCATCCTGGGAATGAGTCTTACTTGATTGTGGTGTATGATTTTTTTAAAATGTATTGTTGGATTCAGCTTGCTGGTATTTTGTGGAGAATGTTTGCATCTATGTTCAACAGAGATATTGTGGTTCTCCTTTTTTGTGGTATCTGGTTTTGGGGTCAAGATGCTTACAGAATGAATTTAGAAGTTTTCCTTCTTCTACTCTTTGGAATAGTTTGAGCAGAATATGCAATAACTCTCTTTCAAATGTTTGGTAGAATTTACCTGTGAAGTCATCTGCCCTGGACTTTTATTTGCTGGGAGTTTTTACTGACTCAATCCCCTTGCTGTGAATCAGAACTAGAAGGATTTTATAGGCAGAATCTGAATAAATGGGTTGATTGTCAAATTTCTTTAGCTTCTAAAGCAGTAAAAGTGACTGAGTCTAATCAGTGTTCCATACTACACGTCTTGAATCACTATATTTAAAACATAAAATGCACTGCATATGAAAGAAATTTGATCTACCAAAGAGGCAATATCAAGATAATCTCTGTAGTGACCAAAAAATTTTAAAGGGAAAAATCCATTCGTTCATACATTCATTTGTTCACTAAAATTTTATTTTTATACCTTAATGTGTGTGACACTGTGACAGTCACTGGTGATATGAGGGGAAAAATTGACAGAAATATCTGATTACATGAAATTTACATTTCAGCATGTGGAGACATTAAGTAAATTTTTTAAAAGCATGCATTTTAGAATAATTGTTATAAAATAAAGTAAGCAGGAAATTGGCATTGGAAAAACCAGAGTCTTTAATTTTAAATAAAATAGTCCGCAATATGCCATTTCTCTCAGCATAAACACAGAAACACCCAAAGGAAGCAACTCAGTGCTGACACTGGCTCCCTAACTTGCTTACACCAAGTTCCACCCCCTGCACTCTGGTAGCACTACTCTTCTCCATCAAGCTTGCTTCAGTCCCAGAGTGGTGGGCTATAGCCCCAGAAGACCAACACAAGACCCGGCCAAAGCCACATTTCAAGAAGAGAGAGTTCTTCAGGGCCTCAGTTTTGGGTGAGATGGTGTCAGGTATCATCTTATAAATAAGCCAGAGCACACCTAGGTAAAACTTGCCACATTCAGGCCAGGAACCAAACTCTATCTACACCAGGCAAGGAGAACATGTGCAGATGACTGGTCTGAAGGACAGAACAGCCAAAACACAACAGCAGAGTGCATGTCAAACACCCCAGAGACATTCCCTGAAGCACCAGGCCATGGGCAGTAAATATCCTCTTCTTCATTAGACCATTACTTCCAGGAACATGGCTTTTCTAACACAGAGAAGAAGGCAGAGACTTAGAAAAAATGCCAAGATGTAAGAATATATACCAAATGAAAGAACAAGTTAAGGGCATAGCCAGAGATTTAAGAGAAACAGATGTAAGTAACATGCCTAATGGAAAATTTAAAGCAACAATCATAAAGATACTCACTGGGCTTGGGAAAAGAATAGAAGACATCAGGGAGAACATTATGGCAGAGATAAAAGAATTAAAAGGGAATCAAACAGAAATGAATGCAATAAATTAGGTTACAAACAAGATTGAGGCAATAAAAAGCAGGCTGGACGAAGTAGAGGAATGGATTAGTGATATAGAAGACAAAATACTGAAAAATAATGAAGCTGAACAAAAGAACAATTACAGAAAACAATAACAGACATAGGGAACTCAGTGACTCCCTCAAACACAATAACATTTGTATTATAGGAGTCCTAGAAGAAGAGAGAGAAAGGGGGCAGAAAATTTATTTGAGGAATAATAACTGAAAAACTTCCTAATTTGGAGAAGGAAATAGACATCCAGCTCCAGGAGGCACAGAGAACTCCCATCAAAATCAACGAAACAGGCCAACACCAATACATATTGTATTTTAATTTGCAAAATATAATGATAAATAGAGGCACCTTGTAGGCTCAGTCATTAAGCATCTGCCTTCAGCTCAGGTCATGATCCCAGGCTTCTGGGATTGAGTCCCAAAATGGGCTCCCTGCTCAGTGGGAAGCCTGCTTCTTTCTCTCCCACTGCCCCTGCTGTTGTTCCCTCTCTCACTGTCTCTCTCTGTCAAATTAATAAATAAATACATAAAATCTTTAAAAATATATATAATGATAAATAAGAAATAATAAACACAGTAAGACAAAAAAATAATAATAAGTCCTTATCTTACAAGGGTAAGCCCATGAGGCTAGGTAGAGATTTCTGAACAGAATCTTAGCAAGACAGAAGTGATGGGCATGATATATTCATTGTGGTGAATGGGAAATATCTGCAACCAAGGATACCCTATCCAGCAAGGCTATCATTCAGAAGAGAAGGAGAGAAAACTACTTCAAGGAAAAACAAAAACTAAAGGAGTTCATGGACACTAAACCAGCCCTGCAAGAAATATTACAGGGGACTCTTTAAGTGCAAAAGGGATACCAAAACTTGAAGACAAGAATGGGTCAGAGAAAATCAGCAGAAACAATAACAAAACAAAACAAAACAAAAATAGTAATAAATATATATCTATCAATATACCTTTGAATTTAATGGACTAAATGCTCCAATCAAAAGACATAGGGTGTCAGAATGAATAAAAACAAACAATGAAACAAAACAAAAACAAAAGCATGTCAATCAAAGAAAGACATGAGTCATAGCAACTTCTTAGTAGACATATCTCTGGAGACAAGGGAAACAAAAGCAAAAATGAACTATTGGGACTTCATAAAAATAAAAAGCTTCTGCACAGTGAAGGAATAAACAACAACAACAAAAAAACTAAAAGGCAACCTACAGAATGGGAGAAGATATTTTCAAAAAACATACCTTATAAAGGGTTAGCATCTAAAACATATAAAAAAGATTATCAAAATCAACATCAAAAAAACCAAATGATCCAGTTAATAAATAGCACACACGAATAGATATTTTTCATAGAAGACATAAGGATGGCTAACAGATACATGAAAAAAATGCTCAACATCACTCATCATCAGGGAAATACAAATGAAAACCACAATGAGACACCATCTCACACCTGTCAGAATGACTAAAATTAACAACACAGTAAACAACAGACATTGGGAAGGATGTAGAGAAAGGGGAACACTCTTACACTGCTGGTAGGAATGCAAACTGGTGCATCACTCTGGAAAACAGTATGGAAGTTCCTCAAAAATTTTTAAAAAAAGAATGATCCCATAATTGCATTACTAAGTATTTACCAAAGAATACAAAAATGCTGATTCAAAGGGTCACATGCACTCTGACGTTTATAGCAGCATTATCAATAATAGCTAAATTATGGAAAGAACCTGAATGTCCATGGACTGACAAATGGATAAAGAATATGTGATATATAGGTAGAATGCAATATTACTCAGAGATGGAGTGTATTGTGCTAGGAGAAATGAGTCAGAGAAAGAAAGTGAAGTAAGTCAGTCAGAGAAAGAGAAATATGATGCTATTTCACTCATATGTAGCTTTAAAAAAACAAAACAGATGATCATAAGGGGAAAAAAAAGAGAGAGAAAGAGAAGCAATCCTAGAATCAGGGTCTTAACCTATAGAGAACAAAGGGAGAGATGCTGGAGGGAAGGGTGCACTGTGGCCTTTTCATAGATGGTTTTTATGATATTGTGGAATGTTCCCTCTATCCTTACGCTATGAAGAGTTTTTAAAACTATTAGAGATGTTTAATAAGAAATGTAAAAAGGGAATTCTTGATGTTGAAATAAAAGATGTTAAATACATGATGGGTAATAAGGAGGGTGCTTGTTGTGATGAGCACTGCATGTTGTATGTAAGTGATGAATCACTAAATTCTATACCTGAAATTAATATTACACTGTATGTTAACTAACTGAAATTTAAGTAAAAAACTTGGGAAAAAGATAAATGAAAGGATGTTGAAGAGGAAAAAAACAGAATAAAAATATAAAACTCTTGGCAAAGATAAATATATAGACATACACAGAATACCTTATTACTATAACAGTGCTGGATAAATTATTGTTAATTCTAGGATAAAAGTTTAAAAGCAATTTATTAAAATAACTGTAACTGTAATTATATTTATAGATACACAATATAAATAGATGCAAATTGTGATATCAATACTGTATAATGTGGGGAGAGAAGTAAATGTATAGAGATTTTGTATGAAATGAAGTTAATTTACTGTCAGTTTAAAATAGACAGTTTTTAGATATTTTATGTAGATATTTTATGTAAGCCCCATGATAACTGGAAAGAACATACCTATATAAGTTACACCAAATAAAAAGTGATAGGAATTAAATAAGATCAATCCAAAGCTAAATAGAACATCCAGACAGAGAATCAAGAAAGAAACTGTAGACCATAGACTAAATGAACCATACAGATGTAGTCATAACTTTCAACCCATCATCAACAAAATATACATTCTTCCCAAATGCACATGGAAAATTCTCCAGGATATATTACATGTTTATTCATAAAACAAGTCCTAAAATTAAGAATATTAAAATCATACAATGGAAGGAGACAAGAACAATTAAGAAAAACTAAGCTACACTTTATGAAGTCAGCAGGGGGATTGATTACCTTTTCAAAAGGGAATGTCAGGGCTTTTGGTGATAGTTTTCAATGTCCTCCAGACAGGAAGCCCGAGGAGCACACATGCATTTGAGAGAGGTAGGTTTATTTATTGTTACAATGAGGGAGAACACCCATCAAGGGGGATTTGTAGGACATCTCAGTAAGAGAGTGTTAGAAAGAAACTTCTGGGTACTGCTCCAATATAATTGAAATCAGGATCTCTAAAGAGTATTACCACTTTCATGTTCAGTGCTGCAAAATGCACATTAGTCCATATGTAGAAATAACATAAATGTCATTTGACAGAAGAATGGATTAAAAAATGTGGTGTGCACATACAATGGAATATTCATTATTCAGTCTTTAAAAAGAATGAATTCCTGAAATATGAATCAAGATGGAAGACATTATGCTAAGTCAAATAAGCCAATCACAGAAGGGTCATTATTGCATGGTTCTACCTATATAAAAATATCTAAAATAGTCAAACTTATAGAACCAAAGAAGAGAATGGTGGTTGCCTTGGACTGGGAGGAGAGAGTAATAGCAAATTAGCAACACATGAGAATGCCCCTGAAGTTTCCTGCCATTCTCTAATTATTCTTCCTCCCAGTAAGAACCACTATATTTACTTACAATAGGGTTATTATTTGAGCATATTTTTGAAATTGTATAATGTATTGTGTGTACTTCCTTCTATATGTGTGCTTTCCCTTCCCATTATGTTTCTGTGATTAATCTAATGGAGTTATAGTTGGCAATAGTTAATTAACTTTGTTTTCTTTATGGTTTTCTGCTCTGTAACTGTATAAGATTTATTTAAACATTCTAATTTTGATGGAATTTTGAGTTATTTCCATTTGTATATTGTGAATAATGTTTGTCTTGTGATGTACACATGAATGCATTTCTGATGAATGTATACCTAAAAATGACATTCTTGAATTATAAGGTCTGTATAGATTAGGTTCAATTAAAAAAAAAAACAACACTGTAGTTCAACACTTACATTTGAATATGCCTCACCGACCATGGCAGGATTTTGGTGGATGTGTAAGATGGGGGGGGGTCCTTGCACAGCGGGGAACCTGCTTCTCTCTCCCTCTGCCTGATCCTTTGCCTGCATGGGCTCACA
Source organism: Ursus americanus (assembly GCF_024610735.1). Classification (NCBI taxonomy): domain Eukaryota; kingdom Metazoa; phylum Chordata; class Mammalia; order Carnivora; family Ursidae; genus Ursus; species Ursus americanus. Next base: position 82,010,292 of record NC_142131.1, on the reverse strand, counting down.
TTTTTCTCTTTCGCTCTCTGTCAGATAAATTTTTAAAAAATCTTTAAAAAATACATAAAATAAAATTAAGCAAAATAAAATAAAGTCTTGTGGAACCTCAAAAAAAAAACCACTGTAATATAAAGAATGAGAATAAAAGGAAGTTATAAATACTAAAAAAAATGAAGTATACAATCGATAGGAATTTAAACTTAACATCAATTAACTACATTGAAATAATCAAAATTCTAAGAATAAGTGAAATAAAGGCAAGGTCCCATCATAGACACATTAGTGTTGAGGGAAAAAAGAAATTAAGTCATAAGTAGATGTAAGAATGTACATTGCCTATCAATAGACTAATAGAAAGTAAATTATTCTCAAATTATTATATAAATTCAATATGACTCCAAATTAAATTCTCATCACTTTGTGTATGTATAAGTGATGCCTCTGTGTAAATTAACAAGTTGACTATAACATTTAAGAAGTGATTCAAAACAAAGAATAACTCAAAAATTAAAATGATAAAGCAGAAAATATGTACTCTAATATGTAATCAAAACATTATTAAACTACAATATTTAAAGGACTGTTGGATTGGATCAAGTACAGATCACTGGAGCAGAATAGGGAATTCAAAAAAAGAATTGTATATATTATTGGTAATTAACTTTTAAAAAACTTGCTCCATTAGGTCACCTTTATTTCTTTAGTGAGGAAAACATACTCTTTTTAATGAAAATTGCTAAAACAATTAGATACACATGTACACAATAAGGATACTGACAATACTTTCACACCATTTGCAAGCTTAAAAATAGAAGGCCCAAATCTAAATGTTTAAGTATAGCAATAAAGCTGAAAGAACATGTTTTAGGCAAACATATTTGTAATGTGTGAATAAATATTTCTTAAATATAACAAAAAATACTAACATTTTAAAGGTTGATAAATTGGACCACCATAATTCATAAGACTTATGTTGGCCACATAGTTGTTTAAAATATGGAAAAGAATCAAAATGCAAGAAGCAAAATCCAAGCTTAAAACAGCCTCACATCTATAATATGAAAGTGCTACCCATCGAAAGAAATGTCCAAATACTCAATTCTGAGAAACAAACTGAGGGCTTCAGAGGGGAGGGGGTGGAGGAATGGGATAGTTTGGTGATGGGTACTAAGGAGGGCACGTATTGCATGGTGCACTGGGTGTTATACACAACTAATGAATCATCAAACTTTACATAGAAAAACAGGGATGTACTGTATGGTGACTAACATAATAAAAACAATATTGTAAAAAAAAATAAATGAATGAATGAATAAATAAATAAATAAATAAATAAAAATAGATAATAAAAATGAAATGCTCCTTTACCATACTGACAATAATTATGTGGTGAATTCCTCAGAGTCTGCAGGAAAATTTATGTCCATCGTTAGTTACAATTTCAAATTCAGCAGAGATGCATTTATTTTTGTTTTGCTTTGTTTTAGTTTTTATTTAAATTCCAGTTAGTTAGCATATAGTGTAATATTAGTTTCAGGTGTGCAATTTAGTGGTCTCAACACTTCCATACAATACCAAGTGTTCCTCACAAGTGCCCTCCTTAATATCCACCACCTATTGAAAAAAATCACTCTACATACCACATCAGGATTTTTCTGTGTGTGTTTGTGCTTGTTTGCTTTTTTTGTTTTCTCTGTAGTTAAGAGTATGTTTCATGGGGCACTGGGTGTGTTAGTGAGCAGAGCATCAAAGTCTGGGTTTCAGCTCAGGTCATGATCTCATCAGTGGTGGGATCCAGCCCTGCATTGGGCTCCACACTCAGCAAGGAGTCTGTTTGAAGATCATCTCCCTTTGCCCCTCAGTCTGTGCACCAGTTCTCCTTTCTGTCTCTCACTAAAATAAATAGATGAATCTTTCTTTGTTGTTGTTAAAAAAAGACCATGTTTTTTGGTTTGTCTCTCTCTCTGTTCCTATGCTTCTTTGTTATGTTTCTTAAATTCCACATATGAGTGAAATAAGAGTGTTTTTGTTTTCTTAGCCTAATGCTCTCTAACTCCATCCAACGTCATTGCATATGGCAATATAATGGGTGGCTCATTCCATTAAGCCTCTGCTTTCAGCTTGGGTCATGATCTCAGTGTCCTGGGATTGAGCCCCCTGTCAGACTCCCTGCTCAGTGGGAGTCTGCTTCTCCCTCTCCCTTTGACCCTCCCTCCTGTTGTGCTCTCTTTCAAATAAATAAATAATAAAATATTTAAAAAATAATATATATCACATCTTTTTCAAAAAGATTTTATTTATGTATTTATTTATTTGACAGAGAGAGAGAGAATACAAGCAGGGGAAGTGGGAGAGGGAGAAGTAGGCTTCCTGCTGATCAGAGAGCCCAATGTGGGGCTCAATCCCAGGACCCTGGGATAATGACCTGATCTGAAGGCAGACACTTAACAACTGATCCAACCAGATGCCCCTGTATCACATCTTTGTTATCCATTCATCAGTCAGCAGATATCTAGGCTCTTTCCATTATTTGGTTACTGTTGATAATGCTACTACAAACATCTAGGTGCATGTATTTCTTTCAATTAGAATTTTTCTATCCTTTGGATGAATATCTAGCAGGACAATTACTGGGTCATAGGGTAGTTCTAGTTTATCATTTGAGGAACTTCCATACTGTTTTTCAGAGTGGCTGCACCAGGTTGCTGCTAGTGGGAATGCACACACCCTCACCAACTCCTGTTCTTTCTTGTGTTGCTAATTTTAGTCATTCTTGAAGTTTTTATTTGCATTTCCCTGATGATGAGTGATGTTGAGCATCTTGTCATGTGCCTGTTAACCTTATGTATGTCTTCTATTAGGGAAATGTCTATTCATACCTGCTGTCTATTTTTTAACTGGATTATTTCTATTTGGGGGGTGTTGAGATTTATAAGATAGTTATATATTTTGGATACTAATCCTTTACCAGATATGGCATTTGCAAATGCCATCTCCCATTGCTGAGGTCTCTTTTTAGTTTTGTTGATGGTTTCCTTCATTGTGCAGAAGATGTTTATTTTGATGAAGTTTCAATAGTTTATTTTTGCCTGGTTCCTTTGGAGCAAGAGACATACCTAGTCAGAAGTTGCTATGACTAATGTCAAAAAAGTTGCTGCCTATGTTCTACTCTAGGGTTTTGTTGGCTTCCTGTCTCACATTTAGGTCTTTCATCCATTTTGAGTTTATTTCTGTGTATGGTCCAGCTTCTTTCTGCTGCATGTTTCTGTCCAGTTTTCCCGACACCATTTGTTGAAAAGACTGTCATTTTCTCATTGGATATTGTTTCCTGCTTTGTCAAAGATTAATTGATGATACAGTTTTGGGTTTATTCCTGGGTTTTTATTATTTTCCTTTGATAAATGTGTCTACTTTTGTGCCAGTATCATACTGTCTTGATCACTATAGCTTTGTAGTGAACTATGAACATGAATTCTGAAATTCTGATGCTTCCAATTTTGCCTTGCTTTTTCAAGGTTGCTTTAGCTACTGGGGATCTTTTGTAGTTCCATGCAAATTTTAGGATTGTCCATTCTAGCTCTATGAAAAATGCTAGTGGTATTTTGATAGGGATCACATTAAATGTGTCAATTCCTTTGGGTCATATAGATATTTTAACAATATTTGCTCTTCCAATTTCATCTTCAATTTCTTTCATCAGTGTTTTATATTTTTCATAGTACAGATCTATTACCTCTTTGGTTAGGTATATTCCTAAGTTATGTATGCTTTTTGTTGCAATTGAAAATGGAATTGATTTCTTGATTTCTCTTTCTGCTGCTTCATTATTGGTGTATATAAATCCAAAAGATTTCTGTACAGTGAGTTTGTTTTTTTTTAAGATTTTATTTTTATTTATTTGACAGAGATAGAGACAGCCAGTGAGAGAGGGAACACAAGCAGGGGGAGTGGGAGAGGAAGAAGCAGGCTCATAGCGGAGGAGCCTGATGTGGGGCTTGATCCCAGAACCCCGGGATCATGCCCTGAACCGAAGGCAGACGCTTAACCACTGTGCCACCGAGGCACCCCTGTACAGTGAGTTTGTATCCTTCAACTTTGTTCATTTTGGGTATCAGTTCTAGCCATTTCTTGGTGGAGTGCTTTGGGTTTTCTGGGGTATCATGTCATCTACAAATAATGAAAGTTTGACTTCCTCATTACCAATTTGGATGTTTTTTTTTTTCTTTCTTTCTTTGTCTTGTCTGCTTGGAAGTCTAGGACTTCCAGTACTTTTGTTAAATAAAAAATTCGTTAAAGAATGGACATCCCTGTCTTGTTACAGAGCTTAAAGGAACTAATTTCAGTATTTCCCATTCAGGATGATGTTAGTTTTGAGTTTTTCCTATGTGGCCCTTATTAGATTGATGTATGCTCCATCTATCCCTACTTTTTGACAGTTTTTATCATAAATAGGTGCTGGAGGAGGAGGAGTAAGATGGTGGAGTAAGAAGAGGACATTATGCTTGCCTTGTCCCTCAAACACAGCTAGACAAATATTAAATCATTCTGAGTACCTAGGAAATTGATTGGAGGACTGAGTGAACAAACTTCACAACTAGCAGAAGAAAAGAAGGCAATCATGGAAGGTAAGAGGTAAAGAGATGTGATTTGGGGGAGAAATAATCACTGATGCTTTGGAGTTTGCAGCTTTTGGCTTCACTTTACCATAAACTCAAAGTCCCTATGCATTTGTGGAACCAGTTTTCTGGGACAGAGTGGCACCAGTCACAGCACAGTGAAGCCCTCTCTCAGGGGATCAGTGTAGGTTTGTTTCAGGTCCTTAAAGCTTGGAGATTTGCAATACAGCCATCACATCTGACATAAAACACATCACTGCACTGCCAAGGGGGCATATGGCTCAGACACAGTTGGGGTGAAGGCAAAAATCTGAGGAAAGGACGATTGTTTGCTTTTTTTCTGAGGGCTACCTGAATAGTGTTGAGTGCAAAACCCCCTCTCTAAGGATGAGATAACTGGCTGACACCATCTTTATCCCCATCCATCACCATGCATGGACATCAGTAATAGGATTCCCTAACACACAGAAGACAGAGACCTACACAAAATACCAAGATGCAGGAATTCACTTCAAAACAAAGAACTAGAAGAAATCATGGCCAGGGATCTAATCAAAACAGATATATGTAATCTGCCTGAACCAGAATCTAAAACAAAAATCAAGGAAAATAGCTCAGTTTGAGAAAAGCATAGAAGACACCAGGGAGTCCCTTACTACAGAGATAAAAGACCTAAAATCTAGTCAGGATTAAATAAGAAATGCTATAACCAAGATACAAAGCCAACTGAATGTAATAATCACAAGGTAGGAAGAGAGGAATGAATATGTGATATAAAAGAAAAAATTATGGAAAATGATGGAGCCAAAAAGAAGAGGGAAAGAAAAATATTGGATCACCAATGTAGACTTGGAGAAACCAGCAACTCCTTAAAGCATAATAACATTCATATCTTAGGAGTCCCAGAAGAAGAAGACAAAAAGGGGCAGAAAGTTTATTCGAGGGAATTAATAGCTGAATAATTCCCTAATCTGGGGAAGGAAACAAATTCCATCCAGTAGGCAAAGATAACTCCCATCAAAATAAAAAAGGCAGACCAACACCAAGACAAATCACTTTAAAATTTGCAAAATACAGAAATAAGGAAAGAATCCTGAAAGAAACGAGGGAAAAGAAATCCCTAACCTACAAGAGAAGAAAAATAAAGTTAGCAGCAAATGTTTTCACAGACACTTGACAAGCAAGAAGATAGTGGCATGATATATTGAACACACTGAATGGGAAAAATATGCAGCCAAGAATACTTTACCCAGCAAGGCCGTCATTCAGAATAGAAGAATTAAAGAGTTTTCCAGACAAATAAAAGCTGAAGGAGTTTATGAACACTAAACCAGTCCTGTAAAAAATATTAAAGAAGACTCTTTGAGAGGGAAAGAAAGACCATAAACAACTAGACCTAGAAAGGAACAGAGAACATCTCCAGAAACACCAAGTTTACAGATAATATAAGAGAACTAAATTCATATCTATCAATAATCACTCTGAATGTAACTAAATTCATATCTATCAATAATCACTCTGAATGTAAATGGACTAAATGCTTCAATCAAAAGACATAGGGTATAGAATGGATTAAACACACACACACACACACACACACACACACAAGACCAATCTATATGCTGCCTATAAGACATTCATCTTAGACCTAAAGATACCTGCAGATTGAAAGTGAGGGGATGGAGAACCATTTGCCATGCTAATGGATGTCAAAAGCAAGTCAGAGTCACAATACTTAGACAAAATAGATTTTAAACCAAAGACTGTAATAAGAGATGAAGAACACTATATCATAATAAAGGGGTCTATCCATCAAGAAGATCTAATTGTAATTATTTATGCCCACAACTTGGGATCATCCAAATATATAAAACAATCAATAACAGACATAAAGGAACTAATTGATAATAATACAGTAATCATAGGGGGTTTTAACACCCCATTCATAGCAATGGACAGATCATCTAAGCAGAAAATTAATAAGGAAGCAATGGCTTTGAATGACACACTGGACCAGATGGACTTAACAGATATATTCAGAACATTTCATCTGAAAGCAGCAGAATACACATTCTTTTCAAGTACAAATAGGGACATTACCCAGAATAGATCACATACTGTGTCACAAGTCAACCATCAACAAGTATAAAAAAAATAAGATCATACCATGCATATTTTCAGACCACAATGCTATGAAACTTGAGGTCTACCACAAGAAAAAAAATGGAAAGACCACAAATACATGGAGTTTAAAGAACCTCCTATTAAATAATGAATGGGTCAAGCAGGAATTAAAACAGCAATTAAAAAATGGAAGAAAATGAAAAATAAAATGTGACCTATCCAAACCTTTGGGATGCAGCAAAAACAGCCATAAGTGGGAAGTATACAGCAATGCAGGCCTACCTCAAGAAGCAAGGAAAGTCTCAAGTACACAACCTAACTGTACACCAAAACAAACTAATGAAGAAAAAGCAAATAAATCCTAAAGACAGCAGGAAGGAAATTATAAACATTAAAGCAGAAAAAAAATGATAAAAAGATATAGAAACAACAACAAACAGTGGAAGAGATCAATGAAGTTAGGAACTGTTTCTCTGAAAGAATTCATAAAATTGATATACCCATAGCCAGACATATCAAAAAGAAAAGAGAACACCCCCCCCAAAAAAAAAAACAACAACTGTGACTGAGAGAGGAGAGATCACAAACAACCCCACAGAAATACAAACGCTTATATGAGAAAATCATGAAAAATTTTATACCAACAAATTGGGCAACCTGGAAGGAATAGATAAAGTCCTACAAACATATAAACTACCAAAACTAAAACATGAAGAAATAGAAAATTTGAACAAACTGATAACCAGTGAAGAAATTAAAACAAAATTTAAAAATGTCCCAACAAGCAAAAATCCAGGGCCAGCTGGCTTCCCAGGAGAACTCTACCAAACATGTAAAGAGGAGATAACACTTATTCTTCCCAAATTGTTCCATAAAGTAGAAACAGAAGGAAAACTTCCAAGCTCACTGTACCATGTCAACATTACATGAACTACATGCAATATCCCTGATGAACATGGGTGCAAAAATTCTCAACAAAATACTTGTTGAAAGAACAAAATACAAAAAAATGATCCAACATTACATTAAAATATTTATTCATCATTATCAAGAGGGATTTGTTCCTAGGCTGCAAGGGTAGCTCAATATTGAAAAATCAGTCAATGTGGTATACCGCATTAATAAAGGAAAGGATAAGAATCATATGATCCCGTCAATAGATACAGAAAAGGCATAGCATTCATTCTTGATAAAAACCATAAACAAAATAGGGATGGGAGGACATACCTCAACATCATAAAGGCCATATCAGAAAGACCAATAGCTAATATCATTTTCAGTGGGGAAAAACTAAGAGCTATTCCTCTAAGTTCTGGAATGAGACAGGGATAGCCACTCTCACCAATGTTATTTAACATAGTAAATGAAGCCCTCAATGAAAAAGAAATAAAAGGCATCCAAATCCACAAAGAAAAAGTCAAATTTTCACTATTCAAAGATGACATAATAGTCTATGTAGAAAACCCAAAAGATTCCAACAAAATTTTGCAAGAACTCATACACAAATTCAGAAAAGGCACAAGATACAAAATCAATGCAAAGAATCTGTTGCATTTCTATACACCAATGATGAAGCAGCAGAACTAGAAATAAATGAATCTATCACATTTACAACTGGTTCAAAAACTAAAAAATAACTAGCAATAAACCTTTTTCTGCATCAGTTGAGAGGGTCATATGGTTCTTGACTCTTTTCTTGTTGATATGATCTATCACAGTAATCGATTTGTGAATGTTGAACCAACCTTGCATCCCAGGGATGAATCCCACTTGGGCATGATGGATAATCCTTTTAATGTACTGTTGGGTCCTATTGGCTAGGATCTTGTTGAGAATTTTGGCGTCCATATTCATCATGGATATCGGTCTGTAATTCTCCTTTTTGATGGGGTCTTTGCCTGGTTTGGGGATCAAGGTAATACTGGCCTCACAGAATGAGTTTGGTAGTTTTCCTTCTGTTTCTATTTTTGAAACAGCTTCAGGAGAATAGGTATTATTTCTTCTTTGAATATTTGGTAGAATTCCCCAGGGAATCCGCCAGGCCCTGGACTCCTGTTTTTCAGGAGGTTTTTGATCACTGCTTCAATCTCTTCCTAATTATTTGGTCTGTTTAAAAAATCAGTTTCTTCCTGTTTCAGTCTTGGTAGTTTATAGGTTTCCAGGAACGCATCCATTTCTTCCAGGTTGTTTAATTTATTGGCATAAAGCGGTTGACAAAAGTTTCTAATGATCCTTCCTATTTCATTGGGGTTGGTTGTGACCTCTCCCCTTTCATTTCATAATTTTATTAATTTGGGACCTTTCTCTATTCTTTTGAATAAGTCCGGCCAGTGGCTTATTGATCTTATTGATTCTCTCAAAGAACCAGCTTCTAGTTCTGTTGATCTGATATACTGTGCTCCTGGTTTCGAATTCATTGATCTCTGCTCTAATCTTAATCAACTGCTTTCTTGTGCATGGGTTAGGCCTGTTCTTCTGTTCCAGCTCCAGCTTCTTGAGGTGAGAATATAAAAATTGCATTTTGGATTTTTCTATTCTTTTGAGTGAGGCTTGGATGGCTATGTATTTTCCCCTTAGGGCCTCCTTTGCAGTGTCCCACAGGTTTTGGACCTTTGTGTTTTCATTCTCAAACTCAATACATGGGAAACAAATAAATCAAAAATGGGCAGAAGATATGAACATTTTTCCAATGAAGACATACAAATGGCTAAAAGACACATGAAAAAAATGTTCAAAATCATTAGCCATCAGGGAAATTCAAATCAAAACCACATTGAGATACCACCTTACACCACTTAGAATGGCAAAAATTGACAAGGCAGGAAACAGCAAATGTTGGAGAGGATGTGGAGAAAGGGTATCCATCTTACATTGTTGGTGGGAATGCAAGTTGGAACAGCCACTTTGGAAAGCAGTGTGGAGGTCCCTTTAAAAGTTAAAAATTGAGCTACCCTATGATCTAGCCATTGCACTACTGGGTATTTACCCCAAAGATACAGACGTAGTGAAGAGAAGGGCCATATGCACCCCAATGTTCATAGCAGCATTGTCCACAATAGCTAAATTGTGGAAGGAACCAAGGTGCCCTTCAATAGATGACTGTATTAAGAAGATATGGTCCATATATACGATGGAATATTACTCAGCCATCAGAAAGAACGATTGCACAACATTTTCAGCAACATGGACGAGACTGGAGGAGATAATGCTAAGTGAAATAAGTCAAGCAGAGAAAGACAATTATCAGATGGTTTCACTAATTTGTGGAACATAAGAAATAGGAAGATCGGTAGGAGAAGAAAGGGAAGAATGAAGGGCGAGTAAACAGAAGGGGGAATGAACCATGAAAGACTCTGTATTCTGGGAAACAAGCTGAGGGATTCAGAGGGGAGGGGGGGGAATGGGATTGGCTGGTGACGAGTATTAAGGAGGGCATGTATTGCATGGTGCACTGGGTGCTATATGCAAGTAATGAATCATGGAACATTACATCAAAAACTAGGGATGTACTGTATGGTGACTAACATAACATAATAAAAAATTATTATAAAAAAACTAGGAATAAACCTAACCAAAGAAGTCAAACACCTGTATTTTGAAAACTATAGAACACTTATGAAAAAAAGAAAAAAAAAACACTATGAAGGAAGATGACACAAATAAATGGAAAAAACATTCCATTTTCATAGATTGATAGAACACTTATTGTTAAAATGTCTATACTACCCAAAGCAATTTACACATTTAAGGCAATCCCTATCAATATACAGGTAGCATTTCTCACAGTGCTAGAACAAACAATACTAAAATTTTTATGGAACCACAAAAGCCCCCAAATAGCAATTGCTTTTTCAAGCAATCTTGAAAAAGAAAAACATAGATGGAAGGATTACAATTCTGGACTTCAATTTATATTACCAAGCTGTAGTCATAAAGACGTTATGGTGCTGGCACAAAAACAAACAGATCATTAGAACAGAATAGAAAACCCATAAATGGACCACGAGTCAATGGTTAACTAATCTTCCACAATGCAGGAAAGAATATCCAATGGGGGGGGGGGGGAGACAGTCTTTTAAAAAAATGGTGTCGGAAAAACTGGAAAGCAACATGCAGAAGAATCAAACTGGACCATTCTGTTACACCATACACAAAGATAAACTCAAAATGGATGAAAGACTTACATATGAGTTAGAACACTATTAAAATCTTAAAGGACAGCAGGCAGCAACCTCTTTGACGTTATCTGTATAAGCTTCTTTTTTTAAAATTTTATTTATTTATTTAACTAATTAATTAATTTATTTATTTTTGCTTATTATGTTCAGTTAGCCAGCATATAGTACATCATTAGTTTTTGATGTCGTGTTCAATGATCCATTAGTTGAGTATAACACTCAGTGGTCATCACAACACGTGCCCTCTTTAATACCTATCACCCAGTTAGCTCATCTCCCCACTCCACTCCCCTTTGTAAACTTCAGTTTGTTTCCTGGAGTCCACCGTCTCTCATGGTTTTTCTCCCTCTCTGATTTCCTCCCATTCAGTTTTCTCTTCCTTCCTCTAATGTCTTCTGAGCTATTCCTTATGTTCCACATATGAGTGAAACCATATCATAATTGTCTTTCTCTGCTTGACTTACTTCACTTAGCATGATCTCCTCCAGTTCTAGCCATGTCAGTGCAAATGGTGGGTAATCATTCTTTCTGATGGCTGAGTAATATTCATTGTATATATGGACCACATATTATTTAACCATTCATCTGTTGAGGGGCATCTCAGTTCCTTCTACAGTTTGGCTATTGTGGACATTGCTGCTATGAACTCTGGGGTGCATGTGCCCCTTCTTTTCACTACATCTATATCTGTGGGGTATATACCCAGTAGTGCAACTGCTGGGTCATGGAGTAGCTCTATCTTTAATGGCTTGAAGAACCTCCAAAATGTTTTCCAGGGTAGCTGTACCAGCTTGCATTCCCACCAACAGTGGAAGAGGGTTCACCTTTCTCCACATCCTCACCAATGCTTGTTGTTTCTTGTCTTGTTAATTTTTGTCATTCTGACTGGTGTAGTGTGGTATGTCGTTGTGGTTTTGATTTGTATTTCCCTGATGGCTAGTGGTGTTGAACATTTTTTCATGTGTCTGTTACCCATTTGGGCATATTCTTTGGAGAAGTGTAGTTCATATCTTCTGCCCATTTTTTGACTGGGTTATTTGGTTTTTTTTTGGGGGGGATGTTGAGTCTGAGAAGTTCTTTATAGATCTTGGATACCCGCCCTCTATCTGTAATGTCATTTGCAAATTTCTTCCCCCATTCCGTGGATTGCCTATTTGTTTTGTTGACTGTTTTCTTTGTTCTGCAAAAGCTTTTATCTTGATGAAGTTCCAAAAGTTCATTTTTGCTTTTGTTTCCCTTGTCTTTAGAGATATTTCTTGCACAAAACGCTGTGGCCAATGTCAAAGAGGCCAATATGTTCTCCTCTAGGATTTTGATGGATTTCTGTCTCACACGAGGTCTTTCATTCATTTTGAGTTTATCTTTGTGTTTGGTGTAAGAGAATTGTCTAGTTTCATTCTTCTATATGTGGTTGTCTAGTTTTCCCAGCAACATTTATTGATGAGACTGTCTTTTTTCCCTTGGATATTCTTTCTGGATTTGTCAAAGATTAGTTGACCATAGAGTTGAATGTCCCTTTCTGGGGTCTCTATTATGTTCCATAGGAGCTTCTTATTTGACATGCCTGTGTAGGCAAGGGAAACAAAAGCAAAAATGAACTACTTGGATTTTACCAAGTTAAAAATCTGTACAGCAAAGAAAACAATCAACAAAACTAAAAAGACCCCCTATGGAATGGGAGAAAATATTTGTGAATGGTATATCTAATAAAGTGTTAGTTTTCAAAATATATAAAATACTTTTCAAACTCTGTACACACACACATGCACACATGCACACACCCACACCCACACACAATCCAGTAAAAATACATGTAAAAGACATGAATAGACTTTTTTTTCCAAAGAAGACATGCAGATGTCTAAAAGACCAAATGACAAGATACTCAACATCACTCAGCACCAGGGAAATAAAAATAAAAGCACGATGAGACACCACCTCAAACCTGTCTGAATGGCTAAAATTAAGAACATAGGAAACAACAGAATTTTGTTTGTATGCAGAGAATGGGGAACCCTCTTACACTGTTGGAGGGAGTTCAAACTGGTGCAGCCACTTTGGAAAACAGGATGGAGGTTCCTCACAAATTTAACAATAGAACTACCCTAGGAGTAGTACAATTGCAATTGCAGTAGTAGGTATTTGCGCAAAAGATGCATAAATACTGATTCAAAGGGTCACATGTACCCAGATATTTATAGTAGCATTATTGCATGACTCTATTAAAATTTTCATTTGGTATTAACTTGAAGATTGAATATCCATACCATATGACCTAACATTTTCATTTCTGGGTATGGATTTCCCAAATTCATTAAAACAACAAAACAAACAAAACGAAAACACCAAAACACATATACAAGTATGTCTCAGTGGCATCATTTCCATATTGGCAACTACTCAAATGTCCACTAAGTTCAATGGGTAAACAGATCACTCTATATTTATTACAAGAATATTCTATATCAAATAAAATTTTAAACTGGTATCCATACACACATACACACATACACACACACATGGATGAGTCTTCCAAATAGAATGTTGGGAAAAAGAAATCCAACACAGAATAATATATGATGATATACACACACATACTCACTTGTTTTAGGAAAAACCAAGCTACAGTATATGAAGTCAGAAGAGGGATCACATTTTAGGAAGGGGATGCCAGAGCTTTGGGTGATAATTTTCAATGAATTCCAGCCAGAAACTTCCAGGAACACACCTATATTTTAATGAGGTGGAGATGATAGATAGATAGATAGATAGATAGATAGATAGATAGATAGATAGATGATAGATAGATAGATGATAGATAGATAGAGATATAATTTTAAGTTGATATATAATATTAGTTTCAAGTATACAACATAGTGATTCCAAAAGTTCATACATTATGCGATGTTCAACACAAACATAGCTACTGTTTGTCACCATACAACACTAATACAATATCAGTGACTATATTCCTTATGTTGTGCCTTTTATTCTACATGGGTGTATTTATTGTTACAGTGAGGGGGAGCACCCACATCACAGTAAGAAAGTGTTGGAATGAATATATAATATTTGGGTTTATTTTAGGTGATTTTGCAAGGTTTTTAGGAAATTGAGGCTGGTTGAGTTTGCTGCTGTCAGGAAGCAGGATAATTCTATAACTGGCTATCTTAATAAATCTTACATATAGACAAAGGACACAGACCAAGGCTAACACAGTGATTGATAACAAAGCCACAGTCATCATTTGAAAGAAAGGGACACGCTTGGTAATTTTTGTGACTTGGATGATTTTCATGTGTTTATATACAGATAGGATTGTGGAGTTGTCTATTTTTTGATTTGGCCCATCATGGTGACTGAGTTGATGTGTTCTATTTTGATGGTATTAGTTTCCTATTGCTGATATAACACATTACTATGCCTTTATAAGCTTAAAAAATACCAATTTCCTTACACCTGAAATGGTTAGAAGTTTGAAATGGTCTCACTGAGCTAAACTCTAGTTGTTATATGACTGCATTTCTTCCAAAAACTCTAGAAGATAATAGTTTCCTACCTTTTTTCTTTCTAGATGTTCCCTGTGCTCCTTGGCTAGTGTCCTCCTTCCCTGATTTTTGAAGTCAGCAACATTTAAGCTGAAACCACAGGTTTACATTTCTCTGATTCCTTCAGTTTTCTACTCCCACTTTTAAAGACCCTAGTGATTAGTCAGAGCTCACATTGATATCTAGCATAATTTCTCTGTTTTATAGTCAGCTGATTAACAACCTTAATTTCATCAGCAACCCAGACTTTGCTTTGCCATGTAACCCAACATATCTACAATTCCCAGGAAATGGAACAGAGATGCCTTTAGGGGTCCATTTTTATGGCTACCATATGGCATTCCCTGAGCTTGTGTCTATGTAATAGAACACTAAGGCCTGATCTGAGCAACATAAAGGCATAACTGCTAATATCTGGTCAGGTATGAATATCAGGATTTGCTTATTTCAAATGAACAATATTATATTTCTTTACCTAGACCATTTATATAACATTTGGTGGGCACATTTTTTGGGATAATTTCTCTTACTGTACTATAATAATTTTTTCACCTTATGGTATCCATTTATGTACTTCAGTAAAATTAAAAATATATCACATCAAAAATTTTATTTTATTTTAAAATTATTATTTTTTCACAGATTTTATTTATTTGACAGAGAGAGACACAGCAAGAGAGGGAACATAAGCAGAGGGAGAGGGATAAGCAGGCTTCCCACTGAGCAGGGAGCCTGACGTGGGGCTCAATCCCAGGACCCTGGGATCATGACCTGAGCCAAAGGCAGATGCTTAACAACTGAGCCACCCAGGCACCCCTAAAATTATTTTTAAAATTTAATTAGTTAACATATAGTGCATTACTAATTTCAGATGTAGAGCTCAGCCAATCCATCGTTGCATATAACTTTCAGTGCTCATTACATTAAGTGCTCTCCTTAGTGTTCATCACCCAGTTACCCCATTCCCCACCCACCTCTCCTCCAACAACCCTCAGTTTGTCTCCTATAATTAAGAGTCTCTAATGGCTTGTCTCACTCTCTGATTCTGTCTTATTTTATTTTTCCCTCCCTTCCCCTATGATCCTCTGTTTTGTTTCTTAAATTCCACATATGAGTGAAACCATATGGTAATTGTCTTTGTCTGATTGACTTGTTTCACTCAGTGTAATACCCTCTAGTTCTATCCATGTCATTGTAAATGGTAAGATTCCACCCTTTTTAATGATGAGTAATAATCCATTATATATAAATATAGATATATACAGTTATCTATATATATATATATATAGATAGATAGATATAGATATATATAGATATATACAGCTAAATACCTATATGTATGTGTGTGTATAGATAGATGATAAATAGATGATAGATAGATAGATGATAGATAGATAGATAAATACCCCTTTGGATTACACCATTTGTATCCTTTTTATAAATATCTAGTAGTGCAATAGCTGGATCATAGGGTAGCTCTATTTTTAAGTTCTTGAGAAACCTCCATACTGTTTTCCACAGTGGCTGTACCAGGTTGCACTCCCCCCCACAGCATAACAGGGTTCCCCTTTCTCCTCATCCTTGACAACTTTTGTTGTTTCCTGACTTGTTAATTTTACCCATTCCAACTGGTGTGAGGTGGTATCTCATTGTGCTTTTGATTTGTATTTCCCTGATGCTGAGTGACATTGAGCATTTTTTTCATGTGTCTGAAAATTTTAAAATACATCTCAACTAACTAATTAAAGAAGTGCAAGATTGCAATTATTGCAGTAAAGTATAGGGTGTTATCAAAGCATGTAATAGTTTCTTTTTTCCTTAGTCATAATTATTCATGTAGAATCATGTAAATAAACACATGGACACCATACAGGTCACTCAGTAATTCATTAATAAAAATGATACTTCTGAAAATTGTCATTGGCATTATTAATATTACTATTAATTAGTTAATGTTTCTGTTATTATTTTCTTATTTAGTTTATCCAGAATTACCAGCATTTGATTTAATTATATTTTCCTCTTCTCTGTCACCCCACTGACTGTGGCTATTGGTAAATACCTGTATAAATATAAAATCCAAAAATCCTTTATGCTATATCGGTTTGGGGACTCCTAATAAAATTATTTAAGGTAATACTGAATACTTATGTTTTGATCATTAGGGCATTATTGTAATAATCTCCAAGATGTATGAAAGCATTTGTTGCCTGGTAAGATTTTTTTAATGCTTTCCCATATTACTATCCATCAACGAGAAAGAAACATTTTCTGCTAGAGCAAAAAGAAAGGAAAGAAGGAAGCTAAAATTTTTGTTGATGTATCTAATGCTTCATATTCACTGTGTAAGCTAAAAAATGTAACTCAACGGGAAAGACATTATTATCTCCCTTTTATAGATGATTAAACTTAAGCTTAGACTGCTCATGCAACTTACCCCAAATCATATTCCTAGAAAATTTCAAAAATTTAAATATTAAATTAAGCCATTCCTCTTTGGAGAGAAGAATGGGTAAAGAAGATGTGATACATAGGGTGCTTAGGTGGCACAATTGGTTAAGTGTCTGACTCTTGGTTTTGACTCAGATAGTGATCTCTCAGGGTTGTGAGATCAAGCCCCAAGTTGACTCCTTGCTCAATGCAGAGTAAGTTTCTCTCTCCTTCTCCTTTTGCCCCTCCCCACCAAGCTAGGTCTCTCTTGCTCTCTCTCTCCCTCTCTAAAATAAATAAATAAATCTTTAAAAAAATATGTGATACACACACACACACACACTGGACTTTTAATCATAAAAAGAATTAAATATTTTCATTTGCACCAACATGGATGGACTTAGAGATTATTATGCTAAGCAAAAGTCAGTCAGAGAAATACAAATACCATATGATTTCACTTATATGTGGGATTTAAGAAACAAACAAACAAGCAAATATTCAGCAAAGGGGAAAGAGAGAGAGGGAGAGAGAGAGAGACTAAGAAATACACTCTTAACTCCATAGAACAAACTGATGTTATCAGAGGGGTGGGGGTTGGGAGGATGGGTGAAAAGTAGGTGACAAGGATTAAGGAGAGCATGGGTTGTGATGAGCCCTGGGTGATGTATGGAATTGTTGAATCACTATACTGTACACAGATAATATAACACTGTATGTTCTGTACGTTGACAATACTGGAACTAAAAGTTAAAAAAAAAGTAATAATGAGCAATGTATTTCTTTAACTGTCTTTCCCCTTTGTAATTACCAGATTTTCTTGAGACATTGGTTATGACTAAAATAATAAGCTAGTTGGACTGAAGGCACTCCTGGATATGAGATTAGCTTACATGCTATCTCATTTAAAACTATTGTGAAGCAGGGATGCCTGGGTATCTCAGTTGATTAAGCATCTACCTTCAGTTCAAGTCATGATCCCAGGGTCCTGGAATTGAGTCCTGCATTGGGCTCCTTGCTCAGTGGGGAGCCTGCCACTCCCCCTGCTTCTGCTGTGACAAATAAATGAATAAAATTTTAGAAAGTAAAATAAAAAAATAATAAAACTATTATGAGGCAGATCTCAAATTAGTCATATCATGATTTTAGCTTTATGGAAGTCAAACAAAACAGTTTCTTTAGGGATCAAATATCCCGAGACTTGAAAATAATCAGCCAGCAACACTGACTGAAATCTCATACTGCCGTTTCTCTGATTCCCTGTTCCCTGCTCCCACTTTAAAGACCCTTGTGATTAGTTCGGGCTCACAAACTAATGGAGAATGTATTTCATCATCTGTATTCTTTTAAGTATGTTCCCACTGGCATTTCCATAGCCTGGACCCAAGACTTCATAGACTTTTGCTGGGTGACTTGCTTTTAAATTAGAACAGGTTTTTTTTTTCCAGTTGTAAATAGTGATTCTGGTACCAGAGCCATGGAACAATAGGCACCCCTTTCATCATGACTGCCCCTAAAGCAGGTGAGTTCCAGCGCTCTGAGGCTGAATGTTTAAAACTTGGGGTCATATTCTCTGAAGCTGTTGGTGTTTATTTACTTTTATAATTTTAAGGACTAATAATCCATAGAAAAGTATCCAGAGAAAAACAGAAAAAAAAATAAATATCCTGGATTTCACTCAATGACATTATAACTATTCCCTTTTACTCTGTGCCATAAACATTTTATAAATTTTAAATATATGGATTTGCCTCTCTCTGTTAACATAATATGGAACGCCATTCTGGAAGTTATATGGTGTTGCATAGTGGCAATTTAATACTTTCATTTTACAAATTCTCATTACACATTACGAAGAAACTTGAAAATATTTGTATCTATACGGTATTTTTCACTTTCTTTTCAATGATATTTTAGAGTGATATCTGAAAGAACATATATCAATGATTCTACCAGATAAGGATAGTTTTACAGTTCCCACTTAATATTTTCAAACTGATTTTTAAAGATATTTTTATTTTCATCCTATAAATTTTCATTATATTATAACTGGTAATGCTTGTTATCAAGAAAAACTTAAATCCAGTAGTGAAGGTATCAAAATCATAATTATTTTGTTAAATCTGTGTGTTTCTTCAGTTTCCACTGAGACTGCACATTTTCTATGCTTATGTAAATCTATCTTTATCAAATATTAATTATGCACAATATGTTGACAAGCCTTTCAGGAGACTTGAAATTTGGTTCCTGCTCAACTCCGAAGTTAAATGGATGTATCTGATTTTGTCATTTACCTCCTCTACTCATTAGTTTCTTCTAGTAAAAGTTATGGTTTTTGAGGACATGAAAGTTGTGGTGGCTACTATTTACTGATAACTTGCTAATTTCCAGTGATCAATTAAATATTGTATGTACACAGTGTTATTTTATTCTCATAACAACAATGCAATGTAATTATGTACTCACTTTTAAAAGACAAAGTTGAGATGCATAGGATGTAAGAAATAGGCTTTACTTCATCAAAAACTAATGATGCACTGTATGGGGACTAACACAACATAAAAAAAAAAAAAGTATGCTTGACTTCTCAGAACTTTCCATTGTTGGAATACATCTTAGAGGTGTGCTCTGATTGAAGCAAAAGCCCAGGCACTTAACCTCAATTCTCCCAGCTTGTATTGTGGATGACCTGAAACCTACTGAGATGGTCCTTTATGTAATTCCCTTGGTTCAATCAACATTCCTACAGTTATTTTTTTTTATAATGATTTTTTATTATATTATGTTAGTCACCATACAGTACATCCCTGGTTTTCGATGTAAGGCTCGATGATTCATTAGTTGTGTATAACACCCAGTGCACCATGCAATATGTGCCCTCCTTACTACCCACATTTTGCAATGCACACATTTAATTAAAATCAACATTTGTGTGTGTACATATTAGGTATAAATATTAGCTGTTGTGAGGTCTCCAAACTGAGACAAATCCTTGTAATCATAAGTATACATTATGATAACATGACCAATATGGTGGTTGGTGCTCTGGAGCAATATCTGTGGTAGCTGGAAGCCTAGTATATTGAAATCATGTGCTTCACACACATGTAAATTAGACAAATCAATGTCTCATCAACAAAATGAGTAATAGTAGTTTTTATTTAGTTTTGTGTATATTAAAAATTAAACAATTCATCATGACATTGAAGTAAATATTGAGAAATTAATTTAAATATATATTTGAAACAAGAAAAAGTCATAATTAGGAGATATATCACATCAAATTGACTGAAATGCATGACTATGAGGCTCTTTCAACACAGAAGTACGCAAACATTAGAAAACTGGGAAGGCATAATCTTTTTCTTTTCCTTTTCCTACCTTTCTTTCTTTCTTTTTTCTTTCTTTCTTTTTCTTTCTTCTCTTTTTTTCAATTGGCCAACATATAGAACATCATTAGTTTCAGATGTAGAATTCAGGCATTCATCAGTTGCATGCAACACCAAGTGCTCATCATACACTTGCCCCCCTTGATGCCCATCACCCAGTTATCCCATCCCCTGCACCCACCTCCCCTCCAGACACCCTCAGTTTATTTCCTATAGTCAAGAGTCTCTCCTGGTTTTTCTCCCTCTCTGATTTCTTCCCATTCAGTTTTCCCTCCCTTCACCTGTGATCCTCTGTACCGTTTCTTATACCCACACATGAGTGAAACCATATGATAATTTTCTTTCTCTGATTGACTTAATTCACTCAGCATTATACTTTCCAGTTCATCCGTGTCAGAGTAAATGCTAAGATTCCATCTTTTTTGATGGTTGTGTAATATTCCCGTGTGTGTGTGTGGGGGGGCATGTGTACCAATTCTTTAGCCATTCATCTGTTGATGGACATCTAGGCTCTTTCCACCTAACATCATGAGTAAATTATGTGTGGCATACTGACAAGATATACAGAAGTAATATAAATGTAATGTGTACTGCTGTATATCCTTATTATCCAATTTTTTGGAATAAATAAATATTGTGTAATAACAGCAGAGATATATGATAAGGATGCTAAGGCAAACATCTTGTCAGGAAGTGAAAAATTAAAGGCATAATTATTCCCTCAAGCCTCATTTTTTTTTCTGTCTTTTGACCACCTCTTCTTAAGTAAATGCCTCACCCTCCTTTCAAGCAGCTCTCATCTCCTTATCATTCCTTGTTTTCCAGGCATGACAGGAACAATGGAAGATGCAAATGACACCACAGAGATAAACTTCATTCTTGTAGGACTCTTTAACCACACTCCGACCCATGTGTTCCTCTTTTCCGTGGTGCTCATGACCTTCCTCACCTCCCTGGTGGGCAATGCCCTCATGATCCTGCTCATCCATGAGGACCCCCAGCTGCACAAGCCCATGTACTTCTTACTTAGCCAGCTCTCCCTCATGGACATGATGCTGGTCTCCACCATAGTCCCCAAAATGGCAGCCAACTACCTGATGGGCACCAAGTCCATATCTCCTGCCGGCTGTGGAGCCCAGATCTTTCTATTTGTCACTCTGGGAGGGGGTGAGTGTTTTATCTTAGCTTCCATGGCCTATGACCGCTATGTGGCCATATGTCACCCCCTGCGCTACCCCATCCTCATGAATCAGAAGCTCTGCTTGCACATGACCGCAGGCTCCTGGATTCTGGGAGGGGTGGATGGACTGATGCAGGCTGGTGCCACTCTCAGCTTCCCTTACTGCCATTCTCGAGAAATCAACCACTTCTTTTGTGAGGCACCCTTGCTTGTACGCCTTGCCTGCAATGACACTATGCTTTTTGAGTTTTTCATGTATGTGTGCTGCATCCTGATGCTCTTGATCCCTCTGTCTCTCATTTTGGCTTCCTACAGTCTCATCCTGGCTGCTGTGCTTCACATGAAGTCCACAGCAGCTCGGAAGAAAGCCTTTGCCACCTGCTCTTCTCACCTGGCTGTGGTGGGGCTCTTCTATGGGGCCATAATATTCATCTACATGCGGCCCAAATCCTACCGTTCAGTGGCCCATGACAAGGTGGTCTCTGCTTTTTACACCATCTTCACACCTGTGTTGAACCCCCTTATATACAGTGTGAGGAATAAAGAAGTCAAGGGGGCTTTGAGAAAGTGGCTGGAGAAACATTTTCTGGGACGTCTATAGTGAGAGTAATTTGACAAACTGGAAGTAACTGAACTGGATCAGGATTATGAAATTTGTGTTGTATCAATATATTATGCTCTTAATTTGCCAGTGTGCATAGTTTTTAGAAGTATTTATTTATTTTATATTTGATAAATTAATTAAAAATTACATTTTGTCCTGCTTTCTTACATTGTCATAGTGTTTTTGTGCTGAACTTTGGACTTCAACAATAAGAGTACTGTAATGATTGAGGCACTGTAATCACAGGATATGCCAGATATTGATAAATAGAGGAAATTTTCAACTGTTAATGTTTGTGGACTCTGTTCATGGGCTTTCTGGGAAGCTATACTTCAACTATCACCAGAGTCAGCAAAACCTCAAAGCATGTGCTCAATTTCTGCCCAGGGCATACTTTGTAGGTCTGCTTAATTTATTAAAAAAAAAACATAAAAGGGAGCATTTCAAACATGAAGAGAAGTAGACAGCACCCCTGGTTCCCACGAGACTGAAGTCATACTGTCCTGCTCATGTTAAAACCTTAAGATAAGGTCTGTAAATTTCTGAAATGTCTTTTGTCTAGTGATATGTAAACTTTGATGTGAACAAAATGTATTTAACCCTACACCAAATGGTCATTTGTCAGAGCACTTTCTTCTTTGTGGAGATTGTATATCCCAGGCAGCTGTCCTAACGTGGGCTGTAATAAAACTCTCTTTCCTTCTTTTAGAGATTCTAAAAGATTTGTTCAAATTCCATCAATGACATCAATCATCTATGTATGTATGTTTATATAAATATATATGTATAATAAAAATAGTTAATTGTGATGGGAGTGAATTATTTAAAATGTATAATTATTTTGAAAATGTAATGTATATCATAACTTCATATACTTTTCATAAATAAGTTTCAAATAAATAATTAACATGAATGTGAAACATAAAAGGATAATAAGCTTATAGGAAATATGTGTCAAGAATTTTGCTGGAAATGGGTTTTCTGTGTGTGTATGTGATTTAAAAAAATCATAAGTACAAGATAAGCAGATTAAACTATGTTCATTTAAATGTTGTTAAAATACATAGTAATCATGAAAGGAAGAATTCAACATCTATCCAAAATAAGTTACATGAATTAAAAATAATTCACACATGAGAAAATTAACCACATAAAGTAACATAGACAATAAATTTATTAACGAAAGTAAGAGCAACAAAATCCAGATATTTTTTGCATGTTAAAATGGCTATCTACTTTCCTTGACTTTTATACAACTTAAAGAATCATCTTTGATCACAGGGAATACCTTAGGGCTGAAGGTTTCATCTTCTTTTCTGATTAACTAAAGGAAATAAATCTAATGGTCTCGGTGAAGACTAATAATCTCTCTGCAACTTAGTTTTAGAGTAATTAATTTTTTTAAAAAAATCAAAAGAGAAATTACTCAAGACCTATACATTTTGATTTTAAGGAACTATCTGTTTAGAAATGAAAAAAATCAAATTAAAATAGTCTTTTGTCAAAATTCTTCAAATCTGAATGAATTACCATATCTTATTTATTCCTTGCTGTTGAAAGGCTATATGCTTATTCAATCATATTTATTTCAATTAAATTTAAAGAATTAAAAGAGAATAAGACTAGAGAATAAGATGCCAAATATGACATCTCTAATCAATTTCAAACATAATTCATTCTAAAATCATACAAGATAGGAATGGATACTATATTGCAGTACATGAAAATTATATGCTTTAGGATTCAATCATCTGAAATTATTCAGAAAGTGTATTTGAGTGATACACAGAGTATATGAATTCATGAAGCAATTTATGATGATAAATGGCTATACACATTTCTATATACTTTATATATGTAAACTACTCATATGTGTAATTTATATATGTAAGATCAAATCACCATGCTATGAGAAGCCCAAGCAGCTTGAGGAAGGGCCAGAAATGGAGGAAAAAATAAGGTCTCTAGCCTGCTGAGTTCCCAATCAGCAACTAGCACCAATTCACTGCCATGTTAATGAACCATTTTTGAGGTGAATCTCTAGGTTAAACTGTCCCAATTGACACAAAAATGAGCTATCACTGCTTGACTTATTTCACTTAGCATTATCTCCTCCAGTGCCTTATAAGTTAAGCAGAGAAAGACAATTATCATATGACTTCTCTCATCTATGGAACATAAGAACTAGGAAGATCCATAGGGGAAGAAAGGGATAAAGAAAGGGGAGGTAATCAGAAGGAGGAATGAAGCATGAGATGCTATGGACTCTGAGAAACAAACTGAGGGCTTCAGAGGGGAGGTGGGTGGGGGAAGGGGATAAGCTGGTGATGGGTAGTAAGGAGGGCATGTATTGCATGGTGCACTGGGTGTTATACACAACTAATGAATCATTGAACTTTACATCAAAAACCAGGGATGTACTGTATGATGACTAATATAATATACTAAAAAATAAAATAAAATAAATAAATAAATAAAATAAAATAAAATAATTCATAAGGCAGTATTAAAAAATGAGCTATCAAACCATGCCCAAACAAGAGTTTCATAAGGATAATAATTTAGTATTTTTAAACCACTAATATTTGGAGTGGTTGTTACACAACAATATTAACTAAAATATATTTTGATACTTGGAAGTAGCATGGACCCAAAAAGAATACTAAAATTATGTCATGTTGTCATAGGATCCAGTGGCAGACAGAATACAAAAAGGGAAAACAAACAAAACTCAAAGAAACTGTTGGCAGAAACATAAGGCTGGTGATGGGTATTAGGAGGGCACGTGTTGCATGGAGCACTGGGTATTATATGCAAACAATGAATCATGGAACACTACATCAAAAACTAAGGATGTACTGTATGGTGACTAACATAACATAATAAAAAATTATTTTAAAAAAGAAAGAAACATAAGGATATTGGAGAAACCTTTGCTGAGGGCTTAAAGGGAAGTATGAAAACATCCTTGAAACCTAAAGGAAAGGGAACCTTTTTTATATAATGAAAGGAAGTCTGTGGCACTACCTAAAATATTAAAGGAATCTAAAGAACTCAATTGCAGAGCTAAGAAGATTTCCAGAGGAGATATTGAAAATTCAAGTTTTCATGGTCTAGGATAGGATATGAAAGGATTGAGATATACCAAAGAAAAATATGTTCATATAATAAGACAGAATGTGATGGATTTAAAAATAAATATCTCCTCAGGGGAGAAATCTCAAAGTAAGAATGGATCTCCAGCCAAAGATTAAATAGAGATTGGGTCTGTAAAATAACATGTTAGTAGCCACTCTGGAAAACAGTGTGGAGGTCCCTTAAAAAGTTAAAAATTGAGCTACTCTATGACCCAGCCATTGCACTACTGGGTATTTACCCCAAAGGCACAGACATAGTGAAGAGAAGGGCCATATGCACCCCAATGTTCACAACAGCTCTGTCCACAATAGCTAAATCGTGGAAGGAGCCAAAATGCCCTTCAACAGATGACTGGATTAAGAAGTTGTGGTCCATATATACAATGGAATATTATTCAGCTATCAAAAAGAACAATTTCTCAACATTTGCTGCAACATGGATGGCACTGGAGGAGATAATGCTAAGTGAAATAAGTCAAGCAGAGAAAGACAATTATCATATGGTTTCACTCATTTATGGAACATAAGAAGTAGGAAGATCAGTAAGAGAAGAAAGGGATAAAGAAAGGGAGGTAATCAGAAGGGGGAATGAAGCATGGGAGACTATGGACTCTGAGAAACAAACTGAGGGCTTGAGAGGGGAGAGGGGTGGGTGAATGGGATAGGCTGGTGATGGGTGTTAGGGAGGGCACGTATTGCATGGTGCACTGGGTGTTATACGCAACTAATGAATTGTCGAACTTTACATCAAAAACAAGGGATGTACGGGGCGCCTGGGTAGCACAGTCGTTAAGCGTCTGCCTTCGGCTCAGGGCGTGATCCTGGCGTTCCGGGATCGAGTCCCACATCAGGCTCCTGGGCTGGGAGCCTGCTTCTTCCTCTCCCTCTCCCCTGCTGTGTTCCCTCTCTCGCTGGCTGTCTGTCACATAAATAAATAAAATCTTAAAAAAAAAAAAAAAAAAAACAAGGGATGTACTGTATGGTGACTAACATAATATAATAAAAAAAAGAATAATCTAAGATCCTATAAATCCTTGTAGGCAGACAATAAACACTGTTAGAACCTTAAGGTCATGCCTTATACATTACATTCAGTGAAAAATGTCACTTTTTTCATTTTTTTAAATTCAATTAATTAATATGTAATGTATTACTGGTTTCAGAGATAGTCGTCAGTGACTCATCAGTCTTATATAATATCCAGTGTTCATTAATATCATGTGCCGTCCTTAATGTCTATGACCCAATTATCCCATTCCTCCTTCTCCCTCCCCTCCAGCAACCCTCATGATTCCTATGATTAAGAGTCTCATATGGTTTGTCTTCCTCTCTGGTTTTGTCTTGTATTATGTTTTCCTCTCTTCCCCTATGATCCTCTGTTTTGTTTCTTAAACTCCACATATCAGAGAGATCATATGATAATTGTCTTTCTCTTATTTTGCTTAGCATAATACCCTCTAGTTCCATCCACATCATTGTGAAGGGAAAGATCTTTTTTTTTTTTTTATGGCTGAGTAGTATCCCATTGTGTGTGTGTGTGTGTGTGTGTGTGTGTGTGTGTGTGTGTGTATACCACTTCTTCCTTATGCATTCATCTTTCGATGGACATCCGAGCTGTTGCCATAGTTTGGGTTTTGTAGACATTGCTGCTATAAACATTGGGGTGTAGGTGCCCCTTCGGATGAATCTTTAGGGCCTTGTTGTGTAAATTATTCATAGGGATCCCAAGATAAGGAAAAACATATCTCAAGGAGATTTGTAGTTGTGTCTTTTGTGTCAGAGAGTGAGACCAAAAGATTTTCATAAAAATCCTACCATGTATGTAAACAACTTTGTTGTTGTTTATATTATTATTATTATTATTATTATTATTATTATTATTATTACTTTAGCAGAATTATCTCTGGCTTGGATTTATTTCTTTTCATTTTTTTTATTCTGTTATGCTAGTCACCATAAGGTACATCATTAGTTTTTGATGTAGTGTTCCATGATTCATTGTTTGTGTATAATACCCAGCGCTCCACGTAAAATGTGCCCTGATGAATACCCATCACTGGGCTAACCCATCTTCCGCACCCCTCCCCTCTAAAACCTTCAGTTTGCTTCCAGAGTCCATAGTCTCTCATGGGTCATCTCCCCTTCTGATTTCCCCTTCATCATTGTTCCCTTCCTTCTCCTAATGTCCTCCATGTTATTGTGTATGTTCCACATATAAATGAAACCATAAAAATCATCTTTATCTGCTTGACTTATTTCACTTAGCATAATCCCCTCCTATTCTATCCATTCAATGCAAATTGTGGGTATTCATCCTTTCTGATGGCTGAGTAATATTCCATTGTATATATGGACCACATCTTCTTTATCCATTCATCTGTTGAAGGGCATTTCAGCTCCTTCCACAGTTTGGCTATTGTGAACTTTGCAGCTATGAACATTGGGGTGCACATGCCCTTTCTTTTCACTACATCTGTTATCTTTCGGGTAAATACCTAGTAGTGAAATTGCTGGGTCTTAAGGTAGCACTATTCTTAAAATCTTGAGGAACCCCCATACTGTTTTCCAGAGTGGCTGTAACAGCGGGCATACCCACTAACAGCATAAGAGGGATCCCCTTCTTATGCATCTTCACCAGCATATGTTGTTTCCTGTTTTGTTAATTTTTATTATTCTAACTGGTATAAAGTGCTATCTCACTGTGGTTTTGATTTATATTTCCCTAATGGCTAGTGATGTTGAGCGTTTTTCTCATGTGTCTGTTAGCCATTTGGATGTCTTCTTTGGAGAAGTGTCTGCTCATGTCTTCTGCCTATTTTTTTTTTTACTGGATTATTTGTTTTTTGGCTATTGAATTTGAGAAGTTCTTTATAGATCTTGGATACCAGTCCTTTCTTTGTAATGTCATTTGCAAATATCTTCTCCCATTTCGTGAGCTGCCTCTTAGTTTTGTTGACTGTTTCCTTTGCTGTGCAGAAGCTTTTAATCTTGATGTTTGGGGGGGGGAGTTCATTTTTGCTTTTGTTTCCCTTGCCTTTGGAGACATGTCTTGAAAGAAGTTACTGTGGCTGATGTTGAAGAGGTTACTAATGTTCTCCTCTAGGATTTTGATGGATTCTTGTCTCACATTGAGGTCTTCCATCCATTTTGAGTTTAGCTTTGTGTATGGTGTAAGAGAATGGGCCAGTTTCATTCTTCTACATGTACTTGTCTAATTTTCCCAGCACCTCTTAATGAAGAGACTGTCATTTATCCATTGGATATTTTTTCGTGCTTTGTCAAAAATCAGTTGGTCATAGATTTGAGGGTCCATTTCTGGAGTTTCTGTTCTGTTCCATTGGTCTATGTGCCTGTTTTTGTGCCAGTACCATGCTGTCTTGATGATCGCAGCTTTGTAATACAGCTTGAAGTCAGGTAACATGATGCTCCTAGCTTTGTTTTTCTTTTTCATCATTCCCTTGGCAATTCAGGGTCCTTTCTGGTTCCATACAAATTTTAGGATTGTTTGTTCCAGCTCCGTGAAAAATACCAATGGTATTTTAGTAGGGATGGCATTGAAAGTATAAATTGCTCTGGCAGGATAGACATTTTAACAGTTTTTATTCTTCTAATCCATGAGCATGAAATGTTTTTTTGATCTTTTTGTGACTTCTTCAATTTCTTTCATAAGTCCTCTGTAGTTTCTGGAGTATAGGTCCTTTATTCTTTGTTTACGTTTATTCCTAGGTACTTATGGTTTTTTTGCTATTGCAAAATGGAATCAATTCCTTAATTTCTCTTTCTACAGTTACGTTGTTAGTGTATAGAAAAAGCAACTGATTTATGTGCATTGATTTTGTATCCTGTCACTTTGCTGAATTACTGTATGAGTTCTAGTAATTTGGGGGTGGGGTCCTTTGGGTTTTCCACATAATGTATCATGTCATCTGAGAAGAGGGAGATTTTGACTTCTTCTTGTCAATTTGGATGCCTTTATTTCTTTTAGTTGCCTGATTGCTGAGGCTAGGTCTTATAGTACTATGTTGAACAATAGTGGAAAGAATGGGCATCCTCTGGTGTTCCTGATCTTAAGGGAAAAGTTCTCTGTATTTCCCCATTGAGAATGATATCCTCTGTGGGCTTTTCATAGATGGTTTTTATGATATTGAATTATGTTCCCTCTATCCTTATATTTTGAAGAGTTTAATCAGGAATGAATGTTGTATTTATTCAAATTATTTTTCTGCATCAATTGAGAGGATGATATGGTTCTTGTCTTTTCTTTTATCAATGTGCTCTACCACTTTGATTGATTTGTGAGTGTTGAACCTCCCTTGCATCCCAGGCATAAAACCCACTTGGCTGTGGTCAATGATCCTTTTAATGTACTGTTGGATCCTATTAGATAGGATCTTGTTGAGTGTTTTAGCATCCATATTCATCAGGGATTTTGCTCTGTAATTCTCCTTTTTTTATGATTTTATTTATTTATTTATTTGACAGAAAGAGCGGGAGAGAGAACACAAGCAGGGGAAGCAGGAGAGGGAGAAGCAGGCTCCCTGCTGAGCAGGAAGCCCAACATGGGGCTCGATCCCAGGACCCCGGGATCATGATCTGGGCCGAAGGCAGACACTTAATGGCTGAGCCACCAAGGCACCCCTGTAATTCTCCTTTTTGATGGCATCTTTGCCTGCGTTTGGCATCAGGGTAATGTTGGCCTCATAGAATGAGTTTGGAAGTTTTCCTTCTTCTTCTATTCTTTGAAAATGTTAGAATAGAAAAGATATTACTTCTTCTTTACATGTTTGGTAGAGTTCCCCTGGGAAGCCACCTGGCCTTGGACTTTTGTTTTTTGGGACGTTTTTGAATACTGCTTCAATTTCATTACTGGTAATTGGAGTATTCAGATTGTCTATTTCTTCCTGTTTCAGTCTTGGTAGTTTGTAATTTTCCAGGAAGCCATCCATTTATTCTACTTTGCTTAATTTGTTTGCATATAGTTGTTGATAATAATTTTTAATAATTATTTCTATTTCCTTGGTGTTGTGATCTCTCTCCTTTCATTCATGAGTTTATTGATTTGGGTCCTTTCTCTTTTCTTTTGGATAAGTTTGGCCAGTGGTTTATCAATCTTATTAATTCTTTCATAGAAAAAGCTTCCAGTTCCGTTGATCTGTTCTACTGTTTTTCTGGTTTCTATTTCATTGATCTCTGCTCTAATCTTTATTATTTCTCTTCTTGTCGTTGGTTTAGGTTTTATGTGCTGTTCTTTCTCCAGCTCTTATAGGTGTATGGTTAGCTTGTGTATTTGGTATTTTTATAATTTTTTGAGAGAGGTTTGGGTGGCAACATATTTCCCCCTTAGGACCACCTTTGCAGTATCCCATATGTTTTGGACCAATGTGTCTTCCTTCTCATGGGTTTCCATGAATTGTTTAAGTTATTTAATTTCCTGATTGACCCATTCATTCTTTAGCTGGATGTTCTTTACCTTCCAAGTGTTTGAATTCCTTCCATTTTTTTTTCTTGTGATTGAGTTCTTGTTTCAAGGCATTGTGGTCTGATATCATGCAGGGAATAATCTAAATCTTTTGGTATTGGTTGAGACCTGATTTGTGACCTGGTATGTTGTCTATTTTGGAGAAAGTTCCATGTGCAATCCGGAAGAATGAGTATTCTGTTGTTTTAGTGTGAAATGTTCTGAATATATTTAAGAAGTCCATCTGGCCCAATGTGTCACTCAAAGCTTTTGTTTCTTTGTTGATCTTCTGTTTGGATGATCTGTCCAGTGCTGAGAGTGGATTGTTAATATCTCCTACTGATAATGTATTATTGTCCATCTGATTCTTTATTTTGATTAACAGCTGGCTTATGTAGTTGGCTGCTTCCATCTTGGGAGCATAGATGTTTACAATTGTTAGATTTTCTTGTTGACTAGACCCTTTCAGAATGATATATTGTCCCTCTAGCTCTGTTGTTACAGTCTTTGGTTTAAATTCTAATTTGTCTGATAATAGAACTGCTATCCCAGCTTTCTTTTGAAGTTCATTGTCATGAATAATGATTTTCCAACTGCTCACTTTCAGTTTGGAGGTGTCTTTATGTTCAAAACGAGTCTCTTGTAGACCACATATGGATGGGTCCTTTCTCTGCATCCAATGTGCAACCCTAAGCCATTACATGGGAATATTTAGGCTGCTCATGTTGAAGATTACTACTGAAAGATATGTGTTTATTGCCTTCCTATTGTCTGTACAGTCCCTGTTTCTATGGATTGTCTCTGTAAATTTCTGGTCCATATTACTCTTGGGGGTCTTTCTTCTTTTATAGAATCCCCCTTATTATTTCTTGCAGGGCTGGCTTGGTGGCCACATATTCTTTCAGTTTCTGCTGGTCCTAGAAGTCTTTCTCTATCCATTCTGAATGACATCTTTGCTGAATAAAGAATTCTTGGCTACATGGTCTTCTCATTTAGCACCCTGAATATGTCTTGCCAGCTCTTTCTGGCTTGCCATGTCTCTGTGGACAGGTCTGACATTATTTTGATGTTCCTCCCTCAGTACACAAGGAATGTCTTCCCCCTAATGGCCCTTAGGATGGCTTCCTTGTTTCTAAGATTTGAGAGTTTTACTATTATATGCTGCAGTGTTGGTCTATTTTTATTGATCTTGGGTGGGGTCCTCTCTGCCTGTTGGAAATGAATGTTTTTTTTTTCCTTCCTCAGATTAAGGAAGTTCTTAGCTATGATTTTCTCAAATATACCTTCTAATCCTTTCTGTCTCTCCACCCCTTCAGGGATCCCAATAATTCTGATATTGGAATGTTTCATGGCATCATTGAGTTCTCTATGTCTGATCTCATGCGCTTCTAGCTGTTTATCCCTATCCTCCTCAGCTGACATCCTTTCTATCAACTTACCTTCTAGAACACTAATTTGTTCTTCTGCCTACCCCAGCTGTTAGAGTACACAGTTTAGACTCCATCTCATTCATAGCATTTTTACGTTTAGCCTGATTAGATCTCATTTCTGCCCTCAGAGATTCTATATTGTCACTAATGGTTTTGTCAAGCCTAGCTATTGACTTCATAATTGCTACCCTAAAGTCTATCTCTGACATCTTGCTTGTATTCATATCCATTATATCTGTGGCAGAGGACATTGTTTTTGGCTCTTTTATTTGTTGGGAGCTCCTCCTCCTAGTCATTCTGTTGAGGGTTGGTTTAGGGAATGTACAGAGTCCAAAATATCAACCACGACCCAAGTGAGATGTATCCTAGGAAAATTCAGAGTTGCTGGAAGCCACTGCTGAATGAAACCAAAAAACAAAACAAAAAGCTAGAATGAAACATAAGAATAAAATTTATAAAATTATTTAAAAATTATAAAAATTAAAAATAGAATAAGAGGGGTGAAGTGAAGGGAGACCATAGTCTCTCAGTGTGGATAAAGTAGGGTGTTTCAGTTGTTCCTAGGTGTATTTTTTTTCTGTTTGTTAGAAGACACTACTTCCCAAAATTACAGGGAAAGTAAATAGTATATATATACTATTTACTTTATATATATATATATATAAATATACTATTTACATATATATATATATATATATATATATATATATATAATATTGAATAGGGAAAAGACTATATTGGAGCATATACCTATAAAAATATAGGTGTGCAACAGTACAAGTTAAAAAGTTACTATAGAATATAAGTTGATATATTAAACATCTAGTTGAAATGAGAAAAAGGTAAAAGGAAAAAAAAAACAGAGAAGAAGCATAAGAGAAAGAGTAAAAAGATAAAGATAAAGACAGTTGTATCTGAAAAGTAAAAAGCCGTGAGACCGTGGCTGGAGCTCAGTATACTATTTTTCCTTGGTGTTGGGATTTTACAGTTTTATGGGAACCATTGACTTGTCGTCCTCTTTTTCTGGGGGAGGGGCTTGATGCGCTGTTTCTCAGGCAACCTTGCTTGGGCAGAATTTCCCTGCCCCTTGTCATGGAGCTGGGCTCTGTAGAAACTGGTCTTTTGAGCTTTTGTTCTCTGGTGGCTTTCCGTGCCTCTTCTGAGGGTCTTAGAAAAATGGCTACAACCAAACCTCTGTCCCAGAGCAGAGAAATTGCAGTCTGTTTTCTTCACTAAGCCCTCCAGGACACACAGTTTCCATTTCTGTATGTGCTACTGAAAACTGCAGCATCTCACAGTGCACACCCACAGGGACTCTCCTAGAGGTCATCCCAGACCCAGGCATGTCCCTGCCATTTGTGCTTCTAAAACTGTGAGTGGCCACAGCTACTAGATCCTGTCTGAGTGCACTTCAAAGCCCTTTCCCAGCAACTACTGCTCTGCGAATTTTGCCTAGTCCCCAGCAGAGGACATCGTGTGCTCCGGTGTTACATCACTTTCCAGGAGCCAGCTTATGGATGTCCCCCCCTTCTGTTTATCTTCCAATATCTCTCTGCAGAGTCATGACTCAGCCCTTCCTACCACTGGATAGGCAGTTTTTTTTCTGCTTGTAGATATCCAGATATATATTCTTACATCTCAGTCTGATTTCCTGGGTGTTCATAATGCTTTGGTAGATATCCAGTTATATTCAGGGGACCAGTTGAAACAAGGCCCCATATCCCTCTGCCATCTTGCCCCCCTCTTTTTTTAAAGGATTTATTATTTATTTATTTTATTTATTATTATTTATTTCAGAGAGACAAAGAGAGAGAGTGTGAGTGGAGGGAGGGGGAAAGGAAGAGGGGAAGCAGACTTCCCACTGAGCATGGAGCCTAACACAGTGCTCCAACCCAGGACCCTGAGATCATTACCTGAGCTGAAATCAAGAGTTGGATTTTTAACCAACTGAGCCACCCAGCCATCCCAAAATACACCTAAATTCTTAAAAGAGATAATTATTAAGGGAGATCATGTTCCTCTATGTGGAGATCCGTGCATTTAAAAATTGAAAAAAATGATAATTACATGGCAATTATAATATAGTTCATGTTATGTGAATAATCAAAACCTCCATTTATGTTATATCTTACTATAAAGATGTAAATGATTAAAAGAAATAAATGACCAAGTTATATGTTATCTCTAGGTAAAGGTTATGTTTTTGTCCTCTATAGTTTTACACTCTTAACATATCTGGATTCTATGGTTAAATGTATATGGATATGTCTATATACACATATATATTAAATCCATTTCATTGTAAATGTTCTCACTGTTGTAGATTTACAATGGAAACTAACATTTTTCATATTTTCCTTTTCTGAGAGTACTCTTTAGGACTCTAGTGACTTATTTGTTTTAACACCATAGATGAATGGATTGAACACGGGCATTAGTATGGTGTAGAAGACTGAGAGCCCCTGATACTGCTCAGGAGAGTGGTAGGGTTTTGGCAGAAGGTACTTAACAGTAGCAGGCCCATAAACTAGAGACACCAGAGTTGTGTGAAAAGGGCAAGTAGCCAAGGTTTTCCTGAGAAAAATCCCAGAATGGCTGAGATTTAATGGAGAAGAAAAATCGCACTATTGAAAAAAACTCCCTTTTTGTATTAGAAAGTGTCAGCACTCTTCAGTTTTACTTGGGCTGAAATCTCACAAAAGAAATGATGAATTTCCAAGGAGACACAGTAAGGGAAATTTAGTCATGGATCAAGGTATTGAACAGTGAATCCAGTCTGGCTGCTTACAGGAGCTTACAGGCTTTGGGGTGAATAAGGATGAGGTAGTGCAGGAGGTAGCAGATGGACACAGAGTGGTCATAAGCCATGACAGACAGCAGTAGGTACTCTGCCCCCACCAATGTCATGAAGAATAGCTGAAAGCCACACTCAACGAAGGAGATGTGATTAGCCCCAGACAGAAAGTCCAGTGACATTTTGGGGACAAATGTGGAGCTATAGAGGAGGTCCATGAAGGATAACTGGCTGAACAGAAAATACATGGGGCTCTGGAGAAGAGTCATTATAATGAGTATGATTGTCGTGGCGCTGCCAGACAGGGTCATGAAGAATGCCGGCTTGGTGGGTCCGAAGAGACCTAGGGAGCCTAAGGACCATAAAACAGAGGTGAGAAGAAATCACTCCCTAAAATCTCATTTTTCATCCACAACATTGTCTTATTCCTAATTTTTAACTTTGGAGAGAGTTTCAAAGGTATATGTTTACAGTTTATAGATAATTCTTTTTTTTTTTCAAAATTTTATTTCAATTCAAGTGGGTTAACATACAGTGTAGTATTAGTTTCAGGAGCAAAATTTAATGATTCACCACTTACATACAAACACCCAGTGCTCAACAAAGCAAGTGCCTTCCCTAATACTCTTCACTCACTTAGCCATCCTCCCCCACACACCCTCCATCAACCCTCAGTTGCTCTCTGTAGTTAAAGAGTCTCCTATGGTTTGGTTCCCTCTCTCTTTTTCCTTCCCATATGCTCCTCTGTTTTGTTTCTTAAAACATATTTCCACATATGAGGAAATCATATGGTATTTGTCTTTCTCTGACTGACTTATCTCACCTAGCATAATACATTCTAGTTCCATAAACACATTGTTGCTGATGGCAAGATTTCAAAATCTTGATGGCTGAGTAATATTCCATTACACACACACACACACACACACACACACACACACACATGCACACATGCACACACACATACACTACATCTTCTTTATCCATTCATCAGTCATTAGACATTTGTGCTCTCTCCATAGTTTGGCTATTGGTTATAATGGTGCTATAAACATCAGGGCTCGTGCAAGCCCATTTGAACACGTATTTCTGTATCCCTTGTGTAAATACTGAATAGTGCAATTGCTGGATCATAGGGTTGTTCCATTTTAACTTTTTGAGGAACATCCACACTGGTTCCCAGAGTGTCTGCACCAGTTTGCATTCCTACAAATGTTGTAAAATGGTCCCCTTTTCTCCACATCCTCACCAACATCTGTTGTTTCTGATGTTGTTAATTTTAGCCATTCTAAAACGTGTGATCTGATAACTCATCATGGTTTTGATTTGTATGTTTCTGATGATGAGTGATGTTGAGCATCTTTTCATGTTTCTGTTAGTCTTTCTTGGAATAGAGACATGTATATTTATGTCTTCTACCCATACTACCCATATCATATCTGGATTATTTTTTTGTCTGTTTGTTTTGTTTTGTTTCATTTTGTTTTGTTTTTGGTATTAAGTGTGATAAGTTCTTTATAGATTTTGGACACCAGCCCTTTATCAGATATGTTATTTACAAATATCTTTTCCTTTTCTGTAGGCGATCTTTCAGTTTTGTTGATTGTGTCATTGACTGTGCAGAAGATTTTTATTCTGCTGAATTTCCAATAGTTCATTTTTTCTTTTGTTTCCCCTACTCCAAAGATTTGTCTAGTAAAAAATTGCTATGGCCCAGGTCAAAGAATTCGATGCCTGTGTTCTTCTCTGGGATTTTGATAATCTACTCTCTCACATTTAGGTCCCTCATCCATTTTGAATTTATTTTGTGTTTGGTGTAAGAAAATGGATGAGTTTCATTCTTCTGCATTGATGCCCAGCTTCCCCAACATGATTTGTTGAAGAGACTGTCTTCCCCTCCCCCATTGGATATTCTTTCCTGCTTTGTTGAAGATTAGTTGACCATAGAGTTCTGGGTTCATTTCTGGGTTTTCTATTCTGTCCCTTTGACCTATGTGTGTGTGCTTCTGTGCCACCATCAAACTGTCTTGATGACTATAGCTTTGTAATATAGCTTGTTCCAGAATTGTTATGGTTCCAGTTTTGCTTTTCTTTTTCAGCTTTGCTGTGGTTATATGGGGTCATTTCTGGTTCCAACAACTTTTAGAATTGTTTGGTCTACATCTATGAAAAATGCGTGTGGTATTGTGATAGGGATTGCATTAAATTTGTAGATTTTGGGGGGTAATATAGACATCTTAACAATATTTGTTCTTCTAATTCATGAGCATCAATTGTTTTTTTTTTCATTTTTTTGTATCATCTTCAATTTATTTCATATGTATTCTTTGGTTTCTAGTGAACAGATTTTTTTACCTCCTTTGTTAGGTTTTTCCTAGGAGTCTTATAGTTTTCAGTGCAACTGCAAATGCGATTGTTTCATTTCTTTCTTTCTGCTGCTTCATTATTGGTGCATGAAAATGCAACCAATTTATGTACATTGATTTTATATCCTGTGATTTTCTGAATTCATGTATTAGTTCTACCAATTTCTTTGGTGGAGTGTTTTGGGTTTTCTACATAGAATATCATGTCATCTGCAAATAGTGAAAGTTTGACTTATTCCTTATAAATTTTGATGCCTTTTATTTGTTGTTGTTGTTGTTGTCTCAGTGCTGAGGCTAAGACTATCAGCAGTATATTAAATAGTAATGATGAGAGTGCACATCCCTGTCTTGTTCCTGAACTGAGAGGAAAGTATCTCAGTTTTTCCTTATTGAAATGATATTAGCTTTCATATATGGCCTTTATGATATTTAGGAATGTTCCCTCTGTATCTACTTTGTGAGAGTATTTATCAATAACAGATGCTATATTTTGTCAAATGCTTTTTCTGCATCTATTGACGGGATCATATTGTCCTTACCCTTTCTATTTATGTGGTCTATCACATTGATTGATTTCCAAATATGGAATCATCCCTGCAGTCCAGGAATAAATCACGTTATACTTTTATTTTTTTAATGTTTTTTTTTATTATATTATGTTAGTAACCGTACAGTACATCCCTGGTTTTTGATGTAAAGTTTGATGATTCATTAGTTGCGTATAACACCCAGTGCACCATGCAATACGGACCCTCCTTATGACCCATCACCAGCCTACCCCATTCCCCCACCCCTCACCCCTCTGAAGCCTTCAGTTTGTTTCTCATAGTCCAGAGCCTCTCATGCTTCATTCCCCCTTCTGATTACCCTCCCTTTCTTTATTCCTTTCTTCCCCTACCGATCTTCCTAGTTCTTACATTCCATAGATGAGAGAAATCATATGATAATTGTCTTTCTCTGCTTGACTTATTGCACGTAGCATTATCTCCTCCAGTGCCATCCATGTTGCAGCAAATGTTGAGAACTTGCTCTTTCTGATACCTGAGTAATACTCCAATGTATATATGGAGCACAACTTCTTAATCCAGTCATCTGTTGAAGGGTATCTCTTGTTCCTTCCACGATTTAGCTATTGTGGAGAATGCTGCTATGAACACTGGGGTGCATATGGCCCTTTTCTTCACCATGTCTGTATCGTTGGCGTAAATACCCAGTAGTGCAATAGCTGGGTCATAGGGTAGCTCAAATTTTAACTTTTTAAGGGACCTCCACACTGTTTTCCAGAGTGGCTGTACCAAATTGCATTCCCCCCAACAATGTAGGAGGGATCCCCTTTCTCCACATCCTCTCCAACAATTATTGTTTCTTGCCTTGTCAATCTTTGCTTTTCTAACTGGAGTTAGGTTGTATCTTAGTGTGGTTTTGATTTGAATTTCCCTGATGGCTAATGATTTTGAACATTTTTTCATGTGTCTGTAAGCCATTTGTATGTCCTCATTGGAAAAGTGTCTGTTCACATCGTCTGCCCATTTTATGATTTCTTTATTTGTTTCTCGTGTATTGAGTTTGAGAAGTTCTTTGTAGATCTTGGATACCAGTCTTTTATCTGTAGTGTCATTTGCAAATATATTCTCCCATTCCGTGGGCTGCCTCTTAGTTTTTTTGACTGTTTCCTTGGCTGTGCAGAAGATTTTTATCTTGATGAAGTCCCACAAGTTCATTTTATCTTTTGTCTTTTGCCTTTGGAGATGTGTCATGAAAAAAGTTCCTTTGGCCGATGTCGCAGAGGTTGCTGCATATGCTTTCCTCTAGGATTTTGATGGATTCCTCTCTCACATCGAGGTCTTTCATCCATTTGGGGTTTATCTTTGTGTATGGTGTGAGAGAGTGGTCAAGTTTCATTCTTTTGCATATAGCTGTCCAATTTTCCCAGCACCATTTATTGAAGAGACTGTCTTTTTTTTACCAGATGTTTTTTCCTGCTTTATCAAAGATTAGTTGCCCAAAGAGCCGAGGGTCCATTTCTGGGCTCTCTATTCTGTTCCATTGGTCTATGTGTCTGTTTTGGTGCCAGTACCATGCT
The DNA here is from genome assembly GCF_024610735.1 of Ursus americanus. Classification (NCBI taxonomy): domain Eukaryota; kingdom Metazoa; phylum Chordata; class Mammalia; order Carnivora; family Ursidae; genus Ursus; species Ursus americanus. The sequence continues at coordinate 81,970,964 of NC_142131.1, read as the reverse complement.
GTCTTTGTGATCAGTTTTGTAGTACAGCTCGAAATCCGGCATTGTGATGCCCCCAGCTTTGTTTTTCCTTTTTAACTGTTCCTTTGCGATTCGGGGCCTTTTCTGTTTCCATACAAATTTAAGGACTATTTGTTCCAGTTCTTTGAAAAATGTCATCGGTATTTTGATCAGGATAGCATTGAAAGTTTAGATTGCTCTGGGTAGCATGGATATTTTAACCATGTTAATTCTTCCGATCCATGAGCATGGAATATTTTTTACATCTTTTTGTGTCTTCCTCAATGTCTTTCAAGAGTGATTTATAGTTTATTGAATATAGATCCTTTACATCTCTGGTTAAGTTAATTCCAAGGTAACATATGGTTTCTGGTACTATTGTAAAAGGTTTGGATTCCCTAATTTCTCTTTCTTGAGTCTCATTATTCATGTATAGAAATGCAACTGATTTCTGAGCATTGATTTTGTATCCCGCCACATTACTGAATTGCTCTATAACTTCTAATAGTTTGGGCGTGGATTCTTTTGGGTTTTCCCTATAGAGTATCATGTCATCTGTGAAGAGAGACATTTTGACTTCTTCTTTGCCGATTTGGAATACCTTTTATCCCTTTTTGTTGTCTGATTGCTGTTGCAAGGACTTCTAGTATTATGTTGAATAATAGTGGCGAGAGTGGGCATTCTTGTCGTGTTCCTGATCTTAAGGGAAAGGTTTCCAGCTTTTCCACATTGAGAATGATATTTGCTGTAGGATTTTCACAGATGGTTTTTATGAGATTGAGGAATGTACCCTCCATCCCTACACTCTGAAGGGTTTTAATCAGGAAACGATGCTGTATTTTGTCAAATGCTTTTTCTGCATCAATTGAGAGGATCATATGGTTCCTGAGTCTTTTCTTGTTGATATGATGTATCACACTGATCAATTTGCAAATGTTGAACCACGCTTGTATCCCAGTGATGAATCCAACTTGATCATGATGGATAATCCTTTAAATGTACTGTTGGATTCCATTAGCCAGGATCTTGTGGATTTTGGCGTCCATATTCCTTAGGGAAATCAGTTCGTAATTCTCCTTTTTCATGGGGTCTTTGCCTGATTGGGGATCAAGGTAATATTGGCCTCATAGAATGAGTTTGCTAGCTTTCCGTCTGTTTCTATTTTTTGAAATAGCTTTAAGAGAATAGGTATTATTTCTTCTTTGAATGTTTGGTAGAATTCCCCAGGAAAACTGTCTGTGCCTAGAGTTTTGTTATTTGGAAGGTTGTTTATCACTGACTCAATCTCTTCATAATTAATTGGCCTGTTTAAAAAATCAATTTCTTCCTGTTTCAGTCTTGGTAGTTTATAGGTTTCCAGGAAGGCCTCCATCTCTTCCAGATTGCTTAATTTATTGGCATATAGCTGTTGATAAAAGTTTCTAATAATCTTTCCAATTTCATTGGTGTTGGTGTGACCTCTCCTTTTTCATTCATAATTTTATTAATGTGGGTCCTTTCTCTATTCTTTTGGATAAGCCTTGCCAGCGTCTGTCAATTTTATTGATTCTCTCAAAGAACCAGCTTCTATTTCTGTTGATCTGCTCTACTGTACTCCTGGTTTCTAATTCATTGATTTCTGCTCTCATCTTGGTCAACTGCTTCCTTGTGCGTGGATTAGGCCTGTCCCTCTGTTGCTGTTCCTGCTTCTTGAGGTGAGAATATAAAAACTGCATTTTAGATTTTTCTATTCTTTTGAGTGAGGCTTGGATGGCTATGTATTCCCCATTAGACTGTCTTTGCAGTATCCCATAGGTTTTGGACTGTTGTGTTTTCATTCTCGTTGGTCTCCATAAATTGTTTAAATTGATTTTTAATTTCCTGGTTTATCGAGTCATTCCTGAGCAGGATGGTTCTTAGTCTCCAAGTGTTTGAGTTTCTACCAAATTTTTCCTTGTGGTTGAGTTCCAGTTTCATGTGTTGCGGTCTGAGAATATGCAGGGAAAAATTTCAGTCTTTTGGTATCAGTTGAGACCTGTTTTGTGTCCCAGAACATGGTCTATTCTTGAGAATGTTCCATGGGCATTAGAATAGAATGAGTATTCTTTGGTTCTGGGGTGTAGTGTTCTATATATATATATATATATCTATGAGGTCCAACTCATCGAGTATGGCAATCAAAGCTCTTGTTTCTTTGCTGATTTCTTGCTTAGGTGATCTGTCTATTGCTGATAGTGGAGTGTTGAGATCTCCTACTATTAGTGTATTTTTACCTATATGTCTCTTTATTGTGGTTAAGAGTTGGCTTGTGTATCTTGCTGATCCCCTGTTGGGAGCATATATATTTATAATTGTCATATCCATTTGTTGGATACATCCTTTAAGAATAATATAGTGCCCTTCTGTGTCTCTAATATAGTCTTTAGTTTAAAATCCAATCTGTCTGATATGAGAATTGCTACCCCACCTTTCTTTTGAGGTCCATTGGCGTGAAAGATGGTATTCCATCCCTTTACTTTCAGTCTTAATGCATCTTTAGGTTCAAAATGAGTCTCTTGTAGACGGCAAATGGATAGGTCATGTCTTTTTATCCAATATGCAACCCTGTGGTGTTTTATGGGAGCATTTAGGCCATTTACATTGAGACTGAATATTGAGAGATATGATTTTAATAATGCCATATTGCCAGGAAAGTCTTTGTTTCTATAGATTGTGACTTTCTGTTTTTTATCACTCTTGGGGCCTTTTTACTTTTATAGAACCCTCCTTAATATCTCCTTTAGGGCTGGTTTCATGGTTACGAAATTGGTCAATGACTGGAGATTCTGGAAGGTCTTTATTACTCCATCAATTCTTAATGACAGCCTTGCTGGACAAAGGATCCTTGGCTGCATGTTTTTCTCTGAAGGAACTTTAAAAATGCCCCCCCCCCCAACCCTTTCTCTCATTCCAGGTCTGTGTAGACAGGTCTGACATAATTCCGATACCTTTGCATTGGCACATGAGAAATTTCTTTGCCCTGGCCGCTTTCAATACTGTATCCTTGGATCTAATATTTGTGAATTGCACTACAACGTGACGTGGTGTAGGTTTGTCATGGTTGAGATTGGGAGGGTCCTCTCTGCCTCTTGGACACTTTATTCTTTTAATGTGTTGTTGAAATCAACTTGCTAGCATTTTGTTGAGAATTTTGCATCCATGTTCCTCAGGGATATTGGTCTGTACTTTTTAGTGGGGACTTTTGCTTTGGAATGAAGGTAATCCTGGCCTTGTAGAATGAGTTTGGAAGTTTTCCATCTGTTTCTGTTTTTTGGAACAGATTGAGAATAGGCTTTAACTCTTCTCTCAGTGTCTGGTAGAATTCCCCTGTGAAGCCATCTGGCCCTGGACTTTTGTTTTTGGGAGATTTTTGATTACTGATCCAATTACTTTGTTGTTTATGGATCTATTCAACATTTCTATTTCTTGCTGCTACAGTTTTGGTAGTTTGTATGTCTCTACGAATTTATCAATTTCTTCCCGACTGCCCAGTTTGTGGGCATATAATGTTTCATAATATTCTCCTATGAATGTTTTTATTTCTGTGGTTTTGGTTTTCATCTCTTCTCTATCATATATGATTTTACTTATTTGGATCCTTTCTCTTTTGTTTTTGATAAGCTTTATCAATTTTATGAATTCTTTATTTTTATTTTTTATTTTTTATAGCTATAAATATTTTTAATTATATTATGTTAGTCACCATACAGTACATCCCTAGTTTTTGATGTAAAGTCAATTTTATGAATTCTTTCAAAAAGCCAGCTCTTAGTTGTGCCGTCTCTTCTATTGTTTTGTTGTTTTTGTTATTACGTGTATATTGTTTATTTCCAGTCTATCTTAATTGCTTCCCTTCTTCTGCTGTCTTTACACTTTACTCGATTTTAATTTTCTAGCTCATTTAGGTGTAAGTTTACCTTGTGTATTTGAAACTTTTCTTACTTCTAGAAGTACACCTCTTTTGCAATGTACTTCCTTCTTAGGACTGCCTTTGTTGCATCTGAAAGGTTTTGTACTGTCATGTTTTAATTTTCATTTGCTTCCACAGTTTTATTTCTTCTGTAATTTCCTAGTCAAACCATTTATTCTTTAATAGAATGTTCTTTAAGCTCCATGTATTTGTGTTCTCTCCATTTCTTTTTCTTGTGGTTGACTTCAAATTTCATAGCATGGTGGTCTGAAAATATGTATGGCATGATCTCATTTTTTTTGTTACTAGTTCAGGGATGCTTTGTGACCCAGGATATGATCAATTCTGGAGAATATTCTATGTGCAAGCAAAAAGAATATGCATTCTGTTACTTTAAGATGGAATATTCTGAATACATCTATTAGGTCCATCCGGTCCAATGTGTTATTCAAACCATTGTCGATTTTCTGTTTGATAATCTGTCCATTGATGTAAATGGGGTGTTAAAGTACCTGACTATTATTCTATTGTTATAAATGAATTTCTTCCTATTTGCTATTAATTTATTTATGTATTTGGGTGCTCCCACATTTGTGGCATAAATATTTATATTTGTTAGAGCTTCTTGATGGATAGAGCCCTTAATAATACATAGTGCACATCTTCCTCTTGTTATTGTCTTTGGTTCAAAATCTAGTTTCTCTGATATAAGTATGACTGCTCAGGCTGTCTCTTTATGTTCATTAGCATGATAGATGGTTCTTCATGCTCTCACTTTCAATGTGCAGGTGTCTTTAAGTCTACAATGAATCTCTTGTAGGCAACATATAGATTGCTCTTATTTTTTTATCCATTCTCAAAGCCTATGTTTTGGAGGATTTAGTCCATTTATAGAGTGATTATTGATAGATATTAATTTAGTGCCATTGTGTCACCTGTAAGTTTGGCATTTCTGGTGATGTTCTCTGTTCTAGTCTTTGGTGTTTTTGGTCTTTCTTTCCCACTCAAAGAGTCCACTTTAATATTTTTGAAAGGCTGGATTAGTGGTCATGAACATCTTGCTTTAATTTTGTTTGTCTGGGAATGTCTACGACATTGGCCAAACAACCTTTTTCATGATACATCCCCAAAGGCAAGAGAAACAAAAGATAAAATGAATTTATGGGACTTCATCAAGATTAAAAGTTTCTGCACAGCCAAGGAAACAGTCAGAAAAACTAAGAGGCAGCCCACGGAATGGGAGAATATATTTGCAAATGACACTACAGATAAAGGACTGGTATCCAAGATCTACAAAGAACTTCTCAAACTCAATACACAAGAAACAAATAAACAAATCAAAAAATGGGCAGAAGATATGAACAGACACTTTTCTAATGAAGACATACAAATGGCTAAGAGACACATGAAAAAATGTTCAAAATCATTAGCCATCAAGGAAATTCAAATCCAAACCACACTAAAATACCACCATGTGCCAGTTAGAATGGCAAAAATAGACAAGGCAAGAAACAACAATTGTTGGAGAGGATGTGGAGAAAGGGGATCCCTCCTACATTGTTGGTGGGAATGCAAATTGGTACAGCCACTGTGGAAAACAGTGTGAAGGTCCCTTAAAAAGTTAAAAATTGAGCTACCCTATGATCCAGCCATTGCACTACTGGGTGTTTACCCCAAACATACAGACGTAGTAAAGAGAAGGGCCATATGCCCCCCAATGTTCATAGCAGCAATGTCCACAATAGCTAAATCGTGGAATGAGCTGAGATGCCCTTCAACAGATGACTGTATTAAGAAGTTGTGGTCCATATATACAATGGAATATTACTCAGCTATCAGAAAAAACGAGTTCTCAACATTTGCTGCAACATGGATGGCACTGGAGGAGATAATGTTAAGTGAAATAAGTCAAGCAGAGAAAGACAATTATCATATGATTTCTCTCATCTATGGAACATAAGAACTAGGATGATCAGTAGGGAAGAAAGGGATAAAGAAAGGGGGGTAATCAGAAGGGGGAATGAAACATGAGAGACTATGCACTATGAGAAACAAACTGAAGGCCTCAGAGGGGAGGGGGTTGGGGGAATGGGATAGACCGATTTTGGGAAGTAAGAAGGGCACGTATTGCATGGTGCACTGGATGTTATACGCAACTAATGAATCATCGAGCCTTACATCGGAAACTGGGGATGTACTGTATGGTGACTAACATAATAAAATAAAAAAACATTAAAAAAAAAAAAGAAACAGTGTTTCAAGAATGATATTCATAAACTTGTCCTAGCAGCTTTGAACAGGGTATGTACAATATAGGTTTTCTGCCTTTATTTTTTTTATTTTTTATTTTATTATTATTACTATTATTATTTTATTATAATAATATCATTATATTATGTTAGTCACCATACAGTACATCCCGGGTTTTTGATGTAAAGTTCGATGATTCATTAGCTGCGTATAACACCCAGTGCACCATGCAATAAGTGCCCTCCTTACTCCCCATCACCAGCCTATCCCATTCCCCCACCCCCTCCCCTCTGTAGCCCTCAGTTTGCTTCTCAGAGTCCATAGTCTCTCATGCTGCATTCCCCCTTCTGATTACCCCCTTTCTTTATGCCTTTTTTCTCCTACCGATCTTCCTAGTTCTTATTTTCCACAGATGACAGAAACCATATGATAATTGTCTTTCTCCACTTGACTTATTTCATTTGCCATTATCTCCTCCAGTGCTGTCCATGTTACAGCAAATGTTGAGAAATCGTTCTTTTTGATAGCTGAGTAATATTCCGTTGTATATATGGACCACGTCTTCTTAATCCAGTCATCTGTTGAAGGGCATCTCGGCTCCTTCCACGATTTACCTATTGTGGACAATGTTGCTATGAACATTGGGGTGCATATGGCCCTTCTCTTCACTACTTCTGTGCCTTTGGGGTAAATACCCAATGGTGCAATGGCTGGATCATAGGGTAGCTCATTTTTTAACTCCAAATGGATGAAAGACCTCCATGTGAGACAGGAATCCATCAAAATCCTACAGGAGAGCATAGGCAGCAACCTGTACAACATCGGCCAAAGCATACTTTTTCATGACACATCTCCAAAGGCAAGAGAAACAAAAGATAAAATGAACATGTGGGACTTCATCAAGATCAAAATCTTCTGCACAGCCAAGGAAACAGTCAAAAAAACTAAGAGGCAACACACTGAATGGGAGAATATATTTGCAAATGATGCTACAGATAAAAGATTGGTATCCAAGATCTACAAAGAACTTCTCAAACTCAATACACGAGAAACAAATAAACAAATCATAAAATCAGCAGAAGATATGAACATTTTCCAATGAAGACATACAAATGACTAACAGACACATGAAAAAATGTTCAAAATCATTAGCCATCAGGGAAATTCAAATCAAAACCACACTAAGATACAACCTAACTCCAGTTAGAATGGCAAAAATTGACAAGGCAAGAAACAACAATTGTTGGAGAGGATGTGGAGAACTGGGATCCCTCCTACATTGTTGGTGGGAATGCAAGTTGGTACAGCCACTCTGGAAAACAGTGCAGAGGTCCCTTAAAAAGTTAAATATTTTTATTACTTTTTTAATGAATGGAAATAAAAGGTTTTTGACAAATTATGTTGGGGTTAGAAACCAGTATAAAATATATTTTTTTAAGATCTTACCCTTCCCTTTTCCCACCATATTTTAAAATAATGCTAATGAGGTTGATTATAGACTGAGACATCAAAACAAACATTAAAAAGTTTCTAGGAAAAAAAAAAACAACAACAAACAACAGAAGCAAATTTTGACATCTGGTGGTAGACAGTGTGTTTTTAGAAAGGATACAAGAAGTACTATCCATAAAAGGAAAGAATTGATAAAACCAGATTTCATCAAAATTAGTAACTCCTGTTGATAAAGAGATACTGTTAAGAAAAGTTAGAGCAAACTGTGGACTGGGAGAGCAATGTCACCACACATTATATGACAATTTTCTTGATTCCAGAATATAGAAATAACTCCCATATATCAAGATTAAAAACACAAGTATTTCCAAAAACATTACAAATACTTGGATAGACACTTTATGTATGGGTAGGATGTACAGTGTTCAAATCTTTTTTCTAATAATATTTATTATATTATGTTAGTCACCATACAATACATCCCTAGTTTTTGATGTAGTGTTCCATTTTTCATTACTTGTGTATAACACCCAGTGCACCATGCAATACATGCCCTCCTTAATACCCATCATGAACCTATCCCATTCCCCCTCCCCCTTTCCCTCTGAAGCCCTCAGTTTGCTTCCCAGAGTCCATAGTTTCTCATGGTTCATTCCACCTTCTGTTTACCCCCCCTTTCTTCTTCCCTTTCTCTTTCTACTGATCTTCCTACTTCTTATGTTCCATAAAGAGTGAAACCATATGATAATTGTCTTTCTCTGCATGACTTATTTCACTGAGTATTATCTCCTTCAGTCCCATCCATGTTGCTGCAAATATTGTGAAACTGTTCTTTTTGATGGCTGAGTAATAATCCATTGTATAGATGGACCACATCTTCTTAATCCCGTCATCTGTTGAAGGGCATCTTGGCTCCTTACACAATTTAGCTATTGTGGACAATGCTGCTATGAACATTGGGGGTACATATGGCCATTCTCTTCACTATGTCTGCATCTTTGGGGTTAATACCAAGTAGTGCAATTGCTGGATCATAGGGTAGCCCAATTTTTAACTTCTTGAGGGACCTCCACTTGTTTTCCAAAGTTGCTGTACCAACTTGCATTTCCACCAACAGTGTAAGAGGGATCCCCTTTCTCCACATCCTCTCCAACAATTATTGTTTCTTGCCTTGTCAATTTTTGCCATTCTAACTGGCATAAGGTGGTATCTCAATGCGGTTTTGATTTGAATTTCCCTGATGGCTAATGATTTTGAACATTTTTTCATGTGTCTCTTAGCCATTTGTATGTCTTCATTGGAAAGGTGTCTGTTCATATCTTCTGCCCATTTTTTGATTTGATCATTTGTTTCCCAGGTATTGAGTTTGAGAAGTTCTTTTCAGATCTTGGATACTAATCTTTAATCTGTAGTGTCATTTGCAGTTATCTTCTCCCATTCCGTGGGTTGCCTCTTAGCTTTTTTGACTGGTCGTTGGTTGTGCAGTAGCTTTTTATCTTGATGAAGTCCCACAAGTTCATTTTTTCTTTTGTTTTTCTTGCCTTTGGAGATGTGTCATGAAGAAAGTTGCTGTGGCCAATGTCAAAGAGGTTGCAGCCTATGTTCTCCTCTATGATTTTAATGGATTCTTGTCTCACATGGAGGTCTTTCATCCATTTGGTGTTTATCTTTGTGTGTGGTGTGAGAGAGTGGTCCAGTTTCATTCTTTTGCATGTAGCTGTCCAATTTTCCCAGCACCATTTATTGAAGAGACTGTCTGTTTTCCACTGGATGCTTTTTCCTGCTTTGTCAAAGATTAGTTGCCCAAAGAGCTGAGGGTCCATTTCTGCGTTCTCTATTATGTTCCATTGGTCTGTCTGTATTTGTGCCAGTACCATGCTGTCTTTGTGATCACAGCTTTGTAGTATAGCTTGAAATCCAGCAACGTGATGTCCCCAGCTTTGTTTTTCCTTTTCAACAATTCTTTGGCAATTCGGGGCCTTTTCTGGCTCCACACAAGTTTAAGGGCTGTTTGTTCCAGTTCTTTGAAAAATGTCATTGGTATTTTGATTGGGATGGCATTGAAAGTGTAGATTGCTCTGGGTAGCATAGACATTTTAACTGTTAATTCTTCTGATCCATGAGCATGGAATATTTTTCCATCTTTTTTGTCTTCTTCAATGTCTTTCCAATACTTTTGTTTCCCTCTCCCTTTCAGCTTCGTTATTTCTATAATTTTAACTTTCGTATCACTAATTCATTCCTCAGCTTTATCTATCCTTATTACCATTTCATCCTATGAGTTTTGTGTGTTAGTTATAACAATTTTTATTTCAGCCTAACTAGTTTTTAGGATGTTTAATCTGTAATAGGGGATTCTTCTATGCTTTTCATAAGCCTAGCTAGTTTCTTTATGATTGTTGCTTTAAATTCTGGCTTAGGCTTCTTACTTAGAGATCCTTTGATTAAATCCCTGGCCATGACTTCTTCCTGTTTTTTTCTTTTGGGGCAAATTCCTCCATCTCGTCATTTTTGTCTAGGTCACTGTTTTGTGTGTGTGTGTGTGTGTGTGTGTGTGTGTGTGTGTGTGTGAGAGAGAGGGAGAGAGAGAGAGAGAGAGAGAGAGAGAGAGAGAGAGAGAGAGAGTTTCAGGAAAGTGTGTTATATTCCTGCTCCTGAGAGTAATGGCTATACTAAGTGGTCCTATACTGTTTTAGGTCTGGTGGTTCAGAACCTGTTTCAGAGTGTGCACTCTGCTGTGGTGTTTTGGCTGCTCCTTCCCTCAAGTCAGTCCTTTGCAGAATTCATCCTTTCCTGCAGTGACAGGTGTTTTGATCTTGTCCATAATGTGGCCAGTTTTAATTAGGTGTGCTTTGGTCTGCTTGTTGAAAGAAGCTAGATTCTATTTCCCTTAGAGCTGAAGCTTTGCAGACTCTATGATCAATAGACTTGTTTCATGGGAGAGGTTTGTGCTGGACTTGTGGTGTAGGGGCCTGCTGTGCTGATTCTTATGTGGCCTTGCCCCATTGAAGATGCTCGTGCAGTGCACAATGAAGTGGGACTGGGTGTAAGTGGCTGCAACATTCACTGGGGCAGCACTCTGCTGTTCAATGAAGTTGGTCAGTGCTGATGGGCAGGGGGAAAATGGAATTGTCCTGATCTGTGGTCCCCAGAGTGGGAAGTTCCCACCCACTACTCTTCAGAAGTCTATACAGAGAGAGAACAATGCCCCCTCTTGTGTCTTTGGCCTCCATTATATCCCTGCCTTCACCCTGTCTGTGTCTGAGCTTCCTACCTGCCAGACTGCACTGTATTCCTGTGTTTTATCTCAGGCACATGGTTGTGTTTCAAGACTCCAAATTTTAGGACCTGGTGCATTGTAGAATCACACTGATCCTCTGCAGGAGGGTCTTTTCCTGCTGTGGCTGGTGCTGGTTTGTCCTAGAAAAGCAGTCACATAACTGCACAGTAATTCAGAGTTGATGGTAAAGCAGAGCAAAAATCTGGCACCAAGGTTATGCCCTTGGCAAGGATCTCCATTCTTAAGCTAGTGAACAGGGCAGCATGTTGGTACCCACCAGCTCTTTTCTCCCTTGAGAGGCCATGCCACCACTCCCAAATGTGCTCTAAGAAGGGGAACTGTTTCTCCCTGTGCAATCATGTGGATCCTCAAGTCATGCTGCCTGCTCCTGAGCCTCCATTCTTCTTCCTCACAGGAGCACCACTAAGCCTGCCAGTCATGAACTTGGTGATAGTTGGGCTTTAAAACATCAGACTTTGAGCTTCACTGCTTATAAAATCTTGTAGGTGTCAGCCCCTCTTATTTTCCCAGTCAATGGTTTTGGGGAAGAGTTTTCTTGTGCAATCCCCTGTGTTCTGTCTTCTCTCTCTCTCTTTTTCTCTCTTTCTTTTTCTCTCTCCCTTCTGTCTTTCTCAGGACTCCCTCCCCTCTGAATCACCTGCAGGTCTTTTCTCCCCCAAATCAACTATCTGCTGCTCCTATCTTCCACTATGTGGCCATTTTTTCCCCTCTAGATATGTGATTTGTTCTCTCAGTCCTCAGATTGATTTCTTGGGTGTTCAGAATGATTTTGGTATATATCTAGCTGTGTTCAAAGTACAAGGCAAGCTTAGGGACCCCTACTCTTCAGTCACTTCCCCATTTATTGCCTTTCTGATCTTAATTATTTCCTTCCTTATGCTAAATTTGAAATTGTCCTTCTTTTTTAATGGAGGCATTTGTAACTAAAATCTTAAGAACTGCTTTTTGAACACCATATGTTTTGATGTGTTTTTCTTTTTGTTCATTTGGTTTTTTTGTGGAATCCATGCTGAACCAAGCAGGAAGTTGTGTTCAAGAGGCTTGAACTTATGACCCTGAGACTAAGACCTAAGTCAAAATCAAGAGTTGGATACTTAACTGACTGGACCACCCAGCCACCCCATGATGTATTTTTTTTTCCATTTTTGTTTTAAAAAATTTGGTTTTCACTTTTGTTTGATTTTTTTTTCTTTGAACCGTTAGTTGTTCAGGTGTATGTAATTTTACTTCCACATATTTGAGAATTTTTCACTTTTCCTGTTTTTACTGACTTTTAATTTAATAACATTGTGATAAGAAAATAATGTAATTGGTATGATTCCAATGTCCTTAAATTTGTTAAGACTTTTCTGTGTCCTGTGATATTTCCATCCTAAAGAATATTCTGTGTACACTTGAGAAGAAAGGGTATTTTGTGGCTCTTGAATGGAATGTTCTCCATGTGTCATTAGGTCCATTTTCTCTAAAGTAGATTCAAGACCAATATTTCCTTATTTTCTTTCTGGATGTGTCACCTATTGTCGACAGTGAGGTATTGAAGTACCCACTACTATTGTATTGTTGTCTATCATTTCTTTCCACTCTGTTAATATTTGGTAATTGAATTTTGATGTTCCAGAAAAGAGCATTCTTAAATGTTCAAAACTCTGCAACCTAATTAGAAATTATGTGAAGTGATTTATGTGTTAATAAGCTTGGTTGTGGTAATCATTGCACAATATATATCTATATCAAATCATATGTTGTACTCCTTCAATGTATATAATTATTATACATCAATTATTCCATAATAAAACAAATACTTTCAAATGAAGAAAATATAGTTTTAGGAAGTAGATAATGATAGGGTAAACATCAAAAATATGAGAAACAGAAGTAAATTATATGAAATGAATTCTTAAATATTCAGTCTCCCTTTCAAATTTTCTTTTAATATTTGGAGTAAAAAAAATCACTGTTTTATCACCTGCACAGACTAATAAATGATAAGTGTTTGAAAATTAATTACTAACCTAAAAAATTGAAATCAATAGATGCAGTATCTCTTTATTAGTTGTCTTTTTTAAAAATAATATTTATTTTGTTATATTAGTCACCATACAGTACATCCCCAGTTCTTGATGCAATGTTCCATGATTCATTATTTGCATATGATACCCAGTGCACCATGCAATATGTGCCCTCGTTAATACCCATCACCAGCCTATCCCAATCCCCCATGCCCCTCCCCTCTGAAGCCCTCAGTTTGTTTCCCAGAGTCCACAGTCTGTCATGGTTCATTCCCCCTTCTGTTTACCCCCCCTTCATTCTTCCCTTCCTTCTCCTACCAATCTTCCTATTTCTCATATTCCATAAATGAGTGAAACCATATGATAATTGTCTTTCACTGCTTGACTTATTTCACTTAGCATAATCTCCTCCAGTCCCGTCCATGTTGCTACAAATTAGTTGTCTTTTTTAAAGATTTATTTGTTAGATTCAGAGAGAGAGAACATAAGCAGTGGGGCTCTCATGCAGAGGAAGAAGCAGGCTCCCCACTGAGCAAGGATCCCTATGCAAGACTCAGTCCCAGGATACTGGGATCATGACCTGAGCCAAAGGCAGATGCTTAGCTGACTGAGCCACCCAGGTGTCCCTTTATTAGTTATCTTTACTGGGTATTGTCATCTAATGTTTTGCATGGGATATGATAATATGGTATTGACATACTGTAATGAAGTGTGATTATAAATAAACTCATTTTTGGTCTAATAGTAAAAGCAAAATATAAAGAAAGAAAAAAAAAAAGAAACCTTATGATCAAATTGAAGAACATGGATAAGCCATAATATATAGAATAACTTCAGAAAAATATATTAAGCAAAAGAAGAAAGAATCATTATAATGAAGTAAAAGAAATGAGTATAATGAAGATTCTATGATCAATAAATATTTTCCCTAAATTTATATCTAATGGTAAAAAATGTCAAACCTTGAGATGTAAGGTGAATATCAAAGTAGATGAGGCAAATATTACAGTATGTGAAAAATAAAAACTAAAATTTCACTTAATTAATTATATTCAAAACATAATCATATCAAAAAATCACTTCTTTAATTCTATTTAGGGATATTATTTGTTTTTATTTTAACTTAATTACTTATTTTTCTATTTCAGGAAATTAAGGAAACAATTAAAGCAATTGTCTTAGAAAATAAATGTATAATTTAAAAGCTATTTACTTATAATACTGATTTCAACATCAATGCTAATTTTTGAACACATGTAAATCATTAAGAGAGAAAAGGTATACATATATGCTTTTTAAAGTTTTGTGAAAAAACAGTATTTATTTAAATTCAAATTATTTAATATACAGTGTAATATAAATTTCAAGTGTACAACACTTACAAACAACACCCAGTGCTCACCACAACAAGTACTCTATTTAAAGAGTTAATGTTACCTCTCCTTGGAGATCTGAGATTTCAACAAATTGAACAAATAATTATCACATAGGAAAACAAGTGTATTTTTTAAACAAGAACCCATCCATGATAAATTTGATTAAAAATATGTAAGTGAATTAAGAAAGGGAATGACCCTTTTATATTTTATTTCTGGTTATGGGAATATATGCTTTTTTCTATCCTCTATTTAATATATCTGGTTTGTATAGATAAATAGGTATATCATGTATACATTTATTCCTTTTTAATGAAAATATTTATACAATGGAATATTACTCAGCCATTAGAAAGGATGAATGCCGAACATTTATATGGATATGGATAGAACTGAAGGGTATTATGCTAAGTGAAATAAGTCAATCAGAGAAAGACAATTATTAGATGGCTTCAGTCATATGTGGAATATAAGAAATAGAGCAGAGGATCACAGGGGAAGGGAGGAAAAGCTGAATGGGAAGAAATGAGAGACTCTTGACTCCAGGAAACAAACAGTGTTGTGGAAAGGGAGGTGGGTGGGGAGATGGGGTAACTGAGTGATGGACATTAAGGAGGGAACAAGATATGATGAACACTGAGCATTATACACAACTAATGAATCATTGAACACTACACCAAAAACTAATGATGTATTATATGTGGGCTTATTGAATTTAAATTTAAAAAATATTGCTCTGGATTAACATTTTAAAGACTTCACTTTTTTTTTCATTTTCTGAGAGCTCTCCTGAGGGCCCTGGCAACATTCTTATTTCACAGAGTGTATATGAATGGGTTGAGCATGGCTGTGAGAATGGTATAGAAGACAGAGACCACTTACTCCTGCTTGGGAGAGTGGTAGGATCTTGGTAGAAAATATTTGATAATGGTAGTCCCATGGAATAAGGACACAACAGTCATGTGAGAAGAGCAAGTAGTGAAAGTTTTCCTGAACCCCAGCAGCTGCTACTAGGGTGGTAATTAGGAGGAATAGCTGAATGTTACAATCAATGAAGGAACTGCTGTGGTCCCCAGACGTAAGCCCAGAGTTTGAAGACAGATGTAGGAATATACTAGAGATCCATAAGTGATAGCTGGATGAGCAGAAAATATGAGCTGTGACGAGGCTGAGACTGAATGAGGATGATCATCATTGTGTTTCCGAACAGGGCCACCAGGAGTTCCAGCATGGTGAATAGGAAGAAGATCCAGGGAGCGTGAGTGATTTGAAATGGGTCCAAGAGAACAAAATCACTCCCTGAATCTGGTTGTTCTGCTGTGCTGTTCTCTTACTCCTAATTCATATCTTTGTAACCTTTCAAGAGCATTATGACACAGACTATAGATAATGATACCTAATCAAATCATGCACTATTTTCCAACATATTCAGTCAATTTCATTCCCTGTTCTTCATCTTTCAGTTGTAATAAATAAATATATTTGTCTTTCAAAAGCTTTTATTAAGGAATCTTAAGGGATTATCCTAAATTGACACTTGCCAAATCAAGGAAAGGGGTATAATTATTGTTTGAAAGTTGTTGTTATTAAATTTGGCAGAAAATGAAAAAAAATCATGCAAATATAAAATTTTTCATAGAAGCAAATTATCTTGAAGTCTAGAGAGATGCATTATTAATTAAATGAATTAATACTATTTGGATCAGTGGTATACATAGTTTATCAGTAAAGTGTACTAGGCAAATATAGAAAATTGGGGAAATAATTGAAAGTCAAAATAGAGACCCATTGATCATCAATTAAATCTCTTGCATATAGTCTAATAACTTTCATAATTCAGACAAACACTTAAAATAAGCAGTACTTAGGAAGTGATATTTATTGTTCTTCTCTAGTTTAATCTGTGCTTTGGTTAATCTCACAAGTAAGTACTCTTAGGAAGAATATAGAAACCTAGTTGCTTATGTAAGTCATAATACATATGGTTACAAACTGATTTTCTAAGAGGGTCTTATGTAATATGTAAAAATTAGACATAAATAGATGTCACAGGAGAAAACTAATTCTAATGCTTGAACTGAAATCTGAATCACTGTTCACGCAGGTGGTAGCTCAATAGTAACTAATATTATTGCTAGAAAAAACACAGTTTTCCCCCCTACTTTTTCTTTTTGTGCTCAGTTTTTTTGAAAATATTAATTTAATGTAACTTCTAAAATACTAGAGAATAGTAAAAATTACACTTATAGAATTGTTTTGTATATTAATAATGTAATGATTGTGGGTGATGGATATTTCAGACAGCATTTGATGTAACGAACATTGTGTGCTTTATGTAATTGATGACTCAATTCTACTCCTGAAACCAATATTATACTATATGTTAACTAACTAAAATTTAAATAAAAACTTGAAAATAGTAATGTAATCAGTGTAAAATGCTTATATTTTTATATTGACTTTCCAACATACCGTACTCTTAGAAGTGATGCTTGAAGAAGAAAAACCATGAATTATCATATAGTATTTTTCTTCCTTATGTACCACTTTCAAGAGAAAAGTTAGGTGGAATGTCAATATAAAAATACCAGCATTTCACAATCATTGCATAATTGATACACAAAACAATTTTATAAAAAATGTGATTTATTCTATTCATATCATTTAAAATAATAACTATATTTACTTTCCAAAATTATTTAATAATATCAAAATATAGATCATTGACCTAATAGCAGAAATAAATAAATAAAAACAAATAACTCCTGTCAGTATACATAGATAGCTTTGATAGCATTTTTTTTTTTTAGTACCTCGTTTTGCAATATTTCATTGAAGTCACAACACTGGGACATAGAGTGGCAGGAATAGTATGTCTTGTACTCACTTGTCACTATACTGTGCCTACCAGAGAAACTAAAATCAGCTGACAGCTCTGGTTCAATGAGGCATTGAATGTGCTTAGGGATCCATGGATAGATTCCTCATATTTCCTGTACTGAATCTGCTAGACTTTAATATTTTCAAAAATAAAATAGCACATGAAGTCTTAGGAAACTTAAATAGCTTTCCTATTATTAAATAAACCATAGTGAAGATGTCTATTTTAGATCTCCTACACCACCACCCCAATTCTCATTTAAAAGTCTCCTGGTTTTCTCAACATTTTGATGCATTAGGGTAAGAAAACAACAGATATTGTGTGGTAAAAGAGGAATTGCATGATTTGTAGGATTTATATATTTATTTATTTAGTGTTTAAAGATTTATGTATTTATTTGAGAGAGATAGAGAGACTATGAGCATGAGGGGCAGGGGGGAGAGCTAGGGAGAATCAAAGCAGACTCCAGCCAAAGCACAGGGCCTGATGCAGTGTACAATCTCATGATACTGAGATTACCAGCTGGGCCAAAATCAAGAGTCAGAGAGTTAACCAACTGAGCCACCCACGTGCCCAGTAGAATTTTTAAAAATGCAAGAATGATCTCTAAAATGATCCTCTAACAGGTCATAATATTTACTTATATCTCACTTTGCACAGTGACCTAATGCTATTTTCATTAAATTCATTGGCATATTTGATTGATTTATTCAAATGAATTTTATGGGGTAATTAATGTTACTTATTCTAAAATATCTATTACCAAAACAAAACAAAACAAAATAAGAAAACAACCTATGAATGGGAGAACATTTTTCCAAATGATATACACATTAAGGGGTTACTATTCAAAAAGTATAGAAAAATCATATTCATAAAATTCAACACCAAAACAACAAATAATCTGATTAAAAATGGGCAGAGAACCGGAATAGACATTTTTTCAAGGAAGACATATAGATCATACACATGGTCAACAGATACAAGAAATCATGCTCAACCTTATTAATTATAAGGCATGTAGAAATCAAAACCAAAATGGGTCTCACCTTACGCCCATCAGAATGGCTAGGATCATAAAGACAAGAAATAAACAGTGTTGGCAAGGAAGTGGAGAAAAAGGAAGTTTTGCATCCCATCGACGGCAACGCAAAGGTGCAGGCACTGAGGAAAACACTATGGAGATTATTCAAAAAATTAAAAATAGAAATACCATATGATTCAATAATTCCACTATTGGACATTTAACCAAAGAAAATGAAAAATGGTAATTTGAAAATTATACAAACCATAATATTTACTGCAGTTGTATTTATAATAGCCAAGGTGTGGACACAACCTATGAGTCCCTTGATAAGCAGATGGCTAAAGAGGATGTGGTCCACAAAATAAGCACACACACACACACAAACACACGCATGTACACACACACACACACACACCAGCACACAACAAAATACTACTCAGACATAAAAAAAGATGACTTCATGCCATATGAGACAATGTGGATGGATATAAAGGGTATTATGTTAAATGAAATAAATCAGACTGAGAAAGACAAATACCCTATCATTGCACTAATAAGTAATCTAGAATAAATGAATAAAAATGAATCCAGAATAAGACCTATAAATGCAGAGATGACAGTGATGTTTGCAGGCGGAAAGTGTGTTGGGGTTGGACAAAATGAGTGAAGAGTGGGAGATACAGGCTTCCCAATTATGGAATGAAGATGTCACAGAATAAAAGGCAGAGCACAAGTAATAGAGTCAGTGATATTTTAATATGTGTGTAATGGTACCAATTATAGCTACACTTGTGGTGAACATAACATAATGTATAAACGACTCAACTCACTACATTCTACACATAAAGCAAATGTAATACTGTGTGTCAATTATAGTCAATTTTTAAAAGAATAATAAATAAATGGATAAATAATAATAAAAATATAAATAAATGAAGGAATAAATAAATAATAACTTCATGACTTCTGTAAAGACCTATTCTCTAAATGCCATCACAATTGGGTTTAGAATGCAGATCAGAGTAATTTAGAGGAACACAGTTGAATCCATAGTTCAGAGCTGAGATCTGAGATCTTTTGATCTCAGATAAAAAAAATCCTGAGATCTTTTGAGAGCTGTTGGTTTCAGAATCTGAGCTGAGACAAGGGGACACACTTCTATAGTGGATTACCCTTATCTTTACATTTGAACCATATCAGAAATACATGCTATCCATCACACTGACCTTTGCTTTTTGGATAGAGTTCCAGGTCCCCAGCTCAGGATTGATGGTTTCATCAGAGACATATTAATAATTTGTCTAAACCAAAAGCCAGATCTGCCAGCAGATATTTTGAGTTCCTCATGCCAGCATGTTACTTGTAGGCAAATGCCAAACTTCTTTGTATCTTCTAACTGGAAGGAAACTATATATTTATTGAACTGGGCATTCTTGCTAGATATTTCCTGTGCACTCCATCACATGATCCATATGCATGTGCTACAGGAAGCCAACCTGTGTGATGGCATCCGAGAATCCCCTGCACTCTGACTTCTGATGGAGTGTAGCTCCTGGAGTGTTATCTTGCATGTTTGTGTGCTCTTATATTCCACTTTTCCTGACAGGACTGAAGTACTTCTTCCTGCTATTAGGAGTGCAAGCATTAAAGAGGTAACTTTATATAATGAGCACTGAGTGTTATGGCAACTGAATCACTAACTCTACCTCTGAAACTAATAATATGGTATATGTTAATTAATCAAATTTAAATTAAACAAAAAGGTGCAAGCATTGATCTTGGTTGAGGAAAACTCCATAACCTATGGTCATGATCCCTTCCTGTCAGCAGGCCACACTCAAAGAGTACTTCAGTGGGGACACTATTGCAAGAGGAACACATGGAAGGACCAACTCAGAATTCCACCCAGGGTAGCTGAGAACTTGGTTGGGTCTGCCTCCATTTCAACATCTCCCTGTGCCCTATTCTGCTTCCTTTATTGCATGGGTGTTGATCATTAGAATACTCCCCAGTAAACTTCCTGCTTGCCAATATCTTTCTTGCAAATGTGTCCCTTGAGGTTGGCTTAAAAAAGGAGTGATATTTATTTATTTTGCTACCATCGTGCTGGTTTGTGGCTTCCTGTATCTGCTGTTTGGCTAGGTCAAACACCTATTATAAGGTGTTTTCCACACAGCCTGTCTATATGTCCTCTGGAATCTTCTCCATTCCTAAAGACCTGCAGGGGAGAATGGTGGCAAAAATATCTCTTAATAAAATGGAGGTCTGTTACATCGTCTTTATGGATTCCAACAATTATGCTCACACACTTATAAATAGTCCTAAATTAATCTCATTTAGATGCCCAGGTTCATTATAATTCATTGTAATTTTCTTATGGAGTTCTGAGTGTTATGTGCCTTTCCTCCTCTGACATGAAGCTTATCTGTTCCTCATTCTCCTGTCCCCTGGGAATCTGCAGAGCATTTGATCCACATAGCACACAGTCTCTTTGTCACATCAGACAGTAGCACCCTGTTTTACTAGAGCGTTGTTTGACAGCCTTTTGCCTGAGGCACTGCAGAGTTCAAAACAGAAAAATATGAATACTTACTGAAAATTATTTTTCCACTCTTGCAGAAAGTCTTACAAAACTTGATATACTACCTATCTATAATGTACTTCTCAGACTCAGCTTGTAGCCTGTAGTTTATTTCCCCGAAAATAATATAGCTTTACTTAATGTAGTTTTCACTCAGGTGGTCAATAATGTTCTAAATCAGAGTTGTGTTTGTCACTTTGATAAGATTCAACATCTGAAGCCAGAAGTGTCACTGAAATCTACAATGTGCTTCCCTCCAAAACAAATAAAGTACACTTCTTACAGCTCACATGGATTAAGCAATTATATTATCTCACATTTGTACAGAGATGGTGTTTTCCAGTAATTATTCTGTCAGATTTTTTTTAAAATTTTACAGTTATGGAACGTGATCCTAATTTACATTCTTTATTAAAGTTGTTACATAAATTCCAGTTAGTTAACATACAGTACTATACTAGTTTCAGGTATATAATGTAGTGATTCAACACGTCCATACAACACCTTCTGTTCTTCACATATATGCTCCTTAATTCCCATAACCTTCATATATATATATATATATATATATATATATATATATATATATATATATGTATATTCTTCAGCAAACCAAGGCAAATGACTTGGTAAAAATGTAGCCAAGTACCAAAGTTTGCTTGGAAACTGAAAATATACAGTACAAACAATAACAAAATCTTTGAAAAAACCCTAATGGAATCAAACTGCTAAGTGCTTAACACAATAAATGCATTTTGCCCTGTTGTCGCTGTTATCATAGATTTTATAACTTGCCTACAAATATAAAATGAAATCAAATCAAATAAAATCATTAATATACAATCTAACAAACGTAACAACACAGCAGTCAAATTAAGTTTAATTAGAAAAAATAGCTAAGTCCTCCTATGGGCTTATCATTTTAATTAGTGTCTTTGACAAAAGTTCAGCTCTCAATAATGTACTCTGTAATCTCCCCCATCAAAGTTTTAATAAGTAATGCCAGTATCACGTTAATTCAATCCTTGATGTATTTTTTTAAATCATTCCTTTTCATGGGCATTTATTAACTTACTAGTTTTGCTTGTAGATGATTCGCTCTTACTCGAGTTTTAATGAATCACAGATTCCTGAAAGAATGTAGGAATCTGGGAATCTTAACAATCTTTGAAAATTGAACATTTTTTGTCATCCAAAGATTCAGACTTACGCAGGTCTGCCATCCTAATAAGAGTGTTTTTTAGCAAAACATGTCAAAAGGCCACACCCCTTAATAGCACACTCTAGTAACAGATATGAGTGAGTTTGATGCTGCCAGACTATAAGATCCTTCCTCCTCCAAAGAGATGCATTAGGATGATTCTGCTCGGAAGGGATAGAGGTCAAGCTTATCGACATCATCATTTTTATCCATGTGAGTTGATCACAATAATCTTTAATATTTAGGAATTTGTTTAACAGTTCTGAACTCCAGAAAATCCAGTCACATTACTTTGTCTATGCAGTGTTACAAATATTTTTGTTTGTTTGTTTATCTATCCCACAATGTGAAAATCTAAGGCATGCTACTTGACACACTCATCAGGTTAAATCTCTTTCAGTAACTTGTCAATTCAGTCAAATAAATGATTTCACTGTTATTATTTTATTTTTAGCAGAACAGTTGATTAATGATCCTGGTAGTCTGAGGGGAAAAATACAGTTTTAGGTTAAGTTAGGGTAATGGGTATCAGAAAAATACAGAAGTAAAAGTATCAGCATGCTCTAAATTTTCTTTATCACACCATGAGATGGAAAAAAAAAAGTATATACCAGTGCCTTCTATTATCATTGAAAAAGATATTATTTAATAATTTAAAATAATGTTATCACTATTTCAGCACAATTCTAAGTAAAACAAAACAAAACAAAACTGAAAACATAAGAAATGATAGCTGTTTTATAGCATAGAGAAAAAACATCAGTCTATTAAACTTTCCAATTCCTTACAGTAGCTAGTGTTAGGCTTTCATCTTCCACTTAATGACATTTTTACATATTTTATTTGCAGGATAAGTTAAATTCTCATTTTGATTTCCAATAACTTTGCTTGCATAGTCAATTTGTTAGGACTTTTCCTGTAGAATCATCTTTGTGTAGGCTTAATAACATTTTCATTAGTGCAAAATTGTGCCTCTTGTATAATATTGAAACTTAGTTAAGAATTTTAATACAAAAATAATTTAACATTATTTCTTGAAAAATATAATTTACTACCACTGATTTCATGTAACTGACACCTTTAATTGACTTTACTAATTAATGCTATAAACAAACACATGTTGAATAGACAATTAGATCAATAGCTCTAACAGAATTTTTATACATATATTTCACCCTAAAATAATGCATACATACATAACCTATCTCCACTCAAAAGTTAAACACTACTAATTCCAAATTAAAAAGGAAACAAAAATTATAAACTTCAATATAAAAAGTGTCACAACAGAATTATTTGCTAAATAAGTAATTCTAGTTTTTGTAATGAGTCTCTAAGTGCATCTGTCTTGCATGGGTGTAAAGGAAAAAAATTAGATCAAATTGCTGTATTATTAGGCTATATCTGTTCACATTATAAAAATTTGAAAAATATCTAATATCAAAAATCCCATTAAATTTATCTTTAAGTGTAGAAATGAAGTGAATGATAGCAGCCCAAATGTCTATATAGGAATGAATTAATAAAGAAAATGTATATACATACAAAGGGATACTTTTCAACTTAGAACAGAAGAAAAATTCTGACACATGTTACAACATGAACAAATGTTGATGACATGATATTAAGTGAAATAAGCCAAACACAAAAACACAAATTCCGTGTAATCCCACTAATCTAAGGATCCTATAGGAGTCAATTGAATAGAGCCAGAATAACAGAATGGGGCTTGCCAGTTCCCAGGGACAGGGAGACAGAAAATCATTTTTTAATGGGTACAGAGTTTCCATTTTAGATTATGAAGGTCCTGGTCATAGATATTGGTGATGGTTGCAGAATAATGTGAATATACGTAATGCCACTGTAGTGACAGTACACTTGAAAATGGGCAATAAGATAGTAAGTTATTAAAGTCATTAAAGTACAGATTGACTTTCAGCAAGTTTTAAGTTTTATCATTTTTTTAAGAATGACAGAATCTAGAAAAAAGGGAAATAAGAATTCTTCAGGTCAAATAAATGTGTTAGGAGGGTTTTGATGTCCTTCATGAGGGCAATAGAGAGATCCATAATTAGGGAATTTACACAGTTACTAAGTGTACAGAGTGCAAGTGTTACAGATATGAATGTGTAGAGGTACGAAAGCTTTTGGAAATGCAGTGAGAAGGAGGGGTATTGCTATAATGTTTGATTTTGAAACAACCAACTAAAACCCTGAAGTATAAAGCCACCAGTACAATGATGATGCTCGAGGACAGAGTTAGAAACTGATTGAGCATTTTGCACTGTCTTCTCTGTCTTCATTGGCATTCCAGTATTGGAGATGTATGTAAATTGTGGGCAAATAGAATGACCATAGAAGACATCGGTCATGACATTTAATTAAGTTAGACCACATCTTTGATAGTTAATTAGCATCTTCATCACTTCAAGTATGATCCTATTCATTCAACAAGGGAGAAACTTTTCGGTAATAGCAGATCAGGGATGAAAATACCATAGGAAGTAGGAAGATCGGTAGGAGAAGAAAGGGAAGAAGAAGGGGGGGTAAACAGAAGGGGGAATGAAACATGAGAGACTAGGGACTCTGGGAAACAAACTGAGGGCTTCAGAATGGAGGGGGTGGGGGAATGGGGTAGGATGAAGATGGGTATTAAGGAGGGCACTTATTGCATGGAACACTGGGTGTTATACACAAGTAATGAATCATGGAACTTTACATCAAAAACTAGGGCTGTACTGTAACATAATATAATAAATATATATATAATAAAATAAAATAAAATAAAATATAATATAATATAATATACTAAAAAAAGAATATACCGTTAGAGATTTAGATTCTCTTGGGACTGAAGAAGAAATGAATTTATCTCTGTATCTGGTACTAATAAGATTTATTTTCTCACCTTCCCAAAAAGGATTGTGTCTCTGCGACTTTCACAGGAAACAGTATCATTATACAAAATCCATTAACACAGTTAAAGAAACGTTGCATTTGGTATCATAGTCTCGCATTGGGGAACATATTCTAAGAGAGTAATCATTGTATTCAGTGTGTAACTTGATAAAGTCAAACTAAATACACTAACGATTTCAAATTAAGTTATGCTTCTATCTACAGATTATTTCCTTCTAGTCCCTACACTTTGGAATGTAGGTTCTCTTTTCTGGACAGTAAAAAATGCCTTCCCAGATTAATCAATATCAGGAAAATTATCTATTTTGGTTGGTTTCAATACATCATGATATATTAGAAATGCATAGCCCTCATTAATAAGTACATAGCTTTTATATTGCTGAAGTCATTGATTTAATTCAGCTGCTAAGAATGTTGATTATGCATAATAAAAGCAAACACAAATGTCAATGACAAAGGGAATATTTTAATTCTTCTCCATTATATTGACATCCTGTAGCACAAGACCTGCTGACAACTTACTTCAATTTATCAAGAAATTTTATTCATTATGCCAATTAAGCAAACTAAAACTAAGTGCTTCTAGTGAAAATTTAAAGAAAAAAGGTGAAATTAATTTTATGCGCAAGTTAAAAAGAGTTTGCAAATCTCAGATGAGGATTTATATTTCAACATTTTCACAGAAATTCTTTTGATGAGAAATGTAATTGAAATAGAGCATTGTAAATGATGAAAGCTCTGTCATCTGTCTCTTCATTCGCAGTGTCACTCCTGTTTGAAATCATGAACATCTGGAACACCACCTCAGATTTCATTCTCCTAGGACTCTTTAATCACACAGGAGCCCACCTATTTCTCTTTGTGATGGTTCTGACAATTACCTTCACCTCTGTAGTAGGCAATGCCCTTATGTTCTTCCTGATTCACCAGGATGCCCGGCTCCACACACCCATGTACTTCCTACTAAGCCAACTTTCTCTCATGGACATGGTGCTGGTCTCCACCATTGTGCCCAAAATGGCAGCTGACTACTTGACTGGCCAGAAGTCCATCTCTCCGGCTGGCTGTGGATTGCAGATTTTCTTCTTCATGTCACTGGGAGGAGGTGAGTGCTTCCTCTTAGCAGCCATGTCCTATGACCGCTATGTGGCTGTGTGCCACCCACTGAGATACCCTGTTCTCATGAGCTGGCAATTATGCCTGAGAATGACTATGGGGTCTTGGTTCCTGGGGGCAGCTGATGGGCTCATGCAGGCAGCTGCTACGATGAGCTTCCCATTTTGCAATGCACATGAGATCAATCATTTCTTCTGTGAGGCCCCTACTCTGGTGCGTTTGGCTTGTGCTGACACAGTTGTTTTTGAGTATGTGATGTACATTTGCTGTGTATTAATGCTCCTGGTCCCATTTTCTCTCATCCTGATTTCCTATAGTCTCATCCTTGCAGCAGTTCTCCAGATGTGTTCTAGAGAAGCCCGCAAGAAGGCTTTTGCCACCTGCTCCTCACATGTCTGTGTTGTGGGACTCTTTTATGGAGCTGCTATTTTTATCTACATGAGACCCAAATCCTATAGGTTAGCTAATCATGATAAAGTAGTATCAGCCTTCTACACTATCTTCACTCCTTTGTTGAACCCCATCATCTACAGTCTGAGGAATAGTGAAGTCAAGGGAGCCCTGAGAAAGTGTATGCGTCAGTGTGCAGCCCTTAAGTCATGACTTATAGTCATTAGCTTTGCCCCAAATTTCAAGTTTTTACAAAACTGTGTGTGGAACACCTTGGTGGCTCAGTTGGTTAAGCATGTGCCTTTGGCTGTGCTAAAGATAGAAGGTCCTGGGATGTGGTCCCGCATTATTTCCTTGCTCAGCTGGGAGCCTGTTTCCCCTGCTGCCAGCTACTCCGCCTGCTTGTGCTCTATCTTTCTGACAAATAAATAAATAAAATATTTTTTAAAAACATTGACTGTGTGAGATTTCATAGAGAAAGTTTATATATGCATTATATCTATAACTGTTACTGTTTAACTTTAAAATGTAGACACACCACTATATTCCACATTTTTATGTATAATCATTTTATTGTATTTTAAAAATTAAGATCATTATTTCAAGTTATAGTCTACTTCCTGCCCATAAATATGCAGTGTAATATTAGTTTCTGGTTTCTAATTTAGCGATTGAAAACTTACATAGAAGACCCAGGGCTCATCACAAGTGCCCTCCTTAAAGAGCATCACCTATTTAACCTATCCCCCCACCTTTCATCAAGTTACCTTCAGGTTGTTCTCTATAGGTAAGAGTTTGTTTCCTGATTTGCCTGTGTTTTTTCCTTTTCTTTTGTTTCTTATATTCCACATATAAGTAAAATCATATGGTAATTTTCTTTCTCTGACTGACCTACTTCCCTAAGCATAAACATCTCTAGGTCATTCCATGTCTTTCCAAATGACAAGATTTCATTCTTTTCATGGCCGATTAACATTCCAGCTCTCTTTTACCCATTCATTGGAAAAAGGACATTTGGGCTGATTCCATAATTTGAATGTTGCTGATAACTCTTCTATCAACATTGTGGTATATATATATATATCTCTTTGCATCAGTATTTTTCTATTCTTTGGGGAAACAATGAGTAGTGCAATTGCTGTTCTGTAGGGTTGCTCTATTTTTATCTTTTTGAGGACCCTCCATGCTGTTTTCCAGAGTGGCTGCATCAGCTTGTATTCCCACCAACACTGTAAGTTTTCCCCCTTCTCCAGATCCTTGCTGACATCTCTTGTTTCCTATATTGTTAATTTTAACACTTCTGACTGTTTTGAGGCAATATCTTATTGTAGTTTTGATTTGTATTTCCATGATGATGAGTTGTGATGAGCATCTTTTCATGTATTTACTGGATTTCTGTATTTCCTCTTTGGAAAAATGTCTAATCATGTATTTTGCCCATTTTTTAACTGATTGTTTTTTGGGTCTTGCGTTTGGTAAGTTCTGTATAGATTTTGGATATTAACACTTTATCAGATACCCCATTTACAAATAACTTCTCCTATTCTGTAGGGTGCCTTTTACTTTCGTTAATTGTTTCCTTCACAATGAAGAAGGTTTTTATCTTGATGAATTCCCAATAGTTTATTTTTGCTTTTGTTTCCTCTGCCGGAGGAGACATATCTAGTAAGAAGTTGCAATGGCTGATGTCAAAGAGGTTACTACCTGTATTGTCCTCCAGGATCTTCATGTTTTACTTTGTCAAATGTAGGTCTTTCATCCATTTTGAATTTATATTTGTGAATGGTTTAAGAACATGATCCAGTTTTATTTTTTTATATGTTACTGTCCAGTTTTCCCAGCACTATTTGTTAAATTGACTGCCTTCTTTCCATTGTATATACCTTCTGATTTGTCAAAGATTGGTGGACCATATATTTATGGGTACATTTCTGGATTTTCTATTCTGTTCCATTGATCTATGTGTCTGCTTTTCTGCCAGTCTCATTCTGTCTTGAATATAGTTTTGTAATATAGTTTGAACAGGAATTGTGATGCTCCAGCTTTTCTTTTTCAGGATTGCTTTGGCTATTTGGAATCTTTTCTGCTTCAACAAAAATTTTAAAATTATTTGTTCTAGCTCTATGGAAAACTGCTGGTGGTATTTTGATTGGGATTAAATTAAATGTGTAGATTTCTTTGGGTAATATAGGCATCTTAGCAATGATTTTTTTGTTTGTTTGTTTTTGTTTTTGTTTTCCAATCCACGTGCATGCAAAATTTTTCCATTTCTTTGTATCCACTTTAATTTCTTTCATAAGTATTCTATAGTTTTCTGACCAATGGTATTTTGCCTGTATAGTTTGGGAGTTGATTCTTTTGGTCTTCCATATAAAGTATCATGTTATCTGCGAAGAGAGACATTTTGACTTCTTCTTTGCTGATTTGGAATACCTTTTATCCCTTTTTGTTGTCTGATTGCTGTTGCAAGGACTTCTAGTACTATGTTGAATAATAGTGGCGAAAGTGGGCATCCTTGTCGTGTTCCTGATCTTAAGGGAAAGGCTTCCAGCTTTTCCCCATTGAGAATAATATTTGATGTAGGTTTTTCATAGATGGCTTTTATGATCTTGAGAAATGTACCATCTATTCCTACACTCCAAAAGGTTTTAATCAGGAAAGGATGCTGTATTTTCTCAAATGCTTTTTCTGCATCTATTGAGAGAATCATATGATTTTTGAATTTTTGTTTCTGGATAAAATCTAAGACCCCAATCGATTTGTGAATGTTGAACCACCGTTGCATCCCAGGGATGAATCCCACTTGGTAATGATGGATAAACCTTTTAATATACTATTGGATTCTATTAGCCAGGATCTTGTTGAGGATTTTGGCGTCCATATTCATTAGGGAAATCGGTCTGTAATTCTCCTTTTTGATGGGGTCTTTGCCTGGTTTGGGGATCAAGGTAATATTGGCCTCATAGAATGGGTTTGGTAGATTTCCTTCTGTTTCTATTTTTTGAAATAGCTTTAGGAGAATTGGTATTATTTCTTCTTTGAATGTTTGGCAGAATTTCCCAGGAAAACTGTCCAGACCTGGAGTTTTGATTTTTGGAAGGTTGTTTATCACTGACTCAATCTCTTCATAATTAATTGGCCTGTTTAAAAAATCAGTTTATTCCTGTTTCAGTCTTGGTAGTTTATAGGTTTCCAGGAAGGCCTCCATCTCTTCCAGATTGCTTAATTTATTGGCATAAAGCTGTTGACAAAAGCTTCTAATAATCCTCTCCTTTTTCATTCATAATTTTATTAATTTGGGTCCTTTCTCTATTCTTTTGGATAAGTCTTGCCAGTGGTCCATCAATTTTACTGATTCTCTCAAAGAACCAGCTTCTAGTTCTGTTCATCTGCTCTACTGTGCTCCTGGTTTCTAATTCATTGATCTCTGCTCTAATCTTCCTCACCTGCATTCTCGTGCATGGGTTAGGCCTGTTCTTCTGTTGCTGTTCCAGCTTCTTGAGGTGAGAATATAAAAACTGCATTTTAGATTTTTCTATTCTTTTGAGTGAGGCTTGGATGGCTATGTATTTCCCCCTTAGGACTGCCTTTGCAGTATCCCATAGGTTTTGGGCTGTTGTATTTTCATTCTCATTGGTCTCCATAAATTGTTTAAATTGATTTTTGATTTCCTGGTTAATCGAGTCATTCCTGAGCAGGATGGTTCTTAGCCTCCAAGTGTTTGTGTTTCTTCCAAATTTTTCCTTGTGGTTGAGTTCCAATTTCAGAGCGTTGTGGTCTGAGAATATGCAGGGAATAATTTCAGTCTTCTGGTATCGGTTGAGACCTGTTTTGTGTCCCAGAACATGGTCTATTCTTGAGAATGTTCCATGGGCATTAGAATAGAATGAGTATTCTTTGGTTCTGGGGTGTAGTGTTCTATATATATCTATGAGGTCCAACTCATGGAGTATGGCATTCAAAACCCTTGTTTCTTTGTCGATTTTTTGCATGGGTGTTCTACTTCTGATAGTGGAGTGTTGAGATCCCCTACTATTGATGTATTTTTGTCTATATGTCTCTTTATTGTGGTTAAGAGTTGGCTTGTGTATCTTGCTGCTCCCCTGTTGGGGGCGTAGATATTTATAATTGTCATATCCACTTGTTGGATACATCCTTTAAGAATAATATACTGCCCTTCTGTGTCTCTAATTATAGTCTTTAGTTTAAAATCCATTCTGTTTGATATGAGAATTGCTACCCCAGCTTTCTTTTGAGGTCCATTGGCTTGAAAGATGGTATTCCACCCCTTTACTTTCAGGCTGGATGTATCTTTAGTTTCAAAATCAGTCTCTTGTAGACAGCAAATGGATAGGTCATGGCTTTTTATCCAATATGCAACCCTGTGGTGTTTTATGGGAGCATTTAGGCCATTTACATTGAGACTGAATATTGAGAGATACGATTTTAATGATGCCATGTTGCCAGGAAAGTCTTTGTTTCTATAGATTGTGACTTTCTGTTCTGTATCACTCTTGGGGACTTTTTACCTTTATAGAACCCCCCCTTAATATCTCCTGTAGGGCTGGTTTCATGGTTACAAAATTGGTCAATGACTGGAGATTCTGAAAGGTCTTTATTACTCCATCAATTCTTAATGACACCCTTGCTGGACAAAGGATCCTTGGCTGCATGTTTTTCTCTGAAAGAACTTTAAAAATGCCCCCCCCCAACCCTTTCTCTCATTCCAGGTCTGTGTAGACAGGTCTGACATAATTCTGATACCTTTGCCTTGGCACATGAGAAATTTCTTTGCCCTGGCCACTTTCAATACTGTATCCTTGGATCTAATATTTGTGAAATGCACTATGACGTGATGTGGCGTAGGTTTGTTGTGGTTGAGCTTGGGAGGTGTCCTTTCTGCCTCTTGGACACGAATGTTTGTTTCCCTTGCTATATTAGGGAAATTTTCAGCTACAATTTGTTCAAATATCTCTTCTAGACCTCTGTTTTTCTCCACCCCCTCGGGGATTGCCGATGATTCTGACATTGGAACGTTTCATTGAGTCAGTAATCTCCTATAACCTACATTCCTGAGTGTGGATTTTTCGGAGTCCAGATTCTATTTTAGCTTTGTCTTCTACTAACCCATCCTCCAATTCACTGATATGTTCTTCTGCCTCATTCACCCTGGCTGTCAGAGCCTCTAGTTTTGATTGCATTTGGCTCATAGAATTTTTAATTTCTGCCAGGTTCGCTGTCATTTCCACCCTTAGAGATTCTATATTCTCATTAACATTTTCGTTAATACTTTTTTCAAGTCTACACATCATCTTGACCATTGTTACTCTGAATTCCATTTCTCATAATTAGGTTATATCCATATCCATTAGTTCTGTGTCAGAGGCCACAGACTCATTGCCTTTTCTTTGCTGGGGGGGGGAATCTCTCCTTCTCTTCATTCTGATGAGGAGAGGTTGCAGGGTTGTCCAGAGCCCAAATTATTGACTGGGACCCAGGCCATGCACCCTTGTTTTATAGGGATCTTAGGGATATGGGCTTCTTTATTTTTCAGCCTGCCTTCTGGGGGAGGTGCCTTCTGCGCAGATACTTAGGCAACCCTGTTTGGGCAGAGTCTCCACGTCCCCTGCGCGGGGGGATGGGGATGGGCACACTGTGAACCGGTATTTCTAGGCTTTTGTTCTCTGGTGGTTTTCCCTGGCATATTGCTGTGCCTCTTCTGAGAGTCAGAGCAGCAGCGGCCAAATCTCATCCTCTGTCTCATAACAGAGGGATCATGGACCATTCTCCACTGATATTCTGGCCACTTTAACTATGTTTCTGTTGGTGCTGCTCAACCCTGCAGCGTCCTGGGATGTGTGCCCCACACCCGGTGTCCCAGCCCTCACTTCCAGGGCCTGCGCGTCTCTGTCCTTTGTGTTTCTAACACCGCCAGCCACCAGCCGCCCCCATGCACTCCCAGAGCTCTCGGTCTCTGTCTGGGTCCAGTGAGTACACCAGAGCTCCGTTTCCATCTAGTGGTGTGCATTCCCCTTCTTACGGTCTCAGTCTGCTCTCTTGCGGGTGCCAGTCCACATGTCTGCCGGCTCCCCAGTGCAGGTGGCTACCATACCTTGCGCCCAAACCCGGCAGCTCCCTCCCCCTTCTGTTTACCTTCTGTTATCTGTGTGTGGTTTCACGGCTCCTCACTTCGTACCTCAATACTCAGCGCTGGAGATGTTCATTTGTAGAAATCCAGATGTATCTTCCTGCATCTCAGGCTGATTCCATGGATGTTCAGGCCGGTCTGGTACCTATCTAACTTGACTCAGGGGACCGGCTGAAAAAGGGGTCCCCTACTCCTCTGCCATCTTATCTCCATCCCCTGATAAATGGTAATTACTTGATAATCCATGGTCAACATAATCAAAATCAATGGATGTAGTTTCCCTTTATTACTTATTTTAATTGGGTATTGTCATCTAATGTTTTGCATACAATATGATAACATGATATTGACATATTGTAATGATTATGATTAATAAACTCATTGTAGGCCCAATAGAAAAAGCAAAATGTAAAGAAAAAAAACTTATGATCAAATTAAGGGAAGTCAATAAGCTATAATATATGGAATAATTTTAGAAGAAAATTTTAAGCAAAACAGCAAGAAATGATTATAATGAAGTAAAATAATGAGTATAATGAAAATTCTGAAATCAATAAATATTTTCCCTAAGTTCATATTTTATGGTAAAATTGTCAAATATTGAGACACAGGGCAAATATCAAAGCAGATTAAATAATAATTTTACTGTGTGAAAAATAAAACCTAAAACTTCACTTAATAAATTACACTCAAGAATAATCATATCAAAATTTTTATCTTTAATTCTATTTTAGAATATTAATTTTTATTTCTATTTATTTTTTCCATTTCAGGAAATTACAGCAAGGATTGTTTTAGGAAATAATTTTATAATTTATAAAAACTTTGTATTTATGGTACTCATGTTTATATCAATGATAATTTCTGTTGGTAAACATATATTAGTACATCTATATAAATTTATACATATAAATCTTTAATAGAGAAAATCGTGTTTGTTTTTTTCTGTTTTTATTTAAATTCCAGTTACTTAACATACAGTTTAATAGTAATCAATTTCAGGCATACAATTCAGTTATTCAACACTTACCACACTCGGTGCTCATCACAACAAGTGTACTATTTAAAGAGTTAATGTTTCTTCTCTTTGGGGATATGAACATTTCAAAAATTGAACAAATATTATTATCACATAGGAATAAAAAGGTGTATTTTATATATTACATGATTAAACAAGAACCCATTTATGATATTTTTGATTCCAAAATATAAGTGATTTAACTTAAAGAAATGACAATTTTATCTTTTATCTTTAGTTATGGGACTATGCACTTTCTTCTATCCCTTATTTAGCATATCTGGTTTCTATAGGAAATCACATATGAGTATGCCTACATACATATATACATTTATTTCATTTTAATGAAAGTGTTTTATTGTTTTGGATGCACATTTTAAAGACTTCACAGTCTTCATTTTCTGAGAGCTCTCCCGAGGGCCCTGGCAACATCCTTGTTTCACAGAGTGTATATGAACGCATGGCTGTGAGAGTGGTATAGAAGACAGACCACTTCCATCAGCTCACGGGAGTGGTAGGACCTTGGTAGAAAGTATTTGATGATGGCAACCCCATGGAATAGGGACACAGCAGTCATGTGAGAAGACCAAGTAGTGAACATTTTCCTGAATATCATGCTTTATCATATGCCTAGTACAGTGCATGGTATGCTTCCAAAGCCAGCCAGTATGGTTGAGGTGGGAGGGAGGAGAAAAATCACACCACACACACACACACACACACACACACACACACACACACACAGGCCCTTTTCCTATTTTGAAATGTTGGTACAGACAAGTTTTAATAGGGCTGGGATATTCTCTCTCTCCTTCCCTCTCTCTCTCTCTCTCTGTGTCACTCTTTCTCTCCTTCTTAACACACATGCAAATGTTGGGCTTCTCTGGAAACAGAGTGATGGAGAGTCAGAGTATAGAGGACATGAATGATGGTATTGAGGAGTGTCTCCCAGAACACCAGCACTGGAGACATGCCAACCACCAGAAGCATGAGAATGGGGTAATATAGTGGGTTGCAGATGGCCATGTTGCAGTCATAAGTCATGACAGCTAGTAGTAAGCATTCAGCTTTCACTAAAATAATGAAGAGGAATAGCTGAATGTCACAAGTAATGAAGGAACTGTGGTGGTCCCCAGAGAGAAAATTCAGAGCATTTAAACAAGTGTAGAGATACACAAGAGATCCATGAGCAGATGATACATGGAGCTGTGGAGAAGAGGATGAACCTGAATGAGCATGATTATCATGGTGTTGCCAAACAGGGCCAGGGGATGTGCCAGCAAGAGGAATAGGGAGAAGATCGAGGGTGCACAAACCAATTTTATTAAAGTGTAATTTGTATTGTTCCATATTATTATAAATGCTAACTATATTTACTTTCCAAATTTACTTTAAATAATATCAAAATGTAAATCATTGACTTAATAGAGGAAACAAACAAACAAATAAGTAGCTCCTGTATGTATAGGTAGATAGCTTTGATAGCTTTTTTTAGTACCTTGTTTTGGAACACTTCACAGAATTCACAACACTCTGGAACAAATAGTGACAGGAATAGCATCTTTTGTATTTATCTGTCGCTACACAACTCGTAGAAGAGAAACCGAAATGGAGATTAGCTGACGGCACTGGTTGAGTGAGGGATTAAATGTACTGGAGGATCCACGGATACATTCCACATAGTTCCTGGACTGAATCAGCTAGACTTCAATATCAACATACATAAGATAGTGCATGGAGTCTTAGAAAACTTAAATAACTTTTCTAGTATTAAATATGCCAGAATGATGGTGTCCTTTATAGGTCTTCTACAGGTCATGATTCCAGGCTCTTGGGATTGAGCCCTGAGTCAGCCTTCCTGATGCTCAGCCGAAGGTCTGCTTCTCCCCCTGCCTCTGCCCCTCCCCCATTCATCTTCTCTCTCTCTCTCTCTCTCTCTCTGCTTTCTCTCTCTCAAATAAATAAATAAAAATTTTTATTATGTTATGTTAGCCACCATACAGTACTTCATTAGTTTTTGATGTAGTGTTCCATAATTCATCATTCACATATAACTGTGCCCTCCTTAATATCCATCATGCTGCTATCCAATCTCCCCATCCCCTTCTCTTCTGAAACCCTCAGTTTCTTTCCCAGAGTCCATAGTGTCATGGTTCATCCCCCACTTTGTTTCCCCCCCCTTTATTTTTCCCTTCCTTCTCCTAATGTTACCCATGCTATTCCTTATGGACACATATAAGTGAAACCATATAATAATTGACTTTCTCTGCTTGACTTGTTTCACTTAGCATAATCCCCTCCAGTTCATCCATGTCAATGCAAATGGTGGGTTATTCATCATTTCTGATGGCTGAGTAGTATTCCATTATATATATGGACCACATCTTCTTTATCCATTCATCTGTTGAAGGACATCTCAGCTCCTTCCACACTTTGGCTATTGTAGACATTGTTGCTATGAACATTGGGTTGCATGTGCCCCTTCTTTTCAGTGCATCTGTATCTTTAGGATAAATACACAGTAGTGCAATTGCTGGGTCATAGGGTAGTTCTATTTTTAACATCTGGAGGAAACTAAATACTGTTTTCCAATGTAACTGTACCACCTTGCATTCCCACCAACAGTGTAAGAGGGTTCCCCTTTCTCCACATCCTCTCCAACATTTGTTGTTTCCTGTTTTGTTAATTTTTGCCACTTTGTTAATTTTGCCAAGGTGGTATCTCAATGTGGTTTTGATGTGAATTTCCCTGATAGCTAATCATGTTAAACATTTTCATGTGTCTCTTAGCCATTTGGATGTCTTCTTTGGAGACGTGTCTGTTCATGTCTTCTCCCCATTTCTTGACTGGCTCATTTGGTTTTTGGGTGTTGAGTTTGAGAAGTGATTTATTGGTCTTGGATACAAGCCCTTTATCTGCAGTGTCATTTTCAACTATCTTCTTCCATTCTGTGGGTTGCCTCTTAGTTTTGTTGACTGTTTCCTTTGCTGTGCAGAAGCTTTCTATCTTGATGAAGTCTCAAAAGTTCATTTTTGCTTTTGTCTCCTTTGCCTTTGGAGACGTGTCTTGAAAGAAGTTACTGTGGCTGATGTTGAAGAGGTTACTGCCTATGTTCTCCACTAGGATTTTGATGGATTCCTGTCTCACATTGAGGTTTTTCATCCATTTAGAGTTTATCTTTGAGTATAGTGTAAGAGAATGGTCCAGTTTCCATTCTTCTGCATATAGCTGTCCAATGTTCCCAGTACCATTTATTGAAGAGACTGTCTTTTTTCCACTGGATGTTTTTTCCTGCTTTGTCAAAGATTAGTTGACCATAAAGTCGAGGGTCCATATCTGAAGTCTCTATTCTGTTCCATTGGTCTATGTGTCTGTTTTTGTGCCAGTACCATGCTGTCTTGGTGATTGCAGCTTTGTAATATATCTTGAAATCAGGCAACATGATGCCCCCAGGTTTGTTTTTTTTTCCCCAATGTTTCCTTGGTGATTTTCTGATTCCATATAAATTTTAGGATTTTTTGTTCCAGTTCTTTGAAAAATGTCGTTGGTCTAAAAAACTTTTAAAAAATAAAATTCACCTGGTTTTCTCAACCTTTTAACTCATTAGGCAAAGATAATTGCAGATATTGTGTAGTAAAACAAGAATTGCAAAAAAAATACTATAAAGTTCTCTAAAATGATCCCTTTATATCTAACAGACATAACATTTATGTATATCTCACTTTACACAGTGGCTTAACATATATTTTATTAGATTCACTGGCATATTTGATTGATTTATTTAAATAAATTCCACAAGGTATGTAATATGTTATTTATTCTAAAATATCTATTACTGATTCCATTGATTACACACTAGATATTTTCTCAGTTTTCTCCTAAACATTTAAAGCTAATTAAATGACCTTAATTCCAAAATGTTCCAATGTAGCTTTGATAAAACTTGAACTTGATATTTTTATATGAAATTTTATATGAAAATAAATAGTTTGGAGAATATAAAATTGTGATATATATATATATATATATATAGTGATATATATAGTGATATATATTTATATATATAAAATCACCCAATATATTAACAACAAAGAAGAAAATATTAACTTGGGGACCATGTTTCTCAATTACTACAAAAATCTACCCATTTTACAAAAGAGAGATGAAAAAGAATAACATAAAACAACAGAAATTATTTCATATATGCCTGAAGAAAAAATGATGAAAATAATTATAGTTAAGATATTGTTCATGTATCATTAAAATAATAGTTTATGGGTATCTATTGAACTTTACTGCTTTCAGCTTTAAAAAATCTTTTCAGGAAAGACTTTCACCACTGAAGATAGATTCCTGGAAAATATTAATATTTAACATATCATTCTTACACAATAATGATCACTGTGTTCCATCTTGGATTTGTGGCATTATAACTCTTTGAATAATATAAAAATAGATTTTCAATCCAGGCATGAAAATCTCCTTTATTATATAAAATGGCTAAAAATGTCAGCTACCACCCAACTACATTGTTTTTTAACTCAATAAAATATGCTAATAGTATTTTATAAATGTATAAATTACATTAAATAGGCGTGTGTTTGAGATTTTCTTCTAGGTACAAGTTTAGAGCATCATAGTTTTTGGATCATCATGTTTTTAACAGCACACTAAATCATAACTGATTCATTCAAACTGATTTGTGAGAAAATACTCCTACTTACTCACATAATCAAAATTACCACTTCTTATAAAATTCTGTCAACACATTTTTTCTTTCTTCCAATATCAGAAACTCACAGCCCTCCCAAGCAAACAAAGTGAAATACCTTTAAATCATTACTTCAATACTTTAAAGGTAATTTACTGTTCTACGTGCAGTACTCAGAGAGGATGACCCCAGTCTGCTCCTCTGATCCCTTAGGTTAAATTTTGCAAAAATTATCTTGCTGTTCTTCAGGATTTCAAAGAAATGTTTACAGATATGTCACATATATATGGGGACTCTATCCTGGATAATATCAACCGTTATGTAATCTGTGATCAAAAATTGAAGTGAATTATAGTTCATTAAAAAAAAAAAGACCATGATGAAATGAGGTGTTTTCTTAGGCTCCAGTGGTGGTTCAATATTTAAAAATCAATGAACACAGTACAACACATTACTAAAAGAAAGGATAAGAACTATATTATCCAATCAGGAGATGCAGAAAACGTTTTTGAAAAAATAGAGCATCCATTCTAGACAAAAAACAACAACGTTGGTATAGAGGGAACATCCCTCAAAATCATAAAGACCATACATGGAAGATTGACAGCTGATATTATCCCAATAGGGAAAACCAGAGAGCTTTTCCTCTATGGTCAGAAACAAAAAGGAGTGTCCACTATCACCATTACTATTTAACATATTCCTGGAAGTCTTAAGTTGTGAAACACTAAATACTACACCTCAGAGTAGTATTTCACTGTGTGTGTTATCTAACATAGTTTTAAATAAAATCTTGATTAAAATGAATGTTTTAAAATACAGTAAAGTGATTATACATGAAAAAAAAAGTGAAACATACAGTTGTGTCTGCTTTCCAAAGTAAAACAGTAACAGTCACAGGTATATTACATATACAACTTTTCTCTAGGAAACCTCACCCAATAACTTTTGTACAGGCTTGAAATTTGGGGCAAGTCAATGTTATCTTAGTCATAACTTAAGGTACCACACTGACTCATGCACTTTATCAGAGCTCCTTTCACGTCACTGTTTC
Source organism: Ursus americanus (assembly GCF_024610735.1). Taxonomy (NCBI): domain Eukaryota; kingdom Metazoa; phylum Chordata; class Mammalia; order Carnivora; family Ursidae; genus Ursus; species Ursus americanus. Next base: position 81,931,605 of record NC_142131.1, on the reverse strand, counting down.
TCAGACTGTAGATAATGGGGTTCAACACTGGGGTGAAGATAGTATAGAAAACTGACACTAGTTTGTCATGATTAGCTGACCTATAGGATTTAGGTCTCATGTAGATAAAAATAGCAGCTCCATAAAAGAGTCCCACCACACAGAGATGTGAGGAGCAGGTGGTAAAAGCCTTCTTGCGGGCTTCTCTAGAACACATCTGGAGAACTGCTACAAGGATGAGACTATAGGAAATCAGGATGAGAGAAAATGGGACCAAGAGCATTAATACACAGCAAATGTACATCACATACTCAAAAGCAAATGTGTCAGCACAAGCCAAACGCACCAGAGTAGGCGCCTCACAGAAGAAATGATCGATCTCATGTGCATCACAGAATGGAAAACTCAGGGTAGCAGCTGCCTGCATGAGCCCATCAGCTGCCCCCAGGAACCAAGACCCCACAGTCATTCTTAGGCATAATTGCCAGCTCATGAGAATGGGGTATCTCTGTGGGTGGCACACAGCCACATAGTGATCATAGGACATAGCTGCTAAGAGGAAGCACTCACCCCCTCCCAGTGACGTGAAGAGGAAGATCTGTAACCCACAGCCAGCAAGGGAGATAGTCTTCTTGCCCATCAAGTATTCAGCTGCCATTTTGGGCACAACAGTACAGACCAGCATCATGTCCATGAGGGAGAGTTGGCTCAGTAGGAAGTACATGGGTGTGTGGTGCCGGGCATCCTGATGAATCAGGAAGATCATGAGGGCATTGCCTACTAGAGATGTGAAGGCAATTGTCAGAACCATCACAAAGAGAAATAGGTGGGCTCCTGTGTGATTAAAGAGTCCTAGGAGAATGAAATCCGAGGTGGTGTTCCAGATGTTCATGATTTCAAACACGAGTGACACTGCAAATGAAGAAACAGATGACAGAGCTTTCATCATTTACAATGCTCTATTTCAATTACATTTCTCATGAAAATAATGTGTGTGAAAATGTTGAAATGTATTCTAAATCTTTCATCTGCAATTTGCAAAGACTTTTTAACTTGGGCATAAAATTAATTTCACCTTTTTTCATTAAATTTTCATTAAACACTTCTCAATTTTAGTTTGTTTAATTGGTATAATGAATAAAATTTCTTCATAAATTGAAGTAAGTTGTCAGCAGGTCTTGTACTACATGATATCGACATATGGGAGAAAAAGTAAAAATTTGCCTTTGTCATTGACATTTGTGTTTGCTGTTATCATGCATAATCAACAACATTCTTAGCAGCTGAATTAAATCAATGTCTTCAGCAATATAAAATATATGTACTTATTATTAGCATGATCACTCTGTTCTGTTAAAAATCATATAGTAACAGCTAAATCTTCTATGTGACTGAATTGACAATTTACTGCAAGTGTACTACCTTATGTTTGCATCAGCTAGTATATGTCTTACTTATTCACATTTTGGGATAGATTAAAAAAAGACTTTTTTTTATAAAACTACATAGAGAACATAATGTGAATTTGGATTTTGTGGAGCTCAGACTGATAAACAAATGACTAATTATTAGAGATAACTGTGACCTACTCACATAGATAAAAGGATGACTTCCACAAGCTGGAAATGTATCCTCTCTGAGCACGGTCATCCTAATGCACCTCTTTGGAGGAGGAAGGATCTTCTAGTCTGGCAGCATGAAACGCACTCCTATCAGTGTCTCCAGTGCCCTACTAAGGGGTGTGGCCTATTGACATCTTTTGCTAAAAATAGTATCTTATTAGACTAGCAGACCTGCATAAGTCTGAATCTTTGGATGATAAAAATGTTCCAATTTCAAGGATTTTAAAGATTCCCAGATTGCTACATTCTTTCAGAAAGTCATCATTCATCAGAATTAAAATAAGAGAGGGGCTCCTAGGTGGTGCCATCAGTTAAGCCTCTGGCTCTTTGTTTTAGCTCAAGTTATGATTACTTGTGAAAACTTTGGTGGGTGACATTCCAGAGTGCAATATTGGAAGATTAACTTTTGTCAAAGACTGTAATTAAAATAAAGAAGCCCATGATAGGATTTAGCTATTTTTTCTAATTAAACATAATTTTATTGCTGTATTATAAGTTTGTTAGCTTGTATCTTTATGATTTCAGTTTATTTTATGTTTCCCAGTAAGTTACAAAATCTATGACAATAGAAACAAGAGACCAGGATGCATTGATTGTGTCAAGCACTTTGAAGTTGGATTCCATAGGGATTGTTTTAAAATAATTTGTTACTGTTTGTACTATACATTTCAGGTTTCCAAGCAAACCTTGGTACTTGGCTACATTCTTACCATGCAATTTGCTTTGGCATGCCTAAGACTATATATATAAGAATAGGTGATGGATTAAGGCGTACATTTTTAATGAGTACCAGGTGTTGTAATGAGGTGTTGAATCATGATATTGTATACCTGAAACTAATATTACACTGTATGTTAGCTAACTAGAATTTAAATATCAATTTGAAGGAATATATGTAAGGATCACATCCATTATTATAAAATTTTTTAAAAATCTCATGGGGTCATTGATGGAAAACACTGTCTCTGTACAAATGTGAGATAATATAATTGCTTAATCCATGTGAGCTGTAAGAAGTGTCATTTTTTGTTAGGAGGGAAGCTCATTGTAGATTTCAGTGACACTTCTGCCTTTGGATGTTGAATCTTATCAAAGTGTCAAATACAACTCTGATTTAGAATATTATTGACCACCTGAGTGAAAACTACACTAAGTAAAGCTATATTATTTTTGGGGAAAAAACGACAGGCTCCAAGCTGAGCTGAGAATTAAATGACAGACAGACAATATATCAAGTTTCAAGTAAGACTTTCTGTAAGAGTGGAAAAATAATTTTCAGTAAATATTTATATTTTTCTATTTGAACTCTGCTGCACCTCAGACCAAAAGGCTGTCAAAGAATGCTCTAGTAAAACAGGATGCCACTGACTGATGTGGCAAATAGACTGTGTGCTACATGGGAAGAGATAAGCTTGATGGAGAGGCGGAAAGGGACATAACACTCAGAACTCTATAAGAAAATTACAATGAAATTACAATGAACCTGGGCACCTAAATTGAGATTAATTTAGGGCTTTTTCTAAGTGTGTGAGCATAATTGTGGGAAACATAAATGGTTGTAACGCACCTCCATTTTAGCAAGAGCAAGTTTTCCCACCACTCTCCCCCTGCAAGTAAGCAGGGATGGAGTAGATTCCAGACTCCATCTAGACAGCCTGTGTGGAAAACACCTTACAACAGGTGCTTTGACCCAGCCAAACAGCAGATACAGAAAGCCACAAACCAGAAGGAAGGAAGCAAAAGAAGGAAATATAACATTTTTTAATTCAAGCCCAAGAGGCACACTTGCAAGAACGATATTGGCATGTGGGAAGTTTACTGGGTTAGTATTCTAAGGATCAACGCCCATGCAATAAATGAAGCAGAATTGGGCACAGGAAGATGTTGAACTAGGAGGCAGACCCAAGCACATTCTCAGCTACCTTGGGTGGAATTCTGAAATGGTCCTTCCATGTGTTCCTCCTGAAATAGGGCCCCCCACAGAAGTGCTCAACGAAAGGGGCCTGCCACCAAGAAGGGATCATGACCTCAGGTTTGGTGGTTTTACTCAGCCAAGATCAATGCTTCCGCTCCTGATAGCCGGAACAACAAGTACTTCAGTCCTGTACGGATAAGGGGAGTATAGGACACACAGTCACGCAAGGTACACTCTATGAACTACATGCCATTAGAAGTCAGAGGGAAGGCAACTCCTGGATGCCATCACACAGCTTGGCTTTCTGTAGCACTGTGCATGTGGCTCATGTGAAGGAGTGCACAGGAAACATCTAGCAAGAATGTCCAGTTCAATAAACATGTACTTTCCTTCCAGTATAAAGATACAGAGAAGTTTGGCATTTGCCCACAAGGAACATGTTGGCATGAGGAACCCAAAACATCTGCTGGCAGGTTTGGTTTTTGGTTTAGAGGAACTATTAATATGTCTCTGATGAACAGGGGTCCTGGAACTCTATCCAAAAAGCAAAGGTCAATGTGATGGATAGCACATATTTCCCATATGGTTCATGTGTAACTGGAAGGGTAATCCATTATAGAAGAGTGTCCCCTTGTCTCAGCTCAGACTCTGCATCCAACAGCACTCAAAAGAACTCAGGATTTTTGATTTCCCTAGTGTGTCCTTGCCCTGCACTATGGATTCAACTGTGTTCCTCCAAATTACTCTGATCTGCACTGTAGCCCAAATGTGATGGCACTTAACAATTATGTCTTTAGAGAGGTCATTATGCTATTTATTTATTTATTATTTATTTTTAATGTATTTATTTATCTTCTGTTGATTTATTAATTTTTATGACTTACTCTTTTTTTTAAGTTCAGTATAATTGACAAACTGCTACACTAGTTTCAGGTGTACAACGTCGTGATTTGACTAGTTTTTACCTTATGCTATGTTCACAAGTGTGGCTAAAATCATTCCCATCAGGAACCTAGGAAAATATCATTGACTGCATTCCTTTTGCTGTTCCTTTTATTCTGTGATGTCTTCATTCCATGATTGGAAGCCTGTATCTTACACTCTTATTCAGTCTTTTACCCAACCCCCACTCAATCTCCCTCTACAACCATCAGTGTCTTCTCTGCATTTATGTCTTATTCTGGATTTATTTTTATTCATCTCTTTCTAGATTCCACTTATGAGTGGAATCATAGGCTATTGTCTTTCTCAGTCTGATTGGTTTCACGTAGCACAACACCATCTACATCCATCCTTGTTGTCTCAAGTGGCATGATCTCATCCTTTTCTTATGTCTGAATAATATTTCAGTGTGTGTGTGTGTGTGTGTGTGTGTGCGCACGCATGCACGTGCGTGTTGTGTGTTCCACATCTTCCTTAGCATGTTATCTATTGATGAATCCATATGCTGCACCCACATCTTGGCAATTTTATTTTTTTAATGTTTTTTTATTATATTATGTTAGTCACCATACAGTACATCCCTGGTTTTTGATGTAAAGTTCGATGATTCATTAGTTGCGTATAACACCCAGTGCACCATGCAATACGTGCCCTCCTTATTACCCATCACCAGCCTATCCCATTCCCCCACCCTGCTCCCCTCTGAAGCCCTCAGTTTGTTTCTCAGAGTCCATAGTCTCTCATGCTTCATTCCCCCTTCTGATTACCCCCACTTTCTTTATCCCTTTCTTCTCCTACTGATCTTCCTATTTCTTATGTTCCATAGATGAGAGAAATCATATGATAATTGTCTTTCTCTGCTTGACTTATTTCACTTAGCATTATCTCCTCCAGTGCCGTCCACGTTGCAGCAAATGTTGAGAAATCCTTCTTTCTGATAGCTGAGTAATACTCCATTGTATATATGGACCACAACTTCTTAATCCAGTCATCTGTTGAAGGGTATCTTGGTTCCTTCCATGATTTAGCTATTGTGAACAATACTGCTATGAACATTGGGGTGCATCTGGCCCTTCTCTTCACCACGTCTGTATCTTTGGGGTAAATACCCAGTAGTGCAATAGCTGGGTCATAGCGTAGCTCAAATTTTAACTTTTTAAGGGACCTCCACACTGTTTTCCAGAATGGCTGTACCAAATTGCATTCCCACCAACAATGTAGGAGGGATCCCCTTTCTCCACATCCTCTCCAGCAATTATTGTTTCTTGCCTTGTCAATTTTTGCCATTCTAACTGGTGTAAGGTGGTATCTTAGTGTGGTTTTGATTTGAATTTCCCTGATGGCTAATGATTTTGAACATTTTTCCATGTGTCTGTTAGCCGTTTGTATGTCATCATTGGATAAGTGTCTGTTCATATCTTCTGTCCATTTTATGATTTGTTTGTTTCTCATGTATTGAGTTTGAGAAGTTCTTTGTAGATCTTGGATACCAGCCTTTTATCTGTAGCATCATTTGCAAATATTCTCCCATTCCGAGGGCTGCCTCTTAGTTTTTTTTATTGTTTCCTTGGCTGTGCAGAAGCTTTTTATCTTGATGAAACCCCACAAGTTCATTTTATCTTTTGTTTCTCTTGCCTTTGAAGATGTGTCATGAAAAAGGTTGCTTTGGCCGATGTCATAGAGGTTGCTGCCTATGTTCTCCTCTAGGATTTTGATGGATTCCTGTCTCACATCCAGGTCTTTCATCCATTTGGAGTTTATCTTTGTGTATGGTGTGAGAGAGTGGTCAAGTTTTATTCTGTTGCATGTAGCTGTCCAATTTTCCCAGCACCATTTATTGAAGAGACTGTCTTTTTTCCACCGGGTGTTTTTTCCTGCTTTATCAAAGATTAGTTGCCCAAAGAGCCAAGGGTCCATTTCTGGGTTCTCTATTCTGTTCCCTTGGTCTATGTGTCCGTTTTTGTGCCAGTACCATGCTGTCTTTGTGATCACAACTTTGTAGTACAGCTTGAAATCCTCCATTGTGATGTCCCCAGCTTTGTTTTTCCTTTTCAACACTTCCTTGGCGATTTGGGGCCTTTTCTGTTTCCGAACAAATTTAAGGACTATATGTTCCAGTTCTTTGAGAAGTGTCATCGTTATTTTGATTGGGATAGCATTGAAAGTGTAGATTGCTCTGGGTAGTATGGACATTTTAATTATGTTAATTCTTCCGATCCATGAGTATGGAATATTTTTCCATCTTTTTGTGTCTTCCTCAATGTCTTTCAAGAGTGTTATAGTTTCTAGAATATAGATCCTTTACGTCTCTGGTTAAGTAAATTCCAAGGTAACGTATGGTTTTTGGTGCTATTGTAAATGCAATGGATCCCTAATTTCTCTTTCTTTAGTCTCATTATTCGTGTATAGAAATGCAACTGATTTCTGAGCATTGATTTTGTATCCCGCCACATTACTGAATTGCTCTGTAACTTCCAATAGTTTGGGAGTGGATTCTTTTGGGTTTTCCATATAGAGTATCATGTCATCTGCGAAGAGACACATCTTGGCTATTTTAAACAATGCGACAATAGGAGTCATGTTTTGTATATCTTTTCAAATGAATGTTTTCTTTTTCTTTGGGCAATGCCCAATAGTGCAATTATTGGAACGTATGTAAGTTCTATTATTAGTTTTTTGAGGAACCTCCATTGGGTTCCTCAGCACCTGCCCCAATTTGCATTACCACCAATAGGGTGTAAGATTTCCTTTTTCTGCATTTCCTTGCCAACACTATCTATTTATTGGGTTTTTGATTCCAGCCATCCTGAGAAGTGTGACACCCATTTTGGTTTTGATTTTCACATCCCTGATATTAATAATGTTGCGTATGTTTTCTTCTGTGTTGGCCATGTGTATGATCTGTGCGTTGTCCTAGAAAAAAATATGTCTATTCAGGTCCTCTGCTCGCTTATAATCAGATTATTTGCTGTTTTCGTGTTGAGTTGTACAAATATGAATTTTTTACACTTTTTGAATATTAACCCCATAATGCACGTATCATTTGGAAAAGGGTTCTCCCATTCATAGGTTGTTTTTTGTTTTGTTTTGTTTTGTTTTCTGTTTTTGTTTCATTGCTGTTTTTCTTCACCATCGCAAAATGATTATTTTCCTAAACGGATTTCAAGAAATTACTACTGATGTTATCTTCTAGGAGTTTAATTGTTGCATGTCTCACATTTAAGCCCCTAATCCATTTTGATTTCCTTTTTGTGTATTGTGTCATAAATTTTTCCCAGTTTCATTCTTTCCAATGTAACTGGAAGCACCATATATTGAAGAGACTGTCTTTTCCCCAGTGTACATTCTTCCCTCCTATGTCCTGGATTAAATGACCACATAAGCACGGGTTTATTTTTATGCTCTCTATTTTGGTCCATTGATTTATATGTCTATTTGTATACTAGATAAATACTCTTCTTTATTGCAGCTTTGTAGAATATCTTGAAATCTGAGATTGTGATATATCCAGATTTGTTCTTTCTCATGATTGCTTTTTGTGATTTGAATACAATTTTTCAAATGATTTGTTATCATTCTGTGAAAAATGCTATTGGTTTTTTTATTGGGATTACATTGTCTGTAGATTGCATTGGGTAGTATAGATATTTTAACAAAAATGCACAAGGAGGTAATATATTTTCATTTGTTTGTGTCTTATTCAGTTTCTTTCACCAATATTTTATAGTTTGCAGAATATAGGTCTTTCATCACCTTGTTAAACTTATCCCTAGGTATTTCCTTCTTTTCGGGCAAGTGTAAATGGAGTTTTTTTTTTTTTTTTAAGATTTTATTTATTTATTTGACAAGGATAGAGACAGCCAGTGAGAGAGGGAACACAAGCAGGGGGAGTGGAAGAGGAAGAAGCAGGCTCATAGCAGAGGAGCCTGATGTGGGGCTTGATCCCACAACGCCAGGATCACGCCCTGAGCTGAAGGCAGAGGCTTAACGACTGCGCCACCCAGCTGCCCCTGTTTGTTTGTTTGTTTGTTTGTTTTTTTAAGTTTCTCTTTCTGCTGTTTCATTATTAGTGTACAGAAGCACAATTACTGTGTATTAATTTTATATCCTGCAACCTGGATGAATTTGTTTATACTTCGAAGAATGTTTTGTTCAAGTCTCTATTGTTTTCTATGTATAGTAATCTGTTGTCTGCAACTGACGGCAGTTTTACTCCTTGGTTACCAATCTGGATAACTTTTGTTTCTTTTCCTTGTCTGATTGCTGTGGCTAAGACATCCATTACTATGTTGGCAAGGAAGTGGCATAGTGGATATGCTTGTCTTGTTCCAGATCTTTGAATAAGAGCTTGGGTTTTCACAGTTGAGTATGATATTAACTGTTTTGTCATGGTTGCCATTGTTTACTTGTTCGATTTTATAAATGGTCATTGTTATGCTGTGGTATGTTCTCTCTAAACTCACTTTGTTTATTTTTTCTTATGAATGGATGTTTTTACTCTGAATGAATTTTGTTATTTTTTTTTTCTGCACCTACTGAGGTGATCATATGATTTTTACCCTTTGTTTTGTTGATTTGGTATCTCATGTTGGTTGATTTGCAAATATTGAACAATACTATCCCTGGTTTAAATTCCACTTGATTCTGGTGAGTGATCATTTTTACACATTGTCAAATGTGAATTGTTAATGTTTTCTTGGGGACTTTTGTATTGGCGTTCATCAGTAATATTAGCCTATTGTTTTCTTTTCTTTTTTTTAAATAATATCTTTATCTCATTTTGGTATCAGGGTAATGCTGACCTGATTAATGAATTTGGAATTTTTACACTTCCTCTTCTGTTTTTTGAAATAGAATATATATTAACTGCTTTCTAAATATTTGTTAGAATTCAGCTATGAAGCCTATGATTCATGGACCTTCATTTGTTGGAGACATTTTTTTTTTTTTTTTACTTTTTCATTGTTAATTTTTTGTTTTTATTTTGAACATAGTTGACAAATGTTACCTTTGTTTAAGGTGTACACCACAGTAATTTGACAAGATTATACTTTATATTATTCTCACCATGAGTGTAGTTGCCTTCTGTCCCCATACATTGCTATGATAGTGTAATTAACTCTACTCTTCATGCTGTGTCTTTTATTCTCATAATTAATTCATTACATAATTGGAAGCCCATATCTCCTATTCCCCTTCATCCATTTACCCCAATCCCCTTCCTCCACCCATCCTAAAAAGAATACTATGTGATCCCATAATTCCAGTATTGACTATATACACAAAGAGAGAAAATGCCAATTTGAAAAGTTATATGGACTCTTCTATTTTTTTGCAGCATTATTTTCTATAGCCAAGACTTGGAAGCAATCCAAGTGTCTATCAATACACTAACAGATAAGGGAGATGTGGAATATATATAGACCAATATAGATAGGTATATAGGTATATATCTATCTATATCTATAGATATAGATATAGATAGATATAGATGATATAATTTCTATATATAGATGATATATAGACCAATATAGATAGGTATATAGGTATATATCTATATATAATAGATTTATATTTCCCTGATAACAAGTGTTTTGAGCAGTTTTTCATGTGTCTGTTGACCATTTGTATGTCTTCTTTGGAGAAATGTCTATTCATGTCTTCCACCTGAAAGGATTTTTGAAAGCCAAAAGCAGTAAGATCAGTAGATACCTAAACTATTATTTTAATGATACATTAACAGTTTCTTAATTGTAATTATGCACATCAATTTTTCTCAGATATATACGAAATAAATTTTTTTGGTTTATTTTATGGTTTTTCATCTCCCTGCTGTCAAATGGGTAGAATTTGGTGGTAATTGATAGACATTGCTTCCAAGTTAATCTTTTCTTCTTTGTTCTTAATATATTGGGTGATATATATTTATGTATTTTAAATATATACTTATAGATTATATTTAAAATTAGAAATATATATATATCATATATATATGAAATATATATATATGTGTGTATATATATATATATATATATATATATGTATATATATATATATATATATATATATATATATATCCAAACTATTTAAAACAATCATGAACTACTTATTTCTCTACATATAAACATATTAAGATCAAGTTTTTTTCAAAGCTGGATTGGAACATTATGACATCTAGGCCATTTAATTAGTTTTAAATGTTTAAGATAAAATTAAGGAAATATCTAGTGGGTAATCTATGGAACTGGTAATAGATATTTTAGAATAAGTGACATTAAATACCTGTAGACATTATTTGAATGAATCAATCAAATGTGTCAGTGAATTTAACAAAAATATCATTAGGTCACTGTACAATGTGAGATATAAGTAAATATCATGTCTTGTTAGAAATAAAGGATCATTTTAGATATCGTTCTTGCATTTTTAAAAATTCTACTGTGGACCTGGGTGACTCAGTTGGTTAACTCTCCAACTCTTAATTTTGGCTCAGCTGGTAATCTCAGGGTCATGAGACTGAGCCCTGCATCGGGCTCCATGCTCAGGGTGGAGTCTGCTTTGATTCTCTCTCTTTTTATGCCCCTCTTGTTCATGCTCTCTCTCTCACAAATAAATATATAAATCCTTAAACACTAAATAAATAATTAAATAAATATAAAATAAATTCTACAAATCATGTAATTCTTCTTTTACTAAACAATAATTTTGTTTTCTTACACTAATGCATTAAAAGTTTGAGATAACTAGGAGACTTTCAAATGAGAATTGGGGTGGGGTTGTAGGAGATCTAAAATAGACATCTTCACAATGGTGTATTTAATAATAGAAAAGTTATTTAAGTTTCCTAAGACCCACATGCTATTTTATGTTTGACGATATTAAAGTTTAGCAGATTCAGTACAGGAAATATGGGGAATCTAACCATGGATCCCTAAGCACATTCAATGACTCTTTGATCCAGAGTTGTCAGCTGATTTCCATTTTAGTTTCTCTGGTAGGCACACTATAGTGACAAGTAAGTACAAGAGATACTGTTCCATGGACTCAGAGAAACAATCTGAGGGCTTCAGAAGGGAGGGGGTGGGGAAATGGGATAGGCTGGTGATGGGTAGTAAGGAGGGCATGTATTGCATGGTGCACTGGGTGTTATATGCAACTAATGAACCATCAAACTTTACATCAAAAAAATAAATAAATACATAAAAAATTTTATGCTGAAAAAAAAAGATATTGTTCCTGCTATTATATGTCCCAGTGTTGTGACTTCAGTGAAATATTGCAAAATAAGCTACTAAGAAAATGCTATCAAAGTTATCTACATACACTGACAAGAGTTATTTGTTTTTATTTATTATTTATTATTTATGTCCTCTATTAAGTTAATAATCTGTATTTTGATATTATTAAATAAGATAATTTTGGAAAGAAAATACAGTTATTATTTTCAATAATATGGAATGGAATAAACTACACATTTATAAAATTGTTTTGTGCATCAATTATGCAATGATTGTGAAATGCTGGTATTTGTATATTGACTTTCAAACTAACTTTTCTCCTGGAAGTGATTCATAAGGAAGAAAAATACTATAATTTATGATAATCTATAGATTTTCTTCTTCGAACATAACTTCTAAGAGAACGGCATGTTGGAAAGCAATATAAAAATATTAGCATTTTACACATTACATTATTACTTTCAAGTTTTTATTTCAGTTTTAGTTAACATTTAGTATAGTATTAATCAGGAGTAGAATTAAGTTAGTCATCAATTACATAAAACACACAATGTTCATCACATTAAATGCTCTCTGAAATATCCATCACCCACAATCATTACATTATTAATACACAAAACAATTCTATAAGTATAATTTTTATTATTCTATAGTATTTTAGAAGTTACATTAAATTAATATTTTCAACAAAACTAAGCACAAAAAGAAATAGGGGGAAAAACTTTGTGTTTTTCTAGCAGTTATATTAGTTACTATTGAGCTACTACCTGCGTTACAGTGATTCAGATTTCAGTTCAAGCATTATAATTACTTTTATCTTGTGACATCTATTTATGCCTAATTTTCACATATTACATAAGAACCTCTTAGAAAATCAGTTTGTAACCCTATGAATTATGACTTATATAAGCAACTAGATTTCTATATTCTTCCTAAGAATACTTACTTGTGAGATTAATCAAAGCACAGATTAAACTAGAAAGGAAAAATAAATATCACTTCCTTAATACTACTTATTTTTAAGTATTTGTCTGAATCATGAAAGTAATTGGACTATATGCAAGAGATTTAGTTGATGACAGATGGGTCTTTATTTTGACTCTCAATTTTTCCCCAATTTTCCATACTTGGTGTATACAATTTATTCAAAAACTGGGTAAACAACTCATCCAAATAGTATTAATTTATTTAACAAATAATGCATCTCTCTAGGCTTCAAAATAATTTGCTTCTATGAAAAATTTTATATTTGCATGACACTTCTTTTTTTGCCAAATTTAATAGCAACAACTTTCAAACTATAATTATGTCCCTGTCCTTGATTTGGCAAGGTTAATTTAGGTTAGTCCCTTATGATTCCTTAATAAAAGCTTTTGAAAGACAAATATATTTATTTATTACAACTGAATGATAAAGAACAGGGAATGAAACTGGCTGAAGATGTTGGAAAATAGTGCATGATTTGATTAGGTATCATTATCTATAGTCTGTGTCATAATGCTCTTGAAAGGTTACAAAGATATGAATTAGGAGTAAGAGAACAGCACAGCAGAACAACCAGATTCGGGGAGTGATTTTGTTCTCTTGGACCCATTTCAACTCACTCACGCTCCCTGGATCTTCTTCCTATTCACCATGCTGGAACTCCTGGTGGCCCTGTTTGGAAACACAATGATGATCATCCTCATTCAGTCTCAGCCTCATCACAGCTCATATTTTCTGCTCATCCAGCTATCACTTATGGATCTCTAGTATATTTCTACAGCTGTCTTCAAAGCCTGGGCTTATGTCTGGGGACCACCACAGTTTCTTCATTGATTGTAACATTCAGCTATTCCTCTAATTACCACCCTAGTGGCAGCTGAGTGCTTACTACTAGCTGTCGTGACTTAGGACTGCTATGTGGTCATCTGCACCCCACTTACATTACCCCATCCTCATGTCTCTGGTGATCTGCATGCTTCTATTACTTGTGTCATGGATGTGTGCACTGTTCAATGCTTCATCCATGTCCTTTATACTCTGACTTTCCCTCACTGTGCCTCCAGAGAAACCCAACAATTGTTGGTGGGGGTATGAGAGAGAGAGAGAGAGAGAGAGAGATCCCAGCTCTATTAAAACTTGTCTGTACTGACACTTCCCAATAGAAGAGGAGTCTTTTTCTTCAGTGCTGTAATTTTTCTCCTGCCTCCCATCTCAACTGTTCTGGCCTCCTATGGAATCATACTGTGCACTGTAGTAGGCATACTATAGATAAATCCTGAGGTTCAGGAAATCTTTCAATACTTGCTCTTCTCACATGACGGTTGTGTCCCTATTCCATGGGACTGCCATTATCAACTACTTTCTACCAAAGTCCTACCACTCCCCTGAGCAAGGGTAAGTGGTCTCTGTCCTCTATACCATTCTCACAGCCAAGCTCAACCCATTCATATACACTTTGTGAAACAAGGATATTGCCAGGGCCCACAGGAGAGCTCTCAGAAAATGAGAAAAATGTGAAGTCTTTAAGATGTGAATCCAAAACAATAGTTTTTTTTTTTTAAATTTAAATTCAATTAGCCCACATATAATGCATCATTAGTTTTTGGTGTCCTGTTCAGTGATTCATTAGTTGTGTATAATACCCAGTGCTCATCATGTCTTGTGCCTTAATGTCCATCACCCACTTATCCCATCTCCCCACTCACCTCCCTTACCACAACCCTGTTTGTTTCTTAGAGTCAAGAATCTCTAACTTCTTCACGTTCAGCTTTTCCTCCCTTCCCCTATGATCCTCTGCTCTATTTCTTATATTCCACATATGACTGAAACCATCTGATAGTTGTCTTTCTCTGCTTGACTTATTTCAAGTAGCACAATACCATTCAGTTCCATCCATGTCCATGTAAATGGTAGGTATTCATCGCTTCTGATGGCTGAGTAATATTTCATTGTAAAAATATTTTCATTAAAATGGAATATATGTATATATGATATACCTATACAAACCAGATATATTAAATAGAGGATAGAAAAAAGCATATACTCCCATAACCAATAAAATATAAAAGGGTCATTCCCTTAATTTAAATCACTTATATATATGTATAATCAAATATATCATAGATGGGTTCTTGTTTAAAAAAATACACTTGTTTTCCTATATGATAATTATCTGTTCAATTTGTTGAAATCTCAGATCTCCAAAGAGTGAACACATTAGCTCTTTAAATAGAGTACTTGTTGTGGTTAACTGTGGGTATTGTTTGTAAGTGTTGTACATGTGAAATTAGTATTAAACTCTATATTAAATAACTTGAATTTAAATATATACTATGTTTTTAACAAAACATATATATATACACACACACACACATATATTTTCTCTTTTAATGATTTACAGGTATTCAAAAATTAGCATTGATGTTAAAATCAGTATTTTAAGTACATAGCTTTTAAATTATACAATTATTTTCTAAAACAATTGCTTTAATGTTTGCCTTAAGTTCCTGAAATAGAAAAATAAGTAAATCAATAAAAATAAAAATAAGTAATATCCCAAAATTGAATTAAAAAAGTGATTTTTGATACAATTATGTTTTGAATATAATTTATTAAGTGAACTTTAGGTCTTATGTTTACACACTAAAATATTTGCCTCATCTACTTTGATATTTACCTTGTGTCTCAACTTTTGACATTTTTTACCATTAAATATAAATTCAGGAAAAATATTTATTGATCATACAATCTTCATAATACTCATTTGTTTTACTTCATTATAATGATTCTTTGTTCTTTTGCTTACTTTATTTTTCAGAAATTATTCTATATATTATGGCTTATCCATGTCCTTCAATTTGATCATAAGTTTTTTTTTCTTTACATTTTGATTTTACTATTGGGCCTACAATGAGTTTATTTTTAATCATACTTCATTACAATATGTCATACCATATTATCACATTCCATGCAAAATATTAGTTGACAATACCCTGTAAGGATAACTAATAAAGGGATGCTTGGGTGACTCAGTCAGCTAAGCATCTGCCTTTGGCTCAGGTCATGATCCCAGCATCCTGGGACTGAGGCCTACATAGGGCTCCTTGCTCAGTGGAGAACCTGCTTCTTCCTCTGCCTGCCATCCTCATTGCTTTTGTTCTCTCTCACTCTCTCACAAAAAAGTGAATAAAATCTTAAAAACAAAGATAAGTAATAAACAGAAAATGCATCCATTGGTTTCATTTTTTTAGGTTAATAATTGATTCTCAAACACTTATCATTTATTAGTCTGTGCAGGTAACAAAAGTGACTTTTTACTCCAAACATTAAACAAAATTTTGAAAGGGATATTGAATATTTAAGAATTCTTTTCATATAATTTACCACTTTATTTCTCATATTTTTGTTATTCACCCTTCGATTATCTATTTTCTAAAACTATACGTTCTTCATTTTCAAAATGTCTAATTGTTTAATTAATGTCTAATTGACAAATAATAATTATACACATTTAAGGAGTACGGCATATGATTGGGTATAGATATATATAGTGCAATTTTTACCACATCTGGTTTATAATTAGGTTGCAGATTTTTGAACACTTAGAACACTTTTTTTTGTGGAGCATTCAAACACAGTTGTCAAATATTAACACACATGAAAGAAATAATGGACAGCAATATGATAGTAGTGGCCACTTTACACCTCACATTTAACAATGGGTAGCAAATCAGAAAAAAATAAAGAAACACTGGTTTTGAATCTAACTTTAGAGAAAATAGACTTAAAAGATATAGAGAGAAATTCCATTCAAGAGCAGCAAAATACACATTATTCTCGAGTGTACACAGAACATTATTTAAGATAGAAATATCACAGGACACAGAAAAGTCCTAGCAAATTTTACAACATTGAAATCATACCAAGTATATTCTTTTCTGATCAGAATGTCAGGAAATTAAAAATCAATAAAAAGAGGAAAAATGAACAACACACTCCTGAACAACTAATAGTTCAATGAAAAAAATCAAACATAACTCAAAACTAAATATTTTTTGAAGCAAATAAAAATGCACGGAAAAAAAAAACACATCACAAGTTCATGGATGCAGCAAAAGCAGTTCTCAGTGGAATTTATAATGACAAATGACTCCATTAAAAAAGAAGTAATACTTCACACATGTGATCTAACTTTATATCTCAAGGCAGTAGAAAAAGAACAGACAAACCAGAGTTAGCATAAGGAAGGAAATAATTAAGAACAGAGTGGCAATAAATGGGGATGAGTTACATTCGTGGAGGACTAGGGGGACCCTAAGCTTGCTTTGTCACTTGACACACGTGGATAAATATCACATCATTGTGATTATCCAGGAAATTGATCTGAAGACCAAAGAACCAAGAGCACATTTAGATGGAGAAAAACAGCCACATTGTGGAAGGTAGAAGCTGTGGAGAGTTGTTTTGGGGACCAAAGATATTCAGGTTCTGTTGAGGGGAGGGATCTCTGATCAAGGAGAGAGAAAGGGGGAGAGAGAGAGAGAGAGCAGCAAGCAAGGGATTGTGTGTGTGTGAGCACACACACACACACACACACACACACACACACACACACACAGTTTTCCCTGAAATCATTGACTGGAAAAACTAGAGGGACTAACTACCACAAGTATTTACAAGCAGCAAAACTCATTCTCTGAAGTTGTAGAAATCCAGACTGTCACCAGGGTTATGCCTTTTGGGTTCAGGTGTGTTCCTGTGTGAAAGGAGGGTGGGTGCTCAGGAGCAGGCAGCATAGCATGAGGATTCCCCACTTTGGGAAGACAGGTAGGGGTGATGCCATTTTCACCCCATCAATCAGCACTGACAACTTCAGTGAGCATCAATGTGCCACCCCCCGCCATGGTTATTGCAGCCACTTAGGCCAAACTCTGCTTACCTGTGTCTGGCAGGTGCATCTCCCTAGGGCAGGTCCATATGAGAATCATCACAGCAGTCCCCTACTGCAGAAGACCATGTACCAAGTCTACTGATCGTAGAGTGCTGTAAAGCTTCAGCTCTAAGGGAAATAGGATCTAGCTTCTATTAACAAGCAGACAAAAACACACCTAGTTAAAACTTTCCACACAGGGGATATGGAGAATACATCCCCAGTGAAGACAAGGAGAAACTCTGCAGGGGACAAAACTGAAGGAAAGAACAGACAAAACACCACAGCAGAGTGCACACTTTAGAACATTTCCTGAGACACCAAGCCTAAAATAGTATAGAACACCTTTTTAATATAGCCATTAATCTCAGGAGGAAATATAGGGAAATATAACATCCTTTCTTAAAACTCATTCACACACACACACACACACACACACACGCACTGACGTAGACAAAATTACCACGTGGAGAAATTCACCCCAAAAGAAAGAACAGGAAGAAGTCATGGCCAGGGATTTAATCAGAACAGATATGATTAAGTGCCTGGACCAGATTAAGACAACAATCATAAGATTGCATGCAAGACCCTAGAGAATCCTGTACTGCAGAGATAAAAAAAAAATAACAATAAAAACTAGACAGGAAAAAAACAAACAAAATGCTATAACTGATAAACAAAACTGACCAAATGTAATGATAATGAGGATTAATGAAACAGAGGAATAAATCAGTGATATAGAAGATATAACTGTGGAAAATAATGAACCTAAAAAGAGGAAATGAAAAGTATTAGATCATGAACATAGAGTTAGAGAGCTGAAAGACTCTTTAAAGCATGATAACATTTATATTATAGGAATCCCAGAAGGATAAGAGAGATAAAAAGGGACAGAAGGTATATTTGAGGGACTTATAGCTGAGAACTTCCCTTATCTGGGGAACAAAACATGCATCCCAATTCAGGAGGCAAAGATAATTTTCATCAAAATCAATAAAATCAGGCCAACACCAAGACAAATCATAAAATCTGCAAAACAGGGAAATAAGGAAAGACTCCTGAAAGAAACAAGGGAAAAGAATTCCCTAACATACAAGGGACAAGAAATAAGGTTAGCAGCAGATGTCTTCACAGAAAGTTGACATGCATGTCAAGGTAGTGCCATGATATATTGAACACTAAATGGGGAAAATATGCAGCCAAAAAAAAAACCAAAAAACTTTATTCATCAAGGCTGTCATTCACAATAGAAGTAGAAATAAAGAGTTTCTAAGACAAACAAAAGCTAAATAAAAGAATTTCTGACCATTAACACAGCACTGCATGGAATATTAAAGGGAACACTTCGAGTGGGAAATGAACAAAAGCAACAAATACTAGAAAGGAACAGAACACATCACCAGAAACATTAACTTTACAAGTAACACAAGGGTAGGTAAATTCATATCTATCAATAATCACTCCGAATGTAAATGCACTAAATGCTCCAAAGTCATAAGGCATGAGATTGGATTAAAACAAAGCAAAGCAAAACAAAACAAAACCCATATATATGCTGCCAAAAGGAGACTCATTTTATTTTTTTTTTTATTTTTATTTTTTTAAAGATTTTTATTTATTTATTTGACAGAGATAGACACAGTTAGCGAGAGAGGGAACACAAGCAGGGGGAGTGGGAGAGGAAGAAGCAGGCTCATAGCGGAGGAGCCTGATGTGGGGCTCGATCCCATAACGCCGGGACCACGCCCTGAGCCGAAGGCAGACGCTTAACCGCTGTGCCACCCAGGCGCCCCAGGAGACTCATTTTAAACGTAAAGGCGCCTGTAGATTGAAAGCTAGGGGATGGAGAACCAGTTATCATGCTAATGGACATCAAAAGTAAGCTTGAAAAGCCATACTTACATCCAACAAATTATATTTTATACCAAAGGCTGCAACAAGAGAGGAAGATGTGTCTTTATATATTAATAAAGGGTCTATATATTAATTATGTCAGTATATTAGTATATATAATAATAACGGGTCTATTCATTAAGAAGATCTGACAATTGTAAATGACTATGTCCTCACCTTGGGAGCACCCAAACATATAAATCAAATAGTAATAAAATATTAAGAAACTCTTTGATAATAATACAATAAGAGTAGGGACTTTACACCCACTGACATCAGTGGACAGATCATCAAACAGAAAATCAATAAGGAAACAAGGGCTTTGACTGATACACTTGACCTGATTGAATTAAGAGATATATCCAGAACATTTCATCCTAAAGGAGCAGAACACACATTCTTTTTCAGTGCACATGGAACCCTTTCTTGAACAGATCTCATATTGAATCATCAAGCAGCTCAACGTTAGTACAAGGAGATAGAGATCATACCATGAATATTTTCAGATCACGATGTTATGAAACTTAGTCAACAACAAGAAAAAAATTGGAAAGACCACAAATACATAGTGGTTAAATAACATTCTGTTAGTGAATGAATATGTTAGCCAAGAAATTAAGAAGAAATAAAAAAATACACTTAGGAAAATGAAAATGAAAACAAAACTGTTCAAAATCTTTGGAATGCAACAATGGCACTCCTAAGAGAGAAGTATACTGCAGTACAGGAACAACAAGCAAGAAGAGTCTCAAACACAAAATGTCTTTTAAACCTAAAGGAACTAGAAAAAAATTTCAAGTAATGAATCATGGAACTTTACATCAAAAACTAGGGATGTACTGTATGGTAACTAACATAATATAATAAAAATATTATTAAATAAGAACAAGGAAATTAAACAGATATAAATTAAATTTAAAAAAGAAATATCAAAGCTTAAAGGCAGCAGAAGAATTAAACAATAAAGAATAGAGCAGAAATAAATGATATAGAAACAACAACAACAAAGAGTATAAGAGATCAATGAAACTAAAGCAGATGCCTTGAAAAATTCATAAAATTGATGACCACATACCCAGAGTTATCAAAAAGAAAAGAAAAAGGACCAAAATAAATGAAATCATGACTGAATGGAAAGAGATCACATCCAGTACCACAGAAACACAAGCAATCATAAGAGAGTATTATGAGAAATTATATGCTAACTATGGGGCAATCTGGAAGAAATAGAAAAATTCCTAGACAGATACAAACTATCAAAACTGAAAAAGGAAGAAATAGAAATTTTGAACAGATCCATATCCAGCAAAGAATTTGAAAAGGTACTCAAAAATTTCCCAACAAAAAGAACAGGAACAAAAGAAAATCCCCCAACAAACAAAAGTCCATGGTCAAATGGCTTCCCAGGCAAATTCTACAAAATATTTAAAGAATACTTAATAACTTTTCTTTTCAAACATTTTTAAAAATATAGAAATGGAAGGAAATTTCCAAACTCATCCTATGAGACTAACATTACCTTGATTACAAAACCAAATATGGCACTAAGAAGGGGAACTATAGACAAATATCCCAGATGAATATAAATGCCAAAAATTCTCATAAAAAATACTAGCAAATCCATTTCAAAATTACATTAAAAAAATGACTGTGCTCAAAGAAGATTTTTTTCTTACGCTCCAGTGATAGTACAATATTTGAAAATCAATGAACATGATACAACACATTACTAAAAGAAAGGATAAGAACCATATTATATTATTAAGAGATGCAGAAAAAGTATTTGAAAAAATACAGCATTTATTCTTGACAAAAAACAACAAATTTGGTATAGAGGGAATATACCTCAAAATCTTAAAGGCCATATATGAAAGACCAACAGCTGATATTATCCCAATAGGGAAAAACTGAGAACTTTTCCTCTATGGTCAGAAACAAGAAAGGAGTGTCCACTATCACCATTAGTATTTAATGTATTCCTGGAAGTATAAGCATCAGTAATAAGAAAACAAAATGAAAGAAAATGCATCCAATGTAAGAAGTGAAATTTCACTACTTGCAAATGACAGGATACTCTGTGTAGAAAATCTGAAAGACTCCACCAATAATTTGCTAGAACTAATACATGAATTAACCCAGGTTGCAAGATATAAAATCAATGTACAGAAATCTATTGCACTTCTATATACCAATAATGAAGCAGCGAAAAAAGAAATCAAAGGATTGATTCCATTTGCAATTGCATCCAAAACAATAACATACCTAACAATAAACCTAACTAAAGAGGTGAAATATCTGTACTCAAAATAACTGTAGAACATTTATAAAGGAAATTGAAGAGGACACAGAGAAATGGAAAAATATTTCATGCCCATGAATGAGAGAAACAAACGTTGTTAAAAGGTCTATACTACCAAAAGGAACCTATGCATTTAATGTAATCCCTATCAAAATACCACCAGCAATATTCCACACAGATAGAATGAAAAATTCTATAATTTTATAGACCCAGAAGAGACAGCAAATACAAAAGAAAAGCAAAGCTGGAGGCATTGCAATCCCAGATCAAGCTATAATAGAAAGATACAGTCAAGACAGTATGGTTCTGGCACAGACAGAGACACATTGATCAATGGAACCGAACACAAAACTCAGAAATGGACCCTAAACCATATGGTTAACTAATCTTCAACAAAGCAGGGAAAACTTATCCAATGGAAAGAAGAAAGTCCATTGAACATATGGTGCTGGTAACCAGGACAGAAACATGCAAAAAACCAAAACTGGACCACTTCCTTACACAATCCACAAATATAAATTCAAAATGGATGAAAGACCTAAATGTAAGACAAGAAACCAGCAAGATATTGGGGGACAACACAGGCAGTAACCTCTTTTCAATGGCTAAAGCAACTTCTTACTAGATATTTTTCCTCCAGCAAGGGAAACAAAAGCAAAAATAAACTATTGGGACTTCCTCAAAATTAAAAGCTTTGGCACAGTGATGGACATAACAAAACTAAAAGGCAGCCTACAGAATTGGAGAAGTTATTTGTAAGTGGAATACATGATAAAGGGTTAATATCCAAAATCTACCAAAATCTATAAAGAATTTAACAAAGTCAACAACCCAACCAGGAGGGAAAAAAAAAAATTCTAGTGAAGAAAGCAGCAGCGGCAGAAGACATGATTAGACAGTTTTCCAAAGCATCTAATCCAGCAGCCTGTCACGTCCAACAGACAAATGAAAAGATGCTCACCATCACTCATCATCATAGAAATACAAATCTAAACTACATGAGTTATCACCTCACAACTATCAGAAGGGCTAAAATTAACAATAAAGGAAACAAAAGATACTGGTGAGGATGTGGAGAAGGGAAAAATCTTATACTGTTGGTGGGCATGCAAGCTGTTGCAGAAACACAGGAAAACAGTATGATGGTTCCACAAAAAGTTAAAAATGGAACTACCTTACAACCCAACAATTGCACAACTCAGTATTTACCTAAAGTAAACAAAAATACTGATTCAAAGAGATACATGATCCCCAATGTTTAGAACTGTGTTATAAACAATATTCAAATTACAGAATCAGCTCAAATGTCCATTAACTGATGAATGGATAAAGAAGAGGTGGAATACTACTCAGCCATAAAAAGAGTGAAATCTTGCCATTTGGATGGACATGGATAGAACTAGAGAGTATTATGCAAAGGAAAGCATGTCGGTCAGAGAAAGACAAATATCATATGATTTCAATCAGAAGTGGAATTGAAGAAACAAAACAGAAAGGAATGAAAAACAAAACAAAACAAAACAGAGGCAACCCAGGAGCCAAATTCCCAACTAAACAGAAGAACCTGAAACTGGATGGAAGGTTGGGGGGAGATGGGTTAAATAGGTGATGGAGATTGAGGAGTGCACTTGTTGTGATGAGCACTGGATGTTCAATGTCTGTTTTGAATCACTAAATACTACACCTGACAGTAGTATTTCACTGTTTGTTATCTCACTTGAATTTAAATAAAATCTTGATAAAAATAAACAATTCCACTGGATGTTTTTTCCTGTCTTATCAAAGATTAGTTGCCCAAAGAGCTGAGGGTCCATTTCTGGATTCTCTATTCTGTTCCATTGCTCTATGTGTTTGTTTTTGTGCCAGTACCATGCTGTCTTTGTGATCAAAGCTTTGTAGTACAGCTTGAAATCTGGCATTGTGATGCCTCCAGCTTTGTTTTACCTTTTCAACAATTCCTTGACACACAAATTTAAGGGCTGTTTGATCCAGTTCGTTGAAAAATGTCATTGGTATTTTCATCGGGATAGTATTGAAAGTGTAGATTGCTCTGGGTAGCATGGACATTTGAACTATGTTAATTCTTCCGATCTATGAGCATGGAATATTTTTCCATCTTTTTGTGTCTTCTTCAATGTCTTTCAAGAGTGATTTGTACTTTCTTGAATATAGACCCTTTATGTCTCTGGTTAAGTTAATTCCAAGATAATGTATGATTTTTGGTGCTATTGTAAACGGGATGGATTCCCTACTCTCTCTTTCTTCAGTCTCATTGTTCGTGAATAGAAATGCAACTGATTTATTTCACTTAGCATTATCTCCTCGAGTGCCGTCCATGTTATATGCAACTAATGAATCATTGAACTTTACAATAAAATAAATAAATAAATAAATAAATAAATAAATAAATTTTTTAAAAATAAAATAAATAAAATTAGACCCACAGCCTCACGAAAAAATAAAACTTTTAAAAAATTACTTAAAAATATAATTAATTAATTAATTAACTTAAAATAAAGAAATGCAACTTATTTCTGAGCATTGATTTTGTATCCCACCACATTACTGAATTGCTCTATAAGTTCTAGTAGTTTGGGGGTGGAGTCTTTTGGGTTTTCCATATGGAGTATCATGTCATCTGTGAAGAGAGACAAGTTTGTCTTTTTCTTTGACAGTTTGGATAGCTTGTATCCCTTTTTGTTGCCTGATGCTGTTGCAAGGACTTCTAGTACTTTGTTGAATAATAGTGGCTAGAGTGGGCATCATTGTCGTGTTCCTGATCATAAGGGAAAGGCTTCCAGCTTTTCTCTACTGAGAACGATATTTGCTATAGGCTTTTCATAGATGGTTTTTATGAGATTGAGGAATTTACCCTGTATCACTACACTCTGAACGGTTTTAAACAGGAAAGGATGCTGTATTTTGCCAAATGCTTTTTCTGCATCTATTGAGAGGATCATATGATTTTTGGCTTTTTTCTTGTTGATAAATCTATCACACTGATGGATTTGCAAATGTTGCAAAAGACAGTTTCTTCAAAAAATGGTGCTGGAAAATTGGACAGCTACATGCAAAAGAGTGAAACTTGACCACTCTCTAACACCTTACACAAAGATAAACTCTAAATGGATGAAAGACATCGATATGAGACAGGAATCCATCAAACTCCTATAGGAGAGCATAGGCAGCAACGTCTATGACATCAGCCACTGCAAAATTTTCATGACACATCTCCAAAGGCAAGAGAAACAAAAGATAAAATGAACTTGTGGGATTTCATCAAGATAAAAAGCTTCTGCACAGTCAAGGAAACAGTCAAAAAAACTAAGAGGCACCCCAAGAAATGGGCGAAGATGTTTGCAAATGACACTACAGATAAGAGACTCGTATCCAAGATCTACAAAGAACTTCTCAAACTCAATACATGAGAAACAAATAAACAAATCATAAAAAGGGAAGAAGATATGAACAGACACTTTTCCAATGAAGACATACAAATGGCTAACAGACACCTGAAAAATGTTCAAAATCATTAGCCATCAGGGAAATTCAAATCAAAACCACACTAAGATACCACCTTATGCCAGTTAGAATGGCAAAAATTAACAAGGCAAGAATCAACAATTGTTGGAGAGGATGTGGAGAAAGTGAATCCCTCCTACATTGTTAGTGGGGATGCAAGTTGGTAGAGTCACTCTGGAAAACAGGGTGGATGTTCCTTAAAAAGTTAAAAATGGAACTACCCTATGATCCAGCCATTGCACTACTGGGTATTTATCCCAAAGATACAGATGTAGTGAAGAGAAGGGCCAGATGCACCCCAATGTTCATAGCAGCATTGTCCACAATAGATAAATTGTGGAAGGAGCCGAGATACTCTTCAATAGATGACTGGATTAAGAAGATGTGGGCCATATATACAATGGAATATTACTCAGCTATCGAAAAGAACGATTTCTCAACATTTGCTGCAACATGGACAGCACTGGAGTAGATAATGCTAAGTGAAATAAGTCAAGGAGAGAAAGACAATTATCATATGGTTTCTATCATATGGTAGGAATATCGGTAGGAGAATAAAGGAAGAATAAAGGGTGGGTAATCAGAAGGGAGAATGAAGCATGAGAGACTATGGACTCTGAGAAACAAACTGAGGGCTTCAGAGGGGAGGGTGTGGGGGAATGGAATAGGCTGGTGATGGGGGGGTAGTAAGAGGACACGTATTGCATGGTGCACTGGGTGTTATACGCAACTAATGAATCATTGAACTTTACATCAAAAACCAGGGATGTAACGTATGGTGAATAACATAATAAAAAATATTATTATAAAAAAAGAAACAATTTAAAAATACAGTAAAATGATTGTACAAGAAAAGCGTGAAATATACAGTGCTATTTGCTTTTCAAAGTAAAACACTACAGTTACAGATATAATGTTTATATAACTTTTCTCTAGGAAATCTCCCACATTCAGTTTTGTACAAGCATGAAATTTGGGGCAAATCAATGTTATCTTAGTCGTGACATAAGGTAGCACACTGACCCATACACTTTCTCAGGGCTCCCTTCACGTCACTGTTTCTCAGACTGTAGATAAGGGGGTTCAACACTGGGGTGAATATAGTATAGAAAACTGACACTAGTTTGTCATAATTAGCTGACCTATAGGATTTGGGTCTCATGTAGATAAAAATAGCAGCTCCATAAAAGAGTCCCACCACACAGAGATGTGAGGAGCAGGTGGTAAAAGCCTTCTTGCGGGCTTCTCTAGAATGCATCTGGAGAACTGCTGCAAGGATGAGACTATAGGAAATCAGGATGAGAGAAAATGGGACCAGGAGCATTAGTACACAGCAAATGTACATCACATACTCAAAAACAACTGTGTCAGCACAAGCCAAACGCAGCAGGGTAGGGGCCTCACAGAAGAAATGATCGATCTCATGTGCATCACAGAATGGAAAACTCAGGGTAGCAGCTGCCTGCATGAGCCCATCAGCTGCCCCCAGGAACCAAGACCCCACAGTCATTCTCAGGCATAATTGCCAGCTCATGAGAACAGGGTATCTCAGTGGGTGGCACACAGCCACATAGCGGTCATAGGACATGGCTGCTAAGAGGAAGCACTCACCCGCTCCCAGCGTGAGGAAGAAAAAGATCTGCAACCCACAGCCAGCAAGGGAGATAGTCTTCTTGCCAGTCAAGTAGCAAGCTGCCATTTTCGGTACAACGGTGAAAACCAGCATCATGTCCATGAGGGAGAGTTGGCTCAGTAGGAAGTACATGGGTGTGTGGAGCCGGGCATCCTGGTGAATCAGGAAAATCATGAGGGCATTGCCTACTAGAGATGTGAAGGCAATTGTCAGAACCATCACAAAGAGAAATAGGTGGGCTTCTGTGTGATTAAAGAGTCCTAGGAGAATGAAATCTGAGGTAGTGTTCCAGATGTTCATGATTTCAAACATGAGTGACGCTGCAAAGGAAGAAACAGAGCTTAGAGCTTTCATCATTTACAATGCTCTATTTCAATTAACATTTCTCATGAACAGAATGTCTGAAAATGTTGAAAATATTCCCAATCTTTCATCTGTGATTTGCAAAGACTTTTTAACTTGGGCATAAAATCAATTTCACCTTTTTTCTTTAATTTTTTATTATAAGCTCTTCTCAATTTTAGTTTGCTTAATTATTATAATGAATAAAATTTCTTGATAAATTGAAGTAAGTTTTCAGCAGGTCTTGTGCTGCATGATATCAACATAAAGGAGAATAAGTACAATATTCCCTTCGTCATTGACATTTGTGTTTGCTTTTATCATGCATAATCAACATTCTTAGCAGCTGAATTAAATCAATGTCTTCAGCAATATAAACGCTATGCTCTTATTAATGAGGGCTATGCATTTCTAATATATCATGAAGTATTGAAACCAATCAAAATAGATAATATTCCTGATATTGATTAATCTGGGAAAGGATTTTTACTTTCAAACGAAGAGAAATTACATTCCACAGTGTAGGGACTAGAAGGAATTAATCTGTAGATAGAAGCATAACTTCATTTGGAATTGTTAGTGTATTTAGCTTGACTTTATAAAATAACACACTGAATGCAATGATTAACATAAAAAAGAATATGTTCCCCAATGCAAGACTATGATACTAAATGCAATGTTTCATTGACTGTATAAAGGGATTTTGTATAATCATACTGTTTCTCCTGAAAATCACAGAGACATGATCTTTTGGGGGAAATGAGAAAATAAATCTTATTAGTACCCAATACAGAGATAAATTCATTTCTTCTTTGATCCCAAGGAAATCTAAATCTATAAAGGCATTTTCACCCCTGATCTGCTACTGAAACTGGTCTAGCTGGTTGAATGAACAGGATCATACTTGAAGAGATGAAGGTACTAATTCAATATCAGTGGTACGTTCTAATTCAATGAAATGGCATGGCAAGAGTCAACCTCTTCTGTGATCATTCTATTTGCCCACAATTTACATGCACCTCCGATACTGGAACGCCAATCAAGACAGAGAAGACAGTGCACAAACTCGCTCAATCCTTATCTCTGTTGCTTGAGCATCATCATTGCACTGACAGCTTTATACTTCAGTGTTTAGTTGGTTGTTTCAAAGTTAACATTATAGAAACACACTTCCTCCTCACTGCATTTCCCAACACCTTGTTTGCACAACCTTGTGTCTGTACACTTGCACTCTGCACACCTAGTAATTGTATATACTCCATAATTATGGATCTCTCTACTGCTTTCCTGAAGGACATCAAAACCCTCCTAACACATTTCTTTGGCTTGAAGAATTCTTATTTCCATCCCCCTAAACTCTCATTCTTGAAAAAATGATAAAACTTAAAACTTGCTAAAGTCAATCTGTACTGTAATAACTGCACAGCGTTGATTGGGCAAGTTTCTTAAAATCATCTTTGCTATCATATTACCTATTTCTCAGTAACTGTCACTACAGTGACATTATGTACATTCACATTATTCTGCAACGATCGCCAAAATATAACTCCTGACTCTTCATAATCTGAAATGGATTTTCTGTACCCATAGAGAATGATTTCCTGTCCCTGGGATCTGGCAACCCCCATTCTGCTATTCTGGCTTGATACAATTAACTGCTACAAGATCTTTAGATGAGTGGGATTACACAGAATGTGTCTTTTGGTGATTGGCTTGTTTCATTTAACAACATGTCCTCAACATTTATTTTGTACCTTGTGTCAGAATTTCCTTCCATTCTAAGGTGTTAATACTCCTTTATAAATATACATAAACAATGTCTTCTTTATTAATTCAATCCATATATAGACATTTAGGCGGCTATCATTCACTTAATTGCAAATTTAAAGATAATTTTAATGGAAATTTAATTTTTTAAAATTTTTACAATGTGAACAAGTATCGCTTAATAATATAGCAATTTGATCTATTTTTTCCCTTTACATATATTCAAGAGATATTCATTTAGAGAATCTTTACAAACATTGACATTATTATTACATATAGCAAATACTTTTTCTTTGATACTTTTTCTTGTGAAGTTTATAATTTTGGGTTTCTTTTCAATTTGGAATTAGTAGTGTTTAATTTTTTTTAAAGATTTATTTATTTGACAGAGAGAGACACAGCAAGAGAGGGAACGCAGCATGGGCAGTGGGAGAGGGAGAAGCAGGCTTCCCGCTGAGCAGGGAGCCAGATGCGGGGCTCGATCCCAGGACGCTGGAACCATGACATGAGCCGATGGCAGATGCTTAACAACTGAGCCACCTAGGTGCCCCAGTAGTTTTTAACTGTTGAATGGACATAGGTTTTGTATCTATGCATTATTTTAAGGTGAAATATGTGTATACAACTTCATCATCATGGATCTAATTGTCAACATGCTATTTGTTTATAGTATTTGCTAGTAAAATCAACTAAGGATGTCAGTTAAATAAAATCAGTGGTAAGAAATTATATTTTTCCAAGAAATAATAATGTTAAACTATTTGTTGTATTGAAATTTTTCACTATTATTCAATATTATACAAGAGGCACACTGATAATATTCATAGTGTATTTTTCTGATCCTTATTGACCAATCTCAACCTAAAAGCTATATAATTTTTTCCCTTAGAATACTGGCGTGATCAATCTATTCTGTTAAAAATAATATAATAATACCTAAATCATTTATGTGACTGAATTGACAATTTACTGCAGGGGTTTTACCTAATGTTTGCATCAGCTAGTATACATCTTACTTTTTCACATTGTGGGATAGATTTTTAAAAAGATGTTTATCTATAAAGCTACATAGAGAAAATAATGTGAATTTGGATATTGTGGAGTTCAGACCAATAAACAAATTAGTAAATATAGAGGATGAGTATGACCTACTCACATAGATAAAAGAGATGACATCCACAAGTTGGAAATGTATCCTCTCTGAGCTTGGTCATCATAATGCATCTCTTTAGAGGAGGAAGGATCTTCTTGTCTGGAAGCATCAAACTCACTCATATCACTGTCTCCAGTGCCCTACTAAGGGGTGTGGCCTATTAACATCTTTTGCTAAAAATAGTATCTTATTAGACTAGCAGAGCTGCATAAGTCTGAATCTTTGGATGAGAAAAATGTTCAAATTTCAAGGATTTTAAAGATTCCCAGATTGCTACATTCTTTCAAAAAGTCGTCATTCATCAAAATTAAAATATGGGGGGCATCTAGGTGGTGCAGTCAGTTAAGACTCTGACTCTTGGTTTTGGTTCAATTCAAGATTTTAGGGTCATGATCAGGACCACCTCAGGTTCCACACTCAGTGCAGAGTCTGCTAGAGATTCTCTCTGCCTCTTCCTTTGTCCTTGCCCCATCCCAAATGTGATGGACTTAGGAATTAGGTCTTTAGAGAGGTCATTATGCTATTAATTAATTAATTTATTTACTTACTTATTTATCTTTTTATGTTTGTTCATTTATTTTTTATGAATTACTATTATTTTTCTTATGCTAAGTATAATTGACAAAATGCTACACTAGTTTCAGGTGTACAACGTCGTGATTTGACTAATTTTTACAGTATGCTATGTTCACAAGTGTAGTTACAAACATTCCCGTTAAAACCCTATTAAAAAAATCATTGACTGCGTTCCTGATGTTGTGCTTTTTATTCTATGATGTCTTCATTCCATAGCTGAAAGCCTATATCTCACAAACTTATTCTCTCATTTTGCCCAACCCCCACCCACTTTTCCTCTGAAAACCATCAGTGTCCTCTCTGCATTTATAGGCTTTATTCTGGGTTTATTTTTATTTATTTATTTTTATTCATTTTTTCTAGATTTCACTTATGAGTGGAATGAGAGGGTATTTGTCTTTCTTAGTCTGATTGGTTTCACTTAGCATAACACCCTCTACATCCATCCATGTTGTCTCAAGTGACATGATCTCATCCTTTTCTTATGTCTGAGTAATATTTCAGTGTGTGTGTGTGTGTGTGTGTGTGTGTGTGTGTGTGCATGCGTGTTGTGTGTTCCACATCCTCTTTACCATTTTGTCTAGTGGTGTGTCCTTAGGCTACGTCCACATCTTAACTATTGTAAATAATGCTGCAACAAGTGTCATGTTTGGTATATCTTTTCAAATGAATGTTTTCATTTTCTTTGGGCAATACCCAATAGTGCAATTATTGGATCGTACGTTATTTCTATTATTAGTTTTCTGAGGAACCTCCATTGGTTCCTCAGTGCCTGCCCCAATTTGCATTACCACCAACAGGGTATAAGACTTCCTTTTTCTCTATTTCCTTGCCCACACCATCTGTTTCTTGTCTTTGTGATTCCAACCATTCTGAGAAGTGTCACACCCATTTGGGTTTTGATTTCCACATTCCTGATATTAATAATGTTGAGCATGTTTTCTTCTATGTTGGCCATGTGTATGATCTGTATGTCGTCCTAGAAAAAAAAAATCTATTCAGGTCCCCTACCTATTTTTTTTAAGATTTTATTTATTTATTTGACAGAGATAGAGACAGCCAACGAGAGAGGGAACACAAGCAGGGGGAGTGGGAGAGGAAGAAGCAGGCTCACAGCAGAGGAGCCTGATGTGGGGCTCGATCCCATAACGCCGGGATCACGCCCTGAGCCAAAGGCAGACGCTCAACCTCTGTGCCACCCAGGCGCCCCAGGTCCTCTGCCTATTTTTAATCAGATTATTTGTTGTTTTGGTGCTGCATTATATGAATATGATTTTTTTACACTTTTTGAATATTAACCCCTTAATGCATATATCATTTGGAAAAAGGTTCTCCTAGTGATAGGTTGTTTTTTGATTTGTATTTTGTTGTTGTTGTTGTTTGTTTTTCTATTAGTTTTGTTGCTACTTTTCTTCACTGTCCCAAAATGATTATTTTCCTAAACGGATTTCAAAGAAATTACTATTGATGTTATCTTCTAGGAGTTTTATTGTTGCATGTCTCACATTTAAGCCCTTAATCCATTTTGATTTCCTTTCTGTGTATTGTGTTAGAAATTTTTTTCCAGTTTCATTCTTTCCAGTGTAACTGGAAGCACCATTTATTGAAGAGACTGTCTTTTCCCTAGTGTATATTCTTCCCTCCTATGTCATGGATTAACTGACCGCATAAGCACAGATTTATTTTTGGGCTCTCTATTCTGGTCCATTGATTTATATGTCTATTTGTATACTGAAAGAATACTTTTCTTAATTGCATCTTTGTAGTATATCTTGAAACCTGGGATTATGATATATCCAGATTTGTTCTCCTTTCTCATGATTGCTTTTCGTGATTTGAATACAATTTTTCAAATGATTTGTTATCATTCTGTGAAAAATGCTATTGGTGTTTTTATCAGGATTACATTAAGTCTATGGATTGCATCGGGTAGTATAGATATTTTAACAAAAATGCACAAGGAGGTAATATCTTTTCATTTGTTTGTGTCTTCTTCAGTTTCTTTCACCAATATTTTATAGTTTGCAGAATATAGGTCTTTCACCACCTTGTTCAACTTATCCCTAGGTATTTCATTCTTTTCGGGCAATTGTAAATGGAGGTTGTTTTTTTTTTTTTTAATTTCTCTTTCTGCTGTTTCATTATTAGTGTAAGGAAGCACAATTACTGTGCATTAATTTTGTATCCTGCAACCTGAATGAATTCATTTATACTTCTAACAATGTTTTGTTCAAGTCTCTATTGTTTTCTATATATAGTATTCTGTTGTCCGCAACTGATAGCAGTTTAACTCCTTCCCTACCAATCTGGATAATTTTGTTTCTTTTTCTTGTCTGATTGCTGTGGCTAAGACATCCAGTACTAAGTTGGCAAGGAAGTGACATAGTGGATATGCTTGTCTTGTTCCAGATCTTTGAAAAAGAGCTTGGGTTTTCACAATTGAGTAAGAAATTAGCTGTTTTGTCATTTTTGTCATTGTTTCCTTGTTCAATTTTATATATGGTCCTTGTTATGCTGTGGTATGTTCCCTCTCAACTCATTTTGTTTAGTTTTTCTTATGAATGGATGTTTTATTATGAATGAATTTTGTTATATGCTTTTTTTCTGCACCTACTGTGGTGATCATATGATTTTTACCCTTTGTTTTGTTGATTTCATATCTCATGTAGATTGAATTGGAAATATTGAACAATACTATCCCTGGTTTAAATTCCACTTGATGGTGTTGAGTGATCATTTTTTACCCATTGTTAAATGTGAATTTTTATTGTTTTCTTGGGGACTTTTGTATCTGTGTTTGTCAGTAATAGTGGCCTATTGTTTTCCTTTCTTTTAAATAATATCTTTATCTGATGTGATATCAGGGTAATGCTGGCCTGAATTTGGAATTTTTACACTTCCTCTTCTATTTTTCGAAATAGCGTATGTATTAACTGCTCTCTAAATGTTTTTTTAGAATTCACCTAGGAAGCCCATGATTGTGGACCTTCATTTGTTGGGAGACATTATTTTTTTTTACTTTTTCATTATTAATTTTTTGTTTTTATTTTGAACATAGTTGATATACAACATTACCTTAGTTTAAGGTGTACACCATAGTAATTTGACAAGATTATACTTTATGTTATGCTCACCATGAGTGTAGTTACCATCTGTCCCCATACATTGCTATTATAGTGCATAATTAACTCTACCCCTCATGCTGTTGTTTTTATTCCCATACTTAATTCATTCCATAACTGGAAGCCCATATCTCTCATTCCTCTTCATCCATTTACCCCAATCTCCTTCCCCACACATCTTACAAATAGAAATACTATGTGAATCAATAATTCCAGTATTGACTATATATACAAAGAAAGAAAATACCAATTTGAAAAGATACATGGACTCCTCTATTTACCGCAGCATTATTTACTATACTCAAGACTTGGAAGCAATCTAAGTGTACATCAATATATTAACATATAAGGGAAATGCAGAATATAGATAGATAGATGATAGATAGATAGATGATAGATAGATAGATAGATAGATAGATAGATAGATAGATAGATAGATATAGATAGATGATAGAGATAGAGATATAGTTCTAATTTCCAGTTTTTTGTTTGTTTGTATGTTTTGATTATTGTTTTAAATTTGTTACTAATAATTAATTAATTCAAATTTTCTATTTCTTCCTGATTCAGTTTTGGAAGATTGTTTTTAGGAATTTATTCATTTCTTTTAGGGTATAAAAATTGTTTCCATAAGTTAATGCCTAGTAGTCTCATAGTTCTTTTATTTCTGTGATGTTGATTATTATTTCCTCTCTTTAGTTTCTGATTCTATGCATTTGAGTTTTCTAACTTCTTTTTGATGAGTCTGAGTAAAGTATTCACAATTTTATTTATCTTTCAAAGAACAAGCTTTTGATTTCATTAATCTTTTATTATATATAATTTATTTTTGCTCTGATATTTATTTTCTTCCTTCCTGTTTTCACCTTTATTTTTTTGTTTTTGTTTTTGGTTTTCCTTTTCCTTGTTCTAGTTCTTTAAGGTATAACATTATATTCTTTCCTTTTTTTATTTAAATTTAATTAGTGAAATTATAATACATCATTAGTTTTTGATGTAATGTTCAGTGTAATTAGTTGCATATAATAACACCCAGTGCTCATCACATCACATGCCTTCCTTAATGCCCATCACCCAGTTATCCCATCCCTCAAACCACCTTCCTTTCCGCAACCCTCAGTTTGTTTTCCATAGTCAAGAGTCTCATGGTTTGTCTCCCTCTCTGATTCTCTCATTCAGTTTTCCTTTCCTGTCCCTATGATCATCTGTGCTATTCCTAATATTCCACATATGAGTGAAACCATATGATGCTTGTCTTATTCTGCTTGACTTATTTCACTTAGCATAATCCCCTCCAGTTCCAACCACATTGATGTAAATGGCAGGTATTCATCTTTCTGATGGCTAATATTCCATTGAATTATGAGCCATACCTTTTTTATCCATTCATCCATTGAAAGATAGGATGGCTCTCTCCACAGTTTAGATATTATAGTCACTGCCACTATGAACATTGGGGGCATGTGCTCCTTCTTTTCACAACATCTGTATATTTAGGATAAATACCCAGTAGTGCAATGGCTGGGTTGTGAGGTAGCTCTATTTTTAACTTCCTGAGGAACCTCCATACTGTTTTCCAGAGTGGCTATACCAGCGTGCATTCATACCAAATGTAAAAGAGTCCCCCTTCCTCCACATCCTCACCAACATTTGTTGTTTCCTGTCTTGTTAATTTTAGCTGCTCTAACTGGTGTAAGGTTTCTTATTATGGTTTCAATTTGTAATTCCCTGATGACAAGTGATTTGAGCATTTTTTCATGTGTCTGTTGGCCATGTGTATGTCTTCTTTGGAGAAATGTCTGTTCATGTCTTCCACGGGAAAGGATTTTTGAAAGCCGAAAGCAGTAAGGTCAGTAGATACTTAAACTAATATTTTAATGATACATTAACAGTCTCTTTTTTTCTAATTTACATGTTGCAAAATTTTATTTATATATCATAAAATTCCCTCATTTTAAGTGTATGACTCAATTATTTTTAATAGGTTTACAGAGTTTTGCAATCTTCACATTTCGGTTAAAGGATATTTTTCTTATTTACTTTTTTTTAATACTTCTGCAATAAGTGTATATAACTGATCATTTTAAAAGTTAAATTCGTCCTTTACTACTGACTTCTCCAAAAAAAAGAGGTGGCAAAATACGAAATGTCAAAATAACTACAGTGGTAGTTAAAATGTTTTCCAAAGAATGAAAAAGGAAGCGAGCAAACACACCTTAATTCTTCTAGAGGGACTGAAGACACACAGAGATCAAAAGACCTGGTTTCAGTTTGTGGAAGTATGCTTATTTGCAAAAGGGCTTTACTCTTTTATCTCCACCTGCCCTCTCTCCTTGACCTTGCTGATCCTCTCAACATATTTCAGCTAAGGGAATAAAGAGTTTTAGTTCTGGAGCCATTAAAATTTCTAATTCAATCATCATTCTTCTTTTTTTTAATAATAATATATTTTTATTATCTTATGTTAGTCACCATACAGTACATCCCTGGTTTTGGATATAAAGTTTGATGATTCATTAGTTGCGTATAACACCCAGTGCACCATGCAATACATGCCCTCCTTACTACCCATCACCAGCCTATCCCATTCCCCTACCCCCTCTCCTCTGAAGCCCTCACTTTGTTTCTCAGAGTCCATAGTCTTTCATGCTTCATTTCCCCTTCTGATTACCCCCCCTTTCTTTATTCCTTTCTTCTCCTACTGATCTTCCTACTTCTTATGTTCCATAGATGAGAGAAATGATACAATAATTGTCTTTCTCTGCTTGAATTATTTCACTTAGCATTATCTCCTCCGGCGCCATCCATATTGCAGCAAATGTTGAGAAATTGTTCTTTTTGATAGCTGAGTAATATTCCATTGTATATATGGACCACAACTTCTTAATCCAGTCATCTGTTGAAGGGCATCTTGGCTCCTTCTATGATTTAGCTATTGTGGACAATGCTGCTATGAACATTGGGGTGCATATGGCCCTTCTCTTCACCACGTCTGTATCTTTGGGGTAGATACTCAGTAGTGCAATGGCTGGATCATAGGGTAGCTCAACTTTGAACTTTCTAAGGAACCTTCACACTGTTTTCCAGAGTGGTTGTACCTACTTGCATTCCCACCAACAATGTAGGAGGGATCCCCTTTCTCCACAACCCCTCCCACAATTCTTGTTTCCTGGCTTGTCAATTTTTGCCATTCTAACTGGCATAAGGTGGGACCTCAATGTGGTTTTGATTTGAATTTCTCTGATGACTAATGATTTTGAACTTTTTTTTTTCATGTGTCTGTTAGCCATTTGTATGTCTTCATTGGAAATGTGTCTGTTCATATCTTCCACCCATTTTTTATTTGATTATTTGTTTCCCGTGAATTGAATTTGAGAAGTTCTTTATACATCTTGGACACTAATCTTTTATCTGTAGTGTCATTTGCAAAATCAATGCAAAGAATCTGTTGCATTTCTATACAGCAATGATGAAGCAGCAGAACTAGAAATAAATGAAGCTATCACATTTACAACTGGTTCAAAAACCAAAAAATAACTAGGAATAAACCTTTCTCTGCATCAATTGAGAGGATAATATGGTTCTTTTCTCTTTTCCGGTTGATATGATCTATCACACTGATCGATTTGCGATTGCGGAACCACCCTTGCATCCCAGGGATGAATCCCACTTGGTCATGATGGATAATCCTTTTAATGTACTGTTGGATCCTATTAGTTAGGATCTTGTTGAGACTTTTGGCATCCATATTCATCAAGGATATTAGTCTGTAATTCTCCTTTTTGATGGGGTCTTTGCCTGGTTTGGAGATCAAGGTAATACTGACCTCATAGAATGAATTTGGTAGTTTTCCTTTTCTTTCTTTCTTTCTTTCTTTCTTTCTTTCTTTCTTTCTTTCTTTCTTTCTTTCTTTCTTTCCTCTTTTGAAACAGCATCAGGAGAATAGGTATTATTTCTTCTTTTAATGTTTGGTAGAATTCCCTGACGAATACCTCAGGTCTGGGACTCCTATTTTTGGGAGGTTTTTGAACACTGCTTCAATCTCCTCCTTCAGTCTTGGTACTTTATAGGTTTCCAGGAAGGCATCCATTTCTTCCAGGTTGTTTAATTAATTTGCATGAACTTGTTGATAAAAGTTTCTAATGACCCACCCTATTTCATTGGTGTTGGTCGTGATCTCTACCCTTTCATTCATAATTTTATTAGTTTGGGTCCTTTCTCTATTCTTTTGATGAGTCTTGCCAGTGGTCTGTCAATTTTATTAATTCTTTCAAAGAACCAGCTTCTAGTTCTGTTGATCTGCTCTACTGTGCTCCTGGGTTCTAATTCATAGATCTCTGCTCTAATCTTGGTCAACTGACTTCTCATGCATGGATTAGGCCTGTTCTTCTGTTCAGGCTCCAGCCTCTTGAGGTGAGAATATAAAACTGCATTTTAGATTTTTCTATTCATTTGAGTGAGGCTTGGATGGCTGTGTATTTTCCTCTTAGGACTGCCTTTGCAGTGTCCCATAGGTTTTGGACCATTGTGTCTTCATTCTTGTTGGTCTCCAGAAATTATATAAACTGATTTTTCATTTCCTGGTTTATCCAATCTTTGTTGAGCAGGATGGTTCTTAGTTTCCATGTGGTTGAGTTTCTTCCAAACTTTTTCATTGTGATTGAGTTCCAGTTTTAAAGCATTGTGGTCTGAGAATATGCAGGGAATAATTTCAGACTTTTGGTATCAATTGAGACCTGTTTTGTAACCCAGTATATGGTCTATTCTGGAGAAAGTTCCATGTGCATTTGAAAAGAATGAGTATTCTGTTGTTCTGGGGTGTAGTGTTGTATATATATCTATGAGGTCCATCTGATCTAGTATGTCATTCAAAGCTCTTGTTTCTTTGTTGATTTTCTGCTTAGGTGATCTGTCTGTTGCTGATAGTGGAGTGTTGAGGTCCCCTACTAATAATGTATTATTACCTATACATCTCTTTATTCTGGTTAAGAGTTGCCTTGTGTATCTAGCTGCTCCCCTGTTGGGGGCACTGATATTTATAATTGTCATATCCACTGTTGGATACATCCTTTAATTTAAAATAATCTGTCAGTTATAAGAATTGCTACCCCAGCTTTCTTTTGAAGTCCATTGGCATGAAAAATGGTTTTCCATCCCTTCACTTTCAGTCTGGATGTATCTTTAGGTTCAAAATGAGTCTCTTGTAGACAGCAAATGGATGGGTCATGTCTTATTATCCAATCTGCAACCCTGTCCCTATTTATGGGAGCATTTAGGCCATTCACATTGAGAGTGATTATTGAGAGATATGATTTTAATGTTGTCATGTTGCCTGTGAAGTCTTTGTTTCTATAGATTGTAAATTTCTGTTCTGTATCACTCTTGGGGCCTTTTTACGTTTATAGAACCCCCCTTAGTATCTCCTGTAGGACTGGTTTCATGGTTATAAATTTGGTCAGTGTCTGCTGATCCTGGAAGGGCCTTATCTCTTCATCAATTCTGAATGACAGCCTTCTGGATAAATGATCCTTGGCTGCATGTTTTTCTCTGAAAGAGCTTTAAAAATGCCCCCCAACCTTTTCTCTCAATCCAGGTCTGTGTAGACGGTCTGTGTAGACAGCCAAAGGATCCTTGGCTGGATGTTCTTCTCGGATAGAGCTTTGAAAATACTCTTCCAACCCTTCCTAGCCTGCCATGTCTCTGTAGACAGATATGACCTTATTCTAATATTTTGTTCTCTGTACATGAGAATTTTTTTTTGACCTGACCGCTTTCAGTGCTGTATCCTTGGATCTAATATTTGCAAATTGCAGTATGACATGACATGGTGTAGGTTTGCCATGGTCAACCTTACGAGACGTCCTCTCTGCCTCTTGGACACAAATGTTTGTTTCCTTTGTCAGATTAGGAGGTTTTCAGCTACAGTTTGTTCAATTATCTCTTCTAGACCTCTCTCTTTCTCCACCCTTCGGGGATGGTGATGATTCTGACATTGGAACATTTCACTGAGTCAGTAATCTCCTGTAACCTACATTCTTGAGATTGCATTTTTGAGCCAAGTTTCTATTTTAACTTTATCTTCTACCATCCCATCCTCCAACTCAGTAATTCGTTCTTCTGCCTCATTTACCCTGGCCGTCAGAGCATCTAGTTTTGACTGCATTTCATTCATAGCATTTTTAATTTCTGTCACAGTCACTCTCATTTCCGCCCTTAGGGATTCTATATTCTCATTAATATTTTCATTAATATTTTTTTTCAAGCCAACACATCATCTTGACCATTGTTACTCTAAACTCCATTTCTGATAATTTGGTTATATCCATATCCATCAGTTCTGTGGCAGGCCATAGACTCATTATCTTTTCTTTGCTTGCGGGGATTTCTCCTCCTCCTCATTCTTATGAGGAGAGGTTGCAGGGTTGCCCAGAGCCTAAATTATTGACCAGGACCCGTGCAGTGTGCACTTGTTTTGTAGGGACCTTAGGGATGTGGGCTTCATGATTTTTCAGCCTGCCATCTGGGGAGGGGCCTGCTGCCCTGATATTCATGCAACCCTGTTTAGGTAGAGTCCCCCTGTACCCTGTGAGGGCGGATGGGGATGGGCACAATGTAAGCTTGTATTTCCGTGCTTTTGTTTTCTTGCAGCTTTCCCTGGTGATTTTCTGTGACTCTTCTGAGAGTCAGAGCTGTAATGGGCATATCCTAGCCTCTGTCTCAGAACAGAGAGATCACAGCCTGCTCTCCACTGAGCTCTCTTGGCCACTTTAACTCTGTTTCTGTATTTACTGCCAAGAACCCTGCAGCATCCCGGGTTGTGTGCCCCACACCCTGTGTCCCAGCCCTCTCTTCCAGGGCAGACTCATCTCTGTCTTTGTGCTTCTAACACTGCCAGCTGACCCCAGTTCCCTTGTGGGCTCCCAAGCTCCCTGTTTCAGTATGGTTCGCTCATGCTGCACAACACCAGTTTTCAGTCTAGTCACTTGCACTCCCGAGCTCCTGGTATCAGTCCTGTTCCAGCAAGTGCTCTGGAGCTCTGGTTTTCAGTCAGGTCGCATGTGCACTCCCGAGCTCTCGGTTTTAGTCTCGTCTGACTGTGAATTTCAGATCTCCAATTTTCAGTCTGGACATGCACCCGCTCCCAAGATTGCCATATCAGGCCAGCTCCAGTGAGCACTCCTGAGCTGCCAGTTTCACTCTAGTTTGAGTGAGCACTCCGGAGCTCCGTTTTTCAGTCTGGTCGTGGGTGTGCTCTGGAGCTCCCAGTTTTAGTCCGGTTCCAGTGAGCGCTCTGGAGCTCAGGTTTTCAGACTGGTCACGTGCATTCTCTGGGTCATGGTCTCAGTCAGCTTTCTCGTGGGTGCCAGTCGGCAAGTCGGGCTGACTCCCTAGTGTGGGTGGCTACAGCTTCCCGGCTCCTGAGCATAGTGGCTCCCTCCCCCTTCCATTTATCTTTTGGTATCTGTGAACAGATTAACGGCTCCCTGCTTTGTACCTCAATATTCAGCACTGGAGATGTTCGTTTGTAGAGATCTAGATGTATCTTCCTGCATTTCAGGCTGATTCCATTGGTTTTCAGGATGGTCTGGTACATATCCAGCTCAACTCAGGGGACCAGCTGAAACAGGGGTCCCCTACTCCTCTGCCATCTTTTTTCCTTTGCCAAATTTAATAACAAAAACTTTCAAACAATAATTATGCCCCTTTCCTTGATTTGGCATGTGTCATTTTAGGATAGTCCTTTAAGATTCCTTAATAAAATCTTTTCAAAGACAATTAT
Organism: Ursus americanus; assembly: GCF_024610735.1. NCBI lineage: Eukaryota > Metazoa > Chordata > Mammalia > Carnivora > Ursidae > Ursus > Ursus americanus. Next base: position 81,889,908 of record NC_142131.1, on the reverse strand, counting down.
ATTTATTTATTAAACTGAGAGATGAAGAACAAGGAATGAAATTGACTGAAGATGTTGGAAAATAGTGCATGATTTGATTAGGTATCATTATATATAGTCTGTATCATAATGCTTTTGAAATGTTACAAAGATATGAATTAGGAGCAAGAGAAGAGCACAGCAGAACAACCAGATTCAGGGAGTGATTTTGTTTTCTTGGGCCCATTTCAACTCATTCACTCTCCCTGGTTCTTCTTCCTGTTCACCATGCTGGAACTCCTGGTGGCCCTGTTTGGAAACACAATGATGATCATCCTCATTCAGTCTCAGCCTCGTCACAGCTCATATTTTCTGCTCATGCAGCTATCACTTATGGATCTCTAGTATATATCTACATTGGTATTCAAACCCTGGGCTTATGTCTGGGGACCACCACAGTTCCTTCATTGGTTGTAACATTCAGCTATTCCTCTAATTACCACCCTAGTGGCAGCTGAGTGCTTACTACTAGCTGTCGTGACTTAGTACTGCTATGTGGCCATCTGAACCCCACTTACATTACCCCATCTTCATGCCTCTGGTAGTCTGCATGCTTCTGGTACTTGCGTCTTTGGTGGGTGCACTGTTCAATGTCTTCATCCATGTCCTCTTTACTCTGACTTTCCCTCACCATGCCTCCAGAGAAACCCAACATGTGTGTGGGGCAGTATATGAGAGGGAGAGAGAAAGAGAGAGGGAGAGTTCCCAGCTCTATTAAAACTTGTCTGTACTGACAATTCCCAATAGAAGAAGAGTCTTTTTCTTCAGTGCTGTACTTTTTCTCCTGCCTCCCATCACAACTCTTCTGGTATCCTATGGAATCATGCTGTGCACTATAGTAGGCATACTATAAATCCTTGTGTTCAAGAAAACTTTCACTACTTGCTCTTTTGTAATGACTCTTGTGCACCAATTCCAAGGGACTTCCATTATCAAATACTTTCTACCAAAGTCCTACCACTCCCCCGAGCAGGGGTAAGTGGTCTTTGCCTTATATACCATTCTCACAGCTGTGCTCAACCCATTAATATACACTCTGTGAAACAAGGATATTTCTGGGGCCCTCAGGAGACCTCTCAGAAAATGAAAAATGTGAAGTCTTTAAAATGTGAATCCAAATATATATATATATATATATATATATATATATATATATATATATAATTTTAAAAATTCAATTAGCCCATACATAATACATCATCAGTTTTTGGTGTACTGTTCAGTGATTCATTAGTGTGTATAATACCCAGGGTTCATCATATATTGTGCCTTAATGTCCATCACCCAGTTACCCCATCTCCCCACCCACCTCCCTTACCACAACCCGGTTTGTTTCCTGGAGTCAAAAGGCTTTCATTCCTTCCCATTCAGCTTTTCCTCCCTTCCCTTATGATCCTCTGCTCTATTTCTTATATTTCACATATGACTGAAACCATCTAATAATTGTCTTTCTCTGATTGAATTATTTCACTTAACATAATAGCCTTCATTTCTATCCATGTCCATGTAAATGATAGGTATTCATCATTTCTAATGGTTGAATAATATTCTGTTGTATAAATATTTTCATTAAAATGGAATAAGCATGTATATGATATACCTGTTTACCTATACAAACCAGATATATTCAATGCGGGAAAGAAAAAACAACATATTGTCTCATAACCAAAAATAAAATATAAAAGGGCCATTCCTTTACTTTCAATCACTTATATATTTACAATCAAAGATAACATTGATGGGTTTTTATTTAAAAAATCATTTGTGTTCCTATGTGATAATTATCTTTTCAATTTGTTTAAATCTCAGATCTCCAAAGAGAGGAAACATTAACTCTTTAAATAAGTTACTTCTTGTGATGAGCACTTGGTGTTCTTTGTAAGTGTTGTGCACCTGAAATTAATATTACACTGTATATTAAATAACTAGAATTTAAATAAATACTATGTTCCTAACAAAAACTTTAAAAATCACACACACACACACAAACACACACACATATATACATTTTCTCTATTAAAGATTTACATGCATTCAAAAATTAGCATTGATGTTAATATCAGTGTTGTAATTACATAGCTTTTATTTATTTTTTTTATTATACTACCATTTTTTAATATATTATGTTAGTCACCATACAGTACATCCTTGCTTTCTGATGTAAAGTTTCATGATTCATTAATTGTGTATAACACCCAGTGCACCATGCAATACATGCCCTCCTTAATACCCATCACCAGTCTATCCCATTACCCCACCCCCTCCCCTCTGAAGCCCTCAGTTTGTTTCTTGGAGTCCATAGTATCTCATGCTTCATGCCTGCTTGATTACCCCCCTTTCTTTATCCCTTTCTTCTCCTACCGATCTTCTTACTTCTTATATTCCATAGATGAGAGAAACCATATGATAATTGTCCATCTCTGCTTGACTTATTTCACTTAGCATTATCTCCTCCAGTGCCATCGATGTTGCAGCAAATGTTGAGAAATTGTTCTTTTTGATAGCTGAGTAATATTCCATTGTATTTATGGACCACATCTTCTTAATGCAGTAATCTGTTGAAGGGCATCTTGGCTCCTTCTACGATATAGCTATTGTGGACAATGCTGCTATGAACATTGGGGTGCATATTGCCCTTCACTTCACTACGTCTGTATCTTTGAGGTAAATACCCAGTATTGCAATTGCTGGATCATAGGGTAGCTCAATATTTAACTTTAATGGGACCTCCACACTGTTTTCCGGAGTGGCTGTACCAACTTGCATTTGCACCAACAATGTAGGAGGGATCCCCTTTCTCCACATCCTCTCCCACAATTGTTGTTTCCTGCCTTGTCAATTTTTGCCATTCTAACTGGCGTAAGGTGGTATCTCAGTGTGGTTTTGTTTGAATTTCCCTGATGGCTAATGATTTTGAACATTTTTTTTATCTGTCTGTTAGCCATTTGTATGTCTTCATTGGAAAAGTGTCTGTTCATATCTTCTGCCCATTTTATGATTTGTTTATTTGTTTCTCATGTATTGAGGTTGAGAAGTTCTTTGTAGATCTTAGATACCAGTCTTTTATCTGTAGTATCATTTGCAAATATCTTCTCCCATTCTGAGGGCTGCCTCTTGGTTTTATTGACTGTTTCCTTGGTTGTGCAGACCTTTTTATCTTGATGAAGTCCCACAAGTTCATTTTATCTTTTTTTTCCCTTGCCTTTGGAGATGTGTCATGAGAAAGGTTTTTGTGGCTGATGTCGTAGAGGTTGCTGCCTATGCTCTCCTTTAGGATGTTGATGGATTGCTGTCTCACATCAAGGTCTTTCATCCATTTGGAGTTTATCTTTGTTTATGCTGTAAGAGAGTGGTCAAGTTTCATTCTTTTGCATGTAGCTGTCCAATGTTCCCAGCACCATTTATTGAAGAGATGGTCTTTTTTCCACTGGATGTTTTCTCCTGCTTTATCAAAGATTAGCTGCCCAAAGAGCCAAGTGTCCATTTCTGGGTTCTCTATTCTGTTCCATTTGTCTATGTGTCTCCTTTTGTGCCAGTACCATGCTGTCTTTGTGATCACAGCTTTGTAGTACAACTTGAAATTTGGCATTGTGATGCCCCCAGCTTTCTTTTACCTTTTCAACAATTCCTTGGTGATTCAGGGCCTTTTCTGGTTCCACACAAATTAAGGGCTGTTTGTTCCAGTTCTTTAGAAAATGTCATTGATATTTTCATCAGGATAGCATTGAAAGTGTAGATTGCTCTGGGTAGCATGGACATTTTAACTATGTTAATTCTTCCGATCCATGAGCATGGAATATTTTTCCATCTTTTCATGTCTTCTTCAGTGTCTTTCAAGAGTGATTTGTAGTTTTTAGAATATAGATCCTTTACATCTCTGGTTAAGTTAATTCCGATGTAATGTATGATTTTTGGTGCTATTGTAAATGGGATGGATTCCCTCCTTTCTCTTTCTTCACTCTCATTGTTCGTGTATAGAAATGCAACTGATTTTTGAGCATTGATTTTGTATCCCGCCACACTACTGACTTGCTCTATAACTTCTAGTAGTTTGGGGGTGGATTCTTTTGGGTTTTCCATATAGAGTATCATATCATCTGCGAAGAGAGACAGTTTGACTTCTTCTTTGCTGATTTGGATACCTTTTATCCTTTCTTGTTTTCTGATTGCTGTTGCAAGGACTTCTAGTACTATGTTGAATAGTAATGGTGAGAGTGGGCATCCTTGTTGTGTTCCTGATCTTAAGGGAAAGGCTTCCATTTTTTCCCCATTGAGAATGATTTTTGCTGTAGGCTTTTCATAGATGGTTTTATTGAGTTTGAGGAATGTGCCCTTATTCCCTAAACTCTGAACAGTTTTAATCAGGAAAGGATGCTGTATTTTGTCAAATGCTTTTTCTGCATCTATTGAGAGGATCATATGATTCTTGCCTTTTTTCTTGTTGATATAATCTTTCACACTGAAAGATTTGCGAATATTGTACCACCTTTGCATCCCAGGGATGAATCCCACTTGGTCATGTAAGTACATAGCTTTTAAATTAAACAATTATTTTCTAAGAGAGTTGCTTTAATTGTTGCCTTAATTTCCTAAAATAGAAGAATAAGTAAATAAATAAAAATAAAAATAAACATTATCCCAAAATAGAATTAAAGAAGCAATTTTTTGCTTTTATGTTTTTTGTTTTTGTCATTGTTGTTTTATAAAAAATTTTTAGTATGTTATGTTAGTCACCATACAGTACATACCAAGTTTTTGATGTAAAGTTCCATGATTCATTACTGCACTGGGTGTTATATGAAAGTAAATAAGCAATTTTTTGATACAATTAAGATTTGAATATAATTTATTAAGTGAAGTTTTAGATGTTATTATTCACACACTGAAATATTTGCCTCATCTACTTTGATATTCACCTTGTGCCTCACTGTTTGACACTTTTTACCTTTAAATATAAATTTAAAAATGTGTTTATTGATCATAGACTCTTCATTATACTCATTTCTTTTACTTCATTATAAAGATTCTATGTTCTTTTGCTTACTATATTTTTCAGAAATTATTCCATATATTATGGATTATCCCTGTCCCTCAATTTGATCATAAGATTTTTTTCTTTATATTTTGTTTTTACTATGGGACGTACAATGAGTTTATTTATAATCACACTTCATTCCTATATGTCAATACCATATTAACATATTCCATGCAAAACATTATTTGACATTACTCAGTAAAGATAACCAATAAAGGTATGCCTGGGTGGCTCAGTCTGCTAAGCCACCTGCCTTTGGCTTGGGTCATGATCCCAGCATCCTGGGATTGAGTCCTATGTTGGGCTCATTGCTCGGTGGGGAACCTGCTTTTCCTCTGTCTGCCACCCCCACTGCGTGTGTTCTCTCTCCCAGTCTCTCACAAATAAGTGAATAAAATGTTAAAAACAAAGATAACTAATAAAGAGAAAATGCATCCATTGAATTCAATTTATTTGCTTAATGTTTAATCTCAAACACTTATCATTTATTAGTCTGTGCAGGTGACAAAACAGTGATTGTTTACTCCAAACACTAAAGGAAAACTAGAAAGGGAGATTGAATATTTAAGAATTCATTTCATATAATTTCCTTCTTTAATTGTAATATTTTTGGTGTTCACTCTATGATTATCTATTTCCTAAAAATATACTTTCTTCATTTTCAAAAAATATCTGTTTTATTAATGTCTAATTGACAAGTAATAATTATACACACTTAAGGAGTACAGAATACGATTTTATATCTATCTATCTATATCTATATCTATATCTATATCTATATCTATATCTAGACAGTGCAATTTTTACCACATCCAAGGTTATAAAGAAATATATACCTCCCATGGTTTCTAATTAGGTTGCAAATTTTTGAACACTTAGAACACTCTGTAGCATTCGAACACAGTTGTCAAATATTAACACACCTGAAAGAAATAATGGACAGCAATAGAATTGTAGTGGCCACTTTACACCTCACATTTAACAATGAGTGGCAAATCAGAAGAAAATAAGGATACGCTGGTTTTGAATCTAACTTTAGAGAAAATAGACATAAAAGATATTGAGAGAAAATTCAATCAAGAACAGCAAAATACACATTATTCTCGAGTGTACACAGAACATTATTTAAGATAGAAGTATCACAGGACACAGAAAAGTCCTAGAAAATTTAACAACATTGAAATCATACCAAGTGTATTCTTTTCTGATCAGAATGTCAGGAAATTAAAAATCAATAAAAAGAGGAAAAATGAACAACACACTCCTGAACAACTAATAGTTCAATGAGAAAATCAAACAGAAGTCAAAACTGAATATTTTCTAAAGCAAATAAAAGTGCAGGGAAGAAAAATCTGAAGTTCATTAATGTGGCAAAAACAGTTCTTAGTGAAATTTATAGTGACAAATGCCTCTATTAAAAAGAAGAAATCTTCACACATGTGATCTAACTTTATATCTCAAGGAAGTAGAAAAAGAACAGACACCCCAGAGTTAGTATAAGTAAGGAAATAATTAAGATCAGAGTGGCAATAAATGAGGATGATTTAAGATCGTGAAGTACTAGGGGGACCCTAAGCTTGCTTTGTACCTTGACACACCTGGATAAATATCAAATCATTCTGAACATGCAGGAAATTGATGTAAGGACCAAAGAACCAAGAGCACATCTAGTGGAGAAAAACAGCCACATTGTGGAAGGTAGAAGCTGTGGAGAGTCGATTTGGGGAACAAAAAAAATTCAGGTTCTGCTAAGGGGAGGGGTATCTGATGAAGGAGAGAGGGGAGAGAGAGGGAGAGTGCAGCAAGCAGGGGATTGCATGTGTGCGCACACCACACACACACACACACACACATGCACACATTTTCCCCAAAATCATTGACTGGGAAAACTAGAAGGGCTAAATATCACAAGTTTTTATAAGCAGCACAACTCATTTTCTGAGGTTTTGGAAGTCTAGACTATCACCAGGGTTGTGTCTTTGGGACTCAGGTGTGCTCCTCCTGTGTGGAAGGGGGTTGTATGATCAGGAGCAGGCAGCATGGTCTGAGGATCCCCATGGTTACACAGGAAGAAAGAGTTACTCTTCTTGGAATGTGTTTGGCAGTGGTGACACTGCCTCTCTGGGGACAAAATAGCTGGTAGGCAAAACCAGGCTGCCCTGTTCACTAGCATAGGAACAGAAGCACCTGCCAAATGCAGCAAACTTCAGTGTCAGCTTTTTGCTGCACTTTACCTTTAACTTCAAATAGCTGTGTGGCCTGGTGACTGCCTTTCTGATACAAACCAGTGCCAGTCACATTGTGGTGAGGCCCTCCCCTAGTGCCAGTCACATTGTGGTGAGATCAGCATGGGTCACTGGTGTCCCAGTTCCCTAAAACTGGGAGTTCTGAAACCCAGACATGTGCCTGAAATAAAACACAAGAGTACGGTGCCACCTGGCTGGCAGACATTTCAGACACAGGTTAGGCAAGAATCTAATGGAAGTCAGGGACACAAGATGGGCATTTTCCCTCTTCTGTATGTACTTCCTGAAGAGTAGTGGACATGGACTCCCCACTCTGGATTGAGAGATAAAGGTGATGCCATTTTGACCCCATCAATCAGCATTGAAAAATTCAGCGAGCAACAAAGTGCCACCCTCACCCCCATGGTTATAGCAGCCGCTTAGGCCAATCTCTGCTCACCTGTGTCCTGCAGGTGCATCTCCCTAGGGCAGGTCCATATGAGAATCATCACAGCAGTCCCCTATTGCAGAAGACCATGCACCAAATTTATTGATCATAGAGTGCTGTAAAGCTTCAGCTCTAAGGGAAATAGGATCTAGCTTCTATTAACAAGCAGACAAAGACACACCTGGTTAAAACTTTCCACACAGGGGATATGGTGAAGACATCCCCAGTGCAGGCAATGAGAAACTCTGCAGGGGACTAAGTTGAATAAAGGAACACACAAAACACCGCAGCAGAGCACACACTTTGAAACACTTCTATTTTAGTATAGGACACCTTTTTAATATAGCCATTAATCCCAGGAGCAGAAATGTAACATCCTTTCCTAAAACTAACACACACACACAAACACACACACACACACACACACACACACACACACACACACACACACAATGACCTACATAAAATGAAAAGATGGAGGAATTCACTCCAAAAGAAAACAGGAAGCAGCCATGGCCAGGAATTTAATGAGAACAGATATAATTAAGTGCCTGAACCAGAATTTATGACAATAATCATAAGATTACTACCTGGGCTTGCAAAAAGCCTGCAAGACTCTAGAGAATCCCTTACTCAAGAGACAAAAAAAAAAAAAACAAAAAACAAAAAACAAAAAACAAAAATCAAACAAACAAAAAAACCCATGCAAACACAAAAGTAAAAACTGGTCATGAAAAAAAAAAAAAAAAAGAAAGAAGAAGGAAAGAAAGAAAGGAAGAGAAAGAAAGAAAGAAAGAAAACTATAACTGATACGCAAAACTGACAGAATGCAATGATAATGAGGAATAATGAAGCAGAGGATTGAATCAGTGATACAGAAGATATAATTATGGAAAATAATGAAGCTGAAAAGACGAATGAAAAGTATTAGATCATGAATATAGACTTAGAGAACTGAAAGACTCCTTAAAGCATGATAACATTCATATTATAGGAGTCCCAGAAGGATAAGAGAGACAAAAAGGGACAGAAAGCTTATTTGAGCAACTTATAGCTGAGAACTTCTCTAATCTGGGGAAGGAAACAGATATTGCAATCCAGGAGGCAAAGATGACTCTCACCAAAATCAATACAAGCCAACACCAAGACAAATCATAAAATTTGAAAAAAAAATGGAGAAATAAGTAAAGAATCCTGAAAGAAACAAGTGACAAGAAATCCCTAACCTACAAGGGAAGAAAAATAAGGTTAGCAGCAGATGTCTTCACAGAAAATTGACAGGCATGTCAAGGTAGTCCCATGATATATTGAACACTAAATGGGAAAAATATGTAGCCTCCCCCCAAAAGAGAGAGAGAGAGAAAAGAAAACAGAAATTTAGTCATCAAGTCTGTCATTCACAATAGAAGTAGAGATAAAGAGTTTCTAAGACAAACAAAAGCTAAATAAAATAATTTTTGACAATTAACACAGCACTGCATGAAATATTAATGGGAGCTCTTCAAGTGAGAAAGGACCAAAAGCAAGAAATACTAGAAAGGAACAGAACACATCACCAGAAACATTAACTTTACAGATAACACAGTGGCAGGTAAATTCATATCAATAAATAATCACTCTGACTGTAAATGCACTAAATGCTCTAAAGACATAAGGCATGAGACTGGATTAAAACAAAAAACAAACAAACAAACAAAAACCCAAAACAAAACCCATATATATGCTGCCTATAAAAGACTCATTTTAAACCCAAAGGTACCTGTAGATTGGAAGCTAGGGGATGGAGAACCAGTTATCATGCTAATGGACATCAAAAGTAAGCCTGAGAAGCCATACCTTTATCAGACAAACTATATTTTATACCAAAGGCTGCAACAAGAGAGGGGGATGGGTCTTTATATATTAATAAGTGGTCTATATAATAATTATATCAGTATATTAGTATATATAATAATAAGGGGCCTATTCATCAAGAAGATCTGGCAATTGTAAATGACTATGTCCTCACCATGGGAGCACCCAAACATATAAATCAAATAATAACAGATACGAAGAAACTCTGGTAATAATACAATAATAGCAGGGGATTTTAACACTCACTGACATCAATGGACAGATCATCAAACAGAAAATCAACAAGGAAACAAAGACTTTGAATGATACACTACACCTGATGGAATTAAGAGCTATATCCAGAACATTAAAAAAAAAATGACCATGATCCAAAAGAATGTTTTATTATGATCCAGGGGTGCTTCAATATTTGAAAATCAATGAACATGATACAACACATTACTAAAAGAAGGATAAGAACCATATTATCTTATTAAGAGATGCAGAAAAAGTATTTGAAAAAATACAGCATCCATTCTTGACAAAAAAAAAAAAAACAACAAATTTGGAATAGAGGGACCATACCTCAAAATCATAAAGGCCATATATGAAAGACCAACAGCTGATATTATCCCAATAGGGAAAAACTGAGAACTTTTCCTCTATGGTCAGAAACAAGAAAGGAGTGTCCACTATCACCATTAGTATTTAATGTATTCCTGGAAGTATAAGCATCAGTAATAAGAAAACAAAATGAAAGAAAATGCATCCAATGTAAGAAGTGAAATTTCACTACTTGCAGATGACATGATACCCTGTGTAGACAATCTGAAAGACTCCACCAATAATTGCTAGAACTAATACATGAATTAACCCAGGTTGCAAGATATAAAATCAATGTACAGAAATCTGTTGCACTTCTATATACCAATAATGAAGCAGCGAAAAAAGAAATCAAAGGATTGATTCCATTTGCAATTGCATCCAAAACAATAACATACCTAAGAATAAACCTAACTAAAGAGGTGAAATATCTGTACTCAAAATAACTATAGAACATTTACAAAGGAAATTGAAGAGGACACAAAGAAATGAAAAAAAACATTCCATGCACATGGATGAGAAGAACAAACATGTTTAAAATGGTGACTAACATAAAATAATAAAACAAAATATTTAAAAAAATGTCTATACTACCCAAAGGAACCTAAGCATTTAATGCAATCCCTATAAAAATACCACCAGCAATTTCCCACAGAGCTAGAATGAACAATTCTGTAATTTTTACGGACCCAAAAAGACCCCAAAGAGCCAAAGCAAGGTTGAAAAAGAGAAGCAAAGCTGGAGGCATTGCAATTACAGATCAAGCTATATTAGAAAGATAGAGTCAAGATAGTATGGTACTGGCACAGAAACAGACACATAGATCAATGGAACTGAATAGAAAACTCAGAAATGGACCTTCAACTACATGGTTAACTAATCTTCAACAAAGCCGGGAAAACTTAACCAATGGAAAGAAGACAGTCTATTCAACATATGGTGCCAGGAAACCAGGACAGCAACATGCAAAAAAACAAAACTGGACCACTTTCTTACACCATCCACAAATATAAATTCAAAATGGATGAAAGACCTAAATGTAAGACAAGAAACCAGCAAGATCTTGGGGGACAACACAAGCAGTAACCTCTTTTCAAGGGCTAAAGCAACTTCTTACTAGATAGTTTTCCTCCAGCAAGGGAAACAAAAGCAAAAATAAACTGTTGGGGCTTCCTCAAAATAAAAAACTTTGGCACAGTGATGGACATAATCAACAAAACTAAAAGGCAGCCTACAGAATTGGAGAAGTTATTTGCAAGTGGAATACCTGATAAAGGGTTAACATCCAAAATCTACCAAAGTCTAATAGAATTTAACAAAGTCAACAACCCCCAGGAAATAAAAAATATAGTCAAGAAAGACACAGAGGCAGAAGACATGATTAGACATTTTTCCAAAGAGTCTAATCCAACAGTCTGTCACATCTGACAGACAAATGAAAAGATGCTCACCATCACTCATCATCATAGAAATACAAATCTAAACTACATGAGTTATCACCTCACAACTATCAGAAGGGCTTAAATGAACAATACAGGAAACAACACATATTGGCGAGGATGTGGAGAAGGGAAAAATCTTATACTGTTGGTGGGCATGCAAGCTGTTGCAGAAACACAGGAAAACAGTGTGACGGTTCTGCAAAAGTTAAAAATGGAACTACCCTATAGCCCAACAATTGTACTACTCAGTATTTACCAAAAGTATACAAAAATACTGATTCAAAGAACCCCATGTTTATAAAAGTATTATCAACAATATTCAAATTATGGAATCAGCTCAAATGTCCATCAACTGATGAATGGATAAAGAAGAGGTGGAATACTACTCAGCCATAAAAAGAGTGAAATCTTGCCATTTGGATGGACATGGATAGAACTAGAGAGTATTATGCAAAGGAAAGTATGTCAGTCAGAGAAAGAGAATAAAACAAAATAGAAAGGAATGAAAAAGAAAACAAAACAGAGGAAAACCAGGAACCAAACTCCCAACTAAACAGAACAACTGAAAGTAACTGGATGGAAGGTTGGGGGGAGATGGGTTAAATAGGTGATGCAGATTGAGGAGTGAAATTGTTGTGATGAGCACTGGATGTTCAATGTGTGTTTTGAAACACTAAATACTACACCTGACAGTAGTATTTCACTATATGTTATCTCACTTGAATTTAAATAAAATCTTGATAAAAATAAACAATTTTAAAAATACAGTAAAATTATTATACACAAAAAAATGTGAAATACACAGTGGTGTCTGGTTTTCAAGTAAAATATTACAGTTACAGATATAATACATATAAAACTTTTCCTAGGAAATATCCCACAATCAGTTTTTGTACAAGCTTGAAATCTGGGGCAAATCAATGTAATGTTAGTCGTGACTTAAGGAAGCATACTGACTCAAACACTTTCTCAGGGCTTCCTTCACGTCACTGTTTCTCAGACTGTATATAACAGGGTTCAACAATGGGGTGAAGATAGTATAGAAAACCGACACTATTTTATCATAATTAGCTGACCTATAGGATTTGGGTCTCATGTAGATAGAAATAGCAGCTCCATAAAGGAGTCCCACCACACAGAGATGTGAGGAGCAGGTGGCAAAAGCCTTCTTGCGGGCTTCTCTAGAATGCATCTGGAGAACTGCTGCAAGGATGAGACTATAGGAAATCAGGATGAGAGAAAATGGGACCAGGAGCATTAGTACACAGCAAATGTACATCACATACTCAAAAACAACTGTGTCAGCACAAGCCAAACGCAGCAGAGTAGGAGCTTCACAGAAGAAATGGTCTATCTCATGTGCATCGCAGAATGGAAAATTCAGGGTAGCAGCTGCCTGCATGAGCCCATCAGCTGCTCCCAGGAACCAAGTCCCCGTAGTCATTCTCAGGCATAATTGCCAGCTCATGAGAACAGGGTATCTCAGTGGGTGGCACACAGCCACATAGCGGTCATAGGACATGGCTGCTAAGAGGAAGCACTCACCCCCTCCCAGAGTGAGGAAGATAAAGATCTGCAACCCACAGCCAGCAAGGGAGATAGTCTTCTTGCCAGTCAAGTAGTCAGCTGCCATTTTGGGTACAACGGTGGAGACCAGCATCATGTCCATGAGGGAGAGTTGGCTCAGTAGGAAGTACATGGGTGTGTGGAGCCGGGCATCCTGGTGAATCAGGAAAATCATGAGGGCATTGCCTACTAGAGATGTGAAGGCAATTGTCAGAACCATCACAAAGAGAAATAGGTGGGCTCCTGTGTGATTAAAGAGTCCTAGGAGAATGAAATCTGAGGTGGTGTTCCAGATGTTCATGATTTCAAACAGGAGTGACACTGCAAATGAAGAAACAGATGACAGAGCTTTCACCATTTACAATGCTCTATTTCAATTACACTTCTCATGAAAATAATCTGTGTGAAGCTGTTGAAATATATTCCCAATCTTTCATCTGTGATTTGCAAAGACTTTTTAACTTGCTCATAAAATTAATTTCACCTTTTTTCTTTTGATATTCATTATAAGCACTAGTCATTTTTAGTTTGCTTAATTATTATAATGAATAAAATTTCTTGATGAATTGAAGTAAGTTTTCAGCAGGTCTTGTGCTGTGTGATATCAACATAAAGGAAAATAAGTAGAATATTCCCTTTGTCATTGACATTTGTGTTTGCTTTTATCATGCATAATCAACATTCTTAGCAGCTGAATTAAATCAATGTGTTCAGTAATATAAACGCTATGCTCTTATTAATGAGGGCTATGCATTTCTAATATATCATGAAGTATTGAAACCAACCAAAATAGATAATATTCCTGAATTGATTAATCTGAGTAGGGATTTTAAATTTCCAAAGAAGAGAACCTACTTTCCAAAGTATAGGAACTAGAAGGAAGTAATCTGTAGATAGAGGCATAATTTGATTTGGAATTGTTAGTGTATTTAGTTTGATTTTATCAAGTTACACACTGAATATAATGATTACCATCTTAGAATATGTTCCCCAATGCAAGACTATGATACTAAATGCAATGTTTCATTAACTGTATAAAGGGATTTTGTATAATCACACTGTTTCTCCTGAAAATCACAGAGACAAGTTTATTGGGAAATGAGAAAATAAAACTTATTACTACCCAAAACAGAGATAAATTCATTTCTTCTTCAATCTCAAGAAAATCTAAATCTATAAAGGCATTTTCAACCCTGATCTGCTACTGAAACTGGTCTAGCTGGTTGAATGAATAGGATCATAACTGAAGAGATGAAGGTACTAATTCAATATCAGTGGTACGTTCTAATTCAATGCAATGGCATGGCAAGAGTCAACCTCTTCTGTGGTCATTCTATTTGCCCACAATTTACATGCACCTCTGATACTGGAACGCCAATCAAGACAGAGAAGAGAGTACACAAACCTCGCTCAATGCCTACCTCCGTTGCTTGAGCATCATCATTGCACTGGCAGCTTTATATACTTCAGCGTTTAGTTGGTTGTTTCAACATTAACATTATAGAAACACACTTCCTCCTCACTGCACTTCCCAACACTTTGTTGTCTGCACACCCTTGTATCTGTACACTTGCACTCTGCACACCTAGTAACTGTATATACTCCATAATTATGGATCTCTCTACTACTTTCCTGACACATCAAAACCCTCCTAACACATTTCTTTGGTTTGAAGAATTCTACTTCCATTATTCTAAACTCTCATTCTTGAAAAAATGATAAAACTTAACACTTGCTTAAAATCAATCTGTACTTTAATAACAGCACAGTGTTGGGTAAGTTTCTTAAAATAACATTTGCTATCATATTACCTATTTTTAAATAACTGTCACTACAATGACATTATGTACATTTACATTGTTCCCCAATGATCATCAATATATAATTCTAGCATTCTTCATAATCTAAAATTCAAACTATGTACCCATGAAAAAATTATTTCCTTTTTCTCCCTGTCCCTGGGATCTGGCAACCCCATTCTGCTATTCTGGCTCCATACAATGGACTTCTATAGGATCTTTAGATTAGTGGGATTACACAGAATGTGCCTTTTAGTGATTGACTTGTTTCACTTAAAAACATGTCCTCAACATTTGTTTTGTACCTTGCATCAGCTCTTACAGCCACTTTGGAAAACACCATGTAGGTCCCCTAAAAAGTTAAAAACTGAGCTACCTTATGATCCTGCAATTGCACTACTGAGTATTTACCCCAAAGATACAGACATAGTTAAGAGAAGGACCATATGCACCCCAGTGTTCATAGCAGCATTGTCCACAATAGCTAAATCGTGGAAGGAGCAGAGAATCCCTTCAACAGATGACTGGATTAAGAAGGTGTGGTCCATATATACAATGGAATATTACTCAGCTATCAAAAAGAATGATTTCTCAACATTTGCTGCAACATGGACGGGACTGGACGAGATAATGCTAAGTAAAATAAGTCAAGCAGAGAAAGACAATTATCATATGGTTTCTGTCATCTATGGAACATAAGAACTAGGAAGATCGGTAGGAGAGGGAAGGGAAGAATGAAGGGGGAGTAAACAGAAGGAGGAATGAACCACAAGAGACTATGGACACTGGGAAACAAACTAAGGGCTTCAGAGGGGAGGGGGTAGGGGATTGGGATAGGCCAGTGATGGGTATTAAGGAGAGCACATATTGCATGGTGCACTGGGTGTTATACACAAATAATGAATCATGGAACACTACATCAGAATCTAAAGATATACTGTATGGTGACTAACATAACATAATAAAAATTATTACATAAAAAAAGAATTTCCTTCCATTCTACGGTGATAATACTCTTTTATATACATATACAATAATTTTTATAACACAATCCATCTATGGAAATTTAGGCTGCTATCATTCACTTTATTGCATATTTAAGGATTTTAATGGATTTTTGATTTTTTAAAATTTTTATCATGTGAACAGATATAGCTTAATAATTCAGCAATTTGAGCTAGTTTTCCCCCCTTTGTATACATTCAAGAGAGATTAATTTAGAGAATCATTACAAACATTTTAGCAAATACTTTTTCGTATGATACTTTTCTGGTGAAGTTTATAATTTTGGGTTTCTTTTTAATTTAGAATTAGTAGTGTTTAACTTTTGAAAGGAGATATGATATGTATCTATGCATTATTATAAGGTGAAATATATGTGTAAAACTTCATCATTGTGGATCTAATTCTCTAGTCAACATGCTATTTGTCTATAGTATTTACTAGTAAAATCAACTAAAGGTGTCACTTAAATAAAATCAGTGGTAGGAAATTATATTTTTCCAAGAAGTAATAAGGTTAAACTATTTCTTGTATTAAAATTCATAACAATATTATACAGAGGTACAATTTTTACAAATTAAAATGTTAGTAAATTTACACAAAGTAGATACCTCAGGGTCATTCTAACTACTTGACTATGCATACGAAGTGGTTGAGAATCCAGAGGAGAAATTAATTTAACCTGCAAATAAAATATCTAAAATGTCATTAGGTGGAGGAGAGAAAGTTAATTTACTTTAAGTTGCAAAATAATATATTTTCAATGATAACAGAGTATATATACATTCCTCTTTTATTCTCAGTGTAAAAACAAAATTTAGAGCACACTGACAACATTCACATTGTTTTTCCTGATCCTAATTGACCAAACAAATTAAAGGCTGCATTTTTCGTTCAGATTATTAGCATGATCAGACTGTTCTGTTAAAAATAATATAGTAACAGCTAAATCCTCTATGTGACTGAATTGACAATTTACTGCAAGTGTACTACCTTATGTTTGCATCAGCTAGAATACATCTTACTTATTCACATTTTGGGATAGATAAAAAAGTACTTTTATTTATAAATCCACATAGAAAACGTAATGGGAATTTGGATTTTGTGGAGTTCAGACTGATAAACAAATGACTAAATATTAGAGATAACTGTGACCTACTCACATAGATAAAAGGATGACTTCCACAAGCTGGAAATGTATCCTCTCTGAGCTCAGTCATCCTAATGCATCTCTTTGGGAGGAGGAAGGATCTTCTAGTCTGGCAGCATCAAACTCACTCATATCACTGTCTCCAGTGCCCTACTAAGGGGTGTGGCCTATTAACATCTTTTGCTAAAAATAGTATTTTATTAGACTAGCAGACCTGCATAAGTCTGAATCTTTGGATGACAAAAAATGTTCCATTTTCAAGCATTTTAAAGATTCCCAGATTGCTACATTCTTTCAGAAAGTCATCATTCATCAAAATTAAAATAAGAGAGGGGCTCCTAGGTGGTGTAGTCAGTTAAGCCTCTGGCTCTTTGTTTTGGCTCAAGTTATGATTTCAGGGTCATGATAAGGACCCACCTCAGGTTCCACACTCAGTGCAGAGTCTGGTAGAGATTCTTTCTCCCTCTCTCTTTGTCCCTGCCCCTGCTCACTCTGTCTCTCTCACTCTAAAATGAATAAATAAATCTTTTAAAAATTAGGTAAGAGATAATAATCTACAAGCAAAAGTAAAATGTGAATAATGTCCATGAAAAGGGATGATTTAAAAATACGCAAAGTAGTGAATTAAAGTGATACTTGCACTACTTGTTAAACTTTGATGGATGAGATTTCAGAGTGCAATATTGGAAGATTAACTTTTGTTGAAGACTGTAATTAAAATAAAGAAGTCCATGATAGGATTTAGCTATTTTTTTTCTAATTAAACATAATTTGATTGCTGTATTATGTTTGTTAGCTTGTATCTTTATGATTTCAGTTTATTTTATGTTTCCCAGTAAGTTACAAAATCTATGATCATAACAACAAGAGACCAGAATGCACTGATTGTGTCAAGCACTTTGCAATTGGATTCCATATGAATTGTTTTAAAATAATTTGTTACTGTTTGTACTATATATTTAGGTTTCCAAGCAAACCTTGGTACTTGGCTACATTTTTACC